>NC_091253.1:93073125-93813750 GCF_042477335.2 Ovis canadensis | reverse complement strand
TATTATAAAGCAGAGACATTACTTTGTCAACAAATGTCTGTCTAGTCAAGGCTATGGTTTTCCCAGTAGTCATGTATGGGTGTAAGAATTGGACCATAAAGAAAGCTGAGCACCGAAGAACTGATGCTTTTGAACTGTGGTATTGGAGAAGTCTCTTGAGAGTCCCTTGGATTGCAAGGAGATCCAACCAGTCCATCCTAAAGGAGATCAGTCCTAGGTGTTCATTGGAAGGACTGATGCTGAAGCCAAAGCTCTAATATTTTGGCCACCTAATGTGAAGAACTGACTCATTTGAAAAGACCTTGATGCTGGGAAAGATTGAAGGCAGGAGGAGAAGGTGACGACAGAGAATGAGATGGTTGGATGGCATCACTGACTCAATGGACGCAAGTCTGAGTGAACTCTGGGAGTTGGTGATGGACAGGGAGGCCTGGCGTGCTGCAGTCCATGGGGTGGGAAAGAGTCAGACATGACTGAGTGACTGAACTGAACTGAACTGATGCAGCTAATAAATAGGAGGGCTGGCATCTGAGCCTAGGTAACCTGACTCCAGGGGCCATGCATTTCCATTCGGTGGACGCGTTGAGTGAAGGAAACAGAAAATGTCCTTTCGGTTTGGAGGAAGAAGCAGTTTTGATCATCAAACCATGCGGCATGCCGGAAGTGAAAAGACCCAGTGTTCAGATGGAGGGCTTCTGCTGCTGCTAAGTCGCTTCAGTCATGTTCAACTCTGCGCAACCCCATAGACGGCAGCACACCAGGCTCCTCTGTCCACAGGATTCTCCAGGCAAGAATACTGGAGTGGTCTCCCATGCCCTCCTCCAGGTCTCCGCTTGATACCTGGGAGCCAAAGTCTTGGATGTCCCTGGGGGTAGGCAGACAATTTGGAAGGCATCTCAAGAGACACTGCGTTTACCTCGCTCCCCAAGCACACCATCCATTTCCTTTTGCCCAAGAGACCAGCCTCCTCAGTCAGGGTTTGAGCTCTGCACTATTTTGCCCACACCCAGGCTGAAAACCAGTCCCTGACATGGGGAATGTGAAGTCTCCTCAAAAACTTGCAAACGCTTTAAACACGGGCATGCTTTTTCCGTGAGGGGAGATTCCCTAGTTGAAAGACAAATAAGGAATAATTAGCAACAATTATTTCTAAAAGTCTCCCCTTTCACAGGAAGGAAAGCTACGCCCGACCCTGCTAACAGAGGAAGTGGTCCCAGATCCTGTTCTTTGGGTTAGAAAAAAAGAAAAAGAAGACTAAGTATAAAATTGTGCTTCAAAACCCTTGATTTACCTCTTTTAACTTAACACTTGAGTTAAGCAGGAGGCTGCAGGAGACCATGTTATTACTAAATTAGGCTTTTCTTTTCCTTTGATGTCCCTGATGTGGTTTGCTTGCACATATTGGGGTATTTAGTAAATGAACCCTGGGCCCCGGTTATTTATTTATTTACCAATTTCCCTGGCATTATCAAAAGCGAGGAGCAGCTGTGATTTCCCCCAGTTCAAGCATGCAGCTGAATGTTTAAGAGGCCTGCCTTGCCCAGGCTCCTGCACGGCTGTAGAATTACAGTCACTAATGCATGAAAACGGGAGACAAGATGTCAAGCAAAACCTGGGCTTCCAGCTGTGGAAAGGGGATGTTCTCTGAAACCTTTGGGCTTGTCATAGATGAGTTATGGATAAGCCAAATGGAAAAGTCGGCAGCTTCTGGCCTTTTGGAGGCTTGGAACCCATTAAGCGTCTCCTCGGTAAGACAGGAGAAGAACAAAAGGGGATTCCCATCCCGCCCCCGCCCCCCCCCCCAACAGGTTCCATGCCTTCTGATTCAGATGATGTGACCTGAAATGAGTTTCTCTGAACTGGCCCAGGGCTGGTATCCAGGATGGGGGAATGCTAGGAGAGGCACGCTGGATGTTAAAACACAGACATACTCATCCCGGGAGATATTTCAACCCATCTCTGAGACCCACAAGTACCTGTAAGTTGCCACACCCCTGCTCCCAGAACCACATGGAACCACCCCCCCACAACAAGTTAATAACCAGAGGGCACCACAGCCCTGGCACCAGAGCAGGCCTCCAGCACCTGTTCAGTGACAAGGCTACTTTTCACTCAGTGGGTGTCTGTGCCATCCAGATTTGTTTAATATCCTCATCGTTACTTGTTGGCCTCATTTTGTACTCCTTACAGAACTCTAAGGCAAATATACCTTTCTCCAGATTCCTCTCTATAGCAAAGAGAATTCTAGAAATATTCCTGTGTGTTGAAGTTATCTATGTTGTATTAGTTATCTACGGTTATGTAACAAAATGCCCCCCACACACAAAAAAATATTTTAAAACAACACATCCTCTCACAGTTTCCTTGAATTAGGAACCTGGGGGAGGCTTAACTGGATGTTCTATCTCAGGGTTGTTCACTCACATGCTTTGATCCAGGTGCTATTGGGGTTGCAGCCATCTCAAGGCTCAACTGGACGAGCATCTGCCTCCAAGCTCATGTGATGGGCAAGGATCAGTCTCTCACAGGACTTTGGAAGGAGACTTCAACTCCTCCCTGGCTTCTGGTCAAAGGTCATTCTTAGTCCCTTGCCACGTAGGTCTCTTCATTGGGCAGCTCAACCACAGCAGCAAGCTTCATCAGAGAGAAGGGGACAGGGGCAAGAAAGGAAGAGTAGAGGGAGGCGGATCATTTAACCCAAACCCCATCCACTAGGGAACAAGTGAATTGCTATCCATCATACAGACACCAAATGGTGTCTCCTACAGATTATATCCAACTCATGAATGAATCAAATCCCAGATACGGTTATAAAAAAAGCTTTTTAACCTATCCGGAAAATAGTCGCTTTTTCATCAGGCCAGGAGCATGAGAGTATTAGGACATTTTAATTAGAGCAGACAAGGAGCCACCGTCAGAGCTGGTAATGGAGAAACGGAGGGCCTGTTTTAGGAACACGTTTGTTTCTGCTGCAAAGGGCTTTCCATGGAACTTCTCCCCTGTTATTCCACACTTACCCCTCTTCTCCCTCAGCAGCAGAACCTAAGCACACATTATCCCCACTTCATGCACTGCCCCCTGCCATCCTAGGGAGCAAGAAATTGGAAATGAAACACACGATATGCAGATTGGTTTTAATCACCTGGAACAGATGGTGCAGAAAGTGGCAGGTAAGCACAGTCTCGAATTTCCTTTGGATGTTTCTTAAAATGCAGAAACAACAAAGAAATTAAATGGACTGTCAAATGTCAGTGTCAGTTCTGGCTCTGAACAGCCAGGCTTCACCATGTCTATACATAACCCTACTACTATCTAAATCTATTTCCTCACTTCTCCCTTAATTAACTAACATTTCATGAGCTAAATGCAAGAAGATACACATGGAAACAAAGCAGGCAGGCTTTACTCCTTGGCTGTGGGAGAATGGAAGGAAGCCCAGTAAATGCATGTGAGCCCAGCTCACCTGAGCTCTGCACTAGAGCAGGTAATTGCAATAAATCACCCCTTGCCCTGTGATCCCAGCCTAGTGAAGATTAATGACAGTAGACACTAAAGCTGCCAACTTGGAAGATTTCCGTGGTGGTGGAGAGGAGGCTATGCGTGAGGAATATGTGATAAAATGCTATGCTGGGACCATAATAAACGGGCTGGAAGGGAGCCGAGGTCCTCCTCTGTAATGCAGAGACATTAAGACCTGTCTGATTGTGATGACAGACAGGTATTTGACTGAGCACGCTGGCAGCCATAAAAAAAAAAAAAAAGATAAAAGCTAATGTCAAGATGTGATGTAGTCCTGCCACCTGCCATCAGGAGTCATTACAGCTCTGACCCCTTGCTCGTAGGGAGGGCAGAGGAAACAATATTGTATCTGACTGTGAAGAATCGGCTGCGTTTGATCTGTGGCCCCGATGGCATGATGGTTCCACTCACCCTAGTGATGAAGCCACTGGCAACTCCTCACTGGAGGGGATCGGAGGGCGGACTTGCTTTCACTCCTTCCAGTTAGGAGGAAGCCTGTGAAGGGAGGAGAAGATGGTCTGAAGACATTGACTGAATGATGTTTACGCAAAGGGAAGACCATCTGGACACAACTGGAGGTGTGGCCCTCAGCCCAGGAGCTCCTTCAGAAGTGAGAGTCTCAAGAAAGCCAAGAGGCTTGCGAAGCTCAAGCCAGCGCTCTTCAGCAGGTTGTGTGCTTGCGGACCTGGAGGTAAACCTCCTGCGTGGATGGCAGCGTGCTCTGGGGCATGAAAAGGACTGTTCCCACACAAGATTTGCACCTTTCGATGCTGAGGAGGAGCTAAGAGAAAGGGGTGAGTGCTGTGCTGGAAAGGCCACTCTTAGTTTGTTCAGTTCAGTCAGTTCAGTCACTCAGTCGTGTCCAACTCTTTGTGACCCCGTGAACTGCAGCACCCCAGGCCTCCCTGTCCATCACCAGCTCCTGGAACTTGCTCAGATTCATGTCCATTGAGTCGATGATTTCATCCAACCATCTCATCCTCTGTCTTTCCCTTCTCCTCCTGCCCTCAATCTTTCCCAGCATCAGGGTCTTTTCAAATGAGTCAGCTCTCTGCATCAGGTGGCCAAAGTATTGGAGTTTCAGTTTCAGCATCAGTCCCTCCAATAAATACCCAGGACTGATCTCCTTTAGGAAGGACTGGTTGGATCTCCTTGCAGTCCAAGGAACTCTCAAGAGTCTTCTCCAACAATACAGTTCAAAAGCATCAATTCTTCGGCGCTCAGCTTTCTTCACAGTCCAACTCTCACATCCATACATGACCACTGGAAAAACCATAGCCTTGACTAGACGGACCTTTGCTGGCAAAGTAATATCTCTGCTTTTTAATATGCTATCTAGGTTGTCTTAGTTTGTTAGGTCTGCCAAAACGAAGTTCTACAAACGGTTGGCTTTGGCAACAGAAATTTATTTTCTCAGTTCTGGAGGCTGGAGGTCTGGAGTCAAGGAGTCAGCAGCTTGGCTCTTTCGAGGGCTCCAAGGGCTCCAAGCCTATCTCCTCAGCTCGAAGATGACCATCTCAATGTGTACATGGTGTTCTCCTTATATTTGAATCTACCTCATTTCCCCTTTTTAGGACACCAGTCTTATTGAATTACAGCCCACCCTAATGACCTCTTCCTTTTTTACATGACCTCCTCTTAACAAACGCTGTCACATAAAATCGTCTCAAGTTTCCTTTATGACCCTACTGCAAGCTGGGTTAGTATCATCTCAATTTGAAAATACAGCTGGAGTTTGGAGGGCTATGGATGATGACCAGGGGCAGTCCTAGATGTGTGATCTGTGCAGTCACACAGGGCCACGCATTTAAAGAGACCCGTGTTTGGTTTAATGATCTGATGCTACTACCTTAAAATTCTTATTTTGAAAAAAATAGCTGATTCTCCACTGGACCCCACAAATTATATTGCCAGTCTTGACCAGTGTCCCAGAGGTCTCAGGGGAGTGAAATCAGGATTCAGAGCCAAGTGAGCTTGATGTCAGTACACTCCACAATTCTGCTTTTATTTCACTGGGTTATATCTTCTTACCATCATCCATTCCCAAAAATGTCTTAACAATGACAGTGTGACTGTACATATGAAGTAATATGAGTATCAAGTTATAAGTATAATGACAAATCACATTTTTCACAAGTGACCATAACAATATCACCCATTCCACATGCTCTTCTGCAGTGTGATCGTGACACTCCCCCACCGCAGAGTGAAATCTGATGTCCCTCCCCTTAAACTTATGCCGGCCTGCCTGCTTTGCCTTCGGCCAATGCCACGCAGCCAAAGTGACACCTGGGACTTGGGAAATGAGATCACAAGGAGACTGGCAGCTACTGGAATGCTAGCTCAAGGGCTCCTTCTTTGGGGAACTCCGTTTCCATGCCATGAGATGCTCAAGCCACATGGCAATGCCCTTAGAACATGTGCAGATGCTTCAGCCCACAATCCAAGCTGAATTCCTAGCCAACAGCCACTATCGTGCCAGCCGTGTAGTGAGTCAGCCTGATCCAGCCTTCAGACAGGAGAAACTGAAGCATCCAACTAAGCCCCATCAACCCACAGAACTATGAGAAAAAAATAATAAATTGTCTTGAACCACTATGTTTAGAGATGATTGGTACATAGTACCAGATAAGCAGAACAGTATGAAGACACTCAAACAGATGATTGATTCCTGATTGGTTGTTCTTGTCTTTTTTCACTGGACTTTGTTCTCCTGACTCAGAGCAGTCAGTCTGTACATCGTAGGTCACTTGATTGAGCAATAGGAAGAGCTATTTTAACCCCTTCAGGTCATTAGGGTTCTATTTAGATGTTATTAAGTTAATGCTAGATAAATATGTTCACTGCTCTCCTGCCATTGGAAAGAGCTAAGACCCTTCTAAAGGTTCCTAACATCATCTTCAAGTGACAATGGCTGGGAAGACATGTCCTACCAGTAAACCCAAGTTCTAGTTCTCAAAATCAACTTACCAGCATCATTCTTCTAAGAGTTGACCCCCACAATTTCAATTCTCTAGACTCCCTGTAAGATTTAAGATGGCTCTTCAAACACTATTTAGTCCACAAAGAAGCAAGGCTGTACTTGTCCACACAATTATTTACATGCATCTGCCCATCCTAAGAAGCTGTTTCCAGAGAGAAGCTAACAGCAGAAATCTGGCCAATCAATGATATCATGCAATCAATTATTAGGCATAAATATGATTTTTCTTCTGCTCTTTTGGAATCATTGCTTAGCCAACAAGCAGTAAATCTGCAATAGCCAGTTCCTATCTATTCTCCTAATTCCATAACTTACCATCTGTCCCACACACCACAGGCATACTCATCCACACAAAAGTGGTGTGTGAATGGTACCAGCGATGGAGTCAGAATCTAAGAAGCATGTATTGAATAAATAAAAAAAAACACAAGAAGTCACTGGTGCTTCAAAAATGAAAAGCCCTTAGAAAATAATCTGATCTTCTACTAAAAGGGTTTACAGAATGTGCCATAACACACACACACACACACACACACACACACACACACACACATACACACACAATCTGTGAATTCTGGTAAGCTTTATCAATCCTCCTATATCCTATGTCTGCCTATCCTGTTTCTCTCAATTATCAAAAGTTATACACTGGCCTTTTAGTAGAGTATGCTATGTTTTAGTAGAATGTCTTGAGAGGTTAAGTTATGTTTAGTGTTAGGAAAATCATTATAACTTATCATTCCAGTCTGACTTCCTTCCCAACGTAACCATCTATGCAAAATGTTCCATTTAGAGACTGTCCAGCCTCTACCAACCTAAATTATTTTTATATCACACATTCCTTGCTTCTGTTTCTCTCTTTCTCTATCTCTGTGTCTGTCTCTCTCTTCCACACACACACGCTTCACAAAAAAAGCTTTCAATGCATTTTCTGTACATTTCCAGTCCCTTACTATCAATGGGAATTTGTGTCTGGAGTTAGGGCCATTCACCGTGAATTCACAAACAGCTTACAAGTTCTCCAAGTCAGCAACTACCAGATCTGTTGCAGAAATCCTAGCAGACGTGATTTCTGGAGAAGAGCCAAGAGGGCTGAGACTCTGTTGTGAGTTAGCCAGACTGTTTCCACTGGGCACATCTGACTCTGCTAACATCTAAGATCATGCGTCTCCCTAACCCAGAGCCTGTGACTTGCCAAAGAGAGCAGCACAAGTCCTGAGTCTGGGCCCGAGGGTTATGGCTTCTAAACAGAATCAAATCATGGCCTTGGACTTTCCTTCTTCCTAAGGGATAAAGATGATTCAGGCTGAAGCAGCTGGGAAATGTGGAAATCATTAGCAGGCTAAGCTGTACATAACAAAGTATTAAGAACCCTCAGTAAATAAAATGACCAGCATTTCTGATCTCCCAAGGTCCCCAAACTGGGAAACATGGCCAAGAGGACCTGTAGTTGTCCCTGGATCCAGGCCTCCTTTCCCTAGCCAAGTGATTTCTCTACCACTAAAGCCAGCTACTCCCTTCCTGCTGCTTTCCGAAGAACCACTTCCTGGGTCTCGCGTTCCCTGCTGCTTTGGATTCCACACACCGTTCACTTTCAGGGAAGGAGAATGAGCTTGTGGTCTGGGCCTTCTGTGGGATCTCTGTGTTAAGGGGGGGCCGGGGGAGAGGAGAGGAGGCCACTGCTTTCCTACTGCCCTCTGTTCTCCTCTGACAGTGTTGCTTCACAATGCCACTTCTACACGAGTAGGGGTGGATATATTCATGCCCGCCTTCCAATTCATTGCTTAACATTGAAATGATTTATCAGTCCACTGACCCATAAGGATGGTCTACTCTTCTCCATGGGGCCAGTACCACCCCCTCCCCAGAGGATGATCTTCAGGAAAGTTTAGGGACATTTCATTACTTGCCACAATGACTGGAGCACTTTATGGGCAGGACCAGAGATGCCAGGGGCTTCCCTCGTAGCTCAGTTGGTAAAGAATCTGCCTGCCATGCAGGAGATCCCAGTTCGATTCCTGGGTTGGGAAGATCTGCTGAAGAAGGGATAGACTACCCACTCCAGTATTGTTGAGCTTCCCTTGTGGCTTAGCTGGTTAAGTATCTGCCTGCAATGTGGGAGACCTGGGTTTGATCCCTGTGTTGGGAAAATCCCCTGGAGAAGGCTACCCATTCCAGTATTCTGGCCTGGAGAATTCCAGGGACCTTAGTCCATGGGGTCGCAAAGAGTCAGACACAACTGAGCGACTTGCATTTTCACTTTCACTTTTCAGAAGACATCCTGCAAAGCCCAGGAGAGTTCCCTGAAGCAAACCTTCCCACCCAAAATATCAGTTCCCTCCACTGAGAAGCACTGTTGAGCTGATTAGCTAAGGCAGAATGGTTCATCCTCTCCACTACGCCTCCCTCAGACCAGGGAGGCAGGATGGGGTGGACAGAGCCGTGGAATCCAGGTCAAGGGTGAAGGTTCCCTACACAGCTCCCCTGGTGCCAGCTGGACTTGGACAAGATCCACAACATTCCTGATCCTGTTTCTTCATCATAAAATCAGAACAAAAAAAGAGTGAGCGTAAGGATTCAGTGAGAATGTGCATAAAATTGTTAAGGGTTGAAATGCAGAGGAATTTATTCATCAGTTTTCCGAAAAAGGAAAAATAAAGAGGGAGAAGAGACACTGCCTCATGAGGAAGGTGCGAGAAGAGGTCTCCCGGTGGGGACTCAAGCATGGATTTCTGATAGACTTGGGAAATGTGTGACGCGGGTGTCTGGGGCCAGAGAGCAGCAGAAGGGGAAAGTGAGTTTGACAGCACCAACTGCCACTAGGCAAAATATTTGAACTGTGCAATGGGACCTCAAGACTGTCAGGAGAAGTAGTAGAAAAACATGGCATCATGAGGTTAGATGTCTTGTTGGAAACTTGCAGGGGGTGAATTTTGCATCAAGTTGGCTCAGAAATGGAACCTGTTTGGAGGCAGGAGAATAAAACTAAGGGTCAGAAGAGACATTAAGCAGGATGTAGAGCTGGTGATTCTAATCCGGTTTATCTGAATTTCAAATGTACAGAGAAATGGCCGATCACAGCAGGACCAAGTAGGTATTGAAAACAGATATTTTAAAATTGTAATTAAATCTCAATTCTCCCATCCCCTACTGCACTCTGCCATAGAGCCTCAGACTGATAACTGACCAGTATTTATTGAGATCTTAACTATGCCTGTCCATCTAACAGTGACTAGAAAGAAGCTGGACATGCAAGCATGCTCTCAGGTATACACGTTTCTGGAATGGTTTGGGGTTCAAATACCCTAATATGCAATCCAGGTCTATCATCTTGGGGCAGGTCATCTGAACACCTGAGTCCCCATATCCTCATCTATAAAGTGGCAACAAATATAATACCTATGTCAGAGGAATGGGGTTGGAAGGATGCAAGACAATCCACACAAATGCACATTATTGTTCATGGTGCTTAATAGGGCACATGACTCAATGTGTCCACTAAAGTGAAAAGAGCTAAAGGAGGTCAAAACTCCCATGTGTTTGTCTTGAGTTATCACAGTTGTACACTGCAGCCACCCGTGATGGAATTAAGTCAAAAGAGATCATGAGACAGGAAAGCCTGATTTTGCACACCCATTGATCCCTTAATTCTTTGATTGCAATCCTAACACAGCAGTTTTGGGAAACTGGGAACAGGGTCCCATTAAAAGAATTTTTGTGAATGTATAAATTTACAGAACCACATTACTCTCATACTAGTGAAAACAGATGCCTCCCAGAAAACGAAGTAAACTCAGTGCTTCCACAATCCTGCTGGTGTCTGGCATAGCAGGGGTACTGCGTTCATGTTCACAGGAGGAATATCTAAATGGATACTCTAGCGATTGAGATATTTGATGCCAGTGAACCTGCTTCCCAATGTGTATATGCTGAGATGCTTCCTCTCTATTTTAAAGTGAGTATGACAGAAATCCGGATAAGATGAGCTGACAATCTGTGGGACTAAACTATGTGACAGTATGACCTTACAAGGCTCCTCCTTCCTCTAATGGATGGGATTGCACCATTACACCTGAATCCAGCCATAACATTACTGCATGGAAACCTGGAAGTGTTGTCTTTGCAGGATGAGAATACAAAACTCAAGAGAAGCTTCAGCATCTAAACAAATAATGTTCTCTCAACCCACGTACACATACGTGCAGGCTTCATCAGTGGTGTTGTCTTAATGAGAAAATGATTTGGGGAAGATAACCAGTATCCTCAAAGAAGGTGCTAAACCATCTCCCATGTTGTCATCAGGCAACATCTTTGGATCACAAACTCCATGAGGGTGGCTGTACACTGTGTCCATTTTGTTCCTTACTAAGTCTTCAGCAGCCAGCATAATGTAGGAGTTGCGCAATAATTTTTAGAATAAATGCTTCCTGAACTCCAATCGAATTATTTTGAACAGCATCTAGGTTGGCACCCTGAGCAAGGACGTGGCCTCCTCACTAGGTTTCAAAGTGTTGCGTGCTTCAGCCTTAGAGAAAAGAATAGCAACAACTGTTTTGAAACTCCACCGGCAAGAGCCCTTGACACATTTGAAAGATGAAAAGGAAGGTGCCAAGCAGTGAAAAGCAGCAACAGGGCCAGACAGACATTCATCTTCCTGACCATACATCTTCATCTACTTCACTTCAGTCGATACTCAGCCGTTTGTGGAGAGAATCTCCATTCAGACTTTCAGCGACATTTCAGATCAAAGATGCTGCAGGCTAGTGCAGAGCCCTAGTGTGGAAAGCTGTTAGGGAATCATCACTGTGTGTTGTGCCCTCTATTACTTTCATTACCCTGTGGATGTCAGCAATAGCATGAAACAGTGAGGACAGTGGATGGTTATGGAGCACTCTGCTCCGTCTTCCATATGTACTGTCCCACTTAGTACTCACTAAGCTACCAGGAGATAAATACTACTGATCCCCTTGTTTCAATTGCAAAAACCCATCATTCATAGAGGATAAATGGCTCCACAGAGGTCTCACATATGCTAAATGATGGAATCAGAATTTAAATGCCCAAAACTCTTAACAACTAGATGACTTTCTAGTTAAGTAATATCTTAAGACTTGTCTCCACCTTCTTTCAGCAAACTTAGAAGATGTAGATGACAAATAAGAATAATCTGGATATTGCTGTGTCTATTTTTCTTTATTCATTCAAAGAGTTAGCATGATCTGGACCATGGGGAGCTGTAATGATATCCCAGGGCCTGTCTCACACAGCTATCAGGGTGGAGGAACCAGAGCAGGATAGCTATGTTTGAAAAGTGGGGGTTTTCCTTCACCTACCATTGCACAAGCTGAGCTGATAAGGCCTTTGCCATAAGAAGACGTGCACAAGTAATTCACCTCTCTGAGCTCTCTCTAGGGGGAAGAACATGAGTTCTGGATTCAGAAACAGAGAAAGGACTCCTGGGAAGCCACCAGAGACAGGGTGGAGAAGTTGTGATTCTTTGGTCATTCCACCTATTACAGTTATCAGGCATCAGTACATTCATTTATGTAGTGCAAAAATGGTCTAGATCTTTGCTACCCAATAGGATAGCCATTAGCCACATGTAGGTATTTAAATTTCAATTAAGTGAAAGTTAGTAAAATTAAAGATTCAGTTCTTCAGTTGCAATAGCCAGTTTTCAAGTACTCAGTAGTGCATGTAACAGTACAGATCTTGACCATGTCTAGAACACCCCAATCATTGCAGAAAATCTAGATTAAAATCTAAAATCTAGATTTAAAAAGAGGAAACCCTTGCTGGTCAATGACTGTTATTTAAAGGAAAAGGGGCCATGTGCTTTGATACTTGCTGTTTGGTTGCTAAATCGCATCCAACTCTTTTACAACCTCGGGGACTGTAGCCCGCTAGGATCCTCTGTCCATGGGATTTTCCCAGCAAGAACACTGGAGTGGGTTTCCATTTCCTTCTCCAACTAACACCAATAAACACCACTAATTAATCTACTGGCCATATTCAAACTCTGCCAACTGGCTCACTAATGTCACACTTTTCCTAGACCAGGAGGCAACCATCCAGGACCAAATAATGTATCTAGTTATATCTTCTTTGTCGTTTAATGTGAAGTTTTTCCCTAATGGATTGTATTAGTCATGACTCATCCAACTATAAGGGGAAAAATACCCAACTCAAAAATAACTTAGGCAGAAATAGAAGAGGCATTTGTTTTTATAACTGAAAAAATCTAGGAATAAATCTCAGCTGGATCCTGGGGTTCAAATTTCTCATTAAAACTGTATTTCTGTGTGTCTCAGCCCTACTCTCTCTGATGCTGGCTTGCTTCTTAGGCTGGCTGTACTCAGATGGGGGCAAAGGAGGCCCCAGGTAGACTCAGGCTTATATAATTCTTTGTACTCACAGTCTCAAATTGATGCTCTTGTATCAGTCTCCTTATCCATCCCTATGTCCAGTGGTATGGACTATTCTAATTGGCAAGTACCAAGTGCCAGCTTGGAATGAGGGGGTGAGAAGTTCACACTAAACCCCATCACAAGGACTAAGAATGGAAACACAGTGGTTTCTCCAAAGATATCTGAAGCAAGCAACTAAACGCACATACACACAATATATTCCACTACAGCTACCCAATCATTTGAATCCCTGTAATTGCTAACAATAGTAGTAGTATTAAGTAGTAGCATTAAGGTGAAGTGCCTTCAGAGTAGCTGTTGCTGACATACATGGATGTTTATTGAAGACTGCTATTCAGGAAATGGCAACCCACTCCAGTATTCTTGCCTGGAGAATCCCACGGATGGACAAGCATGGTAGGCGACAGTCCATGGGATCGCAAAGAGTCGGACACGACTGAGCGAGCTTCACACACATCCATCTGAGAGAGTTAACAGCATAATAACAGAAGTGGCATTATCTTTACATATTTGAAAGATAAAAAGTATCCAAACACACCTAATTCTAGTCTGGACTCAGATTTAGGAGCTATATGACCTTGGGCAAACTCCGGTCCTAATTTCTCTACACCTTAGTTCTCTCATCTTACAATGGAGATGATAGTACCAACCTGATGAGGTCCATTTTGAGCATGAATGGGACAATTCATGCAAAGTGCCTAGCACGATGTGGAATGAATGGGAATTGCACTGTAGAGGCTAGCCGTTGCCATCTCCATTATTACTAGAACCTTCCAAGGCAGTGCAGGATGGATGTCCCATAGCAGTAAAACCCTTGGAGTCCTAGGAATTAGGAAAGCAAGCCATCACTGTGCAGCGTGTGTCCCAGAAGCATCCAGCAGAGGACATGGGACAGGGGCTGAGTCTGTAAGGGTGGGCGCATGGGCAGAGGCAGACGGATAGAGCTACTCACAGCAGCGGCAAAGAAACTCATGCCCGTGTCTCTGAGGCAAAGTTTCTCAGCAGGGCTTAGGAGGCAAGAAAGGGTGTGAATCATTTTTCTCAAAGCATCATATTTGAGAGGCAGCCTGATGTTTTTTTAACATTAATAAAAAGAGCCCAGCGAAACTGAATCCGAGAAGCCAGGCGTGGCCCTCGTGCCATTCCTGCACTGAGCTCTTGGTGCTGACGGTGGCTGATGGTGATGAGGGCTCTGGGCAGGGTGGGGGAGTTGGGGGGTGCCCGAGCAGACTGTCTGGAGGGCTCCATACAGCATCCAAATGCCTGTCTGTCCAGGGGAGTGGGGGCCTCCAAACAGCTGCTGCACTGCTTTGTAAACAAGTGGGGGGACACACTTCCTTCACCTGGAATCCTGCAGCTGAAAAATCTGTTCACCTCCCCACAGATTTGGTTGGAAACGCTTCAAAGATTTCTGCTCATCCCCGAAAGCTGGAGCTCAGTATGAACCGATGTGCTTCAGCTCTGAGAACAGCGCTCTCCTTGGGTGAGAAAAGCAGTATTTTCCAGCTTGACAGTAAATAACTCTGCGACTTGGGCATGAGCGTGGGACCAGATTACCTCAGAGGTCCATGCAATTTAGCTCATGGGTAAAGTACATGCAGAGAAAATGTTCCCAGCCAGAGGTGGGGGCCAGCCTTGCACGGAAGAGAAGCACATGGGAAGACATTTTTCCAGGGCATGGCGCGATGACTGGCTCATTTCCAGGGGCTGCTGCCAAGGCGGGCCTCTGGGCAGCTGCAGCTTCAGCGAGGCTATATCATCCCCCTCTCTACCCCTCCCCAGCCCTGGCCTCGCACGTGTGTGTGTGTGTGTGTGCGCGTGCGCATGCAAGCACCAGCCAAAAATATTCATTAGCATGCTTTTATGTATCAGAGCTTAAAAGCCATCAAGGGCAGCTGTTGTCTGGAAGCCAGGGAACTAATTCAAGTCACGGCTCCACCATTTGGCCATATGACCTCTGCCAGGTCATCTCACCCCCCTCTGAGCTTCAATTTCTTCATTTGTAAATGAAGATGATAATATTTGAACCAATTAACTCAGGGTTTTGATGAAGAGCCAAATTAAAATGAGATGATGGATGGGAAAGTCTCTGCAGACTCTAAAAAGTTCTGCTTCTCAAGGTATGGACCAAAACCTAAGTAGTGCTGACTTTACCTGGGAGCTTGTCAGAGATGCAGGCTCCTGGACTCCACCCTGGACATAATGAATCAGAATCTGCTTGTTCACATCAGCAGGGTAGCAGATGTGCACGTTTGAGTTTAAAAAACACTGCTCTAAAGCACTATAAATATTGGATTGACAGACAAGTTGCAAAGTTGAATAAAACCCGCCCTCCACTTGGCTCCCAAAATTTTAGCCACACAACTAACTTCCTGCTTCCTCAGTTGAGCTCAGTCATTCAGTTATGTCTGACCTTTTGCGACCCCATGGACCGCAGCATGCCAGGCCTCCCTGTCTATCACCAATTCCCAGAGTTTACTCAAACTCATGTCCATCGAGTCTGTGATGCCATCCAACCATCTCATCCTCTGTCTCCCCCTTCTCCTCCTGCCTTCAATCATTCCCAGCATCCGGGTCTTTTCAAATGAATCAGTTCTTCACATCAGGTGGTCAAAGTATTGGAGTTTCAGCTTCAGCATCAGTTCTTCCAATGAATATTCAGGACTGACTTCCTTTAGGATTTAGGTTTAATCTCTTTGTAGTCCAAGGAACTCAAGAGTCTTCTCCAACACCACAGTTCAAAAGCATCAATTCTTCGGCGCTCAGCTTTCTTTATGGTCCAACTCTCACATCCATACGTGACCACTGGAAAAACCATAGCTTTTCTCAGGAGACCAGAAAAGCCCAGGGAGCAGCGTCATTGTCGTTTGTCAGTTCTCAGAGACATCTGCCTCGCTGTGACTTCTTCTTTTTCTCTGGATGTGGGTTCTCTTTTTTTTTGGTGGGTCCCAGTGCTCTCCTTGGAGAAGGTGATGGCACCCCACTCCAGTACTCTTGCCTGGAAAATCCCATGGATGGAGGAGCCTGGTAGGCTGCAGTCCATGGGGTCACTAAGAGTCGGACACAACTGAGTAACTTGACTTTCACGTTTCACTTTCATGCATTGGAGAAGGAAATGGCAACCCACTCCAATGTTCTTGCCTGGAGAATCCCAGGGACAGAGCCAGGTGGGCTGCCATCTATAGAGTCGCACAGAGTCGGACGCAACTGAAGTGCCTTAGCAGCAGCAGTGCCCTCCTGCCAATGGTTGTTCAACAGCTAGTTGTTGGACAGCTAGTGCTCTCACAGAAGAAGATAAGCTCAGGGCCTTCTACTCCGCCCTCTTGAACTGGAAGCCTCTCAGAGACATCCAGTGAACTGTGAACAAACCTAACCTCGTAACAGAATGACAAATAGAATTCTGATATAAGACTTTTGTCTATCTTATATAGTTTAAAATACAAAAACTTACCCTGGCTTGAAACAGTTTGGCCTTCCATCACTAATGGCATCTACTCCCCACAACTTACTCTACCCCCCACCACTACCCTGGCCTCCCAGCTCATGCCCAAACATGCCCGGCAACTCCTAAGGGAGAGCCCTGCACCGCTATTCCCTCTGCTTGGAATGCTCTTTTTCTCCAGAGCCACGGAACTCAGCCCTTTTCTCCTTGGAGACCTTGCTCGAATATTACCTTCTCAATGAAACAGTCTCTCCAGCCCTTCAATTCGTAAATTTTCAACACCTCCTTTCACTTGCATTTATTTTTCTCCATAGCATTCATGGCTTTCTAACACACTATATACTTCACTTATTTATTTTGCTTAGTTACCTTACCCATTTCTGCCCCCAAGTAGAATATAAGTTCATGAAAGCAGGGATTTTTGTCCATATTTTCCTGGCAATATTCCCAGCTCCTGGAACAGTCCTAGCACACAGTTGCTTGACATTTACTGAATGGATGAATGGATGTACAGGTGAATGGGTTTGGACATGGGATCTATAGTCAGAAAGACTTGGGCTTGAATGTCAGCTCTGTCAACATTAGCTGTATGACTGCAAATAGAATATGTTAACAATCTTGATACAGTGCCTGGCATATAGGAAATGGCTCTGTTTGTTTTAGCTTTTATTGTTAAAACATTAATAGTTATTATTATCATTGAATATGAGCCTCATGCTGCCAAAGAGGATCATTGAAAATTACTATTTATTTTAACAAATAGTCAAACTTTCCAAGAATAGGCTACATCAACCAAAGCAGGACTAAGGACTGTGACTCACTTCTCAGCAGTCAATTCTTTTTGCATCAGCAAGAAACAAACACAAAAATTAAAATTTGCATTGATGAACATAACTCACATAAAGAATACAGCTCCCTGTGTTCTTTTAAGGGGCAGATCAGGAAATACTAGCTTCTATTATAATTTCAAATAAAATATAGCATCTGACATCAAACAAGTGAAAACCTGGGCTGAATATCAAGGACTTGTGCTTGTCCTCAGTCACATCAGTCGTGTCTGACCCTTTGCAATCCCAGGACTATAACCCACCAGGCTGCTCAATCCATGGGATTTTCTAGGCAAGAATACTGGAGTGGGTTGCCATGCCCTCCTCCAGGGAATATTTCCCACCCAAGAATCGAACCATCATCTCCTGCATTACAGGTGGACTCTTTATCGCTGAGCCACCAGGGAAGCCGATATCAAGGACTTAGTATCATTTGAGGAGACCACTCTCCCAACCAATGAGTCACTTAGAAGTTCAGGGAAAGGAACTGGAAACGTTTTTCTACATGCTCAGACCCCTTGCAAATATTTATAAAATCAGTGGTGCATTTCTCATCATAGTTGTTCCAAGTATTTTTCTTAGAGATAAGAATTAGATATAAACAGACTCTATTTAATTCCCCTGCCTATTCCTCTCAACCTTGAACAACACTTATTTCTTTACCTATAATAAATTCACTGCTTATGTGGGTAAATCACCTCACCTCATGGAAACTCAATTCTGTTTTCTCTGAAATGGGGCGTGAAATCAATAGCATCCAAGGCTCCTTCTTGCTGTAACCTCGAGACTCAGTAACAGAGCACCTCCTTTTCCCACATTGCTCACCTCAGCTCCTTCCAATTCACCACTAAGTTCTACTCAAGTGACTTGAAAATATAGCTTAAATCTGCCCACTGCTCTGGTGACTGCCCTGAAATGTACATATCTAGACCGACTTGAGAGCTTCCTACCTGGCCCTTCACTCTCACACCTCTCTAATCTATGTTTCCTCAAAGCAACATAAGGCTCCTTTGAAATAAAATTTTGATTCTGCCTATTCTTCTGCTTAAAATCCTTCAGTGGTTTTCCTTTGCACTTAAAATAACATCTCAAACACTTTGTTGTTGTTTAGTTATGTCTGGCTCTTTGCAACCCATGGACCGCAGCACACCAGGCTTCCTTGTCCATCACCATCTCCCAGAGTTTGCTCAAACTCATGTCCATTGAGTCAATAAAGCCATCTAACCATCTTATCCTCTGTTTCTTCCTGCCCTCAATTTTTCCCAGCATCAGGGTCTCTCCCAGTGAGTCAGCTTTTCGAATCAAGTGGCCAAAGTACTGGAGCTTCAGCTTCAGCCTCAGTCCTTCCAGTGAATATTCAGGATTGATTTCCCTTACTATGAACAATAAGATGATGTCCTATCTGGCAGGGCCCCTTCCTGCCTCTTCCTCTGCCTCCTCCTGAGACACTTCCCTCCTCTCCCACTACCATCAGTCCACGCTCTGCCTTGCAGGGTCTCAGCTGCATTCCAGTCATTTACACATGTTGCGTCATCTCCATGACACTCAGCCTAACTCCTGCTCTTCATCTCACAGCAAAGTTTTCTTTATCAAAGGGACCTTTTTGAATACCTCTCAATTCTTCGCTTCATCACACATATCATAATCTGAAGGTATGTATCATTTTATGTGTTTCTTCACTTAATGTCTGGATCTTATTCTAAGCTCCTCAAGGAAAAGGACCATTTAATTTGTCCATTATTACATACTTGGGCTTCCCTGGTAGCTCAGATGGTAAAGAATCTGCTTGCAATGCCACAGACCTGGGTTTGATCCCTGGGTCAGGAAGATCCCCTGGAGAAAGGATTGTCAACCCACCCCAGTATTCTTGCCTGGAGAATCCCATGGACAGAGGAGCCTGGCGAGCTACAGTCCATGGCGTCACCAAGAGTCGGACATGACTGAGTGACTAACACATTACATACTCAGCACCTAGCAGACCTCTAGCATACAACTGGCAACCAACAAATAGTTTTAGAACAAATGAATGGATGAATGAAGTATTATCAACTCCATCTCTGATGGGGAAGATAAGAATATGTCTTTTCCTATTTTATAAAGTTATTTAAAAATAATATACACAAAGCAAATTGAACTCATAAAGAAATAATTCTTAAAATCCAAGGCATTATGTTTTGCCATTATATTCCTAAGATAATTATTCAAGATTAACTCATTACTAGGGTTTACTAGGGAAAATGTTCTAAAGTTCCACTTAACTTTTTATAAAATAATAGATTTATGGGCCAAATATAAAACTTAGTATCAAAAGATATGGATTCATGCTCTAATGACTCAAGTACTATTATAAGTATTATTGAACCTGTGACTTTAACCAGATCACTTAGTAAATATGTGCTTAATATCCTTCTTGTTCAGTTCAGTTCAGTTCAGTCGCTCAGTCGTATCTGACCCTTTGAGACCCCATGAATTGCAGCACGCCAGGTCTCCCTGTCCATCACCAACTCCAGGAGTCTACCCAAATTCGTGTCCATCGAGTCGGTGAATTTCTTAGGTAATGTTAGGCAATTAATAAGCTATAATACTGTTCTGATATCTGTTTGGGAATGTGGTATGACAAACAGAAGGAAAGAAAACCCATCTAAGTCTTGGTGACTGACGAAGATGAGGAAACAGTAGAAATCCAATTGGAAGTAAACTTGGCTAGGCCTAAGGGTACAGCCATAGTGTATGGAATGGCAATGAGGAAAAAATGGGAAGGCAAGTTTCCATACCTTCCAGCTGAAGAATAGCAATAATGATCCCGGGCCCTAGAAACCAATAGGGAATACTGTGAGAATAAATTAGATCCAGTTTTCCTTTGAAGGAAAGATACCATATAATTTATGATATTGTTATTATAATCATTAGTCATCTTTGCCTAGATTTATGGAGTGACTCATCCTAAATTAAGCCTTTGGAACAATAAGAAGAGGGAAATTTATGAGACCTACAATGATTTTCTAGTCTCGTAAAAGATTGTAGTACTTGATTCTTAAGATGCTGAAATATCTCTGCCTCTTAACAGAAGGCTACAGGGACCATCCTTTGATTCATTATTTGATATGTCTTTCAGGTCTCCATCCTCTTGCTCTCCAGGACTAATAATTCAGCAAGCATTTTAACAGTCACCTTGGCTGTCAATAAGTTATTTTAACTTACCTTTAGAGGATCTATTTCTCTCCTCTTCCTCTGAGAATAACAAGTGTCACTTTTTCATCCTTTAATTTTTCTATACATTCACTTGATAATTTTTGAGCACCTTTAACCTGCAAAGCAATAAGCTAGATGTAGAGAGATAAGGGGAATAAGATTCTGTTCATCCCTCAAAGAGCTTGCAGTCTGGTTGGGAGATGTAAGTAAGAAGACAGGATATGAAGACCATTTAAAGAAGACTGACTGGATAAACAGTGTGAAAGAGAAGGCTGAGTACAAGATTTTCCCTCCTGACAGAATGGGGAGAGAATGATCTTGCTAAGCAGATCGGGAGCAGATCTGGAGAAAGACCATCAGCTCTGTTTTAGGCACATTGGGCTGAGGCTGAATGCAAAGTCCAGGAAGAAGCTTGATTCATGGATCTGTATTAAAGGAAAGAAGCAAGACTGGAAACAGATGTGAATTTCATCCAAAAAGAAATCCTGGGAATGGGTGAGATACTCAGTGAGAGAATATTAAAAAAAAAAAAAAAGGAAGACAAGGGAGTCTGATGGTTACAAATGAAAGGAGGAAAAAGACAACTAATTTGGGGAAGAGATGAACAGGATCAGAAGGGCTAAAAAAGAGAAAATAAAGCAGAGGGAAGAAGAAACGGCAGAGAGACAAGGGAGGAGGAAGAATTTCCATGAAGAGCATAGGTTGGAAGACTTGCCTTTAGAAAACAGCCTCCTTCCCTCTCTCTAAGCAGGAGGAGGTAAAGGGCAGACAAGTACAGAAGTATTTTGAAGTAGACATGGGAGACTTTAAAAAGGGAGAAAATGTTGATTGGAAAATGAAAAGTCAAAAGAGGCTGTGAAGCTCAGAGAAAATGTCAACACGTAGAGAAAGCGGGTAGACTTGGGAATTGACCAGACATTAGACTCAAATTTCAGCTCTTTCCTAACATATCACTTATTCCAAGGGTGAGTACCTTCTCCAAATAGAGTCTCAGGTTTGTCTTCTGAGCAAATGACAAATGACAAAGACATATTTCGTAGGGTTGTGTTGAGGATTAAGAAAGAGCATGTGTGTCAAGCCCTAGACTTTGGGGTGGGCTTTGGTGGGGATAGAAGGGGCCAGGATGGGCTGGGCCAAAGACAGAGCAGGGCTTCTCTCAGGTGAATGAGCATCAGAAGCACCTATGTCAGAACTCCATAACACAGACTCCTAAGCCTCACCCGGAATGAGCTTCTTGTTTGGTAGGTCTGAGTGGGACTTGAAAATCTGCATTCTTAATAAGCTCCAGTGTTCTTGCCTGGAGAATCCCATGGACAGAGGAGCCTGGCAGGCTACAGTCCATGGGGTCGCAAGAGTCGGACACGACTGCACGACTAAACCTCCACCACCAATAAGTCCCCAGGTAACGCAGACGCAGCTGGTCTGGGAGCTGTCCTTCAAGGACTGCTGAGACAGAGAAATCCTTTGAGAGAAAAGACCAAAAGGCAAAGGGAGTTTGATGGCACCAGAACAGAGAGTCCGGAAGAAGAGGATCACACTCTTTTGAGCCTTCATTACCCATTAACGCACTTCATCGTCTTATCTGCAGAACCTTGGCCAGCTGTCTCAGAAGCAGGCACTCTCTCTTATCCCAGAATTCCAAGTATAGGAGCAGGAACTCGTCCAGCTGAGTGGCTGGCCTGGTGGATGCAGAGAGAAGGGGTAACTCTGAGTCGCCTGAGGAGACGAAGAAAGGAGAGTCTAGCAGATCTCAGCATTTCCACCAAGGGGCTTTGAGCGGGGGCCATCAGGAAGGTAGCAGTACTTTTGGAGCCAGGTTGAAGCAACATGGCTTTTAAAATAAGTGGGAACTGTCAAAGTTTATATATTATTTTAATTTTGCTCCATCTTTTCAATTTTGCATGGCCCAAGTGTTTAATATTTCACATGCTTCTTTTTTTCATCTTAAATTACTTTTTATTTTTCTTATTCTTTTCCCCAGCCAAGTACCTTTATTGCTAAAAAGGGTAGTTTACAACCCCTTGCCATGGATCAGATTATCTTCGAACACTCTTTTCCCTTTTTGGCTCTTAATTCCTTCCCATTGTATTATTCAGTTATTCCATTCTATTGCATCCATTATTCACTACTTTTTTTTTTTTTCAAAAATTGATTCTGCAGAAATCGAACACCCTCATTTTTCATTTCTCTTGGAGTTACTTTGTAGAAACCCAACTAGATTATAGCTCCTAATGCATTGATGGTCCACCGAGTGCACGTCGCCCAGCATGTTTATAAGTTCTGAGTAAGGAGTCAAGTCAAATCCTATTCCTTTTCAAGATTCTCCTTTCATATATCATTTAAGAAAATTGCTCAACCATCTAGCTTGCTTCTACTCAGTCCCTGACTCATTTCCTGACTACTGAATGCTCCACCTTCCTTCCCACAGTTATATTTTCATAAGGGAAGAGGAAAGATAACCTGTCATGCAGTTGCAGGATCACAGAGGCTGCACTCTGCAGATGGGCTCTGGGGACAGCCGGGGCAAGACAAGGAAGCTGGTCAGTATACAGGCATCAACCACGTCCTCCTCTCTGCATCCAGAACCAACACCTCACCTGTGATCTTTCTCATCAACAAATTTTTGAAATTATTCTCAGCTCCCTTAAAGATATGGTGCTTAGTCTCTTGCTTTGTGCATAGCAAATACCCAAAACCATGAACAGATGAATGACAATGACAAATGAGTGTAACACAGACCCAACACAGCCGGCTCCTGTCTCCTTGCTCAGCTACTGTCTTCCTGTTACTGCTTTCCTGAGGCTATGTTATTCAGAAACTCTCACAGTTCCTCAATGTGCCATGCTCACCCACACCTGCAGGCTGCAGTATGGGTCCCTTCCTTTTCACCTGCTTCCTTTTACTAATGTGGCACCCCTCTTTCTCCAGAAAGTCACCCCTGAACCCCTACCTGGGTTGGGTGGCCCTCTGATGTGTACTGAAAACCTCTCCATTTCTTGGCACTAAAATAATACTTCCCTTATCAGCTTGCTTGTCCTACTCCTTTAACTAGACTAAGGGCACCTTAAAAGCAGGGACTGTGTCTCATGCATTATTGCAATCCCAACTCTTACATGAATGCTTAAATGATGCTGTTTGGGGTGAAAGAGGAAACGCTAGTGTCCAGGTGAAAGACGTGGGGCATTTTAGTGTGGACAGTTGCCATGGGCATGGAGAGGAGTAGAAAGCTGTAGTGTGCAGCAAAAAGAGGACCTTTCAGATAGGACAGCTCATTGGAGGCCAGTGGGAGGGGGAGACGTACAACATGGCAGCTGGGGGCTGCGAATGCCCTCGCATCTGCCAAAAGTGCTTTCAGGTGCTTGTTGCTTTATCAGAGACATAAGGATTGAATTTCCTAAGAGAACAATAGCAGCTCCAGACCTTACAGCCTCTTCACTAGCATTTCCATCAGGGAAAAGTATTCCTTACTGCAACAAGACAACAAAGTAGCTAACTCATTTAAAAAGATTCCAAATAATTCAAATCAGTGTACAGATAGTTAAAAAAAAAAAAAGTCCCAACAGCAAAAAGGAAGGTTATATGATGCTGTTCACCATGAAGTCATTTCCTCACTTGCTCTTTGATTTCCCTTACCTCCTCTTCTTCAAGGCGCAGCCCAAGACAGGGACTCCTTTCCAGGCTTCTTTCCAGCTGTCAAGCAGGTGAAATCACACTTGTTAAAACACTGGTGTAACATTTTCTTAAGCTTTCTAAGAACAACAGTGTCTCAGTTCTTGAAATTTCAAGATCTAATTTCCCCTTTTGGGAGAGTCATTAATCCCTCCCTCCATCTCTAGCTCATCCTCTCCAGCCTTTTCATATTTGTGTCTACTCTCTGAGTCTCTCTGCAGGGCAGGAACCCGAGTGGTAGGGTAACTCCTCCTCCCCTGCCAACCTGCCCCTTCCCACTGTCTTGGTGAAGGAGGCTCCCGACTTAACAAGTCTCCTTAACTCCAACAAATCCCATGTGGGCTGGAAGAATTTAAAATCCAAGCTCTCTCGTGATCCTTCTTTCTCTGCCTCTGAGCTGACCCTACCTTTCGTTCCCCATCTGACATCTTTTCCATCTCCCTCAGCTAGCAAACCCTCCTCTTAATTCTTGGAGCATCTGTTTTCTGTAACAGAAAATAAGTGCTTGTCTCCTACATTTTCCCCTGGGAGCTCCTGGGAGCCGGCCTAGGCGACCCGTCAGCAGTGTCCCGGAGCAGAGAGGACTCAGTCCATCAGTCACTGCCTGTCACATTTGATGAACTGTCTTTCAAGCAGTGACTTTGCTCCTCATTTGGAATAAACCTTTGGTGATGTTTCTGATACTAGTCCACAAGAAATAGAAGTTAGTCCTGCACATGGCAGCTGCTTCCTACTCTGCAGTTTTGACTTCACCTCTGGTTCTACCAGACAGGGCCAAATGGTCTGTTTTCTCATCTCTCTGCGTGACAGAGCCCGTTACTCTTCACAGAAGCCTTCAGGCCCTCCCAGGAGCCCAGGACATTCGGAACTGAGCGTACACGGCCCAGCAAGGACTGGGGCCCATTCATTGTGGGCCCATTCACCCCACATCCCTCAGGGCCCGCTCCCCAGGGGGATGCGAGCAGCCTGGCCCGGGGCTGAGCGAAGCGAAGCGAGAAGGCGCCGCCGGGGTGAGGACCACCGACTCCGCGCTGGAGGCAGGCGCAGGTGCGGGGAACGGGTGTCTGCGAAGATGATTGCCCTCCTCTCGGGCGCTGCCAGACGACTTCAGCACGTTCTGGGGCGTGCAAACTGCCGAGAAAGAACACTGTCAGCAGCGTCATTTCTAACGAGGGAGAAACGGTAGATGAGGCGGGGAGAAAAAAAAGAGAGAGAAAACCCACCCACCCCGGCTGTACCCTGATCATCCTGGCTGGAGTCATCGCCCTCTCTCTCCTCCCGACCCTCCCGCCAGGAACTCGGCCCGAGAGGCCCTGTTAGTGGCACTGTCTGACCTTGGAGGTCAGGGTTAGAAAAAGTAGAAACCAGGTTATTGCGGAGCCCTGGGCATCGAGATAGACGCTTCTGCACAACCGCATCAATTTCCCACTGCCTTCTTTCATTTTGTCCAGACTTGTCATATTTGTGTGTGTGTGTAAACGAACGACACTCATTTACTCATTTATTCAGAGTCTTGTATCATACTCAGTTTCCTTTTCAGTTTGGTTTCATTCAGCCAATTTGTGGTTTAAAAAGGTATCTTGGTTACAGAGATTTTCTAACCTTTGCAAATGCTTTAAGTTGTGGAAACTTCTTTATTAAAACTGATAAACTCGTAAGGTTATAGACCATATATATATATATAAACATACATACTTACACACATACACACACATATTGGCAACATACATCTTAGCACACAAATATTGCAACATATATCGGCATGTGGCATGTAGCAAATAATAAAGCAAAATGCATTCCATGGTGTAGCTGCTCCTTCTGGGAGCCCTTCCCCTGTTAAACACCCTTCTATGCTGACCTTGATCATGGAACAGCCCTCTCCTTGCCCATCTTCATAGGCATTTGGCTCTCACATGAGGCCACCCCACCCCCGCTGCCGTTTCAGATAAGTATGTTCACTCTCCTACATTACACATGCCTTAGAGAGCGTCAGGAAGTGGGCTTCAAATCCTCCTTCTTCCCCAGCTGTCCTTCACTGTCAGCAAAACAATTCCGAGTTAATGGCACTTCAAGACATATTTTCCGCTTGTGTTTCTGCTTATGTTGGTGTAGAACGGTAACCGCCCCCCCTCCACCATAGTTCTCATTGTCTAACAACTCTGAGTTATTCCAGTTCTTAGATTTATGACCTTTGTTTTTCTTCCCTAAACATATTATTCTATTCTTGATCTTATAGTACCATTGTGTTTATTCTAGGAACCAATCATGCTCCTCTTTTTAGAAAAAAAAAATTCACACTCATTGTCTATGCAAAGGCAGTTGTGTGTTTCCTGTGTGCAGCTTTCTGATTGCTATTTGAATACAGTCAAAAAAGAAATTGGATTTTTTGTGCATGCCTGATTCCCTTTCATGCATGCTTTTGTCAAATTTTGACACAGTAAATACAGACCTCCTCCATGTGGACCCCAATTGATTAATTAAAGGGGAGATTCATTGCAAAATTGCCAGCAGCTGTAGGCTAGAATGGAGGCTGGGGAGTCCATACACTGAAAAGGCTAGCAGTGAAACAGAACCACTTCTAGAGATGTGTCTGAATTTGGTGGAAAGTGAGTTCTAGTTCCCAAACTGAGCCTTTTTTCATTCTAGGAGCAATTTAGAATATTTAATTTGTTTTCCATTGAAAAATAGGCAACTCACATTAAATATTTTCTTCTTATTTTTTTAATTGAAGTATAGTTGATTTACAATGTTGGGTTAATTTCTGGTGTTCAGCAAAGTATGTCTATATATGTATTTTTTATATTCTTTTCCATTGTGGGTCATTACACAATATTGAACATAGTCCCCTGTGCTAGATAGTAGGACCTTGTTTTTTTTTATTTTATATATAGTAGTTTGTATCTGCTAATTCCAAATTTGTGATTTATCACTTCCACAGCGCCTTCCCCATTTGGCAATCATAAATTTGTTTTCTATGCTTGTCAGTCTGGTTCTGTTCATAAATAAGTTCCTTTGTATCTTTTTCCTTCTCTCTCTCTCTTCCTTTCCCTAGACAAAGGATACAGAAATGTGTGGCAAGACACAGTGTTCAATACCAGGCCATTTTGTCAGCATCACAAGGCACACCCAAGAAGAACAATTCATTTGATGCAAGACCAAGATCACTGAGGGGAAGAAAGCAAAGGCAACTTCCATTTGCAAACTCTCTGAGTTAGGCAATACCATATTCTGAGTTCTGCCATCAATCTGGAATACGCATGATCATGTGGAATTTCAGATGCATCCAGAAGGGAAGATAAAAGAAGCTTCCAACAGATATCAATAGAGAAGGATGTCAAGAGTAAGGATTTGAATCCATAGGCATAATCAGTTATTGCGCAGAGACAGAAGGGGAAAAAGTCAGCAGTGGAGGGGAGCCGCACAAGAGACAGGGTTCAGGAGTATAATGTCTCCAATAAGTCATGGCGGTGGCAGTTCCTCAAGGTCCTTCCTGATCCTCCCACAAAAGCTAAAATTGACATTTTCTCCATCTGTACTCTACTTCTCCAGGAGCTCATAAATCTGGGCTCTGACCTAACCATGATGGAGAACTCAGCTGGGAGAACAGGTTATCTCCCAAGTTCCTGCACACAGCACCAGGGGCCACCTGTGAGTCACAGCCTGTGGGAGGTCTGGTCAAGTTCATCTCCTGCCGCCACCACTGAGCCAGCCTCTGTTCCTTCTGTCTGTTTTAAATGTACCTCTCTCTCCAACACAGCATCTTGGGAACATCAGGATGTTGCATAATGAACTGAGCGGAATCCAAGAACCAAGCCACACATGTAGAACTATGAGAAACCACATGTGCAAGCGAAAAACAGTCTCAGCTTTAGCATTGCTTTGTTTCTCAAAGCAGTAAATGTGTTGGAGGCCACGATGAATATTTGATACAGACTGAGAAGGAGTGTGGATATATTGTACTTGTGAACATCTGCACCAAAGGGACTTGAGGTATGTTTTCAAAGTAACCTTCATAGCTATCATTCACTGAGTGCCTACAAAGGTCAGACACCGTATAGCCATTATCCCTGATTATCCAATATGGCCGCGAAGTGGTTATTATTGTGCTCATTTTTTTCTAATTAGAAAACCAACCACTGAGATAATAAATGACTCATCGAGGTTTCATGACTGGTAAAGGGTAAAGACAATTCGGGGGAAGTGGTTTCTTTTGTCTCAAGGCCTACAGTCTTTCTACTCTTTAAACTTTCTCCCCCAGTCCATCTAGACAGGTACAAAGTGACAAGTGTTGACTCCTTGTGTTTGCTCAGCTCCATTAATTACACAGAGCATAGCCAGAGGCTGTGTCAAGGATTGTATATGTAGAGAAAGAGAGTGAGGAGTGTGTGTGGGCATGTGTGTGTGTAAACAGAGAGAGAGAAAGAGAGTAGATATCAAGCTAAAATATATACAGAGAATTTCCAGCTGAAGTTGACTAGCGTCTCCAAAGCTAATGATGGGGCGGCATGCTCAGTCATGTCCGACTCTTCGCGACCCCATGGACTGTAGCCCACCAGGCTCCTCTGCCCATGGAACTTTTCAGGCAAAAATACATTTCCTGTTTCAGGGGATCTTCGTGATTCTCTTGCATCTCCTGCATTGGCAGGTGGGTTCTTTACCACTGCACCACCTGGGAATCCCAAGCTAATGATGGGGAAAGTCAAGTTGGAATATGCCCATTCTTTCAAAGAAAGATTGTACTATTAGCAAATGTTCAGAATTACTAAGGGCAATGGTCCAAGCAAACCAGAGACATCAATAGGATTCCTTTTCTTTACGAAGTTCATCGATCCTCAACCACAGGGATAGTAATTACCATAAGCATCTGCTGCCCCAAAATTACCTCAGTTACTCTTCTGGAGTCTGCTACATCTTATAAGGAGTGGAAGAGCAATAGTATTATCAACTTAAAGCCAGATCACAGCAGTATCTGCCAATAGGGTCTTTCCTGTTGGCCTTTCTCTTCTTTGTTTTTACCAACACTTACAAGCTCAGAAACCAGATCTAGCAGGATCAGGGAGAATAAATGAGTGTGCAGTGGAGAGAAAAAAAGAGCCAGTCAAAACCCTTGCCTGCCATAAGCTTTGGCCTCCAGTTTGAAAGAGACCCAGGCTCTGGTTCCACATTTTGGGAGGAAAGACGTTAATGCTAAAAAAGGTCAGAGCTTTTTATTACTATAAAATTAGATTTGATATATTATGAAACCTGAGGTCCATGGTTCCTTAAAAAAAAAAAAAAAAGCAAGCAACATTTTATTTACACATTTATGTGTGCCTTTTTCTGGATAGAGAATCCATAGCTCTTATCAAGGTCACAAAAATGTTTCAAATCATTCCCAAATCAGAGAACTTCTGGACTCTCAGGGCAATCTTGGACTTTGGCTTTAGATCTTGTTTGTTTCTCCTCCAGAGCGGCACTGGTCACCACCCAGCTGATTCTGTTTTAAAGTGGACCTTGGGAGATGCGACACAGACCAACCTATTCTCCAAAAAGCCCTTTGGACATGGTTTCAGGACACATATGGTTTAGATCTGGAGAAGACAGAAATTAGCTTTGAAATTTAGGATGTAGCTTTCTAGGCTATAGAAACTTATCTTTTAATACCCTAATGAGGTTACCTCTGTTGCAACTACCTTTTAAATTTGTTCAGTGAATTATAATATACATGGCTTATAAACCTGTGTTTCGACATAAAATGCATGTAACCCAAATGGTCTGACTCCCTAATGCTCAGCTACTGGCCTTCCAAGGCCTTGGCCTGTCTCTCGGGTCCACAGGTGGATTGCCTGCTACTGGAAAGTAATGCAAGTTCAAAGAATCAGGTCTGTTTTTATTTTGAAATGTAGTTGATTTACAATGTCGTGCCAACCCTTGCTGTACAGCAAAGTGACTCAGTTTTAAACATACATGCATTCTTTTTTAAAAAAATATTCTTTTCCATTATGGTTTATCCCAGAAAATTAGATATAGTTCCCTGTGGTATACAGTAGTACCTTGTTGTTGATCCATTCTAAGTATAATATTGTGCATCTACAAACCCCAAATGCCATATTTTAGATTCCACATGAAAATGATATATGGTATTTGTCTTTCTCTTTCTGACTTACTCTATTTACTATGATAATCTCTGATTGCATCCATGTTGCTGCAAATGGCATTATTTTTACCTTTTTATGGCTGAGTAGTATTCCGCTCTGGCTTTCCAGGTGATATAGTGGTAAAGAATCCTCCTGCCAAAGCAGGAGACACAAGAGACGTGGGTTCGATCCTTGGGTTGGGAAGATCCCCTGGAGTAGGAAATGGCAATCCACTCTAGTACTCTGGCCTGGAAAGGACAGTTCAGCTCTAGACTAGAACGGTCTGGGTTTTGCTGTTGGTATTGCCACAATCACCAGCATCCTTAAAGACGTGGAAGATAAATGTCTCAGCCTGGAAACAGAGCCTGAAAAGGCATAATTGATTTGAAAAGTGGGTCCCCAGGCGGTGAAGAGTTAATGGGAGGGGACTGTGACACCACAGGTTTGGGAAGCCACAGGGTGTCCCTGCGCTGACCACCACCTCACCATACGCCACAAAGACACTGCTGGCAGCTCAGCAGATGCAGTCACTCAGCCCCCTAGGATGTCTCCAGACAGCCTGTGCAGAAAAGCTGCTCAACGCCATCTCTTCAAGGGGAAGGAGAGCCAATCTATTTGCTCAGCCCCTTCCCATCTTCCGCCTCTCAGCTTCACCATACTCAGAGTTCCCTCCCCAGGTTCCAAGTCAGGTCACCCAGCTCTCTTGATGGCTGGTGGGGAAGGCCAGCCCAGCACGTCAGTGACCAGCTGCATCCACACCTGAACCTGGCCGGGGGCCCCAGGGAGGCAGCTGGGCAGCCTCAGGTGGCAAGAGTGCCTGGGCCCACAGGGGACCACGCAGTCTCAGTGGCAAGCAGGTGAGGCTTAGAGAATCTGATTGGGTGTGTACGATTATACTGTACAGCAAGAGCTTGGATTAAAATTATATCCAAAGCCCAAAAACGTATCCTCCTTTTCGTCAACTTTTGCCAAGTATCTCTTTGTGCTGAGAGCCAGGACTTTGACCCCAATTACAGAAGTATATTAGACATCCTACAGTCTCAAGGCAGGTCACTGGGTGTGACTTTTCATGTACATTCTAATCCCTCGCCAAAGACCTTGTGATCTACTGTGAAGGCCACCCAGTGAGCTCCTAAACACCAAATCCAATGAGTCCATTTCCATGTTTAATTTCTTCGATCTCTTTACAATATTCCTCCCAACTGAAAACTTTTTCAATGTGAAAGTTTTTCCTCCCCTGGATTCTAAGCCTGCTTCTTGTCAGATTCTCCTCTTCCCTTTTAGTCTCCTTGGGTGGGTGCTTTTCCTCTGTTGACCCTGTGAAAGCTAGTCTTCCTTGGGTCTCCATCCTCAGCCTGATGCTCTCTTCAGTCTGTGGGCTCTTCCTGGGGAACCTCAATGGCATCATTGCCTAAAATAGTTCCTCTGTGGTAGGGATTCCCAAAGCCCCAGACTCATGAATGAGACATGATCCTGACTTTCTTTAGGAAAAAGAACAACAGACATCAATTACTAGGACAGAGTGCAGAAAATGCTGTCCTGAAAGGTGCTAGGATAACATTTGCACCTGGAGCACACTCAGCCTGAAGAATTTGCTTCAGTGGATTTGAAACAATAAGAACAACCCTGAGGGATAGGATGGGGAGAGAGGGAGGAGGGGGGTTCAGGATGGGGGACATTTGTACACCCATGGCTGATTCATGGCAAAAACTACCACAGTATTGTAAAGTAATTAGCCTCCAATTAAAATAATTTACAAAAAAAAAAAAAAGGAATTTGTATAGAAAGATGAAAAAAGGGAGAAAATTCTAGGAAAAAAAAAAATCCCTCACAAAACACAGACCTGAAGGAGCATGGAATCAGAGAAGTAACGGATCTGAAAGAAGAATATAAACAATCTGCTGAGACACGACTGGAAAGGCAGGAGGACAAAGGTCACAAAAGAGCCTGTATGCCAGTCCATGGTGTCTGGACATCATTCGAAGAGCAGGATTGAGGCAGTGTCACCTTTTCCCTTTAGAAATATTACTTTGTAAAGGCTGTGGTTTGGGGGAGACATGAAGGACAGAGACCAGTTAGGAGGCTGTTGCCACAATCCAAGCAAGACAGTCTAAGCTATCAAGAGTTTGGCAGCAATGATCTTTGGTTTTCCCATCTGCAGCAACTTGTACAAGGCCACTTCTGAGCTAGGTCCAAAACTTTTGGTCTATCTAATTATGGATGATGAACTACTGTCTTAATTCTCAAATGTTTACTTGATTTCTGGGCATTCCAGGCAATTCCTTCAAGGTTCTCCAGCAACTCTGGAAGTTTTAAAATTATTCTGTGACTGTCCAAATCACACTTTTCTCTAGAAGCCCCTTCTGTTTTTCGTTGTTGTTGCTGTTTTAAATCATTAGATGATGTTTATTGAACAGATACAAGAGAAAAAGTCCTCTGTCAGCTATACAAAGACAAGCAAGACACAAGGCCCTGGGAAGTTACAGTTCAGTGGGAGAAAGAAAGAGCATCAGTTGTGAAACAGGACAGATGAGAGAAGGGGCTCCAGCAGTGTGACTTGCCTGGAGAGGAGAAAGTCCGTAACTAGGAGAGGCTCGGGTTAGGCGGGGCCTTGAAATGCCCAGGATCTCAGTTAGGCAGGGATGAAGGGATAGATGTCTCTGACCAAGTCCCAGGAGCATGATATCACTGTTAATTGTCTAGGCTTGGTCAAAGCAGAAGGCTGCAGGGAGACCTAGTCGAGGAAAGAATAATGGTGGACGGATCAGGAAGACGGGAAGATCCAGGTTGAGGCTCCAGCAGCTGAGTTGTTTGAGTGGACATCTTCCAAAGCAACTCTGGTCCACATGGCGGTGTCCCCCAAAGCCATTTGCAGTGTATTGGCTCAGCAAGTTATTCCTACAGCTGTTTGCATTGAAGCAAGTCAAATCTGTCTTCACTTTGCCTTCTTCTCCTTAATCCAGAGAAGACGAGAGTTTCCTCACAAGTAGCAGCTGTCTGAGCAGTTACCTTGGAGTAACCCCAGACATTCCCAGTTCCCACGTGGCACCTGAATGTGAGCTGGCCCGAGTGAGCCTGCAGGGTTGTCTAGTTGTATATTTCTTTTCGCTGAGAGGGACCTCCGCTACTTTAGATGTTCGAGGGCTGGACTGCTATTTTATGAAGCACTTGCGTTGTGTGCTAAGTCATTTCAGTTGTGGCTGACTCTTTCTGACTCCGTGGACAATGGCCTGCCAGGCTCCTCGGTCTACAGGGTTCTCCAGGCAAGAACACTGGAGTGGGTAGCCATTTCCTCCTCCAGGGGATCTTCCCAACTCACCAATCGAAGCTGTGTCTCTTACGTCTACCTGCATTGGCAGGCGGGTTCTTGACCATTCGTGCCAGCTGAGAAGCCCCTTATGAAGCCCATATGAAGTCAAAGTTTTCTAGTGAAACATCAGTGTTTAAGCCCAATATTTAAAGCCAAGGGGCCAAAAGCCAAAACATACTAGTCAAGAGACAAGTTAATTTATTGAACTAACATCCTAAATTGAATTGACTGAGGAGATCTAGAAATAAGATCAGGAAGATTTATCCCCTTTAAGGGAAATTTGAGGAACCATGCCTCAAAGGCAGGGCAAAAGAGAGAGGTAGACAGAAAAGAAAGCAGAGACCAAGAACAAAGTCTCTGACTTCAGCGAGAGCTAAAACAATATGCTCCTAGCTGTTCCAGACGCCCCTGCCCTGGCAAATTCTGTGTAAAATTAAATGATGTTACAAGACTTCCCTGGTGGTTCAGTGGCTGAGGCTCCATGCTCCCAATGCAGGGAGCCCAAGTTCCATCCCTGGTTGAGGAACTATATCACACAAGCCGCTACTAAGAGTTTGCATGTTGTACTTAAAAAGATTCTGCGTGTTGCAACTAGAACCTGGCACAGCCAAATAAAAACATAAAATGTTTCTAAGTGTTAGAAACTTAAATGATGCTATGCAAGTCACTTCTGTGTTTCTTTATTCAGCAACTTGTGTCATTGGAAGAGGGTGTTTGCTATGACCAGTGTGTTATCTTGGCAAAACTGTTAGCTTTTGCCCTGCTTCATTTTGTACGCCAAGGCCAAATTTGCCTGTGATTCCAGGTATCTCTTGAATTCCTACTTTTGCATTCCAGTCCCCTATGATGAAGAAGACATCTCTTTTTCTGGTGTTAATTCTAGAAGGTCTTGTAGGTCTTCATAGAACCATTCAACTTTAACTTCCTTGGCATTAGTGGTTGTGGTACAGACTTGGATTGTTTTGATATTTTATGGTTTGCCTTGGAAATGAGATTTCCAGAGTTTGCCAAGATCATTCTGTCGTTTCTGAGACTGATCCAAGAACTTCATTTCGGACTCTTTTTGTTGACTATGAGGGCTACTCCATTTCTTCTGAGGGATTCTTGCCCACAGTAGTAGATATAGTGGTCATATGAATTAAATTCACCCATTCCAGTCCATTTGAGTTCACTGATTCCTAAAATGTCGATGTTTACTCTTACCGTCTCCTGTTTGACTGCTTCCAATTTGCCTTGATTCACGGACCTAACATTCCAGGTTCCTATGCAGTATTGTTCTTTACAGCATCAGACTTTACTTTCATCACCAGATACATCTGATGCAAAGAGCCATTTCATTGGAAAAGACCCTGATGCTGAGAAAGATTGAGGGCAGGAGGAGAAGAGGATGGCAGAGGATGAGATGGTTGGATGGCATCACCAACTCAACGGACAGGAGTTTGAGCAAGCTCCAGGAGATGATGAAGGACAGGGAAGCCTGGCATGCTGCAGTCCATGGGGTTGCAAACAGCTGGACATGACTGAGCGACTGAACAACAATTCAGCAACTTTGTCAAAACATAGAAATATTCTATCTCCTAGTTTCGCAGTATAATCTACCTACTTCGACAAATGTTAAGATTGCTGAAAAAAGTCACATGATTCTCTCAGTGTTAATCTATATCCTATCCTTTGTTTCTTTGTGTGTTTATCTTTCAGTTTCTTTACTTTCCATAATTGCACTTTCTTCTCAGAAAAGAGTCCTTACTATTTTCAGCTTATTCCTAGTTTCCTATTAGTCCCTTCCTCTTCTTATATCTCACCTGCCCTCCTCTTCTAAAGACTGAAAAGGTGGAGGGGAGGCAAATAGAAAGGAAACAAGGAGCTGTATTGCGGTAAGAAATGATTTCTATCTTTCTTCACACTTGGAATTTAGAACTCCTTGCTCTATCTTTTCTGTCACCTCCCAGTGTGTTTATGACCTCACCTGGGTGCAGAATGCGTCATGGAGGATGGGCAAGTTGGACAACCCTCTCCTTGGTACCCTTGTCTTTGTTTGCTATTCAGGAAGCGTAGGAGGTCAAGGTTTCTGTGTTCGTTTCCTGCGGCCACTGTAGATAAACTATACCACAAACCTGGTGCTTAAGACAATAAAAAACTATTTTCTCACACTCTTGTAGGCCAGAAGTCCAAACTCAAGGTTTCCACCCAGCCCTACTCCCCCAGGAGGCTCCAGGGGAAGAATCCTTCCTTACTGCTTCCAGTTTCAGCTGGCCACTGGCATTTCTTGACTTCCTGTGGCCACATCATTCCACCATCCTCTGTGTCTTCACAGTGCCTTATTCTCTGTGTCCTTTCTTCTGTTTGAAACCTCCCTCTGCCTTTCTCTCATAAAAAACATCGTAAGGATTTAGGGTCCACTCACATAGTCCAAGATAACCTCTGTCTCAAGGTCCTTGATTTACATTTACGATGACGCTTTTTCCAAAATAAGGTAACATCTGTCAATCTCAGGAATTGGGATGTAAGCATATCTTTTTGAAGGCCACCATTCAAAGAACTTTTGAAGGCCACCATTCAAACCACTTCAAGGCCTACAGAAATAAAAGTAACTTTCATGACGGCTATCAGAACCCTTCTCAAAGGATCAACTGCTCTCCAACCAATGCGTGCAAAAGTCATCCCAACTCTGAGTCAAAGCACTAAACTATGTTTCTATTAATAAGAAAAGCAAATGGCAGTCTGCTCCTGTTTGAGAATTTAGACAAAGTCTATGAAACAGCTAATGAGCATTTCTTTCAGCTGATGATAAGACTTTTGAAACTAGGATTCAGATACTTTATTTACATGCTGCTTGTAAACTATTTTAATATGTATAGGCTATTATTGCTATGAAGTCTTTTGGAAAGGAAAGTGCTCAAAATGGTAACATTTTACCTCAGAAATGACATACAACCCTTTGCCTTCATGTACATTCCATTTCAAAAGACGGTAGATATTATCCTGTCTTGTATCAAATGACCTTAAGACTTTTTTTTGGAAACTGTAATATAAAACATCTTTTTCTCTGGCTCTAATCCAATTTCTTTGAGTGATGTGTAAACCTTAAAATTGTTTGTAGCTCTGTGTCGGTATCCATTACTTTTGAAATGACCCCTACATGTCACATTCTATATAACATTTTCCTGTCTCCTTTCGAAATTGCAGAAGATCCTTCGTAGACACACTAATTGCTTGTGACATCCACAGCCCTTTTGAAAATTGGCGTTTTCTTGGTGAATCAGTAAATACTCTGTTATTTGGAGGAGCCATTGTTGCAAAACACTTTCCCTGAATCTTGTTTTCTACTTAAACCTCGTAATCACACCAGGCTGAGTTATAGTTTCACTGTTGCCCTTGCATATTCTATTTGGTATAGATTTGGTGTTACAGTGGCTTCAGAAACAACTCAGTCAAAGTACAAGTAACGATTTCTTTTGTGGGTGTGTTAATCTCACAGAAACTAAGTATTGCATTTTAGACTGTAAAACTTGCAGAACTCTCAAATCTATATTTTTTTTAATGCTTTAGATTATATTCTTCCAAAACACACCTTATTTCATTGACCTTTAAGCACATTAACCATTTCAGGTAATTTCCTGAAATTCATATTTTTTGTGTGCATAAAGTCTCTAATTCAGCATTTAGTGAGGAAGATAGATTGGAGTTGGTGCTAAAATGTCAGTCAGTCATTCACTTCTGACAGTAGCTGTGCTGAACAATGAAAAAGAGTATTAAGCTTGTCTTAAAAGAAGACGCAAGCCTGGCTGAGAACACTGGTATATCCAAGGTAAATGTTCAAAAATAGGCGCATTTTAACACACCGATAGCTGATTAACAAAGATTCCCAAATATAAATCACAGGTTGCAGTCTGTCACCAGTCCCATGACGTTACTCACAACTGTTTTCCACCACCCTGGCTACAGTCTCTGCCTTTTCCTTCCTGGCCATGAGATAAATACCCTCTTTCCGCTGACCTCACTTATGTTTCTTGCCTTACACCCCTCACAGCAGGGTGAATTTGAAACAGGTCTTCCTTTTCCTTAATGGAAATATAGTTAACATGTAACATCATGAAATTAAAAGACGCCTACTCCTTGGAAGGAAAGTTGTGACCAAACTAGATAGCCTATTCAAAAGCAGATATATTACTTTGCCAACAAAGGTCTGTCTAGTCAAGGCTATGGTTATTCCAGTGGTCACGTATGGATGTGAGAGTTGGACTATGAAGAAAGCTGAGCGCTGAAGAATTGATGCTTTTGAACTGTGGCGTTGGAGAAGACTCTTGAGAGTCCCTTAGACTGCAAGGAGATCCAACCAGTCCATTCTGAAGGAGATCAGTCCTGGGATTTCTTTGGAAGGAATGATGCTAAAGCTGAAACTCCAGGACTTTGGCCACCTCGTGCGAAGAGTTGACTCATTGGAAAAGACCCTGATGCTGGGAGGGATTGGGGGCACGAGAAGGGGACGACAGAGGATGAGACGGCTGGATGGCATCACTGACTCGATGGACGTGAGTTTGAGTGAACTCCGGGAGTTGGTGATGGACAAAGAGGCCTGGCGTGCTGCGATCCATGGGGTCGCAAAGAGTTGGACACGACTGAGCAACTGAACTGAACTGAACATCATGTGAGTTTAAAGTGTGCAACACGTTAATTTGATACATTTCTGCATTGCAATATGATTGCCCTTATAGCTTTAGTGAACATCTCCACTCACAAAATAATGGTCATTTCTATTTTGTGGTAGGAATAGCCAGCATCCAGTCCCTTCCTGAGTTTGATGTTTATAATCTGCTGCTGTGGTCTGCGGTCATGGTGCTGTGTGCCACGTCTCCAGGACCTGGTTATCTACTTGTTGTCAGGACTTCTTTCTCAAGTGTCCACATACACTCCTCTCTTCAGAAAATTTTCCTACTCTTTTCTCCCTTCTTACTTTGTTCCACTTATGTGTCAAATAAAATGACTGTGGTCATGACTGTCAAGCACAAGTGTAGCATTCGCTAAATCAAGGGAAAAGAAAGCCATATATTTAGACAAGAAATATGGTGTAATAAGGGGCCAGCACTTCGACCACTGAGCTTTAAAACACCCACAAAGACTTTTCTCTAACTGAAGGTCATATGTTCTGGTTTGGCCAATTTCTCTAGTGCTGATGCTCAATTAAATTCAAAACTATTTCTTACCTATTTTTAAGTTTTCAGCTTTGTGTTTTATCACTAAGTTGATGGCTTTCTCTCCCTCTCTCTTTTTTTAATTGCAAATATATAGTGACTACTGATAAGGCTTTGCAAGCTTTCAAATTATTTCCATCACATTTGGGATCTTTTTCCTATCAATAGACTCGACTAAGATGCCAAAGTCTGCCTAGATTATGACCCATGGTGGCTCAATGACTATGTGGGTCAGTGTTTTCCCCATCAACAGATCTCACCTATTTGATGCTGTATCTAAGACCAAGTTCATTTGGGGTCTAGATTTCCTGCTCTCCAAATGGAAAGAGTTACAAATCTCAAAGATTCAGAATTCCCTAAACCCTTTTCCATTTATTTTCTCTTTTTGTCACCATACAGGCAAACCAAATGCTCTAAGTCTACTTAAAAGGTATTACTTCATCAGAAATCTTGGGATTTATGGGAGGAAAGAGGTAGAGTTTGTTGGTGAACATAGAATGTCCCATTTTATAGCACATGTCTCTGTTCAGCATTTTCCTTATTCACTATCCACTTCTTTGTTTTCCTTCCTGCTAGGCAGTGAGCACCATGAGAGCATGGGTCATGTGTCTCTTATTTTCCCGGGTGTCCCAGCACCTAGAGCTGGCATGAAGAGGACATTCAAGAAACAATTGTTGAACAAATAGAATATTTAGTTAATCAGTTAATGATTCTGATGAGTTAGGTTCTGGTTGGCTTTGCGTTTGCTTATTCATCATTTTGGAGAAGGCCATGGCAACCGACCCCAGTACTCTTGCCTGGAGAATCCCATGGATGGAGGAGCCTGGTAAGCTGCAGTCCATGGGATCGTGAAGAGTCGGACACGACTGAGCAATTTCACTTTCAATTTTCACTTTCATGCATTGGAGAAGGAAATGGCAACCCAGTCCAGTGTTCTTGCTGGAGAATCCCAGGGATGGGGGAGCCTGGTGGGCTGCCGTCTACAGGGTCATGCAGTCAGGCATGACTGCAGCAACTTAGCAGCAGCAACAGCATTCATCATTTTAAAAGAAAAAAACCGAGTATGTGTATGGTAGACTTAGAATCAGAAATCAGAGATGAAAGAGATTTTAGAAATTATGGTAATGTATTAATTTCATAGCCGAGGAAACTAGCTTCCAATAAGCTAGATAATATGATGCCCAAGGTCCGTCAGAGCTGGATAATGGCCAAGTTGCTGTTCTAACTCTTAAATCACTGATGTCTCATAGAATTAGGCCTCCTTGGGGAAGACAGCTTTCCCTCCCATGTAAGGATCTATTTGGGAGATCCTTGATATGATCTTGTTGGCTCATCATAACATATGCATATTTCTATTTATAAAACAAAACAAAAAATGAAATAAGGGATTGTGCAACAGAAGCAGAATATTATCTGTATTATTTTCATTTTGCCAACAAGCTTTTATGACCAAGCATAGCAGCTTGTGGGAAAAACACAAGCTAGGTTTACGAGCCTTGACAGGGTCTAGGTCTCAGACATATCTGAATGTGGCAGAGAGCTTGGAGCCCCCACGTATGTATAGTACATGCCAGCAGACAAAGCATTTTCATGGTCAATGTCTCACTTCATTTTTCACAACCACCCTGCATGGTATCAAGGAAGATATGCTATGTTTACAAATGAGGAATCTGAAGGTGAAAGTAAAGTGTTCAAAATCCCACAGGTAGTGGCTGATGAAAGCCCAAATTAAGTCCTCCTCCCTGGTGACACTTCAGTGTGCTCTTTTCACCTCTCAATGATGTATGTACTTTCTTGGTCCCAACTTGTCTTTTATTTTTCCTGAATCAGTGGGATTTAAACCTACCTTCTATGGATACCCACATATCCCTCCTGTCCCCAGATCAGCATCTGAGCTCTTGACTAAGATTTACATGTGAATTCTTCATTTTTTTATCTAAAAAAAAAAAATTTGTTCTCCTTAGTGCTCTTCAAAGAGAATGCATTTTTCTTTTTATGGGTCTACCCTAGAAGAATACGTGGAGAAGGCAATGGCACCCCACTCCAGTGTTCTTGCCTGGAGAATCCCAGGGACGGGGGATCCTCATGGGCTGCCTTCTCTGGGGTCGCACGGAGTCAGACACGACTGAAGCGACTTAGTAGTAGTAGTAGTAGAAGAATACGTAGCCTCAATAATCTGTGGTTTCAAGGCATCCATTGCTAAATATGCACAGTGCTTTCTCCCCCTTCCTTTTCCTCCTGCTCCCCACAGTAGGACTACACCACATTCCCCTTCCACCTGAAAATTTCACCACTGCAAACTGTGGATTAGACCAAGGCAAAGATAATAGAAGCCGCTTGTGAGGCCAAAGTGAATGATTAGAGGGAGTGATACTGTGAGAAAAAACCTGTATGGACGGTGACGGGGATGAGGGGAAGTACAGTGGCTGGATCATGGAGTGAGACTCTGCTGGTGAAGTCACATACCTGCAAATAGGGGAGACATAGGAGACGCGAAAATAGGAACCAAGCTGCGGAGACCAGAAGGACGGTCAAATAAACAGATTACCCCTATGGCTTCTGATCATCGCAGTAGTAAAATTTCAAGTGGGTGCTTCAGTTGCCCAAGAAAAGAACTAGAGAAAATTGATGAGAAGGCAAAGCGTGCCTTCAGGGTCCTTTCTGGTTACCCAGGGCACAGACAGCTCAGCTCCTCGTACGGTTATGACCATGGCTGGCTGCAGCTGCTTGGCAGGGCCTGAGGGGCCTGGGGCACACAGCACAAATAGAGACTCCTTACGACTGTGGCCAGCCTCGATTTTCCCCCTGTCCTCCATGAACCCAGTTGCATCCTCGTGTCTAAACTCCATTCACCCACCACGTGCAATCTCCCTCCATAAACAGCCACCCACCATCTACCCCTTAGATTTACAGATACGTGCACCCAACGCTTCACAGTCCACTCCTGTGAGAACACACTGTGACCCTAAAAGCCAGCTCATGGATTTAAGCAGGAATGTGGGGGTTCCGCTTCCCAGAGCATAGTCTAGAACAGGAGTCTAGCACTGAGTGGGCACATCCCCACAGCCATCTCCCTGAAAGAAAAAAAAATTCTGGCCAAGATTTGGAGCAAGAAAAACATTCCTCTGTTGCTTGTGGGAACACAAAGTGGTACAGCCACGCTGGAATGTAGTTTTTCAGCCTCTGATAAAAGTAATCATACTCTTAACGCAATCCAGCAATCATGCCCCTTGGTATTTACCCAAAGGAGTGAAAAACTCCTGTCCCCAGGAAGAGCAGCCAGCAGATGGTCATGAGCCTGTGTGGGGCCAAGGCAGGACACCGGCTGCTTGGGTCTAAGGGTAACATTAAAGCTTGGAGCCATGGACACTAAGAAACCGGTAGGAAGTTTCACAGGTCCAGAGGACAAAGTCATCTTCACAAAACCAGGCCTTACGGCTGCAGGATTTCTGACTCTACCCAGCTTCCTACTGATGCAATGAGAAGAAAACACCATAGAAAGTATGCAGGATGTAAGTAACCTATGAACAAGTAGATATCCTTTGGACTTAGACATGGAATAAGGCATGAATATTTCCAAAATTAAAATGGGGTTTTAGACCATCATAGCCTGAACTAAATAATCTCCCCCACTTTATTATCTTGGGCTTCTGCTTTATATTGAAGAGAAACTTTCAACTTTGCACTATAGAACAATTATGCGGACAATAAGTGCTTTCCCCCAGAGGTAAAGGCATAAAGGTGTAACTAAAAAGTCTATTTAATGTGTTTGTTGGTGGGGGCAGAAGAGGTTAATGAATCTAGTTTGGGGAATGCTAGATAATATCTACGTTCCATTGCTTGTACATGATGCTGTCCAATTAATTCCTCCCAAAGACTCTTATACAAGACTATTCATCCTAAAACTTCTGGCTTGAAACTTTTCAAGGTCTTTGGGGTGACCATTAGAGAATATGCTTAAGAAGCTATCACCTTCTTTTCTTCTTTCATCCTGGCAGGAAGCTGGGCTCTTCTCAAAGGTTAACGAGGTTGCAGAACCCCAGGGAGTACAGCCAGGACACCTATTTCAATTGCTCTCACGTGCTGCTCTTGTTTAGTTCTTGCAAGCACTGTCTGGAGTCTGCGTTTTGAGCTGCCTGCTGCTCAGCCCACCAGGGCTTCCTTCAGAAGCTGGCTGGACCCAGAAACAGCCGGACGCCCTGAGAATCTTTAAACGCTTTTCTGACAGAAGGTTTGGCCATTTCTTCTCCCGGTGCTCATTTTAAAGTTAAGCACGTGAACACACATTTTTTGAATCCCGAAGAAGACTTTTAATTGATTCCCTGAATATTTTAAGGTCTATTAATTCCATTGATGTTGCAAACACTGCAATTCATTCCAGCTGCTGTTCTAATCACAGTCATTAACAGGCTTATTTTTACCTGCCAGCTAATATTTTACATTGCATCAATAAATCTTCAGCTTTCTAGCCAGACTGTGTACAAAATAAAATGAATCACACAGCCTCCTGATTGTTCCACAGGGGTTGAGTTAGCCAGCATCCTTCCTTCTGAGGGGGGCTAATCAGGCATGAAGATAAAGATGATAGACTAAAGAACGCATATGCTACTCATTTGTGACATTACGAATGTAACATTGGATTATTTCAAGTACAGGTTTTTCTTGTATAGTCTATTCATTTAATTCGTATTTTACATCATATAAAGTGTAAAGGGAGCATAACAGGTCACTCAGATGTGGCTGAAAGATCATACAGTCGGTTAAAATAACTCACATACCAATGTCCTTTATGGGACACAATTTTTTTTCAATAGTGATGTTTAATCTGTATATAAACACCTATGGTATCTTTTTCCATCCTTGTGGATTGGCAATAGGCACTTCTGGAAAAAAAAAATGGCCCACAATTTAAGTGTGTAGCATATGTCACCAAAAACAGAGAACAAAAATGACCCACATGGTAAACCAATCAGGCCTCTTGGGATCGTTCGCTAATGCCCTGTGCACTAAACGAAAAGGAAGCAGGAAAACTCATTCACAGAATTCAGAGCTAGATCTCTCCAGATGACTGGTAACTATTCAGTCACTCAGTGACAACTCAGAGGAACGTAAAATTAGAATTAAGAGACCACATGGATGTGACTCAGATTTTTTTGCATGTGAGTTGTGAGCTTGGGTAAATTAACCTGTGTGGAATCTACATTCTTCTTATATACTGAGTATGAAATAAAATCTTACACATAAGGAAATTAATACAGTGCCTGGCATATAATAAACCCTCTGAAAGTGTAAGCTAAAAAATTGCATTTTGCATTAAATACAATTGCTTCTCTTACCTTGGGTTTTATATCATAATAATAAGCCAAAATTCTGTCTATGAAAGCCCTAGTGAAATCACTTGACTCCCACCTGTTACCTGTTTATAAACACCCTCACTACCTCTCTGATAGTGGGGTATCTCACTTCTACTCTTTCACTTATTTAACTCCAGCCACCCCAGCCTCCTCACTGACCTTGGAAGATGTCAACTACAGCTCTACCTTGGAGGCTTTCTATTTACAGTTCTCTGTGTCTGCAAATACTCTTCATGGCTTAGCCCCTCAATCCCTATAGACCTTTGCTCAAACCTCAACTGTCTGGGGTGGTCTTCCCTAATCACCTCATTTAAAACTTCAACCGTGCTATCCAACTTTCCATGTTTTCCTTTTCTGCTTTGTTTTTCTCCAAAATATTTATCACCATCTGATGTCTGATGGTTTTAGTTATTTATACATTTTAGTTATTTATTTGTATGTTGAGTCTCAAATAGGAATATAAGTTCTGTAAAGATAAGGGTTTTTCTGGTTTTGAAAGGAAAATAAGAAGAAAATAATAAAGATGAAACACAGAAAGTCAAAGGAGCAGTGTATGGAATTGAGAACAACACCAAAAAAAGCACAAAATTTGAGAAAAACACAAAAGTGGAGTTAAAGTATTTCAAAACCGTTATAATGTCATGAAAATGAATAAAAGAATCAAGCAATAACAGTCTTTGATAATTTAAAGATGCACCTTGTATTCTTCAGGATAACTACTGAAAGAATAGTAATTGTATAGCTACCAACCTGATTTTGATTGGAGGGGGGAGGGCAAAGATAAGATATTAATACAAATCTACCAAAAAACAAGGGAAGAAAGAAGGAAAATAAGAACATAAAGAAGGTTAGGTTAATTGAAAATGAATATAAAATAGGAAAATTTAAACCCAAAATATCAGTAATTATATGCTCCTATTAAAAGACAAAAGTGGTCATATTGAACTTGTAAAATTTACTGTTTACTGATTGTAAGTAATACATCTCAAAATAAAAACAAAAAGTTGGAAATAAAAGGATGGAAGAGATACAACCTGCAATCTTTTAAATTTTTTAAATTGTTTCACTGTATTACAGTTGTATCATTTATACAATTGCATATCATTTCAATGCGTCCATTGCACTTTTTTAAAATTCTTTTTCCAGTTTCCAGTGTGTGGTTTGTTGATGTCTATGACACAGAATGGAAGGAAAAACTGGAACTGCAGTGAATGTGCTTTTTTTCATTTCCTAACGTGTAAACAGAACTACTGGTACACCCAACCAAGGACATGCATCAACTAGCAGTGAGAAATCTAAGCAGGTGTAGGATGAATGCTTGTTACCCCCAAAAGGACCTGGGGAGGAAGAGTGGAGTATTGGCATCAAGACCCATGTGGACAGGCCACCACGAGCTGTCTGAAAGCTAGCGTTCATCCACAACCTTAAAAAATATCGAAATAAGAAAGGCTGTAAATGAAAAAGAAAACACAGAAAATACTGCTTTCATAAACATCCGTTTGCCTCAGCATAGGCCCTGCAGGCAGAATCAAAGGCATCACTCCCAAGTCCCCTTCCAAGAAAGAGGCTCAGATCTTAGTGGTGGACATGCACGTGTAACAGCAATTCAGGTACAGAAGGGGTGATGTGCTTTCAGATGTTGACCTTTAAAATCCAGGGCTGACTGGTAGAGCTGGCTGAAGGTATGTTAGATACTTCCCCACAAAGTATTTCCATTCTCCCCACCCTCCCCCTCCCTTTATGAGACCACATCCTTTTTCCTGTGCAATAATATCATTACTTCCAATTTGAAACAAGTTAGTACAGGAGAGAGAGACATACACAAGGGAGACAGAGACACACACAGAGAGACAGGTGGCTGTTAAGCAGTATCGTTTTTTCCATGGGCTGTCCTTGTTACTCGTCACTGCTACCGTTTGATCAGAGAGCTGCCAGGGTCTCGGGGCGTGGAACTGGGCCTCTGTGCCTGCCGGAGTCTCCCAGGAGGACGGGGCAGCCCCGGTGCTGCTGGGTTTTGAGTCTGAAGCTGATGGGGGCCTGGCTGGGGGCGGCGGGCTCTGCCGCCTGGATCTCAAAAGCTTTGAGGGCCTCGCCCCCCCGCACCCAGGCCCCGAGGTGGCCGCCGGCTCCTCCGCACCTCCATCTGCTTTGGCTCCGCCGTCGGGCCGTCTTCCTTGGCCGCCTCTGCGTCTCTGTGTCTTTCTCACCTTCCTTGTCTTCCGGCTTGTTGGCAGCATCCTGGGCTTCCTTCCCCTGCTTCCCCTGAGGTCTCCACAAAGCCTAAATCTCTTTTTTCCTTCGGGATTCCCTGTTCTGTCCCGCAAGATGTCAACTTGCCTCCCATCTTGCACTTCGGGTCCCGGTGCCTGTGCCACCCCAGGGTGGGAGGGACCCGGGCTGCTGGCATCGTCCCGCTGGGTATCTGGCTGCCTGTGGGGGCTCTCTCCCCAGCCCATCGACAGAGCCCTGAGAGAGTAGCAAGTTGGGGTGCAGAAGACTCCACCAGTGCCACCACTACTACGGCTGCACACAACCTGCCATCTTAATGATTGTTTAATACAAAAAAGGCCGATTAAGCTGTACTAGTATCAAAATAGATAAAGCACATAACTAGAGGCAAAGAGGGAAACTTTGTAAGAAATTGTCAGTCATCTTAACCCATTCCTAGTTTGTCTTTACCTGATGTCACAATCTCAAGATACAGAAATAAACAGAACTACAAGGAGAAATGGAAAAGCCAATAAGCTCAAAGAGAAACAAAATCACAATTTTCTCAGCAAAAATTATAGAAGTAGAGAAAAAAATCAGGAAATATTTGGAAGATCTGAACAACATGATTAATACACTTGTAACCAATTGACTTGTAGAAAATAGTACCCAACAACTGCCGAATACACATGCTACTCTGCCTTGTTAAAAACTGATCATGCTGATTCATCAAGGAAACAACAAATTTCAAAGGATTGCAACGACCAAAATATGTTCTAATAACTACAATTCTGTTAAACTTAAAAATCACTAACAGCAACAAAAAGCCCTAAAAAATTCTCCATATTTATAGGTGAATTAATAAGCATACTTATTATTTGATTAACTTATGATAATCAAAGACTGCAGCTAGGCCCATTCTCAGAGGGAAATGTAGGGTATTCCGTACAAAAAAGAAAAGATGAAATCAAAAAGCTAAACATCTATCTCATGAGGTTAGTAATAGAACAGCAAAGTAAACCTGAAGGAAAGAAACCAGGAAGAGAAGGATAGAAATGGATATAATAGAAAACATATATGCAATAGCATACTCATTGGAAGGACTGATGCTGAAGCTGAAGTTCCAACACTTTGGCCACCTGATGTGAACAGCTGACTTGTTGGGAAAGACCCTGATGCTGGGAAAGATTGAAAGCAGAAGGGGAAGAGGGTGACAGAGGATGAGATGGTTGGATGGCATCACAATGCTATAGACATGAACTTGGGCAAACTCTGGGAGATGGTGAGGGACAGGGAAGCCTGGTGTGCGGCAGTCCTTGGGGTTGCAGAGTCGGACACCTCTTGGTGACTGAACAAACAAACATGCAATAAAAGGACTGATAAAACCAAAAGTTGTTACATTATACGAATCCATATATTTGATAAACCTCTCCATGATGCAGATTTAAAAAAAAAAGAGAGTGAGAAAACACAAATAACCAATTTAGGTTAGAAATAGGAAACATTACAAGACATTAACAAAATGACAAGATGATATTGTAAAAAAAGATCTTAAGAAGATATTGTTGAAACTATAACAAATTGCTTACCAGTCCTTTTCACAGTTGTATTGGTAATTCTTGCTAAGGCATTAAGTCAAGAAAATTAAGTGAAATGCATTTAGATTGAGAAGAAAGACCAAAAAAAAAAAAAAAAACTGTCTTTGTTCACAAATGACATGTTTGTTTATGTAAAAAAGTCTCAAAGAATTTTTTAAAAAAATCTTCAGCAACAAATAAGCAATTATCGCAAGATTGCAGGATACAAGGTTAATATACAAAAGTCAATTGCTTTCCCATAAACCAACAGTGACCAAGTGGAATTTGAAATCAAAAACACAATATCCTTTATATCAACATCCCCCAAAATGGAATCAGTTCAGTTCAGTTCAGTCTCTCAGTCGTGTCTGACTCTTTGCAACCCCATGAATCGCAGCACTCCAGGCCTCCCTGTCCGTCACCAACTCCCGGAGTTCACTCAGACTCATGTCCACTGAGGCCGTGATGCCATCCAGCCATCTCATCCTCTGTCGTCCCCTTCTCCTCCTGCCCCCCATCCCTCCCACCATCAGAGTCTTTTCCAATGAGTCAACTCTTCGCATGAGGTGGCCAAAGTACTGGAGTTTCAGCTTTAGCATCATTCCTTCCAAAGAACACCCAGGGCTGATCTCCTTCAGAATGCACTGGTTGGATCTCCTTGCAGTCTAAGGGACTCTCAAGAGTCTTCTCCAACACCACAGTTCAAAAGCATCAATTCTTTGGCACTCAGCCTTCTTCACAGTCCAACACTCACATCCATACATGACCACTGGAAAAAACCATAGCCTTGACTAGATGGGCCTTTGTTGGAAAGTAATGTCTCTGCTCTTCAACATTCTATCTAAGTTGATCAAAACTTATCTTCCAAGGAGTAAGTGTCTTTTAATTTCATGGCTACAGTCACCATCTGCAGTGATTTTGGAGCCCAAAAAAATAAAGTCTGACACTGTTTCCACTGTTTCCCCATCTATTTCCCATGAAGTGATGGGACAAGATGCCATGATCTTTGTTTTCTGAATGTTAAGCTTTAAGCCAACTTTTTCACTCTCCACTTTCACTTTCATCAAGAGGCTTTTGAGTTCCTCTTCACTTTCTGCCATAAGGGTGGTGTCATCTGCATATCTGAGGTTATTGATATTTCTCCCGGCAATCTTGATTCCAGCTTGTGCTTCTTCCAGCATTTCTCATGATATACTCTGCATATAAGTTAAATAAGCAGGGTGACAATATACAGCCTTGATGTACTCCTTTTCCAATTTGGAACCAGTCTGTTGTTCCATGCCCAGTTCTAACTGTTGCTTCCTGACCTGCATACAAATTTCTCAAGAGGCAGGTCAGGTGGTCTGGTATTCCCATCTGCTTAGGTATAAATCTAACAAAATATGTTCAAGATTTATAGAAAAACTACAAAACTCTGATGAAATAAAGAGCTAAAGTAAATGAAGAGATAGATCATGTCATTGATAGGGTGACTCAGTAGTGTCAAAATATTAGTTCTTGACAACTAATTCAGTGCAATCACATTCAAAATCCCAGAAGGTCATTTTATGGTTATTGACAAACTGATTCCAAAGTTTATATATAGCCAACATAGTACCGAAGAACAAAGTTAGAAGACTGATGCTACCCAACTTCAAAACATTATAAAGCTATAATAATGGAGAGCGAGGTATTGACAAAATAATACACAAATAGTTCAATGGAAGCAAATAGAGAACCCAGAAATAGACTCCCATAAATATAATCAACAACTGATTTTTTGCAAAGGGCAAAAAGATAATACAGTGGAACAAGGATGATCTGTTCAAGAGATAAACAGTGCTGTAACAATGAGAGAGTCACACAACAACAACTACAAAAAGAATCTAGCCACAAGCCTCTCTTTCCAAAGCTTAACTCAAAATATATCACAGGTCAAAATATAAAATGCAAACTATGAAACTCAAGGAAAATAACAGAGGAGAAAACCTAGCTGACCTTGGCTCCAGTGACACCTTTTTTTATATAGCCCCAAATGCATGGCCCATGAAAGAAATAGTTGAAAAGCTGGGCTTGATTAAAATTAAAAACTTCTCTGCAGAAGACAATTCAAGAGACTGGAAGACAAGCCAAAGATTGGGAGAAAATACTTGCAAAAAAATAGAACTGATAAAGGATGTTAAACAAATACCTTGTCAGCTAAAATATACAAAAAATGATTAAAACTCAACAATAAGAAAATAAGCAAAATTTAAAAAATGGGCCAAAGATCTTAACAAACACCTCACCAAAGAAGACAATATGGATGGCAAATAAATGTATAACAAGATGTTCCATATTATATGCCACCAGGGAAATACAAATTAAGACAAAAATTAGATACTATTATGGGACTTGCCTGGTGGCTCAGAAAGTAAAGAATATGCCTGCAATATAGGAGACCTGAGTTCGATCCCTGGGTTGGGAAGATTCCCCTGGGAAAGGGAATGGCTACCCACTCCAGTACTCTTGCCTGGAGAATTCCATGAACGAAAGAGACGGTTGGGCTATAGTCCATGGGGTCACAAGGAGTTGGACATAATTGAGCGACTAACACACACACATACACAAATCTTTTAGGATGGCCCAAGTCTGGAATGCTGCCAATACCAAATGCTGGCAAGGATTTGGAGCAAGAAGACACTCTCTTGTTGTTTATGGGAATGCAAAGTGGTACAGCCACTTTGGAAGATAGTTTGGCGGTTTCTTACAAAAGTAAACATACTCTTACCACACAATCCAGCATCGATGCTCCTTGATATTTATCCAAAGAAGTGAAAAATAGATGTCCACACAAAAAAACCTACACATGGGTGTTTATAGCAGCTTTATTCATAATTGCCAAAATCTGGAAGCAACCAAGATGTCCTTCAATAGGTGAATGGATAAACTGTGGTACATCCAGGCAGTGGAATATTATTCAGTGCTGAAAAGAAATGAGCTGTCAAGCCATGAAAAGAAGTTGGGAAACCTTAAATGCATTTTACTTAATGAAAGAGACAAACCTGAAAAGACTACATACTGTATGATTCCGACTATGTGACATTCTGGAAAAGGTGAAATATAGAGACTGAAAAAGATCGGTGGTTGCCAGAGAGTAAGAGCGTGGGAGAAATGAGTAGGAAGAGTAGGAGTATTTTTAGGTCGGTAAAAATAATCTCTATGATACTATAACAGAGGGTATATATCATCATACTTTTGTGCAGATCTATGCAGAGTATACCAAAAGTGAGCCTTAAGGTAGACTATGGACTTGGATGACTATGATGCATCAGTGTAGGTTCATCCTGATAATCAATGTGCCATTCTGGCGAGTGAAGGTGGAAAAGGCCATGCATGTGAGCAGGCAGAGGTATACCAGAAGTCTCCACACTTTCCTCTAATTTTTAATAAATCTTTAAATGTATATAGTGAAATGCACAAATCCTTAGATAATACCCTAAGAAACAGGAAAATAAAAATAGTTCTCTAATTATCAAATTTGTTAAATCTGTAAATAAAAATCTTCCTGCCAATAAAACTCCAGATCCAAGTTGTATTGGTGAAGAAATAATTACAAATCTACACAAGCCCATTTGGGAATATAAAAATAGTTCATTTTTATGAGACCAGCACAATCATGAAGCCAAAACCTAACAAAACCATTACAAGAAAGGAAAATTATGGGCCAATCTTGCTCATGAGCATAGGATTCCAGTAATAAAGAGAGACAGCAAGACTCAAGATTACAAAAATATTGGTTCTCCATCAAATTTTCTATAAAGTCAAAGAAATCATATTTAAAACCCTAACACTCATTTCTAAGGAAACTGACATGCCTTTTCTAAAATTATATGGGAAATGCAAGTGGGTAAGATAATGCAAGCTGTCTTGAAGAAAAACAAGTTGCTCCACTAGATAGCAGGACTTATTATTATAAAACTACTATCTTAAGAAGCACAGTATTGGTAACAGTTTTACAAAGATCAATGGGATAAAAAGGAAAGTCCAGAAATAGATCCACAAATATGTGGTCATTTGATTTATGACAACATAACAATGCAGCCAGACGTAAAAGACTAGTCTTTTCAGCAAACAGTGATGAGTCAGTTGGATATCTTCATGGGAAAAAGGAAACTTGACTTCCACCTCCTGCCAAGTGAAATACCAATTCCCGGAAGATAAAGATAAACAATAACACTTTAGAATATAACAGAAAAATCTTCACTACATTGAACTAAGAATGTATATTTTTTTAAGCAATACACATGCCATACACACACACACACACACAAGGCATAGAAAAATCACCCTAAAGAGAAACTCTTTGGATTGGACTACACTAAAACTAGGAACTGTTTTCACTGAAACACAACTTTAAGAAAGTGAAAAGGCAAACCATAGATTGCAACAGAATGTTTGTTTTATATCCACAAAACCAACAAAAGGCAAAAGTATATAAAATACTCTGAGAGTTCTTACAGTCCAAGAGAAAAGTGGGCAAGAGACTATCACAGTCCAGTTCAGTTCAGTTCAGTCCCTCAGTCGTGTCCAACTCTTCGTGACCCCATGAATCACAGCACGCCAGGCCTCCCTGCCCATCACCAACTCCCGGAGTTCACTCAAACTCACATCCATCGAGTCCGTGGTGCCATCCAGCCATCTCATCCTCTGTCGTCTCCTTCTCCTCCTGCCCCCAATCCCTCCCAGCATCAGAGTCTTTTCCAATGAGTCAACTCTTTGCATGAAGTGGCCAAAGTACTGGAGTTTCAGCTTTAGCATCAGTCCTTCCAAAGAACACCCAGGTCTGATCTCCTTCAGAATGGACTGGTTGGATCTCCTTGCAGTCCAAAGAGTCTTCTCCAACACCACAGTTCTAAAGCATCAATTCTTCGGTGCTCAGCTTTCTTCACAGTCCAACTCTCACATCCACACAGGACTACTGGAAAAATCATAGCCTTGACTATCACAGGCACTTCACAACGAGAACTTCTATGTAAGAAAACACACTGAGCTTCTTTATAATCAGGAAAATGTGAACTAAAACCCCAGGGATATGCCACTATGCAATTACCAGAATGTCTAAATAAGAAAAGAATGATTATTGATCAGTTGCAAGAATGTAGAGCGATGGGCATTCTTATGCATGCTGTTATGAATATAAATTTGAAAAACAGCGTCTCATTACATGCTAAAGCTGAACTTATATAAAGCCCATCACCCAACAACTCCATTCCCAGAGCTCACACCTAGTAGTAGCATATGCACAGCAGCACTATTTAAATTAGCCGAATTTGAAAAGAACTCAAAGTTCCCCAACAGAATGGATAAATAATTTGTAGTGTGTTCATTCAATGGAATAATACACACAAATAAAAATGACCAATCTACAGCTACATGAAACAACAAAGACAACCCTCAAAAATATAATGAGAGAAGCCAGACACAAAAATTGCACACTTCATGTCTTAGCCTGTTTAGGCTACCATAGCAGAATACCCTAGACTGAGTGGCTTAAACGGAAACCATTTATTTTCCAGGTGCTAAAGGCCAGGAAGTACAAGATTAAGTTGCTAGCACATTCAGAACCAGATTCCTCTTTCCGGTCCCTAGACGGCTTTCTTCTCGCTGTGTCCTCCAATGGCAGAGGAGTGAGAGAGCTCCCTCTGGCCCCGTTTATCACGGCACTGTTCCCATTCCCAGGGGCTTCATCCATATGACCTAGTCACCTCCCGGAGGATCTGCCTCCTACACCATCACGCTGGGGATTAGGTTTCAACTTACAGATCTGGAGGGACACAAACATTGTCTATGTTGCTGCTGCTGCTAAGTCACTTCAGTCGTGTCCAGCTCTGTGCAACCTCATAAACAGCAGCCCATCAGGCTTCTCTGTCCCTGGGATTCTCCAGGCAAGAACAATGGAGTGGGTTGCCATTTCCTTCTCCACTGCATGAAAGTGAAAAATTAAAGTGAAGTCGCTCAGTCGTGTCCGACTCTTTGCTACCCCATGGACTACAGCCTACCAGGCTCCTCCATCCGTCGGATTTTCCAGGCGAGAGTACTGGAGTGGGGTGCCAGTGCCTTTTCCACGCATTGTCTATAGCACTATATAAATCAATTACATAGAGTTCAAAAGCCAGAAAGCCTATATTATTGAGGATAAGGAGGTGGAGGAGGGAACCAGGTGAGAAATGGAAGGGACCAGGAAGGGGCTTTCTGAGCTGGTGGCAACAATGTTTCTTGACCCTAACAGTAGCGATGCAGGCTTTCCACTGAGGAAGATTCGCTGAGCTGCACATGTGTTTTGTGCCCTTTCCTTTAGTGTGATAACTTCACATACAATGAGGTTGAAGTTTTGTAATAATAGCCTTAATTTTTTTCCTAGGAATTTTATTTGCAGGTAGAGATAATGCATAATCTAAGACCATGGCATCTGGTCCCATCACTTCATGGGAAATAGATGGGGAAACAGTGGAAACAGTGGCAGACTATTTTTCTGGGCTCCAAAATCACTGCAGATGGTGATTGCAGCCATGAAATTAAAAGACGCTTACTCCTTGGAAGGAAAGTTATGACCAACCTAGACAGCATATTCAAAAGCAGAGACTTTACTTTGCTAACAAAGGTCCGTCTAGTCAAGGCTATGGTTTTTCCAGTGGTCATGTATGGATGTGAGAGTTGGACTGTGAAGAAAGCTGAGCACCGAAGAATTGATGCTTTTGAACTGTGGTGTTGGAGAAGACTCTTGAGAGTACCTTGGACTGCAAGGAGATCCAACCAGTCCATTCTAAAGGAGATCAGCCCTGGGTGTTCTATGGAAGGAATGATGCGAAAGCTGAAGCTCCAGTACTTTGGCCACCTCATGCGAAGAGTTGACTCATTGGAAAAGACCCTGATGCTGGGAGGGATGGGGGGCAGGAGGAGAAGGGGACGACAGAGGATGAGATGGCTGGATGGCATCACCGACTCGATGGACATGAGTTTGAATGAATTCCAGGAGTTGGTGATGGACAGGGAGGCCTGGTGTGCTGCAATTCATGGGGTCGCAAAGAGTCGGACACGACTGAGCGACTGAACTGAACTGAACTGAACTGATAATGCATAAGCATATTAACAATCAGGTTCAAGCATTATGAAAGCAGAAAACTGAAAACAGCTTAAATGTCCATGAGTAGATGACAGGTTCACTAAATTATGATACATCCAGGAACACTGCAGACACTTGAGAAAGAATGGTATGGATATGGGACTGTCTTCAACACAGACTTGAACAAACATTAAGCAAGAGATGTAGAACCATGCACATCATTTCATTTGGGTATAAAACTGAAGAGGAGGATACATGTATGTATGTTTTATATGCATATAATGTTTCTGGAAGAACAGGTGAAAAATAAAGCCCAGTAGCAGTGGTTGTCTCTGAAGTGAGGACACCAGACATCATGGATGAGAAGGAAACTCTCTTTTCAGTGTACCTCTTGGCATCATGTGAACACAATTGCAACTATGCTACCTTTCAAAGTAATATGTAAAAAGGTAAGATATATTTTTAATAAGCTGAAATAATCTTGAGATTCCACTTCCCTATTGTTGTTGCATTTGGATGGATCAAAATGCCCTTTCTTGGGGAAATTACTCCACAGCCTGGAGTAGAGACTGGGAACGAGTGTCTGTGAAGGGTAACAAGGGAGGCTGAGAGACAGGGGCCAAGCAGAGACGGGTCTGAGAAGCCAGGGCATGTGAAGAAGTTATCCTGCCTGAACAGAGCCTGCAGCAGGAACGAGCCAGGCAAGGCCAGAGAAGAAGCCAGGATGCTCAGGCCAGGGAAATTAGACAACAGCAAACCCGTGAGACGCAAAGGACCTGCAGAAAGGAGACGTGCCTGGGCAGGGAAGTGCCTGTGAAGTCCACTGCTCACTCTCATGAGCCAGGTGTTGCTGGCAGAGTGAAACGAGCCCAGGAAAGGAAAACACCATTCTCGCACCTTCTCACTTGTATTGATCCAAAATACGACCACCCCTGAACGAAGTCTTTGTCTACTCCACAGTACCTGTGTGTAGGGCTATGCACACAGCAGTCTTGAAAAGAAACTGTTGACTCACCCCATTTCCTAAAGTATGAAAAATAAACTTTCCTCCCAGTGGCTCAGCAGGTTTTCAGACCATCAGCCTGGCAGTGAGCCTGAGCTACTGACTGATGTGCAAAGGAGTTCATAAAAGATACCAGGCTTTGATTATCTTTGCCTTGTTACCCCTGACCTGATCATTCCACACTGTCTCTGTTAAACAGATTCATCCTGTTAACAACCATCATGTCCACTTCCACCTTTAATATTTGTCGAAGGGATGTAGGTTTTGAAGAATACATTCCAGAGGATCAGATGCCATACTAAGGGCTCTGATGCATTCGTCTCCAGGACCCTACAGACTCCCACGAGCACAGAAAAGCCTGTAAGGGAAGCAAACTGAATGGAGGGATAGTGCCAAGGCCACAACAGGCAGGAGATCCATTTTCCAAGTCATATTCTAGCCAACAGGGTCCTTTTGCCATTTAACACATCTATAGCTTTTGTAAAGCAATGCCAAGTTTATTCTCGGTGCAGTTTTTCGTAAATCACATCCAAAATAAGATTTGGAAAAAAATGCACCTTCTTATGAGCCCACTGTGTACTTGAAAGACCCAGTGCACAAATCATTTGCACCTGTACCATTTTCATCCAGTTCTAAGCTAATTTTAAAAAGGCTCTGAAAGCCTGCCAACAGCACATGTGCAGAGAAGATAAAATGTAATAGCAATTAATCCAATCATCTCTGATTTAACGTTAATTTAACCCAGTGGATTATGCCTTGTTTTGTGTGCAACTGTGTTGATCCTGCTACATTTCAGAGAGCCCCCAAATCAATCAAGTCACAATCCCTAATTGCAGTCAAAATGGGGAATTCCACTCAGCAGAGCCCTTCTCTAGAGTATCTGTTCCTCCCCAGGAAGAAAGGGAAGTCAAAGAAAGAGGCATCTCTAATAGCAGGCTGCTAACATCGCAGCTGATGGTGTCAGGGTAGCACCGAAGAGCAGCCTCCTGTTTGCTGGCATATTCAATTGCCACTGGGGCTTCTTGCCAGAATGAACAGGAAAGGGCCAGCGGAGAAAAGCCAATGAAAAACAGTTGCTGTTTAAACTAGAAACAAACAAAATACAACAAATTCTGGGGGTGCAATGCTTCCCTTTCCCTTTATTTGCAATATGGATGGAATGACTGCCACAGTTAAAGACCTGAATTAGAATGGCTATAATTGAAAACTAACACCACGCCACCCCCTGGGTCTGATTTAACTGGGTTAGAATGTAGACCCGCATTCGTGGAACCAAGGCTGGTGGTGTGGCTATTTCTATTATCATGTACAGGAAACAGAGAAAGTTTCAGATTGCTAATTCTTTTTGTTTGGGTTTTACTGAGAACCAAAATAACAAAAAGTGTTACCTGGGCTCAGGGGTAGCCCAGTTCAATTGTAGTTCAGCCTTAGTTAAGGATTAGTTAATAGATACTTCACATAAAATGCTACCATGTTCTTTTTCATAATTTTTCTCTCCCCTCCTCCCTTCCTTTGCAGCTGAGAATAATTAACTGTTCTTTTGTGAGTGTCATTTGTTCTCAAGGAATTAAATGCCACCTTATTTCCCAGAACAAGAATTCAACTGTCATAATTATAGCTTCATTTCAGAAGCAAAAAAAAAAATCATAATTTATTACAGATTGTTCAGCATGTGAGATAGGTTTAAATGTCATTGGAAGTAAATTGTGGCATGTCATGAAGGGATTTTAGCCACCACTGTAATTGATTTATAATTTCACATTTAAAATGAACAACATTCACCCATTGTTCGCATATTATATAACTCTGACAGCAGTCCCTTGAGAATGAGGCATTCAACTTGGTCAATACACAATAATAATAATAACAATAATAATAATAACAATAACAATGATATGCCAATTTTAAAGATAAGCAGTGAAATTAGCATAAGTGCTAAGAACATATGTGTTAAAAATGGGAGCTCAATTTCTATAATACAAGGTAAAAATCTATTGCAGAAGAAATGCATTTGAATATTAGCATTGAACCCCATAAAATTAAATGACTCTCTGGGGTTTTAATGAAACTCATAAAATTCAGAACCATCGGAATTAAGGTTTAAGCTATTCTCTACCCAGGGTTAAGCTATTGTCTTCCCAGGGTTAGAAGGAAAGATGCAATAATTGTTAAGAAGTTGGAGATGAATTTTTCCACTTCTAATTTCAAGCAGATGAAGAATCAACTCCACTTTGAACAGTAATTTACTAGGTTTGCAGCATGATCCTAGTCCCCTGAGATTACAGGTGACCACAGCTGGTATGGGGGAGGGACTGTATAAATACCTGATTAGACCATTAAGTGCTGGCAGGTCTGTTTCGTGCCAGATGAGTCCTGTGATGCTTCTCATACCTCAACATCACATGAATGGATTTGTGCCCCTTGGATGTGAGTGTTGAAACAAATCCAAATTCACACAATGGAAGGAGCAGACTGCTGTGGTAGCCAACCTGCATGAGTCACACTTTTCTAGAGGTAAAATCAGAATATTCCCAACCTACCCCCCATCTCCTCATCGATAACCTTTTGAAATGCCTTATTTTTCCCTTCTGGAAAAGCCAGTACTTTTCCTTTGTTTTCGTAAAGTCAATATAACAGTCTGGATACAGAAAAGCTTTTGAAAGGCAACATGTGGTAGGCTGAGTAATGCTGCCTCAAAGATGTCCTGGAACCTGTGAATGCTATTTTACATGGCAAAGAGGGGAGGACTTGGTGGATATGATTACATATAAGGGTTTTGCCAGAGGGAAATATCCTGGATTACTGGAGTGGGCCCTACATGTAATCGCAACGTCTTTATAAGAGGAGCATAGAGGCAGTTTGACTACAGTGGAAGAGAAGGTGGCATGACCACAGGAGCAGAGATTAGAGAGCTGCGAGGAGCCAAGGAATGCCAGCAGCTTCTCAAAGTGGGAGAAGTGAAGAAGATTCTCCCCTGGAGCCTTCTTGATTTTAGAAGGACCAAGCCCTGCTGCCATCTGGATTTTAGCCAGATAAGACCCATTTCAGACTCCTGATCGCCACGATAGGAGGATAAAGTTGTGTCATTTCAAATCACTGTGTTTATGGCGATTTGTTACACTGACAACAGAAAATTAAAACAGGGAAAGAACCGGATTTTCTGAAAAGTGTGTCTGAAGATCAAGTTATCTCTGCGCTGAGATTCAACTCAGGGACTGAGCCCCATTTTGGCTTTGAGTTGAGGCTTCCAGCTTAATGAGGACCTAGACTCCTGCTGATGGGACCAAGTCATCCTAGGCAGAGTGAACAACCAGAGCAGAGGCGGGAAAGCATGGAACACACACAGGGAAGGGGCGGTCCTTTGTACCTGGACATGGTGTGTGTGTGTGCGCTCAGTCACAGCCAACTCTTTGCAACCCCAAGGACTATAGCCTGCCGGGATCCTCTCTCCATGGAGTTTTCTAGGCAAGAATACTGGAGCAGGTTGCCGGTTCCTTCTCCAGGGGATCTTCCCAACCCAGGGATCAAACCCACATCTCCTGCCTCTCCTGCACTGGCAGGGAGATGCTTTACTACCTGAGCCACAGGGGACAGATGACTAGCCGGCAATAAAGTTAGCAGTGTCTCTCAGTTCCAGATCACAGGGCCTTAAGTACAAGCTGTGGGATTTGTTACGGAGGAAGTAATGGAGAACTAGCGTCAAGCAACTGGTTAAGACCAGTTGGGGAAATGGGACATACCTTTGTCAATGATGTAGAATTCTATTGCAAGCAACTGATTAGCATATTCAAAGTCATGTCAATCATTTAATATTTCATTTAAAAAGTAGGCCTTTTAAATAATTGGTATCACACAAACTGAAATGTAATTAATGACTAAAGAGAGAGGTATTCCAAATAAATCTTCACTATTTCTGAAGCATACCACCTCTGCTCTTTATTTAAAAAAAAAAAAACAAGTAATATGCTTTGGCAAGTTTCCAAGTTTGTAAGTCAGAGAACACAAAAGCTCCTGCCCTCCAAGAGTTTACAGTTCATTGGGAGAGTATGAAAAACTGCATTCCTATTCTCAGTATTTGATGCCCCTCCTTCCCATGGTAGTATAATACATCTCCACTTACATCTTGCTTTGGCTAAGGAAAGGCAGGCAAAGGCAGTGTTTCCAGGCAGAAGAATTCAAGCCAGATGTGATCTCACTTGCATGTGGAATCTAAAAACAAACAAAGTGATACAGTGAACAAATTGGTGGGTTCCAGAAGTAGGAGGTAGGGAGTGTGGCTAAAAGGTACAAAATTGCCATTTTAAAATAAATAAGCCCTGGAGATGTAATGTATAGCTTGATGACTATAGATAATAAGACAGTATGATATATTTGAAAGTTGCTAAGAGAGAAAAATCCTAAAAGTTCTCATCAAAAAAAAAAAGGTAAATTTGTATTTTGCAATATGTGAGGATGGTTATTAATTAGACAAATTGCAGTGATCATTTCATAATGTTGTGTATATATCAAATCATTATGTCATTTGCCTGAAACTGATGTCAATTATATTTTTATTTTTTTGAAACTAGATGTGTACTTTGCTTTGATTTCCCTTTTTCCTCTGCCATGAGCCCAACAATATCCCAGAGAGAAGTCAGGCTTATTCTCCGTTAGCCTGGGTTCTGACAAGAAGCAGAGTCATGACAACTCATGATGGAAATGTAACACAAGCAAAATGTCAGACATTGTTGTTGTAAGCCAAGAATATGTTGAGGTCGTTTGTTACACAGCATAATTTAATGTAAGCTGACTGCTACAACAAACTGAGAGCACATGTAACCACAATATAAGGTCTGATCTGTAAGAGAAATATGGGATTTCAAAGTAAGTAGAGATCATTTAAATCATTTGAGGTCACATCAGCAGTAGCCCAGTCAAAAAACATTCACCTTTTCTTGTGGCTCGGCTGGTAAAGAATCCATCTGCAATGCGGGAAACCTGGGTTTGATCCCTGGGTTGGGAAGATCCCCTGGAGAAGGGAAAGGCTACCATTCCAGTATTCTGGCCTAGAGAATTCCATGGACTGTGTAGTCCATGGGGTCATAGAGTCAGACACGACTGAGCGACTTACACACACTTTTCTTCTAGTGGCTTTTTTGTTTTGCCTGGCTTTAGACTTGATACTAAGTAAAACAAAGACTTGACAACTAACTAATCAGTTGACCTCAGCAGATCAGCTGTCCTTCCCTCATTCTCTCCTTTACACTTGACCCTCGATCCCTACACACTTCAGAGTCTGTCAACAGCTGCCAACTGAAGTGCCACCAGGGGGTGAATAGGACACTGATTCTCTCAACACACACCCATGAAGTATCTACTCTGTGTAAGTTCCACGAGCACCAGGGAATCAGAGACAGAAGACAAGAGTACCTGCAGGTACTGAAGCGCAGGTGAAAGCTGAGACCCTAGGCCCTCAATCACAAGAGACGTATCTGCGTACTCTGGGCTACCACAGAGTAATGGAGCAGGAGAGAAAGATGTCTGGGGGGAGCTGGCCATGGGAGGGAGGAGGAGTGGTCTCAAGACACACTTCCTGGAAGAAGTGGAAACCTAACTCAGTGTTGAAGGAAGGAGCGGAGTTAATCAGACAAAGGGAAGTAAGCTACTGTCATCTGCACAGAGCAGGGGGGCAGCCAGGCCTGGGGGAGCTGACATGTTTGGACAGAAGGAGTGAGGCCTGCAAGGGGAGCCGAAGAGAAGCAGAAGATCGAGAAAGGCCTTGTAAACCACACAGAAAGTTTGGATTTTATCCTAAAGGCAATCAGATGCAATTGAGAGCTTTTAAGCGGGGGTGTGGCAGGATCAGATTTGCATTTTGCAAAGATTCCCTTGGCAGCTCCAGGAAGTGGGGATCTGAAAGGGGGACTGGCAGATCTTGGATCAGGGAAGTGAATTCTAAAACTTTCTCAGAAACCCAGGTGAGAAATTGTGAGAGTGTGAACTGAAATGGAGACTGTTCCCTACTCTAAAGTATGAAGGAAATAAAGCTTCTCAAACACATTTAAGGAGAGAATTAGCTTATAGCTAGTGAACAGCAAAACCAGCAAGGAAGCACCAAAGCGTTTCTTATTCCACTCTGCCTCACTGAGGAGTTTTGAATCCTTTACAGGAATGTTGTATCTTTTGTGATTAAGTTCCCATACTTACAACTTGATTAGTTATAAAATTATTCTCCCACTCTTTTCCTCTTCCTAGACCCCTTTCTCCATTCACACAGGCAAGTAAATATGTTCCTAATAAGTGGATTTTCATTATTCACTCATTTATCCTACAACTGTTTATTGAGTATGTATTATTATATTATGTAGCATGCACTTGTGAGATAGAAGGTACCTAAAAACACACAAAACAAAATCCTTGCCTTCTGGAAGTGTCAGTCCACTGGGGAAACACATGATAAATATACAAACAAATAAATAATTATAAAATGCAAATCTCTATGCATAAACAGCAATAGAATACTGAACTCTAGAATAGTCGCTGTGCGTGTATACTCATAGAAATGTCCTAACAAGCTCACCTAAGAAGTCAATCAATTGAGATGGGAGCATTAATATGTTTGCATCTAATTTACATCAGTTTCATTCTAGAAAAGAAAAATTATTACATCTAAGCTGGTGTAATTACCCCGAAACACTAGCATTTAAAATACAAGATTGTATTTTCCTAACAGTGAGCAAGGCCTACAATTGTAGGGCCAGGGAGTTGGGGTTGGGAAATGTGGTTTCCGTCTCTGGACTCCCAAAAGTTGTAACACCCAGGGAATCACTCAGAGACAATCCCTGGAACATTTCAGTATTGATTCAGCGCCTCCAGTAGATCTTGCTTGAGGCCATGGAGAGACTGGACCCAGTAGGGTTGATGCACTTAGGGCTGAGTTCTGAAGTTGAACTAACTTGCACTGTTGCAGCTCATTTTCACTAAACAGAACCAAAACCCTTTTTAATGCTTTATTTTTAAAATAGCTCCAGTGAAAGAGAAACTGAGTTCTCCATTAGTTGTAGGTTCCCCTTGTTGCTAGCTCAGAGACTGAAATCCACAAATTGCTCCCCCAGCGGCATTAGTGACGGGCCCTTTTGAAGCAGCCTTTTCGAGAGTAGCTCCCTCACCTAAAGATAAAGATCATCTGCTAGACAAGAAAGTCTAGCTCTGGCTGGGTTCAGGGCTTTCCCAAAGACTATTAGTCAGCTAACAACTAGGCTCTGGCCACCGGCTCACGACCAGCAGGACTGTAAATCGCTTTCAGCCACTGGCCAACAAGGTTGGATTTAAACCACTGACCAATAAGTTAAAGGCCCTCTACCGCAACTTGGCTCTTCCACAACACCCTTTCATCTGTCACTGTTGCCCCAGGCCCAATAATTGAATGAAAAGAGATTTGATTAAGTATAAGATTTATGAGGTTCTACACTGAGACAAATTGTAATTCAATAGAAGCCATTCTCAAAAAAGGGCTGGAATATGAACCAAATTCTTTATTCCTTTATCTACACCTTTACACACATATACACGCAGGTGCACACACACACACACACACACACAGGCATGCCCATATACATATCCACACATACTGTTTGGCAACTCATCACTCAGAAAGACTAATGACAATTATTCACCTTGGGCACTTGGCAGATATAATGGGACACTACTTTGGCAGTGATCAAAAATCATTTTCCTTTATAGTTCTTAATCAAAAATTTATTTCTCATTGACTAACCCCAGGAAAAGGTTATCATCTATTTCTGTCTGTACTTATTTTAGTACTAACAAGAGATTATTTTCTTTCCCATCCTCAGCAGGGCAGAATTACCCTCATTCCCTAGACCTCTTTGGGTTCCTTGACCAGAAGAGGCGTTTAGCAATGTCATCCATGATGTATTGCACATTTAATTGCACTATGCAGCTATTCAAAAAGCATTCAGAAGTAATCATTTAGCATTAATATCCCAGGGCAATCCAAGGTCACAGTACATTAAAAACTAATTCACGGTGGTTCAAGAATGCATTTTTCATATATAGAGTAACATAATTCTTTTATGATAAAAATGATAGTGGTATTACAGAATGATGAGATACAAGATATTCTGAATATCCATCATTGGGCCTACTGTACAAATGGCAAAGTCAGACCTTTGTTCTTCTCATAACTCACCACACCACTAACCTGTATTAAATACCACTGGCTATGTTAACCTTTTATGTGAGTGACCAAGTTTCAAGGAGAAACAGCACCTTATTCACTATCATAGACAATACAAATATTCGATATTTATTGTGATCATTTCACTCTCATATTCTATTATCTCTTAGTTTCTATGGTTATTCTAATATTTAAAATTTCAGCACCTCAGTGGGTAACCAAAGACTTTCTAGTGAAAAATTATACACACAAATCTATGACTGTATGTATGTATTTTATCAACTTCCTTACAGAAATGCTATGGAAGATAAAATTGTTATAACTTTCAGTAAATCTATCGTGCTAAAATAATAGTGTCCTGCAGCACCAGGCCCTCAAAGCAGTGAAGAATGGGCAGCTTCCATCCTCCAGGACCTATCCTCTCTCACACCAAACAGCTGTGCTGCACGACAATGCGCTGCTGTTCAGCAGGCAACATATGAGGAATTATTTCAGCAATTCAGAGGCAATACTATTATTTGTTAATATGCTCAATTCTGCATTCAAAGATTTGAGTTACCTTGAAGGTTGGATGGCATCACCAACTCGATGGACTTGAGTTTGAGCAAGCTCTGAGAGTTGGTGATGGACAGGGAAGCCTGGCATGCTATAGTCCACGGGGTCACAAAGAGTTGGACACGACTAAGTGACTGAACTGAACTATCAATCCACTGGGGGTTTGTTCCTATTTCTTTATATTTCACACCCCAAACCCCTTTCTCAGTCAGTCCATAGAGATGGGTCAGAAACAGAAATTTTGTCCTAATAAGAAGGTCATTTGAAACTATTAATAAGCATCATCATAACCCATGTTTGGGCTTCCCTGGTGGCTCAGCAGTAAAGAAAGAGCCTGCCCATGCAGAAAATGCAGGTTTGCTCCTGGGGTCAGGAAGATCTCCTGGAGAAGGAAATAGCAGACCACTCTAGTATCCTTGCCTGGAGAATCCATGGAGCCTGGCATGCTACAGTCCATGGGGTCTCAAACAGTCAGACAGACAGTGACTGAACAGCGAACTTGTGTTTAGGGCACCATTCTAGGTGCTGGGCATGAGTTGAGGTTGGTCACATATATGATGGAAACAAAATATTGAATCATAAAACACAAAGTAAAACCAGATCTTATTTATTGTGTTTCACTTTATTATTACTCATAGATACTGCTTTTTTTTTTTTCCAGATTAAAGGCTTGTGGAACTGTAAAGTGAGCAAGTCTATTGGCACCTTTTTTCCCAAAGCTTTTGCTCACTTCCCATCTCTACCCCACATTTTGGTAATTCTCATAATATTTCAAACTTTTTCATTGTTATTATACATGTTATGGTGATCTGTGACTGAGCTTTAATGTTACTATTGTAATTATTTTAGGGCACCACAAACTGTGCCCAGATAAGACAATGAACTTGAGAATCACGGTGTAAGTTCTGACTGATCCATCGGTAGGCTATTGCCCCATCTCCCTCCCTCTCCCTGGTCTTCCTTATGCCCTGAGACACAACAGTATTGAAATAAAGCTAGTTAATAACCCTACAGTGGCCTCTAAGTGTTCAAGTGAAAGGAAGAGTCACATGTCTCTCACTTTAAATCAAAAGCTAGAAATGGTTGAGAAGTGAAGAAGCTGCAGAAGAAAAGTCTGAAGCGAGCAGAGGTTGGCTCATGTGGTTTAAGGAAAGAAGCCACTCCCAAAGCATCAAAGTGCATGGTGAAGCAGCAAATGGTAATACAGAAGCTGCAGCAAGTTATCCAGGAGATCTAGCTAAGAAGGTAAATGAAAGTGGCCACACTACACAATGAGTTTTCAGTGGAGATGAAACCACCTGATATTCAAAGGAGACTCCACCTGTAAATCTCATAGCTAGAGAGGAGAAGTCAATGCCTGGCTTCAAAGTTTCAAAGGACAGGCTGACTTTCTTGTTAGAGATTAATTCAGCTGGTGACTTGAAGCTGAAGCCAATGTTCACTTACCACTGGGAAAATCCTAGGGCTCTTAGGAATTATGCTAAATCCACTCCACCTGAGCTCTATAAATGCACCCCCAAAGCCTAGATGAGTTCACATCTATTTACAATATAATTTACTGAGTATTTTAAGCCCACTGTTAAGAATTGCAGCTTAGATAAAAAGGTATCTTTCAAAATATTACTGCTCATTGACATTCACCGGGCCATCCAAAAGCTCTGATGGAGATGCAAAATGTGATTAAGGTTGCTTTCATGCCTGCTAACACAGCACCTAGAGCCAGACAGCCTGGAATGTGAAGTCAAGTAGGCCCTAGAAAGCATTACTATGAATAAAGCTAGTGGAGGTGATGGAATTCCAGTTGAGCTATTTCAAATCCTGAAAGATGATGCTGTGAAAGTGCTACACTCAATACGCCAGCAAATTTGGAAAACTCAGCAGTGGCCACAGGACTAGAAAAAGTCCATTTTCATTCCAATCCCAAAGAAAGGCAATGCCAAAGAATGCTCAAACTACTGCACAATTGCACTCATCTCACATGCTAGTAAAGTAATGCTCAAAATTCTCCAAATCAGGCTTCAGCAATACGTAAACCATGAACTTCCAGATGTTCAAGCTGGTTTTAGAAAAGGCAGAGGAACCAGAGATCAAATTGCCAACATCCCCTGGATCATGGAAAAAGCAAGAGAGTTCCAGAAAAACATCTATTCCTGCTTTATTGACTATGCCAAAGCCTTTGACTGTGTGGATCACAATAAACTGTGGAAAATTCTTAGAGAGATGGGAATACCAGACCACCTGACCTGCCTCTTGAGAAACATATATGCAGGTCAGGAAGCAACAGTTAGAACTGGACATGGAACAACAGACTGGTTCCAAATAGGAAAAGGAGTACGTCAAGGCTGTATACTGTCACCCTGCTTATTTGGCTTATATGCAGAGTACATCATGAGAAACCCTGGGCTGGAAGAAACACAAGCTGGAATCAAGATTGCCGGAAGAAATATCAATAACCTCAGATATGCAGATGACACCACCCTTATGGCAGAAAGTGAAGAGGAAATAAAAAGCCTCTTGATGAAAGTGAAAGAAGAGAGTGAAAAAGTTGGCTTAAAGCTCAACATTCAGAAAGCTAACATCATGGCATCTGGTCCCATCACTTCAAGGGAAATAGATGGGGAAACAGTGGAAACAGTGTCAGACTTTATTTTTGGGGGGTCCAAAATCACTGCAGATGGTGACTGCAGCCATGAAATTAAAAGACACTTACTCCTTGGAAGGAAAGTTATGACCAACCTAGATAGCATATTCAAAAGCAGAGATATTACTTTGCCAACAAAGGTCCATCTCGTCAAGGCTATGGTTTTTCCTGTGGTCATGTATGGATGCGAGAGTTGGACTGTGAAGAAAGTTGAGCGCCAAAGAACTGATGCTTTTGAACTGTGGTGTTGGAGAAGACTCTTGAGAGTCCCTTGGACTGCAAGGAGATCCAACCAGTCCATCCTAAAGGAGATCAGACCTGGGTGTTCTTTGGAAGGACTGATGCTGAAGCTGAAACTCCAACACTTTGGCCACCTCATGAGAAGAGTTGACTCATTGGAAAAGACCCTGATGCTGGGAGGGATTGGGGGCAGGAGGAGAAGGTGATGACAGAGGATGAGATGGTTAGATGACATCACTGACTCAGTGGACTTTGAGTGAACTCCAGGAGTTGGTGATGGACAGGGAGGCCTGGCGTGCTGTGGTTCATGGTGTCGCAAAGAGTCAGACATGACTGAGTGACTGAACTGTACTGGACTGAACTGAACACAGCACCCATTCTGTAGTCCTTGGATCAAGGAATCATATTGGCTTTCAGGTATTATTATTTAAGAAATAACACTCCATACTGCTATAGCCACCATAAACTGTGATTTCTCTGGTGGATTTAGTCAAAGTAAATTGAAAACCTCCTAGAAAGGATTCACCATTCTAGATGTCATTAGGAACATTTTTGATTCATGAGAGGAGGTCAAAATAGCAACATTAACAAGAGTTTGGAAGAAGCTAATTCCAAACTTCATGGATGACTTTGAAGGGTTCAAGACATCAATGAAGGAAACAACTACAGATATGCTGGAAATGGCAAGAGAACTAGAATTAGAAGTGAAGCCTGAAAATGCAACGAAAGTGCTGCAATCTCATGATAAAACTGTGATGAATGAGGAGTTGCTTCTTCTGGATGAACAAAGATGGAATGTACTCCTGGTGAAAACCCAGTGAATATGATTGAAATAACAGGAAATGGCAACCCCACTTTAGTATTCTTGCCTGGAAAATCTAAGGGACAGAGGAGCCTGGTGGGCTATAGTCCATGTGGTCACAAATAGACACACAAAGAATTTAGAATATTTCATAAACTTAGTTGATAAATAAGCAGCAGAGGTCAAAAGAATTGACTCCAAATTTGAAAGAAGTTCTATGGATAAAATATTAAATAGCATCGCAAGCTACAGAGAAATCACTCATGAAAAGTCAATCAATGCAGCAAACTTCATTGTTCTCTTATTTTAAGAAATTGCCATATCCAACTACCCTCATCAGTCAGCAGCCATCAATATCGAGGCCAGACTCTCTACCAGCAAAAAGATTATGACTTTCTGAAGGTTCAGATGATGGTTAACAATCTTTAGCAATACAGGATTTTTTAATTGAGATAGGTATATTTTTTAGACATAATACTATTGCCCATGTAATAGATGATGTTTTAATTAAGGTATGTACATTTTTAGAAAGAATGCTGTTGCACAATTAATAGACCCAGTATAGTACAACCTTTTTATGCACTGGGAAGCCAAAAAATTTGTGTGACTCACTTTATTGCACTATTCGATTTATTGCAGTTGTCTGGAACCAAACTTGCAATATCTCTGAGGTATATGTATACAACATTTGGCCAATGATAAGAGAAGATTGCAGGAGGCGTTGTGTGACTAACAGACAATGAGCAATGCAGATGTTCAAGTGCTGAACTTGGGATCAATAACATCACTGGTCTCCACTTGTCCTTCCCCTTGACCTCTGGAAAAGCCTTGCAACAGCTCCAGAAACATATGTTCATGGTTCACCACCCAAGCTGCCTTTCTCCAGACACCTGAGAAGTTCTTTTCCTGGCACTACAAGGGGGAAGAAGGACCTGATGGAATGAAAGAAGTGAATGAGACCCAGGAAACTATTCCCAATGTGAGCAATGGGATACGGCACTTCAACTATTATAAATCTCTATTTTTACACAATTTTAACACAAAAAGCCATCTTTGGGTGAGTTAAGGAAACCAGTCATTCTGATGGTAGGTACTTTAAATAGAAACCTCTCTGCATTGGTTTAATTGGCTATCCTCTTTCCCAGCTCCAATCTGTAAATGCAGAAGCCACGGGAACTTGGGAAATTGTTCACTTATACAAGGTTGCTTTGGCCTCTAAGTCTTTTGATGATAAAAACTATAGCATTTCTTTCTCCCTCCCATTCTTCTTTCAGTTCTTTCTTCTTTCTGTCTTCCTCCTTTCCAATTTTTTTATGAGTGTAAGACTGGAAAGACTAGAAAGATTATCCCAAATTCTAAAAGCAAGAGACTATAAGAAATGGAATAAAATATGGTGGATTACCTAAAAATCTCCTGAAGGAGTCACTGCTACATCAGATCGATCTCCCACATTGTTTCCAAAGAGACAACTTCTCTATCATGGATTCTTGGGAAAGCCCTCAAGATCAACCAGTAGAGAATCATGTAAATCCAAAATAAGCATTGACTGGAGTCTGCATTTTATCATTTCTCATTTAGAGAGTATCGTGAAGGCACATGCCCTGGTCTTTTCTACCCTCCTGTCAATCAGTGCTGTGCTGTGCTTAGTCGCTCAGTTGCGTCTGACTCGTTGCGACCCCGTGGACTCTAGACTGCCAGGCTCCTCTGTCCACGGGGAGTCTCCAGGCAAGAATACTGGAGTGGGTTGCCATGCCCTCCTCAGGGGATCTTCCCAACCCAGGGATCAAAGCCAGGTCTCCCCCATTGCAGGAGGATTCTTTACCATCTGAGCTATGAAGGAAGCCCAAGAATACTGGAGTGGGTAGCCTATCCCTTCTCCAGGAGAACTTCCCAACCCAGGAAGGAACTGAACCAGGGTCTCCTGCATTGCAGGCCATTCTTTACCAGCTGAGCTACCCCAGGATGCCCCCTGTCAGTCCATAGTGATGGACATACGTTAGCTTTCCTCATGAACAGAGCAAGGAAAGCAGGACTTACAACGAAATGAGTTCCCTCTAACATGAAATAACTCTGCTACAACTTCTGCGGGCACATTTACTGTTATCTTCACCACCAGCCCCCATCAACAACATTACTATCATCATCCCCACATGCTCTATATCTCTGACAAAGGACGCAGAAAGATGAGAGAAGAAAGCTGCCTAAGAATTGCCAGTCCTCAGTTCCAGTGTCTGTCACGCTCAAGTTTTCTGATCACATGCAGCTTATCTAAACACTCCAGGCTTATTTTCATCATCTCTAAGATGAAAGTGTTGGATTGCTCTCCTATGTCCCTCCTAGATTTAATCTTCTATAATTTTTTATTCTACTTTAAAATAATATCAACGAACAAAGCCTATCCTGTTGGATAAGTAGGGAAAGATTGGATTTCAGGATTATCATGGAAAAATTGATTCAGACAGTAATTCTTAAAGCATAAGAGTATATTGTTACTATTTCCTTAAAGATTAAGAAACTGGACCAAATGGTCAAATTACTTGACCAAGGTCAGTCAGTTTATGAGTAATGGAGTTATTAATCAAATTCTCGTATAGCTGAACAAAGCTTAAGGAGTTAGGTCTGGATTTTAATTTTGGTTCTACTGCTTGCTGTGTGACCTCAGGCAAGTTGCTTGAGTTCTCTGAGTGTTGATTTTCTCATTTTCTCATTTATATATCCTAGGTTTCAAGATGGTTTGGATTTAACACATATGAAAAATACCTAGTTAGTGCTTGACTCATAGTAGGCTCGCAGAAAGTGTTAGTGTCTTCTCTTAGTAACACCATGTTGCCCGTTGTGTGCCAAAAGGAAGGCAAGTGTTGGGGCTAATGCTGGGGAGTTGCTAGCAGCCATTGTTCCTTGTAGTGGCTGTTGACTGGGATTTAATCTCTGTGTCCTACCGCCCTCTTCTGGATAGCAAACATCAGCTCTGCTCAGGAATCCCATCTAACTGAGCAAACTCTGGACCTGATTCAATCACACCCACTCCAGAGACACAAAGGAATCACTTACTGGACACAACAAGAGTGCCCTGACCGCAGAAGCAAGAGCTAGAAATGACAAGTGATCACTGCCCGCCCTACCTAGTAGCTCTAAGCTGCGATGAAGTGGTTTAAAGTACAGTTTCTTTCATGTCTGTACCAGGAGCTCCAAGTTAGTTACAAATACTGCTGCTGCTGCTGCTGAGTCGCTTCAGTCGTGTCCGACTCTGTGTGACTCCATAGACGGCAACCCACCAGGCTCCCCTGTCCCTGGGATTCTCCAGGCAAGAACACTGGAGTGGGCTGCCATTCCCTTCTCCAATGTGTGAAAGTGAAAAGTGAAAGTGAAGTCACTCAGTCGCGACCCCATGGACTGCAGCCCACCAGGCTCCTCCACCCATGGGATTTTCCAGGCAAGAGTGCTGGAGAGGGGTGCCATTGCCTTCTCTGACACACGCCTTATAATTATTACTTATATGTCTATCTGACATCTAGATTATGAACTAACGGACGTATGATCTCTTTGCCTTATTCAGATTTTTTTCCCCAGCTCCTAACCTGATGCCCGAAACGAGTAGATGTTTCCATAAATGTGAGTGCAAATATGGATAAAGTGTTTGAAATTCTCTGGTTGTCTTGTCTCTGTGTTAGATATTACATACCTGAGTCAGCCAACTTCTAAAACACCTTTCTGCCCACAGGCGGCAGGCATGGCTCAGTGAATTCTACAGAAGTGGTGGTATTTCAGTCACAGGCAGCACACAATCAGACCGGGCAATGCCTCCCTGGGAACTGAAATATGAAACAGACGTCTGGCCCAGATAACCTTTCAGGCCCTTCCCGATGTGGCCTCCTGCGATTCGAAGGGAATGTGTCCTTTCTCATCTGCCCATTCACCTTCTTCCTATTTTCTGAGGAACCTTCAGTGATACTGAATTCCTGACTACTTGAGACTTTTCACACGTACTAAGGAAGCTAAAACGTACTAGTCAGGTGGACCCTGGCCCCGCAAGTCACCAGAGAACTTAGTTAGAGTGTTTCCTCTCCCTCGGCATCCCTTAAATTCTAAGGTTGTTCATCATTTTTCTTTTTAACTGATTTTCACACTTTCCAGCTGGGGCTCATTCTCTGCCACATATGTTGGTATTCCCCGGTTACATGGACCCTCCCACCAGCTGTAGTCACAGTTGGCCTGAGTGCCGCTGTGGACCAGGCACTCTGCTGGACACTACATTCACGATGTCATTTTGCCCTTAACAAGTAAGTGCACTGTGATTCCCATGTTGATGGACTAAGAAACAAAAATGGAGATGTTTGCCCGATTTCGACCACTGAAGAGTCGTGGAGCTGTAACTCAAGTCCACGGTCTTCCTACTCCGGAAGGCATGCTCTTGACTCTGAAGCCAGTGCTTCACAGACTCTACTGTGCAGACAGATTGCCTGAGGGTCGTGACTACAAGCAGGTCCCGATGGAGCTGATCTGGGGAGAGGCCTGGGATCCTTCATTCCTCACAGGCCCCCAGAAGATGGATGTGCTGACCTCTGACTACTCTTGGAGTAGCAGGGCCCCTAGCCATCCATGCTCCCTAAATTCTGCCATGCCTTTAGGGCTTGAACAACTAGTTCTTCTGGGCCCCTCTCCAGGTTTATAGCCAACCACTCCTTATCTTCTCTAAGATGAGAGCATAGTGGTGGGTGAATCATTTCTGGCACATGCACTCAGTCCATGAGCTTTTTGCCCACAGGGATAACTAGCACCATGACTGACCACCCAGAGGTCACTGGAGACAAAAATGACAGCTTGCAACTCAGTCACTTCTGAACTAAACCCACCAGGATTTAAACCTAAGTCTTAAAAGAAAAAAAAAATACATGTATATATACACACACACACATATATACATTTGTTGTTGTTGTTGTTTAGTCACTAAGTCAAGTCTGACTCATTTTCGACCCCATGAGCTGTAGCCTGCCAGTTACCTCTGTCCATGGAATTTCCCAGGCAAGAATACTGGAGTGGGTTGCCATTTCCTTCTCCAGGGGATCCTCCCCATGCAGGGATCAAACCCAGCTCTCCTACATTGGTGAGTGGATTCTTTACTATTGAGCTACTAGGGAAGCCCATATATATAGAAGCCCATGTATTTATATATATATATATATATATATATAAATACATAAACAATGTTTTGAGTTATTTCAAAATATGTTATTATAACTATTTTTAAAGCACTTGTAGTAAAATATGAGGTTTTTCTTAAGCAAAACAAAAAACCAACATTGAAGGAAGATCAGGACCTGCAAATTTAATGGCATGATATCGCACAATATAAAATTATTCCACTTGAACAACTTTTAATTAATTATAGTGCATAGATGCCAGTTGTGCCTGATTTATTAAGAGGAGTTCAGCACACGGGATCCTAATATATAACACTGGTTGCCATGGCACCCAGTCTTTACAAGAACATCTTGAGGATCACAGTGATGGTGTCTAGGTGATAAGTGTGACCTTCCAATGGATTTAATGATAGATTACAATACTGTCCTGTCAAAGAAAACACCTTAGACTCAAGGTAGAGCGTATATGTATATATGCAGCTTGTTATTTTATTAGAGATCATTTCAAATCAGCCAGAAGGAAACTGTCTCTTAAACACACGTTTGCATGTTTGTGTGTATATACACACACATATACTTACATATTCACGTATCACACACACATACATTTAATTGACTCTTACAATATTCAATTAAAGGATGAATCTTGAGAGAGGGAAGACTAGGAGGTGAAGCACAGGGATTTTTGAGGCAGTGAAATTATTCTGTATGATACATGATGGATACATGAGAAAACCCACTGCACTTACAAAACAAAGAGTGAAGCAATATAAATTATGGACTTTAGTCAATAATGGATTTATATCAGGTTTACTGATTCTAACATACAAACCTCACAAATACAAGATAATAATGGGGGAACTCTGTGTGATGGGTGTGAATCTCTGCACTACATACTCAAGTTTTATGAAAAATTTTAAATTTCTCTAAAAATAAAGTCTACTGGTTAGTATAAATTATATATCAGTTCAGTTCAGTTCAGTCTCTCAGTCATGTCCGAATCTGCGACCCCATGAATCGCAGCACGCCAGGACTCCCTGTCCATCACCAACTCCCAGAGTTCACTCAGACTCACGTCCATCGAGTCGGTGATGGCATCCAGCCATCTCATCCTCTGTCGTCCCCTTCTCCTCCTGCCCCCAATCCCTCTCAGCATCAGAGTCTTTTCCAGTGAGTCAACTCTTCTCATGAGGTGGCCAAAGTACTGGAGTTTCAGCTTTAGCATCATTCCTTGCAAAGAAATCCCAGGGCTGATCTCCTTCAGAATGGACTGGTTGATAATACATATTATATATTTATTGTTGTTGCTCAGTAGCTAAGTCAGGTCTGACTCTTTGTGACCCCATAGATTAAAGGACGCCAGGCTTCCCAGGTTTTCACTATCTCCCAGAGTTTGCTCAAATTCATGTCCATATATTTTTATACATGTATATACATCTATATATACGTCATGTCTTTTGCATTTTCATACTGCTCATGGGGTTCTCAAGGCAAGAATGCTGAAGCGGTTTGCCATTTCCTTCTTCAATGACCACGTTTTGTCAGAACGCTCATAGAATAATTGGTGCTTTTGAACTGCAGTGCTAGAGAAGACTCTTGGGAGTCTCTTGGAGTGCAAGGAGATCAAACCAGTCAATCCTGAATATTCATTGAAAGGACTCATGCTGAAGCTGAATACTTTGGCCACCTGATGTGAAGAGCCAACTCATTAGAAAAGACCCTGATGCTGGGAAAGATTGAAGGCAGGAGGAGAAAGGGACAACAGAGGATGAGATGGACATGAGTTTGAGTAGGCTTTGGGAGTTGGTGATGGACAGGGAAGCCTGGCATGCTGCGGTTCATGGGGTTGCATAGAGTCAGACATGACTGAGTTGCTGAACAATGATATACACGTGTGTGTGTGTGTGTGTGTGTGTGTGTTCCTCCTAGAGGAACCACTAGAGAAAACCTCATAAATTAAGATGATACGATCAAGAAGTAAGTGGCATTGCCAAAAATTAAAAATATTTGTCTCACAAACTGGTCCTTTTCATGTCTCACTCTCCATCCCCTTTCTATATTCCCAACATGCATACACATCGTCTTCCTGCTGCCCTGTGCTTGACTAGAACCTTCCACCATCCTTCTAACAAGAGTTCATCCACATTCCAGACCTTGGTTTGCCCACAAAAACCTGCTCACCCTATGCTTCAATTCCCCAGGGTTGCTGTCCTCACAAAAGCGATGCCAAAGGGGAGAAGGAAGTGCCTCTGCCCACATCATACTCTACACTTGCATTTACCGCCTCCAGAAAAGGCCATAGTCCTACAGCTTGGCTTTGGGCTACATGTCTTTAGCAGACGCTCAAAAAAATCATTTTAGTAGCAAAAAAAAGCATCTTTCAGATTCTGAGGCCTGGAAAGAGGATATCTTGAAATATAGAATCCATTCAATGGCTTCAAACCCACCACAAACATCTCAACAGCTACTGTCGCTGTCTGTCCATAGAAAAGGAAGGAAAGCCTACATTCTGCGCCATGCCAAGTACACGAAGCTCACCACGTAAAAGGAAGACAGTTCCTCTACCTATGTGATCACTTCCTTATGACTATCCTGGCTTCACCACTGTCATTCCTCTGCTGGTTTTGCAAAGAAGTCCCACGTGTTCCTAGAGGCAGTTCTGTTTTTGGTCTCTACCCAGGGATAGTTTCTGGGGCTGCTAAGGTTGTGGAGACAGAAACAGGAGGGAGTTTTGTGCCAAAGAAAGAAGAAAAAAAGAAAACAGAGAGAAAAAAATTATAGCTATTCAAGACTTCATTAAATTGCTCAGCATACTTCCTGTAAGGTCCTCCTACCCTTTAAAAGAGATCCTTCTCTTGGATATTTTCCTTCTGCCCACATTTCCTCTGCCCTTAAGTCCCCAGGGACTACCTTTGAACTTTATAGGGAACATCAAGCCCAGCATTGCCCAATGTTTTTCTATTCCCCTTCATCAAGGAGGCCTGGGAACCAAGATCCCCGAAAGAATGATCTTCTGTCTACAGTTCTTGTTATAAATGTTCCTCTGGAACTCACTAGTGGCCGTATGGTCTTCAGTTTTATTTGAGAACATTCTTGGCTTGTTTTCTATTAAAGGCAAGGCAGGCAGAGAGCATAGTAAATGAAAAGATATTTCCAGCTGGGTTCTCAGTGAGATTTATTTTTCAGTAAATAAAGTACCCCTGGGAATAAACTGCTCATCCTTTGAGATGTATTACTATAGTTCCTATCATATCTGTCAATTCAGGAAAAGAGACAATTTGCTAAGTATCCTGTTTCCCTGGAAATTAATTCTTCTGTGAATCACTTCAACCACTTTGTCCTTTTACCCCCTAGATCAAATATAGACTCTTGGCTTCCTCTTCAGGGCCACCCAGCACTCCAGCACTCTCAGAGGCTCTCTTGCCCTCTTGACAAGCTGTGCTGTGCCCAGCCATCAGCCACTTTCTGGCTTCCCTGTCTGTGCTCACAACAGCCTCGGCCTCACTGAAAATGCCAACTGCCTCATCCATTAACTGGGTCCATCCTAGAAAATGACCAAAATGATGAAGCCAAAGGATTTATTATTTCCTGGAACACCGCACTAGCTCCTTCCTGTTGGCCTTAATAGCAAGCAGATTTTTGTCCCTTTTCCATTCTTGGAATAGTCTTCTGTATTCAAAATGGATTGGCAGTGAGATCTGCGTGAACTCTCAGTTCCTTTGCTCCTGTCCTGCTCACCAGCAAGTACTAAGGTCAGCAGATTTGGTCTTCCTTGGGCTCAGCGTTGGGGTTTGAGGTTGGTAAGCAATCATCTCTCCCTTTCTGGGTTCTTAACCATGTGAGAGCAGACGTGAGCAACCAGAGAGGAATCAGAATCCTTGATTTTTTCATTTTTAATTGATTGATGATTGGTTTACAGCACTGGCTTGATTTCTGTCATACATCAACATGAATAACCATGGGTGTCACATAAGTCCCCTCCCTCTGGAATCTCCCTCCCACCTCCCAGCTCCCACCCCTCTAGGTTGTTACAGAGCCCCAGTGTGAGTTCCCGGAATCACACAGCAAATTCCCATTGGTTATCTGTTTACAGATGTTAGTGCATATGCATCCACGCTCCTCTTGATTTACCATTTTGAGAGCTGGGTTGGAGAATATGGCAAGGCTTCTCTCCTCCTTCCTGAAAAGTGGATCCTAACTGCCACTGATTCAAGCAACCTATGGCCAGAGGAGAAGCCGGAACCAGGTGAGCAGAGATCTGGTCAGATCTGGTGGGGATGTAAGGTTCTTGGTCTGCTTACCACTGGAGAGTGGAGACACTGGTTTCCGCAAAGAGCTCCGACAGCTCGAGCAAATCTAAACAGCAAAGGCAGATGCCAAATACTTCATCCGTGAGCTGATCCTGTCCTAGAAGTTATACGGTAGACACGAACAATCTCAAAATCTCAAGGGCTTACAAACACTGAAGGTTTCTTCCTCATGTTACAGAGTCATGCTGAGTCAGCTACAACTCAGCTCTGCACCCTCTCCCAATTCCAGGACCAAGTTAATTCATCTGAGATATTGCCAGCCAGATGGCAGAGGGGAGAGAGATTTAGCAAATCCCATCCTGGTGTTTAAAGCTGCTGTTCAGAGGGGACCCACTTCACTTCTATGTAGTAAAGAATCTGGCTTTGCCCAAAGAGCCTTCTTACCTTTGCCCTCAGCTTCTGGGAGACCATCTATGTCCCACCTCACAGGAGTGTCTTCATTTAGGACAAGAGCTGGCTATATGAATCTTAAAGAGTCGTCAGCAGCACCTGATAATCTTCAGGTGGGGGTGGTCATGCCAGAAAAACTAACCATGTGACTTAGGATGGATGTTGTGAGTCAATCACCTGGGCAGTTAATAAATCATGCCCATGTAATGGAGCCTCAATAAAAACTCTGAACTCAAAGCTCAGGTGCACTTCCCTGGTGGGCAATACTGTATACATTTGGCTCACACTGTTGCTGGGAGGGTGACACATCTGAGCAGAAAGGAATTTTCAGAAACTCTGCTCTACACATGGCTTCTTTTCACTGATTTCTCATCTATATATTTTTCCTATAATAAACTATAACCAAGAATATAGTAGCATTCTGGGAGTTCCGTGGGTCTTTTTAGCAAATATGAAAACAGAGTGATTTGGGAAAACCCTGAACTTGCGCTCAGTGTTAGAAGTGAGGGTGGTCTTCGTGAACTCTTCCCTCTAAATCTACAGCTGGCATCAGAAGTTTTAAGCAGAATTCTCAGCCTGGTGGATTGTGCCCTCGCACCTTACAGGGTGGGGCTAACTCTAAGTAACTTCCATTCACACTTCTTCAGCCAGAGTAAATCATAGACCATGTTGTCTGAATTCATCAAGGCAGGGATACCTGGTCCTCCCACAAGAAGGAACAATCTACCACAGTATGTCAGGTAAAGAATTATAAACACTTGAATTGGAATGGCACCAGAATGATGACAAGAAAAGACTAGATAGGACAGAATAAAGCCAAGATCAAGAATATTTGGTGCTCATTACATGGGAGAGCAATGAAGTGAAATATGAATCATTTCCACAATTGTAGATTGTTGGTGATATCATCCACTGACAAGACCAGAACTGGAGCTAAAAAGGTTAATATTTAGCATATTAAGCTTGCAGATCATTCAGGAAGAGGCGTTTGGTTTGACTGTATTGATACAGAATTCAACACAGGAATGATAGCCAGAAATATGTGTTCAGAATTCATTTCCATATAAGGAATAGTTGAGTGAATGAGATTGCTAAAATTACCTAGAATATAAGATGAGGAGGGCTGAAGATGGAATCCCAAGGCAATTCTTTCCAGCTTTTTTCATGTGAGGCCACATACATATTTGTGCAGCTCATTGAGGTTAAACAGACAAGACAGCTCAAGTCTGTAGGCAACAAGCCTGTGGGCTCTGGCCACCGCAAGGACTGTGGGGATCACTATTCATGCTGATAGGGAATTCAGTCCTACAGAATAAATACATTGCTGCTAAGTCACTTCAGTCGTGTCCGACTCTGTGCGACCCCAAAGACGGCAGCCCACCAGGCTCCCCCGTCCCTGGGATTCTCCAGGCAAGAACACAGGAGTGGGTTGCCATTTCCTTCTCCAATGCATGAAAGCCAAAAGTGAAAGTGAAGTCTCTCAGTCGTGTCTGACCCTCAGCGACCCCAAGGACTGCAGCCTACCAGGCTTCTCCATCCATGGGATTTTCCAGGCAAGAGTACTGGAGTAGGGTGCCATTGCCTTCTCCGATAAATACATTTAGGAACCGGAAAAAGCCAAAAGGAAACCGAGGGAGGAGGGAAATTGGAACAAATGCCATCATGGAGGCTAGGAAGGGGAAGAGCTGTTGAAAGGAACTTCAGAGAAGTTGCAGAATTTGAAAACTGAGAAGTATGAGTCAGTTTTGGTAAAGAGTAAATCACTGTTGAATTGAGAGAAAGAGGGTTTGTGGAGAGGTGGTGTGGATTCAAGACTGGAGGGGGATAAAAGTGATAGAAAAACATGAACCACAAGTAAAGCTAACGCTCAGGATTAGCTATGGATGGGATGAAAGACATTGATGATAGCAACAGTTTGTCATTAGGTGTAGGGGGAGTTTTTATAAGCTGGCCAAGACTTCAACATTTCTGAAAGATAAGGACAAAGTAGCAGTGGAAGAGACGTTCACAATGAGGAAAGAGAGGGCAGTGATTTATAAACAAGGGCAGTCAGAGGAGGGGACCCAGAGTAGTCACTCACCTATTGCTGACATCCTGGGGTGTGAAGTCAAGAGGACCTTAAGAAGCATTACTATGACCAAAGCTAGTGGAGGTGGTGGAATTCCAGCTGAGCTATTTCAAACCCTAAAAGATGATGCTGTGAAAGTGCTACACTTAATATGTCAGCAAATTTGGAAAACTCAGCAGTGGTCACAGGACTGGAAAGGGTCAGTTTATATTCTAATCCCAAAGAAGGGCAATGCCAAAGAATATTCAAACTACTATTCAATTATGCTCCTTTCACATGCTAGCAAGGTAGTGGTCCAAATCCTTCAAGCTAGTCTTCAGCAGTACGTGAACCAAAAACTTCCAGATGTATAAACTGGGTTTAGAAAAGGCAGAGGAACCAGAGATCAAATTGCCAACATCCATTAGATTAGTAAAAGCAAGGAAATTCCAGAAAAACCTCTACCTCTGTGTCATTGACTATGCTAAAGCCTTTCACTGTGTGGACCACAACAAACTGGGAAATTCTTAAAGAGATGGGAATAACAGACCACCTTACCTGCCTCCTGAGAAACCTGTATGCAGGTCAAGAGGCAACAGTTAGAACCAGACATGGAACAATGGACTGGTTCCAAATCGGGAAAGGAGTACATCAAGGTTGCATATTGTCAGCCTGTTTATTTAACTTATATGCAGAGTACCTCATGTGAAATGCTGGGCTGGATGAAGCACAAGCTGGATGAAGCACAAGATTGCTGGGAGAAATATCAGAAACCTCAGAAAGAGAGATGATACCACTCTAATGGCAGAAAGTGAAGACGAACTAAAGAACCTCTTGATAAGGATGAAAGAGGAGCCTGAAAAAGTTGGTTTGAAACTCAACATTCAAAAAACTGAGATGATGGCATCTGGTCCCATCACTTCATGCTGACTACAAGGGGGAAAGTGGGAACAGTGACAGATTTTATTTTCTTGGGCTCCAAAATCACTGCTGATGGCGACTGCAGTCATGAAATTAAAAGACACTTGCTCCTTGGAAGAAAAAAGGTGACAAACCTAGATAGCATATTAGAAAGCAGAGACATTACTTTGCCAACAAAGGTCCATATACTCAAAGCTATGGCTTTTCCTGTAGTTATGTATGGGTGTGATATTTGGACCATAAAGAAGGCTGATAGTTGAAGAACTGATGCTTTCGAATTATGGTGCTAGAGAAGATTCTTGAGAGTCCCTTGGACTGCAAAGAGATCAAACCAATTAATCCTAAATAAAATCAACCCTGAATATTCCTTGGAAAAAGTGATGCTTAAGCTGAAGCTCCAATACTTTGGCCACCTGATGTGAAGGGTCAACTCACTGGAAAAGACCCTGATGCTGGGAAAGACTGAGCTCTGGAGGAAAGGGCGGGTGACAGAGGATGAGATGGTTGGATGGCATCACTGACTCAATGGACATGAGTTTGAGTAAACTCCAGGAGATGGTAAAGGACAGGGAAGCCTGGCATGCTGCAGTCCATGGGGTCACAAAGAGTTGGACAAGACTGAGCAACAACAACAACAACTCTTCACTGAGATAAATATTGGTCAGTGCATTTCCTAACATATCAATTTACAATTCTAACTTTCATTTCTAATTTTGGAATAAAGTGCTTTTTCCACATTAAACTTCAGCCTCATAAACAAATATTCAGAAATATTTTTAAACACAGGACTTTTAAGTTGGCTAAGAGATGGGAAAAACAAAGAACAGTGTCTCTCCTAACTAATCCTGCCCTATTACATGTCATTTCTGATCCCTGTGGCTTACAGTCCTCTGTTTCAGCCACCACTGCACCAACCAGGCCCACATGGGCTCCAGACAACTTCATGCTGGTCCAGCCTGCAGAGCTTTGTCTCATGCCACACATGGGCCTCTCACTTCACATCCAGGGCTTTCTTCTAGATGCTGGCAGGCCCTAGTAGGCATATTTCTTGTTTTTGTTCAGCTGCTCAGTCATGTCCAACTCTTTGTGACCCCATGGACTGCAGCACGCCAGGCTTCCCTGTCCATCACTAACTCCCAGAGCTTTCTCAAACTCATGTCCATTGAGTCACTGATGCCATCTAACCATCTCATCCTCTGTCATCCCCTTCTCCTCTTGCCTTTAATCTTTCCCAGTATCAGAGTCTTTTCCAGTGAATTGGCTCTTCGCATCAGGTGGCCAAAGTACTGGAGCTTCAGTTTCAGCATCAGTCCTTCTAATGAATACTCAGGACTAATTTTCTTTAGAGTTAATTGATTTGACCTCTTCAAGGGACTCTCAAGAGTCTTCTCCAACACCACAGTTCAAAAGCATCAGTTTTTCAGTGCACAGCTTTCTTTATGGTCCAAATCTCACATCCACTCATGACTACTGAAAAAACCATAGCTTTAACTATGTGGATCTTCATGGGCAAAGTAATGTTGCTGATTTTTAATATGCTGTCTAGGTTTCTCATAGCTTTTCTTCCAAGAAGCAAGTGTTTTTTAATTTCATGGCTGCAGTGATTTGGACCCCAAGAAAATAGTTGGCCACTGTTTTCATTGTTTCCCCATCTATTTGCCATGAAGTGATGGGACCAGATGCCATGATCTTAGTTTTTTGTATGTTGAATTTTAAGTCAGTTTTTTTCACTCTCTTCTTTCACCTTCATCAAGAGGTTGTTTAGTTCCTCTTTGCTTTCTGTTACAAGGGTGGTATCATCTGCATATATGAGATTATTGATATTTCTACCAGCGATCTTGATTCCAGCTTGTGCTTCATCCAGCCCAGCATTTCCCATGATGTACTCTGCATGTCTGTTAAATAAGGATGACAATATACAACCTTGATGTACTCCTTTCCCAATTTGGAAAGTGAAAGTGAAAGTGAAGTCGTTCAGTCGTGTCCGACTCTCTGCGACCCCAAGGACTGCAGCCTGCCAGGCTCCTCTGTCCATGGGATTTTCCAGGCAAGAATACTGGAGTGGGCTGCCATTCCTTCTCCAGAGGATCTTCCCAACCCAGGGATCGAACCCGGGTCTCCCGTGTTGTAGGCAGATGGTTCCAATTTGGAACCAGTTCATTATTCCATGTCCAGTTCTAACTGCTACTTCTTGACCTGCATACAGGTTTCTCAAGAGGCAGATAAGGTGGTCTGGTATTCCCATCTCTTTAAGAATTTTTCACAGTTTGTTGTGATCCATACAGTCAAAGGATTTAGCAGTGTTAATGAAGCAGAACTAGAGGTTTTTCTGGAATTTCTTTGCTTTCTCTATGATACAATGGATGCTGGCAATTTGATCTCTGGTTCCTCTGCCTTTTCTAAATTCAGCTTGAATATCTAGAAATTCTCAGTTCACGTGCTCTTGAAGCCTAGCTTGGAGGATTTTGAGCATGAACTTGCTATCATGTGAAATGTGTGCAATTGTGCAGTAGTTTGAACATTCTTTGGCTTTGCCTTTCTTTGGGACTGAAATGAAAACTGACCTTTTCCAGTCCTGTAGCCCACTGCTGAGTTTTCCAAACTTGCTGGTATATTGAGTGCAACACTTTAAAGGCATCATCTTTTAGGATTTAAATAGTTCAGCTGGAATTCCTTCACCTCTACTAGTTTTGTTCATAGTGGTACTTCATAAGGCCTACTTGACTTCACATTCCAGGATGTCTGGTTCTAGGTGAGTGATCACATCATCGTGGTTATACTGGTCATTAAGATCTTTTTCTTGTATAGTCCTTTTGTGTATTCTTGCCACCTCTTCTTAATCTTTTCTGCTTCTGTTAAGTCCATACCTCTTCTGTCCTTTATTGTGCCCATCTTTGCATGAAATATTCCCTTGGTGTCTCTCATTTTATGGAAGAGATCTCTAATCTTTCCCATTCTGTTGTTTTCCTCTGTTTCTAGGCCACTTAAAAAGGCTTTGTTATCTCTCCTTGATCTTCTTCGGAAATCTTCATTCAGAAGGATATATCTTTCTTTTTCTCATTTGCCTTTTGCTTCTCTTCCTTTCTCAGCTATTTGTAAGACTTCCTCAGACAACCATTTTGCCTTTTTTAATTTCTTTTTCTTGGGGATGGTTTTAGCTTCTGCCTTCTGTACGATATTATGAACCTCTGTCCGTAGTTCACCAGGCACCCTGGCTACCAGATCTAATCCCTTGGATCTATTTGTCACTTCCACTATATAATTGTAAGAGATTCAGTTTAGGTCATACATAAATGACCTAGTGGTTTTCTCTACTTTCTTGATTTTAGTCTGAATTTTGCAGTAGGGAGTTCATGGTCTGAGCCACAGGCAGCTCCAGTCTTGTTTTTGCTGACTGTGTAGAGTTTCTCCATCTTCAGCTACAAAGAATGTAATTAATCTGATTTTGGTATTGACTATCTGGTGATGCCCATATGTAGAGTCTTCTCTTGTGTTGTTGGAAGAGGGTGCTTGCTATGACCAGTGTGCTATCTTGGCAAAACCTCTGTTAGTCTTTGCCCTGCTTCATTTTGTACTCCAAGGCCAAACATGCCTATGACTCCAGGTATCTCTTGACTTTCTACTTTTGCATTCCAGTCTCTTATGATGAAAAGAAAATCTTTTTTTTTTTTTTGGTATTAGTTCTAGAAGGTCTTGTAGGTCTTCATAGACCATCCAACTTCAACTTCTTCAGTGTTAGTGGTTGGGGCATAGACTTGGGTTACTGTGATATTGAATGATTTGCCTTGGAAACAAACCAAGATCATTCTGTCACTTTTCAGATTGCACCCAAGCAATGCATTTTGAACTCTTTTGTTGACTATGAGGGCTACTCCATTTCTTCTAAGAGATTGTTGCCCACAGTAGTAGATACAGTGGTCATCTGAACTAAATTCCCCCATTCCCATCCATTTTAGTCCACTGATTCCTAAAATTTTGATGTTGATTCTTGCCATCTCCTGTCTGGCCACTTCCAATTTACCTTGATTAATGGACCTAACATTCCAGGTTCCTGTACAATATTGTTCTTTACTAGACATCTAGGAATGCATAATCAGGAAACTGAGAACAGTATATCAGCTCAGTTCAGTTCAGTCACTCAGTCGTTTCCGACTCTTTCTGACCCCATGAATTCCAGCACACCAGGCCTCCCTGTCCATCACCAGCTCCTGGAGTTTACTCAAACTCACGTCCATCAAGTTGGTGATGCCATCCAGCCATCTCATCCTCTGTCGTCCCCTTCTCCTCCTGCCCCCATTCCCTCCCAGCATCAGAGTCTTTTCCAATGAGTCAACTCTTCTCATGAGGTGGCCAAAGTACTGAAGTTTCAGCTTCAGCATCAGTCCTTCCAAACAACACCCAGGTCTGATCTCCCTTAGGATGGACTGGTTGGATCTCCTTGAAGTCCAAGGGACTCTCAAGTCTTCTCCAACACCACAGTTCAAAAGCACCAATTCTTCAGCACTCAACTTTCTTCACAGTCCAACTCTCACATCCATACATGACCACTGGAAAAACCATAGCCCAGGGGTTAAACTATGGACAAAAAGAAATTGGAGCTTGTGGATAAATTCTAACTTTTGTCTCTGCTGTGGAATTTTGAGTCAGATCTGAAGATCTGATTTGGATATGTAGATGAGACTCTGGACTTCAGAGCTGATGCAGGAATGAATTAAGACTTTGGGGCTGTTGAGATAAAAATTAATTTATTTTGCATGTAAGAAGGGCATGATGGGGTGGGAGACAGGGCAGAATGCTATGGACTGAACTGTGTTCCCCTAAAACTCATTAATGTTGACATTCTCACTCAATGTGACCGTATTTGGAGATAGAGCCTGTAAGAGATTCAGTTCAGTTCAGTTCAGTCACTCAGTCATGTCCAACTCTTTGTGACTCCATAGACTGCAGCACACCAGGCTTCCCTGTCCATCACCAACTCCCGGAGCCTACTCAAACTCATGTCCATCGAGTCGGTGATACCATCCAACCATCCCATCCTCTTTCTCCTCCCACCTTCAATCTTTCCCAGCATCAGGATCTTTTCCAATGAGTAGGTTCCTTGTATCAGGTGGCCAAAGTATTGGAGTTCCAGCTTCAGCATCAGTCCTTCCAATGAATATTCAGGACTGATTTCCTTTAGGGTGGACAGGTTGGATCTCCTTGCAGTCCAAGGGACTCTCGAGAGTCTTTTCCAACACCACAGTTCAAAAGCATCAATTCTTCAGAACTCAGCTTTCTTTATAGTCCCACTCTCACATCCATACATGACTACTGGAAAAAACACAGCTTTGAATAGATGGACCTTTGTTAGTAAAATAATGTCTCTGCTTTTTAATATGCTGTCTAGGTTGGTCATAGCTTTTCTTCCAAGGAGCAAGTGTCTTTTAATTTCATGGTTGCAGTCACCCTCTGCAGTGATTCTGGAGTCCAAAAAAAGCAAGTCTCTCACTGTTTCTGTTGTTTCCCCATCTATTTGCCATGAAGTGATGGGGCTGGTTGCCATGATCTTAGTTTTCTGAATGTTGAGTTTTAAGCCAACTTTTTCACTCTCCTCTTTCACTTTCATCAAGAAGCTCTTTAGTTCTTCTGTAAGAAGAACTTCTTTAAGCTCTTCTGTAAGAAGGTAATTAAGGTTAAATAAGGTCAGAAGGACCTTAATCCCATAGGACTAGTGCCCTTATAAGAAGAGGAAGAGGTGCCAAAGGTTTCCCTCTTCCATGTAAGGGCACAACAAGATGATATCCAAAGAAATTTCATCAGAATCCCATCCATGTTGGTATCCTGATGCAGTATGAGAAAATAAATTTCTGTTGTTTATGCCACCCAGTCTATGGTATTTTGTTATGGCAGTCCAAGCCAACTGAAACAGCCCCCAAGCAAATTGCCCTAAAATGTACTTTACATAACTTCCTGCAAGACAGTCAAGAGATCAAGCAGTCAGCCTCATCTCAAGGCAACTAGCTTGGTAACATACTTCATTTTAGCTCTTACTCTTCACCATGTCACTCCCCTTGGTCCTCATTTTTATTCTCTGTAATAACACCTCTTACTAGTGAAACCCTGTATCTCAAATTGGGATTTGAACGCATGGTCTTTTTTTTTTAATAAATTTATTTATTTTAATTGGAGGTTAATTACAATATTGTATTGGTTTTGCCATACATCAACATGAATCCGCCACAGGTATACACGTGTTACCCATCCTGAACCCCTCTCCCTTCTCCTTCCCCGTACAGTCCCTCTGGGTTGTCCCAGTGCACCAGCCCCAAGCATACAGTATCATGCATCGAACCTGGACTGGCAATTCATTTCATATATAATATTATACATGTTTCAATGCCATTCTCCCAAATCATCTCACCCTCCCCCTCTCCCTCAGAGTCCAAAAGACTGTTCTATACATCTGTGTCTCTTTTGCTGTCTCGCATACAAGGTTATCGTTACCATCTTTCTAAATTCCATATATATGTGTTAGTATACTGTATTGGTGTTTTTCTTTCGGGCTTACTTCACCCTGTATAATAGGCTTCAGTTTCATCCACCTCATTAGAACTGATTCAAATGTATTCTTTTTAATGGCTGAGTAATACTCCACTGTGTATATGTACCACAGCTTTCTTATCCATTCATCTGCTGATGGACATCTAGGTTGTTTCCATGTCCTGGCTATTATAAACAGTGCTGCAATGAACATTGGGATACACGTGTCTCTTTCAATTCTGGTTTCCTCGGTGTGTATGCCCAGCAGTGGGATTGCTAGGTCATAAGGCAGTTCTATTTCCAGTTTTTTAAGGAATCTCCACACTGTTCTCCATAGTGGCTGTACTAGTTTGCATTCCCACCAACAGTGTAAGAGGGTTCCCTTTTCTCCACACCCTCTCCAGCATTTATTGCTTGTAGACTTTTGGATCGCAGCCATTCTGACTGGCATGAAATGGTACCTCATTGTGGTTTTGATTTGCATTTCTCTGATAATGAGTGATGTTGAGAATCTTTTCATGTGTTTGTTAGCCATCTGTATGTCTTCTTTGGAGAAACTTCTATTTAGTTCTTTGGCCCATTTTTTGATTGGGTCATTTATTTTTCTGGAATTGAGCTGCAGGAGTTGCTTGTATATTTCTGAGATTAGTTGTTTGTCAGTTGCTTCATTTGCTATTATTTTCTCCCATTCTGAAGCAATCTTGAGAAAGAAGAATGGAACTGGAGGAATCAACCTGCCTGACTTCAGGCTCTACAACAAAGCCACAGTCATCAAGACAGTATGGTACTGGTACAAAGACAGAAATATAGATCAATGGAACAAAATAGAAAGCCCAGAGATAAATCCACACACCTATGGACACATTATTTTTGACAAAGGAGGCAAGAATATACAAGGGATTAAAGACAATCTCTTTAACAAGTAGTGCTGGGAAAACTGGTCAACCACTTATAAAAGAATGAAACTAGAACACTTTCTAACACCATACACAAAAATAAACTCAAAATGGATTAAAGATACAAACGTAAGACCAGAAACTATAAAACTCCTAGAGGGGAACATAGGCAAAACACTCTCTGACATAAATCACAGCAGGATCCTCTATGATCCACCTCTCAGAATATTAGAAATAAAAGCAAAAATAAACAAATGTGACCTAATTAAAATCAAAAGCTTCTGAACAACAAAGGAAACTATAAGCAAGGTGAAAATACAGCCTTCAGAATGGGAGAACACATGGTCTTTAAACTGAGATTACACACCTGGTCTCGGGACTTAATGAAGCTCGGGTTCTTGATGTCTCATTGCAGAAAGAAATCAGTGAGAGACAAAGTGATAGGTAAGAAATGGATTTATCTAGAGAGAAACACACTCCACAGAAAAGAGCAAGGGCCATCTCAGAAGGCAACAGTGGCCCCAGGGTATGGGCTTGCCAGTTTTTATAGGATTTGGTAACTTCATAGATGAATGAGTGGGAAGACTATTCCAGCTGTTTGGTGGAAAACATAGGGATTTCCAGAAACTGAACCACAACCCACTTTTTGACCTTTCTGGTCGGCCTTGGAACTGTCATGGTGCCTGTGGGTGTGTCATTCAGGTCATTTAGCTTGCTGGTGTGTCATAATCTATTATGTACTGAGCCTCAAGGTCCAGCAGAAGTCAACTTCTCCACCATCGTGACCCACCTGGTTCTAATTAGTTTATGTCATTGTCCTCAGGCTATGTCACCCTGTCAAAGGTAGTGCTCTTCCCCTTCCCTCCAATTTCACTATCATCAGATTCTATTCTCTGGGAAACTGAGGCTAAGACACCATATACATGTCAGTGACATTCAAATATTAATATATATATATATATATATAAAAGCCATACCTCTCTCAAAGACTCCAGATTTGTATAACTATCTTCTAGACAACATCACCATTTGGGTATCAAACAGACATCTCAAAATTCCTGATCTTTTCTCTCCACAGTCCTCCATATCTCAATGCAAAGCATCTTTATACTTAAAAGTTTCTGAGGTCAGAGTTCTTGAAATTATCTTTAACTCCTGTCTCCCTCTCATTTACTACATCAGATCCATCACAAAATCTTGCTGGGTTTACCTTAAAATATATCCAAATTCCAGTCACTTCCCACTACTGTTATCCTGATGTGAGCTACTGTCATCTATAGCTTGGATTATCACAATAGTCTCTTAAACGCACTCTCTGTTTCTACGGTGATTCCTACTCCTTACAAGTTATTTTTAACACAGCAGCCTTAGGGGTTCCAACTAAAGCATAAGTTAGTACGTCATTCCTCTTTTCCAAATCCTACAAGGGCTCCTCATTTCAACTGGTATAAAAGTCAAAGTAAGATACTAACAAGGCCCTTACAATTTGACTCTAACAGCGGGAAGAATAGGAAATACCACTCTATTTACTAAGAAGGGAAAGATTCATTTATAAAGTGATATTTTAACAGAGATTTGAAGGAAGTGATCTGCAGTCCATGGGGTTGCAAAGAGTTGGACACAACTGAGCAACTGAGCTGAACTGAAGGAAGTAAGGGAAAAGAGTCCTAGGCACAAAGACATCAAGTACCAAGGTCCTGGGGTAAGATATTGCTTGACATTCACAGAAGCACCAAGATATCAGGATGGCTGGAGGGAGCCAGCAGGAGAGAAAGCAACAGAAAATGAGGTCAGTGGGGTATCAGGGAACCCGACCATGTAGACTCTGTTGGAGAACCTTATAGGTCAATGTAAGGATTTCAGATTTTTCTCTGAGATGGCACCTTTAGAAGATATTGAACAGTTGAGTGATAGAATCTAATTTGAGATTTTTCAGAAAATACTTAAGGGCTTCCCTGGTGTTGGAACAGTGGAAACAGTGTCAGACTTTATTTTGGGGGGCTCCAAAATCACTGCAGATGGTGATTGCAGCCATGAAATTAAAAGATGCTTACTCCTTGGAAGGAGGGTTATGACCAACCTAGATAGCATATTCAAAAGCAGAGACTTTACTTTGCCAACAAAGGTCTGTCTAGTCAAGGCTATGGTTTTTCCAGTAGTCATGTATGGATGTGAAAGTTGGACTGTGAAGAAAGCTGAGCCCTGAAGAATTGATGCTTTTGAACTGTGGTGTTGGAGAAGACTCTTGAGAGTCCTTGGACTGCAAGGAGACCCAACCAGTCCATTCTAAAGGAGATCAGACCTGGATGTTCTTTGAAAGGAATGATGCTAAAGCTGAAACTCCAGTACTTTGGCCACCTCACGCTAAGAGTTGACTCATTGGAAAAGATTGATGCTGGGAGGGATTGGGATCAGGAGGAGAAGGGGACAATAGAGGATGAGACGGCTGGATGGCATCACTGACTCGATGGATGTGAGTTTGTGTGAACTCCGGGTGTTGGTGATGGACAGGGAGGCCTGGCATGCTGCAATTCATGGAGTCGCAAAGAGTCAGACATGACTGAGTGACTGAACTGAGCTGGTGTTGGAGAAGACTCTTGAGAGTCCCTTGGACTGCAAGGAGATGCAACCAGTCCATCCTAAAGGAGATCAGTCCTGGGTGTTCATTGGAAGGACTGATGTTGAAGCTGAAACACCAATATTTTGGCCACCTGATCCAAAGAGCTGGCTCATTTGAAAAGACCCTGATGTTGGGAAAGATTGAAGGCAGGAGGAGAAGGGGACGACAGAGGATGAGATGGTTAGATGGTATCACTGACTTAATGGACATGAGTTTGAGTAAACTCCGGGAGTTGGTGATGGACAAGGAGGCCAGGTGTGCTGCGGTTCATGGGGTCACAAAGAGTCAGACGCGACTGAGCAACTGAACTGAACTGAACTGAACTGAACTGAACTAGTAACTCAGATGGTAAAGAACCTGCCTGCAGTGCAGGAGACCCGGTTTGATCCATGAATCAGGAAGATTCCCTGGAGAAGAGAATGGATACCCACTCCAGTATTCTCGCCTGGGAAATCCCAGAGGATTGGAACAGACAGAGGAGCCCGGCAGGCTACAGATCATGGGGTCCCAAACAGTCAGACATGACTGAGTGACAAAAGTATTTAAAAGGATCACTCTGAAATCTGTGATGAGAATGGGGGACAAGAATGCTAGTTAGGGAGGGGACTAGTGCTGTGATCTAGACAAGAAGCATTGGCTTGAGCCAGAGTAACAGAAAGGACATGAGTTTTTAAAAACAGGGTCAGATTCTGAATTTATTTTCAAGAAGGAATCAACAGGATTTGTGGGAAAAGATTATGTCTTCCTTGCTCACCAAAGAATTCTCGATGCCTCATGATCCACCCAAATCAGGCATTTCTCTGTGCAATCTAGAATCCTATATGGGCTCAAAATCAGCCTTACCAGGCCATGCTGTGTGGCTTTCTCAAAATCCAAGAAACTTTTGCTCATATCTGGCATTCTGCCATCTGCCTCACATTTTAATTTCTCTTATAATACTGGCAGCAAGTTTGGGAAAATATCTGAATACCTGTAAGTTTACATGTCTACCAAAAAAAGTCTATATAATTCCTCTGCATTATCAAGAAGTTGAATCTCTTTTAAGTGCAGATTTTTCATTTTATTTTCCTTGTTTAGCTTAACTTCTGTGTATTCTTAATAGTATCTTTGACCTTTCCTGTTTGTACCAGAAATGGAAGCCATCTGCAAGGCAGTGGCCTTACTGGTCTGCATTAATATGACTTTATTATTCCATGAAAATTCTGTCAGGATGTTTTCTAAGAAAATGAAGTTGTGTTGCTTTTTGTCTCAAGAACATTCTGAAAATCCATTTCTCCAAACAGTGAACAAGTGTACTACACTCATCAGGAGTTAGTCACTCCTTGCCCAGACAATAGGCCTCCCAAGCAGACTCACTGCACAATTGTTTACCCTTTAAAATCCACCTGGCCATCCACCCTGAACAATTACATCATGAATTTTGCCCAGTATCAATCAGGCCCTGCTGTTGAAAGAATGACTCCTAAAAACCTCATAAATACCCCTATTTCTGCCCTCTTTCCTCTATAGCAGTCGTCTTCCCTTACTGCTTTGTTTTATCAAAGGTGTCTTCTTAGTGTCTTTTCAGGAAATGTTAACAGCTGATGGAATTTTTTTTTTCCTTTTCAGAGAATATGGAAGTCAAACAGAGCTACTGTAATTTCTTTTTCCCTCTATCATCTTAACATTAAATCCTCTGGCAATGAGACTATCTGTGCTCTCTTTTTTGGTTTTAGAGGACTTATTTTTCTATCTTGGATTCACTTAGGGCTTTTTACCCTTCCACACATTGTTTCTTCTTTGACTCCTAATCCTTCTTCTCCTCACCTTCCAATGAGAGAAAATACTCCATGCATCACAAGAAAATGAAGAGATGCTACTTGAGAATATAGTGAGTGAAGCGAGTGAAAGTCGCTCAGTCGTGTCTGACTTTGCCACCCCAAGCTCTGTCCATGGAATTCCCCAATCAAGAATACTGGAGTGAATTGCCATGCCCTCCTGCAGGGTATCTTCCTGACCCAGGGATCGAACCCAGGTCTCCTGCATTTCAGGCAGATTTTTTACCATCTGAGCTACCAGGGAAGCCCCTAAAAGTACAGTTTGCTATGCAAATATCAGAGATAAAGTCCTCCTTTGTTTCCCCATAGCTCTTTGCATTCTATCTCTAATTTAGTACCTACATGTGGCTCTTTCTCTTTTACTGTAAACTCTGAAAAAGTAAGAGCTGCTATCTTTTTATTTATCTTAAAACTTTGCACAATATGTGATCTAAAAGTTGGTTCTCTGTAACACAAGGCAGAGAGAAAAGAGGCCAGACCAGACAAAAGCAAGGTCTACAGATGAAAAAAACAGGCAGATGAGTGTTCAACAAGCTTTGACTAATGTCAGAGACCAGAAGGCAAATGGGGAGGTGCTGAACCAAGGTTAAAATCATAAGTCCATACACAGAGGCAAGTGGCACTAATTAACTTCTGGGGAGCAACAGCCTTGTCATAGAGAGGCCATGCCCCCACAAAGGGCAGATGTGTTCCTGAACTGCCCTAGTATGGTCAGAGTCCATGTTTCATTTTTAGAGCTTCTTTTCCCTCCCGAGTATCCTTTTCTTCAATGGTCTCTGGCTGTAAAAAACCGTTATGTCAACTCTTCAAAGTTCTCTTTCTAATTTTAATACAGGGTCCAGCTTTATCCAAAAGTTCCCTCCTTTACCATTATGAACTCTAAGATAACCAAGTCACTTTCTCAGAATATCCCACAACAAGTGACTGAAAAAGAAGGCAATTTACCTAAAGTCACCGGTGAGCCAAAGGACTGCGTCTAACAAGTAGTTAAAGAACAGGTATCTACACAATATCTGAGCCTCGTCATTCTTCCAGAGGACATCCATTTATTTCAGCTCCTGTTCAAACTGCTCTAGACAGAAAAACATTCTGCACTTTCCCTAAGAGGCATTGTAGTACCATCAGATCAGCAGAGCAAATTTGTGTAACCCAAAGACACATTTTCAGAGGAATGCCATCTTTCTGTGAGCTGTTGCCCTCTCACTTTTATTTTTGGGCATCGTAAATAGTAAGAAGATGAGGTTACAGAAAAAGGAGAGGATGGAATTTATTTTCACTACCAAACACAAGAAATGTAGCGCAGAATTTGCTCTAAGTTTTTCAGTTGAGAAGCTTTATTTCAATATACTACTTTGAAATTAGGAATCTGGCAACAAAACTGATTATTTACTGATATATGCACTCATACACCTAAACACACACCCTTGAAACACCTTTCTAATGCATTTCTCAACAAATTCAGATGCATCTAGAGATAAGGCAATGTTAACGTTAACAGGGAAAGTAAAGACCATGGCAAGCCTGAGAGTACATGCTCTGCTTACAAATACTCAGATTTATTTTTCATCAATACTATTTTCGGTCATCAAAGCTATTCAGCTCAGTTGCTCAGTTGTGTCCAACTCTGGAACCCCATGGACTGCAGCACGCCAGGCCTCCCTGTCCATCACCAACTGCTGGAGCCTACCCAAACCCACATCCATTGAGTCAGTGATGCCATCCAACCATCTTATCCTCAGCATCCCCTTCTTCTCCTCCTTCAGTGTTTCCCAGCATCAGGGTCTTTTCCAATGAGTCAGCTCTTCACATCGGGTGGCCAAAGTATTGGAGTTTCAGCTTCAGCATCAGTCCTTCCAGTGAACAGCCAAGACTGATTTCCTCTAGGATGGACTGGTTGGATCTCCTTGCAGTCCAAGGGACTCTCAAGAGTCTTCTCCAACACCACAGTTCAAAAGCATCAATTCTTCAGCACTCAGCTTACTTTATAGTCCAACCCTCACATCCATACATGACTACTGGAAAAAAAGCTGTCACTAGCCATATTCAAATAGGGAGTTCAAGTTTGTGGTACCTGCAACTAACTTCTATCAAGACTCCACATTCTGTTTTTCTGTCTCTGTTGCTCTAATGGACCGTGAAAACACCTCACTTTTGGTCTTCCATATAGCAAAACATCCTTGGAGACACATCATCACAATCCAGATTCTAATCTCTGAAATATTCTCGTTTTGCCTCTAAGTGTCAGAAACAGCATTCTATTAGTTGGCCTCCAAAATATTATAGGAGACATACTCAAGTTACTCACATAGCTAATAATAACTATGCTGCTGCTAAGTCGCTTCAGTCGTGTCCAACACTGTGCAACCCCATAGACGGCAGCCCACTAGGCTCCTCCGTCCCCGGGATTCTCCAGGCAAGAACACTGGAGTGGATTGCCATTTCCTTCTCCAATGCATGAAAGTGAAAAGTGAAAAGTGAAAGTGAAAGTGAAGTCGTGCCCGACTCTTAGCAACCCCATAGATGGCAGCCTACCAGGCTCCTCCATCCATGGGATTTTCCAGGCAAGAGTACTGGAGTGGGTTGCCATTGCCTTCTCTGAATAATAACTATAGGTAACTTTTATTAAGTGCTTATTACACACTAAAAGTGAAATTGTTGCTCTCCCCATATTTAGTAAATAATACAGACAGTGAACAAAGGGAAGATCTGATGTAGATAAGCCACAGTTCAACTGACTCACTGTGAAAATACATACTACATTGCATGGGCAACAAACACTACTGTTTATACAGTAGCCCGTTTAGACTTAGCTGTTGAGTGTGAGAGAGAGACAGAGTATGATACAATCGCCAGGTAATTTTACTTTCCAGTGTGTGAATATGTGTTTGAGCAAACAGCTGACTGGCATGTAGTATTACTCACTACACATTCAGCTCTCATTATCTCCAAGATCTCTCAAGAGGCTTTGCAAAGACATTAAAATCCTATTATTTTTATGTAAATGTAATATTTTACATTTCTTTCTCAAGTTAATGAAATAACTAATGAACATTATTTTTCCCTTACTGAGTGATTCTAATAGTATGATAACATGTGGCTCTGACACGTTAGAAGTGAGGCAGAAGAATCCAGAGTGGTGTTAGCACTTCATGGAAAGTTAGTCCAGGCTGCAATGTTCTTATTAGTGAGGAATAATTGTTTGAAGCAAACACGCTGAGTAACGAGTAGACACAAGGTTGCCATGCCAGGAAGTTGTTATTAAGGGCCTAGAATTCCTTTTAAAGTTCCAGGAAGAATGAGTAGAAAAATTGACCTTCTAAAGCAAGGAGAGACAAATTTTTCTGTGAAGGACAGACCGTAAATATTTGAGATGCTTCCGGCCATACAGTCTCCGTCTCGATTACTCAGCTCTGCTTCTGCTGTAGAAAGCAGCCCAGGACAGCAGAAAGAGAGAACACGTAAATAAGTGGATGCGGCTGTGTTCCAACACAACTCTAAGGGTGCTGAAATTTGAAGCTCATAAATTTTCCTGTGTCACAAAATATTGTTTTTCTTTTGATATTTTACAATCATTTAAAAGTACAAAAACATTGTTAGCCCATGGACTGTCAACAAACATGCAGGGGAACAGATCTGACCCACAGGCTATATTTTCTTGTATTAACAGTCCTAACACTTAAACTTAGAAAGGGTGACTGAATAAGATTCTCTTTGGATTAAGAGATTCAGAGAAGAGACAATTAGGGTTAGTATGGCCTCATACCTTTCCCTTCCAGCATCCTCTTATGTTAACTTCCCAGCATAACTGAAGGATATAGGGGCCACCCACCCTAGTTTCTACTTGAGGCTCTTCCAATTAACCACTGGACCCTGCAGAACCTTCTCCAGCCTGATCTTATTCAAATCTTCCTTCTCATCTAAGAAGGTTAAAATGTCACTGAGGATGTATCCAGTTTAATTGTAAAGTTAGACACATATTTTTGAGGAATAATTAGCACTATGGGGGAAAAATGCTCACAGTATGTTAAGTAAAAAGATCAGAAAACAGCACCCATATACACAATAGGATTTCAACCTTTTGTTGATTAATTTTGAAGGTGGTTTGAATTTTATCTAGATTGTTCTATTACTTTTCAAATTTTTAATTAATTATTTAAGAGTGAAACATATGATGCTGCTTCCATTCTAAATATCATCCAAACCCTTAAAGCGATCCCCCTCCCTTGTGAGGCTTCCACCGACCCTGATTTGTATGTCCTGACCTTAAATCCTGATCCTTAAGTCTCACCCTCTGTCTGAAAATAGAATCTCTAAAAAAGAGCCACTGTAAATAACAGTTGTGACTCTGATGGCTGCTAGACTGCCCTAGGGAAGTGAGGCCTTGTTAAAGAGAGACTTTTAAAATCACTTTGTCCCTGACATGAATGGCTTTATTATTTAGCCAAGTTACCTGATAATTAACACAGATTGATTAATTAAGCTGACATTAGTGTCACCTGATGCTTGCTCTGAATCCTGGCTTTTTGGTTAAGTGAAAATTAGAGCCTACTGTTTAAATAAATTTGAATGCCAATAGATAAAGCACGGCAAGAACTGATTCAAAAAGTACTATATTCAGTGGACTTGTTAATGCTTCCTTCCTAAATTGATAGGAACTGAAAAGGAAGGGGAGGACATCAAATTTAGTTACCTGGATGATAAAGCGGTAGAGTAGGTTAGCATTTACAGGACTGAGGTAAAATTAAGCAACACACGAAAAGGCCCTAGGCCCACAGTCACTTCTTAGGCAATGTGTGATATAAACTGGACAGAGTTCAGGTGCATTAGCTCATTGCTTTCGCTATACATCCATCTCACATGCCCTGTGTTCTTGGAATCAGGTTTTAGATAGCAGTGAGGGTCAGAGCAGAAACCGTAACACCAGCATGATGAGCTAGTTTCAAACATAAGACTAAAATTTACTTGGTATGTCTTAGATTAAGGACTTAGAGCTCTGTGTTGACTTGTGTAGCCTGAGTTGAGTGCACTAAAGGAAATTTTAACCCAAAACTCTACCATGCTCTCTCAGCCTTTCAACATTGTTTAACCTACTAGTTCATCAGTCCCTGCAAGTCTGGTCTTTTCTCTCCTCTCACCCAACCTATCAGCATATCAGCATAGTTCTGATCATATCTATCCCCTGCTCCAAAATTCTTCATGTGCTCCCCTCTGCTGACTGAATATATTTTTATAATAAATGCAAGGCTTCCCCAGTGGCTCATCAGTAACTACAATGCTGGAGCCACAGGAGATGCAGGTTCCACCCCTGGGTTGGGTAGATCCCCTGGAGGAGGGCATAGCACCCCACTCCAGGATTCTTGCCTGGCAAATCCCATGGACAGAGAAGCTTGGTGGGCTACAGTCCGTAGGGTCACAGAGAGTTGGACACTACTAAAGTGATTTAGCATATACGCAAGACTTTTTACAATTGGCCCTAACTTTTCCAGATTGTTTTCTGCTATTCATATATGCATAGCCTAAGCTTCAGTCTTTCCCAGAATATGCCCTGAACTTTCTTTCCAGTCTCTTCCTTCTCGTGTTAACCTATAATAATAATGTGATAATAATAATAATAGCTACAATCTATTTAGTCTTTACTAGATATGTATAATTTTCTAACAACTTTACATGCTTTATCTCATTTCTATCCTCATAACAATCCTAATAAAGTAGGCATCATATCCTTACTTTACAGATGAGGCTTGGAGAAGTCAAGCACCTTGCCCATAATCACCTACACAATTTTAGTGGTGGAAGGCTTCAAACACAGACCTCTGAATTATACGGCCATTCACTTAACCACTCCATTATACTACCTCCCTCAGCTTGCTTTCTTCCAAGTGTCCTTACTAGCTCCCTCCACATAACCGCACACACACCACCCCCCATGCCACAAGCTCATGGAAATTCTACCATCCTTCAAGACCCACTCCAAATGCTAGCTACTTCCTGCATACAGTCTTTCCTGATCCCATCCCTCCTGCTTTAGGTGTTCCCCCTCTTCTGAAGCTCCAAAATATGTCTTTTCTGCCTAAGAATCCCTCAGGTTTCAACAGCTGCAGATATCAAGGTAAAATTATTTATTTTTAATGTTAACATTATAATGACACCAAATCCTGTCCCATGAATCACAGGGAGTCTGTTTTTCTACCAGTTTCCCTCCATATATAATTTCTGGGAACTATGTAGAATCCCTACATGCTCCAAATCTATCTTATGACCCATGTTCTGAATGAGTGCTATATCAGAACTCTCCTGGGATCTCTTCAGGGTGTTTTCTCTTCCTGTGGTAATTTGTTTCAATACTGACACCAAAACACTTTGTTGACTATCGTGCGTGTGTGCCTGTGAAGTCGCTTCAGTTGTGTCTGACTCTTTGCGATCCTATGGACTGTAGCCCACCAGGCTCCTCTGTCCATGGATTCTCCAGGCAGGAATACTGGAGTGAGTTGCCATACCCTTCTCCAGGGGATCTTCCAGACCCAGGAATTGAACCCAGGTCTCCTGCACTGAAGGCAGATTCTTTACCACTGAGCCACCTGGGAAGCCCCTTATTGACTATCAACTCCCCACAATTAGACCACCAAGAAAACCTGTTGATTGAGCAAAACTAAGTTACCACAATGGTGAAGAATAACACCATGACAGTATCTTACTAATATCGCCAAGATGGAAGTCAGAAGAGTACATTTATAGAATTTAGGGATGTGGTTTAAGGGAGAATCTTTTAAGGTAGGGAATGATTGCTGCGGCTGCTGCTGCTGCTAAGTCACTTCAGTCGCGTCCAACTCTGTGCGACCCCATAGATGGCAGCCTACCAGGCTCCCCCGTCCCTGGGATTCTCCAGGAAAGAACACTGGAGTGGGTTGCCATTTCCTTCTCCAATGCATGAAAGTGAAAAGTGAAAGGGAATGATTGAGATTAGACAAATTTTATGACATAGTAATTCTGGATTGATGAATATAGCAACACGCATCTTCAAGCAAGTAGTGATAAATAAAGTATTATATAAGTGAACTGTTGCCTAAATAAGTAACTTTTCATCCTGATAGAACTGTTTATCCATGTGACAAAACTCTTTGCCCAGATCTTCAAGAATTTCCTGAAGCAAGAAGTAAAGTTATTTACCAGTTTACAGTGTTATCTATTGAGAAAGAATTTCCCAGAACCATGAGGTCATGCTGACATAGGTGATCTCACTTCCCAATGTCTCACCAGCTCCTAACTCATTGCTAGACTCTGCTATTGTGTATGACACAGCTTTTTGAGTTTTCACAGGACTACGAAGATACAGAGCGGAGAGGCCCACTTCCACTCTGAATAGCAGTTACTCTTGGAGCTCAACAACCCTAGCGCCAACTCACTGCAGAGTTACTTTTTAATCCCTCTAAATAAAAGAATGAAGTGAATGGAAAGGAGGAAATTTCTGAAGACTAATGGACAAGGTAGCAGTGGGGGAAACTAAAGAGAAATGATTGATTTTTAGGACATCGATCAGGGTTGCCATAATATTGTGTTGTTGAAGGCTTTGTTACCGTTTTTCTGTCTGAAGCTCTATGGTAGCATTTCCCAAGTGACGTCCTCAAGTTCACGTTCATTTATGTGGGAAGCCCCAGCAGGCTGAAAGGGGAGATTGAGGTCGACTGGTCTACCCAATATGTGATGACTTCAGAATTCTGTACTGCGAGGCAACTCCCAGCCTTGTGCATGTTACCCCAATGTGGTGCTTTTTAAAACATCCACTAAAGTATCCCTGATGACAGAAAGTAAACTTTTACCTTGCTGCTGGTAATGTTACTACTTCAGTTCAGTTCGGTCGCTCAGTCGTGTCTGACTCTTTGCAACCCCACGGACTGCAGCACGCCAGGCTTCCCTGTCCATCACCAACTCCCAAGCTTGTTCAAACTCACGTCCAGCGAGTCGGTGATTCCATCTGACCGTCTCATCTTCTGTCGTCCCCTTCTCCTCCCGCCTTCAATCTGTCTCAGCATCAGGATCTTTTCCAGTGAGTCAGCTCTTCACATCAGGTAGCCAAAATATTGGAGTTTCAGCTTCAGATCAGCCCTTCCAATGAACATTCAGAACTGATTTCCTTTAGGATGAACTAGTTGGATCTCCTTGAAGTCCAAGGAACTCTCAAGAGTCTTTTCCAACATCACACTTCAAAAGCATCGATTCTTCGTTGCTCAGCTTTCTGTATTACTTCTTCAGGGGAACCAAAAAAAAAAAAAGTTTAAACTGGGATTTCTAAAAACCACCCCCACAGCCACTAAATTTGAGAGACACAGTCTTACATTTATCAGCTTACTTGTTTTACTCGGAGAGGTTAAGATGCTGTTCTTACAGCTGCTGACATAATAATGTCCCCCAAAATGGAGTTTGTAAGAACTTTCTTTAAGAAAGAATGAACCTCCTCCCTGCATGATTGAGGTTCAACATCAGCGTGGTTTATTTTTAGTTTTTATTTTCTATTATCTCTAACTGCCATGAACAAATGCACACAAGCGCAAACAGGCGCACACAAGAGCACACACACACACACACACCCCTTTCAGATTCTGTAGCCTCAGGCAAGCCAGGCTGACTGAAAAGTCCTCTAAATGAAACCTCCCCTTGGAGCAGCACAAACAAGCATCACCTTCTGCTCTGTTCCTCCCACCTCGGTGAGCTAGGGTGAAGATGAGGAAGGTGGAGGGAAAAGGGAATCCCAGACCTCTCTGGAGGCCCTCTACTCAGAGGCCCTCTAAAGCCCTCCAGACTGTTAACTCAGATCAGGCCTCATGTTTCCGGGGGTCTAATGAAGGCTGCAGAAGTAATAGAAACATCCTTGCCACTGTCAAAACTAATCTGCTAATAGGAAAGTTTGTGGCAAGCCTTGAGTCGCTCATATCTGCGAGGAAACCGGTTTCCTATTTAGAGAAAATGGAGCCGTTATTCTTAAGCAGAGAGATGCCTATTGTGTGGGTAATTACAGGGAGGCTTGGCTGACCTGGCAATGAGGTAGTGTCGCTAAATACCTGAAGGCAAGGGGCGCCTGAAATGAAAGCGGAGGCCCCATCTGCCAGCCTGTAATGATTGCGCTATTTGGAGGCAGAAAGGTTTGTCTGGAGCAGCTGGTTTCTCTCCAAGTGACCTTTTAGCATTTCTGCTTTTGCCGTCTGACAGATGTGTCAAGTCAATAATTTCAAAAGCCCCTGAGTAAATAACCAATTGTGAGCAAGGATGACCCAAAGCAATGACAAAATGGCTGCAAGCTGCGCATTATGGAGCATAATACCGAGGGCTGGAACCAGGAACATTATCAGAAGGGAAAGAAAAAAAAAACATTTTAGTCTTTATTTTTGACTAAATGGCTTTCCTACCCATACATCAGTTGTTTTTGAATTGGAAGTCAGGGGAGAACAGGGACGTCTGGGTGGACGGGAGGGCCTTGTGGTGGCTCCAGTTGGCGGGGTGTGGGCCCAGGTGGCATCTGGGCGCCGGAACTGATCCCGCACTTGCCCCCTCACGCAGCCGGAAGGACCGCAGCTGACGGGCACCTTGGAAGATGGTGGCTGAGGAGAGGCAACTATGCACCCAGACCAGGCCTGAGGGTACCTGAAGTCTTGCAAAGAGTTTTCAAGGCCACGCAGGGGCTGTTATCTGGGAACGAAGGGGAACAGGGTATTCAGGAGCCAAAGCTGGAAAAGATCCAGAGAAGCAGGCATGAGTATAGTGGGAGCTCGCCTGCCCGTGATTCCTCCTCCAAGAGCGTACACAGCGCCTGGAAATCTGGTTTATCCAACATATTCATATTTTCCCCCAGGCTTTCTAAACCCTCAACTGCTCTGCGGGAAACATCATCAAACTAAGGTGAGAAGAACCACCCCCTCTCCCAGACACTGAGTCTGCTGGGGGGTGGGGGTGGGGTGTGGGAGTGGGGGGGGGGGCTGAGGGTGGGGGTGGGGCTCATTTGGGGTAGATGCTTCTGGAATCATTTTCTGAGACATGGGTCTTCAAATATTCTTTCAATTTTCCTACATTGGACATGTTAGGAATTTTCTCCACCACCCCCATTTTTTAATGAGCTACATAAATTCAGGTTAAACTGAATGTTGTCCTTCAGAGGCAAAATTCTTCCAGAGACAAACAATTATTGGGAGAGAATTCATGAAGTAAGACGAGCTGCAGTGTGCTGAAGCCAGCTCATGACAGTCCATGTCAAATCTTCAGGAATTTTGCAAACTGGTTTTTAAACCATTGGTAACTTCATATTGGTCATAGTGGTGGTATTTACATCATGGAAGTTCTGTTCCGTTTAGTCACTCAGTCATGTCTGACTCTTTGTGACCCCATGGACCACAGCACGCCAGGCCTCCCTGTCTATCACCAACTCCCAGAGTCTACTCGAACTCATGTCCATTGAGTCAGTGATGCCATGCAACCATCTCATCCTCTGTCATCCCCTTCTCCTCCTGCCTTCCATCTTTCCCAGCATCAGGGTCTTTTCAAATGAGTCAGCTCTCTGCATCAGGTGGCCAAAGTATTGGAGTTTCAGCTTCAATATCAGTCCTTCCAATGAACACCCAGGACTGATCTCCTTTAGGATGGACTGGTTGGATCTCCTTGCAGTCCAGGGAACTCTCAAGAGTCTTCTCCAACACCACAGTTCAAAAGCATCACACTATATACATCAGGGCTCTTTCTCCTCAGAGAACTGATTGTTACACATTTGCCAGTGCACTGCTGGCACAGGTGAGTCTGAGCACTGGAGAATACTTCCATTTGGCCGTGAGGTCCGGCTTCTTCTCTCTTTTTCCAACTTTGTATTGCTTATTTTCAACTCATTCAATACCAAAGCTGAGGCTGATCAATGACATATAATATTAACTCATTCAAAAGAGGCTTGAGAATACTTAAGGATTATGGTTATATCCCCCCCTTTTTTAAGAATAAATATTGCTTACACTTTAAAGTCAAAATGCCTCAAAATAGCATAGAGTTCTCCACATTTGGCTTTATTTCTATAACCATAGTCTGACTGCTCACCAAAATAAAGCTTCTGCTCAGTTTTGGCGTATCTGGTCCATAAAATGCCCAGAATATGCCATGCTTGTTCCCGACATCAAACCTTTGCTCATTTATGAATTCCTTGTCAGAACTGCATGGCTCTGTCCTACTACCCATCTAATCCTACACCTTCTTCAAAGTCCAACTTCAACCCACATGCTTTAGTTCTTCTCTCATACCTCTAGTCCAAAAGGATTTTTCTCCTTTTATCTATAACTTCCATGTTATTATTATTATTTTTTGCTTCTACTTCTTACTTTTACTCTTAATCATACAATAACTATCTTGCATTTTCTCTTTGTTCCTTTCCATAAGAATGTCTTCTCTACTCATAAAGTATTACCTCTTGAAGACCAATGATGTTTGTTACATAAGATAGTATATGCCTTCCCCCGGTCCTAGTACAGTCCTAAAACATGCTAAGTGCTGCAGACAGTATTCTCAGCTCTCTGAATATCTACTCTTTAAGGAAGTCTTTAACAGATACTGCCCCCTGGGCCCCAACTCCCAGAAATCCTGATTGGGTTAGTTTGTTGTATCTATAAATGTTTCCAAATGGTTACAAATCCATCTACATTATTGCTACCCAGTCCAGAATCCCTGGGTGATTTTAACATACAACCCTGGTAGCTCAGCTGATAAAGAATCTGCCTGCAATGCAGGAGACCCCAGTTCGATTCCTGAGTCAGGAAGATCCTCTGGAGAAGGGCTGGGAGAAGGGATAAAATGCTCCAGTATTCTTGGGCTTCCTTGGCGGCTCAGTCAGTTAAGAATCTGCCTGCAATGCGGGAGACCTGGGTTCAGTATCTGGGTTGGGAAGATCCCCTGGAGGAGGACATGGCAACCCATTCCAGTATTCTTACCTGGAGAATCCCCATAGACAGAGGAGCTTGGCGGACTTCCGTCCATGGGGTCACAAAGAGTCAGTCGGACATGACTGAGAAACTAACATTTTCACCCTCTATGGTTGAGAAATTTTACTTAAAAATTAGATGACTGAATGGGTAAATGGATGGATATAAAACTAAATCATACAAAATAATTATCAACACCTCTTTTTTTTTTTTTAAACCAAGGTTGATGCACCGCTAACTGAAATGGAATGCTGTGGTCATCAAGGCCCTGATCTTGACCATGAGCTCCTTAAGAATAAGTCGTATTTGTAGCAAGATCTCCATGTATCACAGTGTCTGGCACCAACTACATACACACATGCAGATGATTGGTGTTTCTACTTTATCCACTTATATTTCTCCCACCTCACCAACCTGGCTGATAGAACCTTCCAGATCTCAACTTAAATGAGAGCAAAATAAGAAAGTTTTTGTTGTTGTTTTAAAGCTATGTTTTTTTAATAATAAGACAAAGAAATGGATAAGTTAACTGCTTGATGAAGATGATGAAATAAAAAAGCAGAACAATTATCTCTTGTTTGCTTTTATTTTTTCTCCATAAAAGAGAATTATATTCAGACTGCAATGGATGAAGCACAAATCTTAGTAGGAGAGATAGAGTGTCTAGCAGCTTTAAAATGTGTTCAAGTCCAGATGCATTACATCTAAGACAATTAAAACAATTTGCAGCTGTTATCGCAGCTGCTAGTGTCCTGGGAAAAAAAATCAGAGAGAATGGGAAAATTGCCAAAAGATCAGAGCTAAGCAAATGCCTCAGATTTCAAAAAAGGGGATTTCATAATCCAGAACTAGATAATTTTGACTTTCATATTCAGCAACATTCTAAAGTATATTCTTCACCAAATAATTTGTATGCACTTAGTAGGGAAAGAGCTAATCATTAGAGAGAATGAGGTTGCCAAAAATAATTCAGTGCAAGCGATTTTTATATGATTACTATATTATAAGGAGAGTAGATTGAAAGAATATCACAGGCAAAATTCATTCAAAAACCAGTCAAGATTGATTCAAAGGTAATGTATTGAGTCCTTTGAGTTCATCCACAAAAGTCTCAATGATGAAATATCCAGGAAAATGCAGTTGCTGCCTTCAAGGGTATTTCAGTCTAGAAGGAGAGAAAGAAAGTCATTCTTTATGGGGTAAAACATAGGTATAAGACAGAAAGGTGAAAGGAAAGTCTTAGATGAAGGAAAATAATTGAAGAGATTAGCATCTCAATGAGGATCAGGACAAAGAGAAATAAGAGGACTTAATTCTCAGGTCGAAAGAGCTGATAACTGGGCACAGGGGACCAGGGATATGGCAGATGAAGGAAACAGGTGAAAAGCTTCATGACAGTGTCCATGATGGCTTAAGGAGCTGCAGGAAGTTCAGGAAGACAGGACATAGAATTCAAAGTGTAGAGTGAGGCATGAAGAGAGAAAGGCAGGAGAAACCGGCAAAAGTCAGACCTAAAAGTCATGTTAAAGAGTGCGGACTTTATTCTGAGAGTACTGGAGAACCTTGGAAAGATATTAAGCCAGAAAATGCACATTGATTTCACCAAGACATTTAACAGTTGAACATGACTGAAGTGACTTAGCAGCAGCAGCAGCAGCATGGGCTGCAAGGAGATCAAACCAATCAGTGCTAAAGGAAATCAACCCTGAATATTCACTGGGAGTACTGTTGCTGAAGTTGAGCCTCCAATACTTTGGCCACCTGATACAAAGAGCCAACTCATGGGAAAAGACCCTGATGTTGGGAAATTTGAAGGCAAAAGGAGAAGGGAGCAGCAGAGGATGAGATGGTTAGATAACACCACTGACTTGATGGACATGAATTTGAGTGACTCAGGAGACAGTGGAAGACAGAAGAGCCTGGTGCGTTACAGTCCATGGGGTCACAGAGAGTTAGACACAACTTAGTGACTGAAAAATAACAATAGCATATTATGACGGATATGTGGAGAACTATGGACTGAGCAACAATAAAGTAGACTTGTAACCATTTGAAAAACTGTCCTATAAAATGTCAATTGTTAGCAAATAGGAAGAACTTTGTTAGCATTTTTCTACACCCTTTCCTTAATTCTACTTCATTCAGCAAATGAGTCAAGAATTGGAGCAAAATCTTTTCACAGGTGATACAAAGCTAAGACTAGTGTGTTGTTCAACATTATCAAGATCTGGGAAGGCTTCAGCAGGATAGGATGAAGGGCCTAACCCAGAAAGATAAAATTTTAAACTGAATTATGTTTAAAAAATAATCTATTGTAGGAGAATAAAATTTGCAAGCCCCACTATATAATACTTCATGTGAAAATATAAATTCTAAGGTAAAAAAAAAAGCCGTCATATTAGACAGCTCTATGACCTTCTTTCCAGAATTAAAAAAGATAAAACAAAATGCCATCAGTGATACTGTTGTATTTGGATCAAGGTGGGCAATGGCTCCACCAGCTCACGTTTGGAGAACCATGTCCACTTCTAGGTCCTGATATTCAATGTCAAGGTATTTGACTACCTGGAAGACACATGATGTTTTACAAAAGGTATAAAGATATATGCTAAAAAAAAAAATTAGAGGCCCTTAAATTTTTAAAATATTAATTTTGGAGGATTAAAATAGAGCCACTAAGGGAAATCCCTATATAAGGTAAACAGTTTTAGAAAAGATAATTTAGAGGACTGAGGGAATTGTAGGGCATTGGGTGACTAGAAATTAGAATTTATAAATGGAATGGGCTGCCTATGGCTTGTGATCTTCCTATCACTAGAGAAGTTTACACCATCTCTCAGAGATGTTTGCTACAGTTGTTTACTCAAGATATTGGAGATGTCCACCTAGTTTCTTGGGGATATTTGAAAGAGAATTTTCAAACTGGAAGAAATATTTCACTCTTCCCACCTTGAGACTCTATTAATTTATCATAACCACACCTACCTCTCTGTCACTAAATGACTAATGGAGAATACTACTTATACCAATTTTGCCAATTTACATTCATCTTTGCCTTCTTTAATCTCGTAGTTAACTCACATTTTCAGGAATTGATTCCTCCTCCTATTGGATGTTCTTTTTAAAAGGTCCCAAACATCTCTTCACCCGTCCTTTTAAGGCTTCAGACACGTGGGTTCTCGCAGATGTTGCAATATAAATAAGCAAGGATATCAAAGCTTTGGGCATGAGTTTCCTTCTAAGGAATTTTGACACAACCCAGGATTTCCTTTCTGTCCATCTTAGTCATGAGTCAGAGTCGCCTTCTCTTTGTAAGATTCATGCCACTGTTACAAGCTTTTTGACAAACAAGTTTAAAAGTGGCTCTCTAGTCACCTCTGACCTCCCCATTGGAGCATAAATTCCAGCCCAGCCACTGGTATCTGTCAGGGCCACTATTTCAAACATCCCCACCCCCCACCCCCATTTCAAACTATTCCTGAGCCACTTCTATAGCTTTTTACCTCCAGGGTCCTCTTTGAAACCTTTGCAGTGCTCAAGGCTACTGATGAATTTTACTTTCGGCTCTGAGGATAATCTTTCCATAGCCATGACCTTGGAATTCAATTATAATACAGTTCAGTTAGTTCAGTTCAGTCGCTCAGCCGTGTCCAACTCTTTGCGACCCCATGAATCGCAGCACGCCAGGCCTCCCTGTTCATCACCATCTCCCAGAGTTCACTCAGACTCACATTCATCGAGTCCATGATGCCATCTAGTCATCTCATTCTTGGTCGTCCCCTTCACCTCCTGCCCCCAATCCCTCCCAGCATCAGAGTCTTTTCCAATGAGTCAACTCTTCGCATGAGGTGGCCAAAGTACTGGAGTTTCAGCTTCAGCATCATTCCTTCCAAAGAAATCCCAGGGTTGATCTCCTTCAGAATGGACTGATTGGATCTCCTTGCAGTCCAAGAGACTCTCAAGAGTCTTCTCCAACACCACAGTTCAAAAGCATCAATTCTTCAGCACTCAGCCTTCTTCACAGTCCAACTCTCACATCCATACATGACCACAGGAAAAACCATAGCCTTGACTAGACGGACCTCGGTCGGCAAAGTAATGTCTCTGCTTTTGAGTATGCTATCTAGGTTGGTCATAACTTTTCTTCCAAGGAGTAAGCGTCTTCTAATTTCATGGCCACAGTCACCACCTGCAGTGATTTTGGAGCCCAAAAAAATAAAGTCTGACACTGTCTCCACTGTTTCCCCATCTATTTCCCATGAAGTGATGGGACCAGATGCCATCGTCTTCCTTTTCTGAATGTTGAGCTTTAAGCCAACTTTTTCACTCTCCTCTTTCACTTTCATCAAGAGGCTTTTTAGTTCCTCTTCACTTTCTGCCATAAGGGTGGTGTCATCTGCATATCTGAGGTGATTGATATTTCTCCCGGCAAACTTGATTCCAGCTTGGGTTTCTTCCAGCCCAGCGTTTCTCATGATGTACTCTGCATAGAAGTTAAATAAGCAGGGTGACAATATACAGCCTTGATGTACTCCTTTTCCTATTTGGAACCAGTCTGTTGTTCCATGTCTACTTCTGACTGTTGCTTCCTGACCTGCATACAGATTTCTTAAGAGGCAGGTCAGGTGGTCTGGGATTCCCATCTCTCTCAGAATTTTCCACAGTTTATTGTGATCCACACAGTCAAAGGCTTTGGCATAGTCAATAAAGCAGAAATAGATGTTTTTCTGGAACTCTCTTGCTTTTTCCATGATCCAGCAGATGTTGGTAATTTGATCTCTGGTTCCTCTGCCTTTTCTAAAACCAGCTTGAACATCAGGGAGTTCACGGTTCACGAATTGCTGAAGCCTGATTTGGAGAATTTTGAGCATTACTTTACTAGCATGTGAGATGAGTGCAATTGTGTGGTAGTTTGAGCATTCTTTGGCATTGCCTTTCTTTGGAATTGGAATGAAAACGGACCTTTTCCAGTCCTGTGGCCACTGCTGAGTTTTCCAAATTTGCTGGCATATTGAGTGCGGCACTTTCACAGCATCATCTTTCAGGATTTGAAATAGCTCAACTGGAATTCCATCACCTCCACTAGCTTTGTTCGTAGTGATGCTTTCTAAGGCCCACTTGACTTCACATTCCAGGATGTCTGGCTCTAGATGAGTGAGCACATCATCATGATTATCTGGGTCATGAATATCTGTTTTGTACAGTTCTTCTGTGTATTCTTGCCACCTCTTCTTAATATCTTCTGCTTCTGTTAGGTCCAGACCATTTCTGTCCTTTATCGAGCCCATCTTTGCATGAAATGTTCCCTTGGTAGCTCTAATTTTCTTGAAGAGATCTCTAGTCTTTCCCATTCTGTCCTTTTCCTCTATTTCTTTGCATTGATTGCTGAAGAAGGCTTTTTTATCTCTTCTTGCTATTCTTTGGAACTCTGCATTCAGATGCATATATCTTTCCTTTTCTCCTTTGCTTTTCACCTCTCTTCTTTCCACAGCAATTTGTAAGGCCTCCCCAGACAGCCATTTTGTTTTTTTACATTTCTTTTCCATGGGGATGGTCTTGATCCCTGTCTCCTGTACAATGTCACGAACCTCAGTCCATAGTTCATCAGGCACTCTACCTATCAGATCTAGGCCCTTACATCTAGGCCCTTATTTCTCACTTCCACTGTATAATCTCAAGGGATTTGATTTAGGTCATACCTGAATGGTCTAGCGGTTTTCCCTACTTTCTTCAATTTAAGTCTGAATTTGGTAATAAGGAGTTCATGATCTGAGCCACAGTCAGCTCCTGGTCTTGTTTTGTTGACTGTGTAGAGCTTCTCCATCTTTGGCTGCAAAGAATATAATCAGTCTGGTTTCAGTGTTGACCATCTGGTGATGTCCATGTGTAGAGTCTTCTCTTGTGTTGTTGGAAGAGGGTGTTTGTTATTACCAGTGCATTTTCTTGGCAAAACTCAATTAGTCTTTGCCCTGCTTCATTCCACATTCCAAGGCCAAATTTGCCTGTTACTCCAGGTGTTTCTTGACTTCCTCCTTTTGCATTCCAGTCCCCTATAATGAAAAGGACATCTTTTTTGGGTGTTAGTTCTAAAAGGTCTTGTAGGTCTTCATAGAACCATTCAACTTCAGCTTCTTCATTGTTACTGGTTGGAGCATAGACTTGGATAACTGTGATATTGAATGGTTTGCCTTGGAGACGAACAGAGGTCATTCTGTCATTTTTGAGATTGCATCCAGGTACCGCATTTTGGACTCTTTTGTTGACCATGATGGCTACTCCATTTCTTCTGAGGGATTCCTGCCCGCAGTAGTAGATATAATCGTTATCTGAGTTAAATTCACCTGTTCCAGTCCATTTTAGTTCACTGATTCCTAGAATGTCGACATTCACCATTGCCATCTCTTGTTTGACTACTTCCAATTTGCCTTGATTCATGGACCTAACATTCCAGGTTCCTATGCAATATTGCTCTTTACAGCATCAGATCTTGCTTCTATCACCAGTCACATCCACAACTGGGTATTGTTTTTGCTTTGGCTCCATCCCTTCATTCTTTCCAGAGTTATTTCTCCACTGATCTCCAGTAGCATATTGGGCACCTAATGACCTGGGGAGTTCCTCATATTGCCTTTTCATACTGTTCATGGGGTTCTCAAGGCAAGAATACTGAAGTGGCTTGCCATTCCCTTCTCCAGTGGACCACGTTCTGTCAGACCTCTCCACCATGACCCGCCCGTCTTGGGTTGCCCTGCAGGCATGGCTTGGTTTCATTGAGTTAGACAAGGCTGTGGTCCTAGTGTGATTAGATTGACTATTTTTCTGTGAGTATGATTTCAGTGTGTCTGCCCTCTGATGCCCTCTTGCAACACCTAGCATCTTACTTGGGTTTCTTTTACCTTGGGCATGGGGTATCTCTTCACAGCTGCTCCAGCAAAGCACAGCCCCTGCTCCTTACCTTGGACGAGGGGTATCTCCTTACCGCCACCGTTCCTCACCTTCAACGTGGGATAGCTCCTCTAGGCCCTCCTGCAAGACTACAATACAAAACCATTGTGTTTAAAGAACTTCACTCCATAAACTCCGTCCGACCTCCATCCCCTTGACTTCCTCCTTGTTCCCTTGCTGGTACCCCTGCACAAGGCTTCAGTAGTTGCTCCACGCTCCACAACAAGAGAAGCCATGGCAATGGAAGCTTGAGCACCACCCTTGAGAAAGCCCATGAGCAGCACTGAAGACCCAGAGCCACCAAAAATAAATAAATAAAAAATTTGAAGGAAAAAAAAAAACCCTACGCAATACCATAGTTGGTCAAATTGTATTGTCTTCATAAAATTCCAACCCTGGTCCTGGCAGAGATCACAGTTGACTTTCCCTTCCACCACTACAACCTACTTAAACCCTTTCTTCTCCTTGAAGTATTGATATACAACCCCTCCCCTCCAACACACACAGAATACTATAACTTTATTGAAGAAAAACTAGTTTCTCTAAAAGGAAAATAGTATCTGCTCTATTTGTTTTCTCCCTATTTACTTCTCAATCTACTGCAGTCTGGATTTCTGCCACAGCTGTTCAACTAAACTGGCTCTCACCCTACTGGTTGATGAATAGGATGGACAGGTTCCTGTGAAATTATTTCTTTATCTCCTTCCAATGTTTGTCCTTGTTGATCATTTTCTTTTTAAAATTCTCTTCTGCCTTAACCTTCAATATTTTCCTCCTGACTGACTGGCTCTTCTTTTTTAAGTTTTCTTGTCTCTCTATAACAGCCACTTAAAAATTGATCTTTACCAAGATTTTACTCCCAGTACTTGACTTATCTCATGGCTCACGCTTTCCCTTGGGTAATCTCATTCACGCACTAACTTCAACTAAGCTTGCAGATGGTGACATCTGACCTCTAGGCTCAGTGCTTCTGCTTGCATATGCAATAGGCTTATGACTTCAAACTGACCAGAACTAACCTCATCATTTTTCTTGCCCCAACCCATCAAAAAAAAAAAAAAAAAGAAGGAAAAGTCCTTTAAAAAACCTATATTGTATTGGCTTTACCTCTCTGCCACCACTTTCATTCTGACAATGAATAGCCAAGATACAAAATAATAGAATGTTAAGAATATTCAGCAGATAGAGACTAGCAACTCTGTTTTTAAAAAGTATGCAAAAACCAAGTTAGTGTTTCTTCGGATTCCTACCTTTATTAAAAGACACAAAATTAGAAGAGGAGCTATAATCACCTGCAGTTGCCAGTCCATAATTGATTTTTTTCAACAAGCAAAAACTCACACCCCAAACTGGAACAGACACACAAAACTGTAGGAATGCAGATGTTCAGTTTAGAAAGGGATTTTGTGAATAAGTCGTGTAGGCTGAAGCTCACTAAATTCCTCCTATCTTGGCAGTTTATATGACAAAACAATATAAGCTGCTGTGTTCCAAAAGAAAAAAATCTTTAAACTCCCCTAATGCTCTTTCTACAAACACAGGTGAATTTGTTGTCTGAGGTACTCTTCTTCCTTTCATAAGTGAGGCTAAAATCTTCTCAGATAAGGTCAGTGTCTTTTTTTCTGCTGTGAATCCTCAGATGTAGGCTGCCACCAGAAAATGAAGTCATAAAAAGGAAATCCCAGACCAGGAATGCGTATGCCAAAGTATCAAGCACCTCAGCATATGTACAGAGTGCAACCCTGTTATTCCACACCTGGTGCTATGCCAGTGCGGATTCTAGAAGCAAAGGAATAAACAGTTATTTTGACAAAGCAGTACTACCTGTTGGCCCGCAGTAAATTTGCTTGAAATTCTAACAACTTCCCCGCGTAGAATATCCACCCACCTAATATTCTTTCTTTAGATGAATTCTTATAATAACAAATCTGTGATTACATTTCCTATTTTCATTTTTTTTTTCTAAGAGCACGGTTCGCCTCTACTGTATAAGAACCGTAGTGCATCCATCTCCATTAATGTTGTCACATGGGTTTTATAAAATCATATTACAGAATGTGGGTCAGTGATCACTGAATCATGTAATTTATCAAGACAATACCCAGATGCACTGTTTGACATTCGTTTTACAGGGACGCAATCTACTGGTATAAACAACTCTGCAGTGCCTACCTACTATTCTTCAGAAGCAAAGGTCATTTGCAACTGGGGTAAAAATAATCAATATACAGAGTTCCACCATCAAATATTTAATGTCCCTATAAAATCAGTGAAAACTGACAGCATTCCTCCATTGGATAATACATCACCTCCTCAGCTTGATCTGCTAATTATGTCTCTCCATTCAGAGTTTTAGAACCAAAAAGGATTTTATCTCCACACCCAACCCCCTGATTTTACTAAGGAAGACCCTGAAGTACATAGCACAAGTACAATATATAAGGACAAGTGATTTTCCCAGTAGTTAGTGATAAAGCCTAGAATTCTTTTCAAATTTTGTCTGTTACATTGTTCCTCTATTTCCTTAATCACATTATTGCATACATGCATGCTGAGTTGCTAAGTCATGTCAACTCTTTGCGACCCCATGGACTGCAGCCCACCAGGCTCCTCTGTCCGTGGGATTTTTCAGGCAAGAATACTGGAGTAAGTTTCCATTTCTTCCTCCAGGGGACCTTCCCAACCCAGGGACTGAACCCTCATCTCCTGCACCTCCTACATCAGCAGGCAGAGTCTTTACCACTGAGCCACCTGGGAAGCCAAGTCACACTATTAGGATAGAATAAATGTCTTAATCCCTGTATTACACTTAACTAAATCATTTTTTTGTACCTGTTCTATACCAGGTACCAAAATAGACATTAGAAATAATAGAGATGCTTCTCCCCTATGTATTATTAATAATACCACCAAAGAAGGACTTTAAGAAAGATAGGAGATAAGATGCAATTGTTCCTGATCTTCATGACAGCTTCTTCTCAGTCTTACTTGCTGGCATCTTTTCCCTTGAAGAAGGATTACTGCATCTCTACTGGATATCTTGCAGGTTCCCTAAGCTCAGCATGTCCATAAGTGAAGACATCACCTACAACCCTTTTTGAGGTCCTTATTGGAGGTAACAGTCACAACTCCACAATGCAAGTGCCCTGTTTCACCTGTTGATGGTGATGTCTGTCTCTTTTACTAACGTTCAAGCTCCTTAAAGGCAATCCTGTGGCTTCTCATCTAGGTATCCTCAGCACTCAACACTTCTCTTGAGGCTTGGTAGATATATAATAAATATTATGGAATAAATAAATAAAACCATTTTCTGTGCATCACTTAGTTTATAAATCCTATACATTTTAGACTCTTAAATGTGTCCCAAAGCTATATCTTCTTCTTTATCAAAACACTGCCTTGGTTTAGGTTCAGTGATGCTTTGCTGAGGGCATTGTCACAGCTCCTAAATATTCTGTTTCTAGAATAGCCCTTTCCCACTCAATCTTATACACAGAACATCCTAAATAAAATTTGACTCAGATTCTATTTCTTCTTGCTTAAAATCCTTTCATGGCTCCCTATCGGGAGCTGCATTAGGCATTACTGACAAAATAGAGACATGGCCCCAACCCCCTCTCCTCATCTCCCAGTCACAGTCCCTGGATGAAGGAGTTAGGCCTTGTGATTCTGACTTGTTCTTTCCTTTCTTCGGTTGAGTTGGCTGGAAAGAAGGTTAAGGTGCTTGAGAGAAGCATGAGAAAGCACAAAGCCTTCTACAGTTGTGCCCAGAAAATAATCTATAAAATAACCATTGACATTTGTGCAAGGATCTTTACAAAGAATGTCCCAGGATGAGCACGTAGGCCGCAGCTTGAGGCCATGGGAAGGATTATTATCTGAGACCTGTTTGTGAGGGGAATGTTTATGGCAAAAGAAGTTTGCTGAGTTTAAGTTTTAGGATTAATTAAGAATAACTAGAAGCCTTTGGGGGAGATAATGATCTTAAGATGCTAGGGATAAACAGGATTTAGAAAGACAAGAAATAAACTGAGGAATGTAGCATGAATTACAATGCAATCATATGTTAAGTACCTTAAATCTGGGTGGGGGAAACTGGATCTAACAGAAGCAGAAGATATTAAGAAGAGGTGGCAAGAATACAGGAAGAACTGTACAAAAAAGATCTTCACAACCCAGATAATCACGATGATGTGATCACTAATGTAGAGCCAGACATCCTGGAATGTGAAGTCAAGTGAGCCTTAGAAAGCATCACTACGAACAAAGCTAGTGGAGGTGATGGAATTCCAGTTGAGCTATTTCAAATCCTAAAAGATGATGCTGTGAAAGTGCTGCACTCAATATGCCAGCAAATTTGGAAAACTCAGCAGTGGCCACAGGACTGGAAAAGGTCAGTTTTCATTCCAATTCCAAAGAAAGGCAATGCCAAAGAATGCTCAAACTACCACACAATTGCACTCATCTTGCATGCTAGTAAAGTAATGCTCAAAATTCTCCAAGTCAGGCTTCAGCAATACGTGAACCGGGAACTCCCTGATGTTCAAGCTGGTTTTAGAAAAGGCAGAGGAACCAGAGATCAAATTGCCAACATCTCCTGGATCATGGAAGAAGCAAGAGAGTTCCAGAAAAACATCTATTTCTGCTTTATTGACTATGCCAAAGCCTTTGACTGTGTGGATCACAATAAACTGTGGAAAATTCTGAAAGAGGTGGAAAATTCTGAAAGAGATGGAAATACCAGACCACCTGACCTGCCTCTTGAGAAATCTGTATGCAGGTCAGGAAGCAACAGTTAGAACTGGATATGGAACAACAGGCTGGTTCCAAATAGGAAAAGGAGTGTGTCAAGGCTGTATATTGTCACCCTGCTTATTCAACTTCTATGCAGAGTACATCATGAGAAATGCTGGACTGGGAGAAATACAAGCTGGAATCAAGATTGCCGGGAGAAATATAAATAACCTCAGATATGCAGATGACACCACCCTTATGACAGAAAGTGAAGAGGAACTAAAAAGCCTTTTGATGAAAGTGAAAGAGGATAGCTACCACGCGAAAAGCTCGAACATAAGACACCGCCTGGACCGAGCACAGAACAAAGGACGGAGCGGAAAAAGCCGGCTGCAGACCATCCCCCGCCGGGGACAGGCAGCCAGAGCCGTAAGGTCTGGAAAGGGGCAATTGCAGACCCGGAGAGACTTTACTTACCTAACTGCAAGCAGGCTCCTTTGCTAAGACTTCTGGGGGTGCTGGACAGTCACAATCTGCCTCACGGGGTGCGCCAGCAGTCCACCCAGAAAGCTGAGCAGCAGCGGCAGAAAAAGGTGACAAGCCGTGGCGATCGCACTCACCAAACTCCTGCGCTACTCGGATCTGGGAAGGGCACAAAGCGCAGTTCCAGCCGAATCTGTGCCTCTGAGGGCTGCCTGAGCGCCGAACCTGAGCGGCTTGGACCGGGGAAGTGCACGCAGCCTAGGGCCGGCCCCAGACGGTTCCCGGCTGAGCATCCTAGAACCGGAGCGGTTTGTGCGCCCTGAGAAAGGACAGGTCAAGCGGGGCAGAGATACTGTGTGCACACGACAGTGCTATTTGTTTGCAGCATCCCCCCTCCCCACAGCGCGACTGAACTAGTGAGCCTAAAAAACCAGCAAAGAGAAGAAGTTAAACAGAGGGAACCACCTTGGAAGTGATCCCACACGGCCCATAACACCAGGAAGGGCCAGATATATATTTTTAATATTTTTAAAATCATTCCTTTTTTTTTTTTTGCTTTTTTTTCCTAACTTTTTTTTTAATTGTTGTCTTCTATTTCTCCTCTAATTTTTATTTCTATAACCTATTATTACTATTTTTTTTAAGACTTTTTTTTTTTTTAAGGCAAACACCATATATAGTCTTTGGATGGTTGTTGATGGTTTTTTGTTTTTTGTTTTTTGTTTTTTGATTGTTTGTCTGTTTGTTTTTTAATAATTCTTTTTCTTTCTTTTTTTTTTCTTTCTTCCTTTTTCCTTCGGCTTCTCTTTAATATTGTATCTTTGAAAATCCAACCTCTACTCTAGATTTTTAATCTTTGCTCTTAGGTGTTTATTGCCAATTTTGTACATTTAAAAACCCAAACTTCACTACCCCAGTTTACCTGAGAGCGAGATTACTGGCTTGACCACTCTCTCCTCCTCTGGACTCTCCTTTTTCTCCACCAGGTGGCCTCTGTCTCTTTTCTCCCCCATCTCTCCTCTATCCAACTCTGTGAATCTCTGTGTGTTCCAGACGGTGGGGAACACCTAAGGAACAGGTTACTGGCAGGATTTGTCTCTCTCCTACTCATTCCTCTCTCTGATCCTCCTGGTCAACTCTGTCTACTTCCTCCCTCTCCTCTTCCCCGTATAACTCTGTAAATACCTCTGAGCGGTCCAGACTATAGAGCGCACATAAGGAAGTGACTACTGGCTAGCTTGCTCTCTTCTCTTTTGATCTCACAGCATCTCATTCCAGTTACCTCTAACTACCTCCTCCTTCTTCTCTTCTCCTTATAACCCAGTGAACCTCTCTGAGTGTCCCTCAATGTGGAGAAACCTTTCATCTTTAACCTAGATGTTTTATCATCGGTGCTGTATAGATGGAGAAGTCTAAAGGCTACTGTAAAAATAAAACTGAAAACCAGAAGCAGGAGGCTTAAATCCAAAGCCTGAAAACATTAGAGAACTCTTGAATTCAGGGAACATTAAGCAATAGGAGCCCATCTAATGCCTTCATACCTACACCGAAACCAAGCTCCACCCAAGGGCCAACAAGTTCCAAAACAAGACATACCACGCAAATTCTCCAGCAACACAGGAACACTCCCCTGAGCTTCAATATACAGGCAGCTCAAAATTATCCCAAAACCTTTGATGTCTTGTAACCCATTACGGGTTATTCCACTGCACTGCAGAGAGAAGAAACCCAGCTCCACCCACCAAAACTCCAACACAAGCCTCCCTAACCAGGAAACCTTGACAAGGCACTGATAGAACCCCACCCAAAGTGAGGAAGCTCCGTAATAAAGAGAACTCCACAAATTACCAGAATATAAAAAGGCCACCCCAAACGCAGCAATATAACCAAGATGAAGAGACAGAGGAATACACAGCAGGTAAAGGAACAGGAGAGTTGCCCACCAAACCAAACAAAAGAGGAAGAAGTAGGGAATCTACCGGAGAAGGAATTCCGAATATTGATAGTGAAAATGATCCAAAATCTTGAAATCAAAATGGAATCACAGATAAATAGGCTAGAGACAAAGATTGAGAAGATGCAAGAAAGGTTTAACAAGGACCTAGAAGAAATAAAAAAGAGTCAAAATATAATGAATAACGCAATAAATGAGATCAGAAACACTCTGGAGGCAACAATTAGTAGAATAACGGAGGCAGAAGATAGGATTAGTGAAATAGAAGATAGAATGGTAGAAATAAATAAATCAGAGAGGAAACAAGAAAAACGAATTAAAAGAAATGAGGACAATCTCAGAGACCTCCAGGACAATATGAAACGCTCCAACATTCGAATTATAGGAGTCCCAGAAGAAGAAGACAGAAAGAAAGATCATGAGAAAATCCTTGAGGAGATAATAGTTGAAAACTTCCCTAAAATGGGGAAGGAAATAATCACCCAAGTCCAAGAAACACAGAGAGTTCCAAATAGGATAAACCCAAGGCGAAACACCCCAAGACACATATTAATCAAATTAACAAAGATCAAACACAAAGAACAAATATTAAAAGCAGCAAGGGAAAAACAACAAATAACACACAAGGGGATTCCCATAAGGATAACAGCTGATCTTTCAATAGAAACTCTTCAGGCCAGGAGGGAATGGCAAGACATACTTAAAGTGATGAAAGACAATAACCTACAGCCCAGATTACTGTACCCAGCAAGGATCTCATTCAAATATGAAGGAGAAATCAAAAGCTTTACAGACAAGCAGAAGCTGAGAGAATTCAGCACCACCAAACCAGCTCTCCAACAAATTCTAAAGGATATTCTCTAGACAGGAAACACGAAAAGGGTGTATAAACCCGAACCCAAAACAATAAAGTAAATGGTAACGGGATCATACTTATCAATAATTACCTTAAACGTAAATGGGTTGAACGCCCCAACCAAAAGACAAAGACTGACTGAATGGATACAAAAACAAGACCCCTCTATATGCTGCTTACAAGAGACCCACCTCAAAACAAGGGACACATACAGACTGAAAGTGAAGGGCTGGAAAAAGATATACCACGCAAATAGAGACCAAAAGAAAGCAGGAGTGGCAATACTCATATCCGATAAAATAGACTTTAAAACAAAGGCTGTGAAAAGAGACAAAGAAGGCCACTACATAATGATCAAAGGAACGATCCAAGAAGAAGATATAACAATTATAAATATATATGTACCCAATATAGGAGCACCGCAATACGTAAGACAAATGCTAACAAGTATGAAAGGGGAAATTAACAATAACACAATAATAGTGGGAGACTTTAATACCCCACTCACACCTATGGACAGATCAACTAAACAGAAAATTAACAAAGAAACGCAAACTTTAAACGATACATTAGATCAGTTAGACCTAATTGATATCTACAGGACATTTCACCCCAAAGCAATGAATTTCACCTTTTTTTCAAGTGCTCATGGAACCTTCTCCAGGATAGATCACATCCTGGGCCATAAATCTAAACTTGATAAATTCAAAAAAATTGAAATCATTCCAAGCATCTTTTCTGACCATAATGCATTAAGATTAGATCTCAATTACAGGAGAAAAACTATTAAAAATTCCAACATATGGAGGTTGAACAACACACTTCTGAATAACCAACAAATCACAGAAGAAATCAAAAAAGAAATCAAAATATGCATAGAAACTAATGAAAATGAAAACACAACAACCCAAAACCTGTGGGACACTATAAAAGCAGTGCTAAGAGGAAAGTTCATAGCAATACAGGCATACCTCAAGAAACAAGAAAAAAGTCAAATAAATAACCTAACTCTGCAACCAAAGCAACTAGAAAAGGAAGAGTTGGAGAACCCCAGAGTTAGTAGAAGGAAAGAAATCTTAAAAATTAGGGCAGAAATAAATGCAAAAGAAACAAAAGAGACCATAGCAAAAATCAACAAAGCCAAAAGCTGGTTCTTTGAAAGGATAAATAAAATTGACAAACCATTAGCCAGACTCATCAAGAAGCAAAGAGAGAAAAATCAAATCAATAAAATTAGAAATGAAAATGGAGAGATCACAACAGACAACACAGAAATACAAAGGATCATAAGAGACTACTATCAGCAGTTGTATGCCAATAAAATGGACAACGTGGAAGAAATGGACAAATTCTTAGAAAAGTACAATTTTCCAAAACTGAACCAGGAAGAAATAGAAAATCTTAACAGACCCATCACAAGCACGGAAATTGAAACGGTAATCAGAAATCTTCCAGCAAACAAAAGCCCAGGTCCAGACGGCTTCACAGCTGAATTCTACCAAAAATTTAGAGAAGAGCTAACACCTATCCTCCTCAAACTCTTCCAGAAAATTGCAGAGGAAGGTAAACTTACAAACTCATTCTATGAGGCCACCATCACCCTAATACCAAAACCTGACAAAGATGTCACAAAAAAAGAAAACTACAGGCCAATATCACTGATGAACATAGATGCAAAAATCCTCAACAAAATTCTAGCAATCAGAATCCAACAACACATTAAAAAGATCATACACCATGACCAAGTGGGCTTTATCCCAGGGATGCAAGGATTCTTCAATATCCACAAATCAATCTATGTAATTCACCACATTAACAAATTGAAAAATAAAAACCATATGATTATCTCAATAGATGCAGAGAAGGCCTTTGACAAAATTCAACATCCATTTATGATAAAAAACTCTCCAGAAAGCAGGAATAGAAGGAACATACCTCAACATAATAAAAGCTATCTATGACAAACCCACAGCAAACATTATCCTCAATGGTGAAAAATTGAAAGCATTTCCCCTAAAGTCAGGAACAAGACAAGGGTGTCCACTTTCACCGCTACTATTCAACATAGTTCTGGAAGTTTTGGCCACAGCAATCAGAACAGAAAAAGAAATAAAAGGAATCCAAATTGGAAAAGAAGAAGTAAAACTCTCACTGTTTGCAGATGACATGATCCTCTACATGGAAAACCCTAAAGACTCCACCAAAAAATTACTAGAGCTCATCAATGAATATAGTAAAGTTGCAGGATACAAAATCAACACACAGAAATCCCTTGCATTCCTATACACGAATAATGAGAAAGTAGAAAAAGAAATTAAGGAAACAATTCCATTCACCATTGCAACGAAAAGAATAAAATACTTAGGAATATATCTACCTAAAGAAACTAAAGACCTATATATAGAAAACTATAAAACACTGATGAAAGAAATCAAAGAGGACACTAATAGATGGAGAAATATACCATGTTCATGGATTGGAAGAATCAATATAGTGAAAATGAGTATACTACCCAAAGCAATTTACAAATTCAATGCAATCCCTGTCAAGCTACCAGCCACATTTTTCACAGAACTAGAACAAATAATTTCAAGATTTGTATGGAAATACAAAAAACCTCGAATAGCCAAAGCAATCTTGAGAAAGAAGAATGGAACTGGAGGAATCAACTTGCCTGACTTCAGGCTCTACTACAAAGCCACAGTCATCAAGACAGTATGGTACTGGTACAAAGACAGACACATAGATCAATGGAACAAAATAGAAAGCCCAGAGATAAGTCCACACACATATGGACACCTTATCTTTGACAAAGGAGGCAAGAATATACAATGGAGTAAAGACAATCTCTTTAACAAGTGGTGCTGGGAAAACTGGTCAACCACTTGTAAAAGAATGAAGCTAGATCACTTTCTAACACCGTACACAAAAATAAACTCAAAATGGATTAAAGATCTAAATGTAAGATCAGAAACTATAAAACTCCTAGAGGAGAATATAGGCAAAACACTCTCAGACATAAATCACAGCAGGGTCCTCTATGATCCACCTCCCAGAATTCCGGAAATAAAAGCAAAAACAAACAAATGGGATCTAATTAAAATTAAAAGCTTCTGCACAACAAAGGAAAATATAAGCAAGGTGAAAAGACAGCCTTCTGAATGGGAGAAAATAATAGCAAATGAAGCAACTGACAAACAACTAATCTCAGAAATATACAAGCAACTCCTGCAGCTCAATTCCAGAAAAATAAATGACCCAATCAAAAAATGGGCCAAAGAACTAAATAGACATTTCTCCAAAGAAGACATACGGATGGCTAACAAACACATGAAAAGATGCTCAACATCACTCATTATTAGAGAAATGCAAATCAAAACCACAATGAGGTACCACTTCACACCAGTCAGAATGGCTGCAATCCAAAAATCTGCAAGCAATAAATGCTGGAGAGGGTGTGGAGAAAAGGGAACCCTCCTACACTGTTGGTGGGAATGCAAACTAGTACAGCCACTATGGAGAACAGTGTGGAGATTCCTTAAAAAATTGCAAATAGAACTACCTTATGACCCAGCAATCCCACTGCTGGGCATACACACCGAGGAAACCAGAATTGAAAGAGACACATGTACCCCAATGTTCATCGCAGCACTGTTTATAATAGCCAGGACATGGAAACAACCTAGATATCCATCAGCAGATGAATGGATAAGAAAGCCGTGGTACATATACACAATGGAGTATTACTCAGCTGTTAAAAAGAATTCACTTGAATCAGTTCTGATGAGATGGATGAAACTGGAGCCAATTATACAGAGTGAAGTAAGCCAGAAAGAAAAACACCAATACAGTATACTAACACATATATATGGAATTTAGGAAGATGGCAATGACGACCCTGTATGCAAGACAGGAAAAAAGACACAGATGTGTATAACGGACCTTTGGACTCAGAGGGAGAGGGAGAGGGTGGGATGATTTGGGAGAATGGGAATTCTAACATGTAAACTATCATGTAAGAATTGAATCGCCAGTCCATGTCTGACATAGGGTGCAGCATGCTTGGGGCTGGTGCATGGGGATGACCCAGAGAGTTGTTGTGGGGAGGGAGGTCGGGGGGGGGGGGGGGGGGTCATGTTTGGGAACGTATGTAAGAATTAAAGATTTTAAAATTTAAAAAATAAAAAATAAAAAAAAGAAAGAAAGTGAAAGAGGATCGCAAAAAAGTTGGCTTAAAGCTCAACATTCAGAAAAGGAAGATGATGGCATCTGGTTCCATCACTTCATGGGAAATAGATGGGGAAACAGTAGAAACAGTGTCAGACTTTATTTTTTGGGGCTCCAAAATCACTGCAGATGGTGATGGCAGCCATGAAATTAAAAGTCACTTACTCCTTGGAAGAAAAGTTATGACCAACCTAGATAGCATATTCAAAAGCAGGGACATTACTTTGCCGACTAAGGTCCGCCTAGTCAAGGCTATGGTTTTTCCTGTGGTCATGTATGGATGTGAGAGTTGGACTGTGAAGAAGGCTGAGCGCCGAAGAATTGATGCTTTTGAACTGTGGTTTTGGAGAAGACTCTTGAGAATCCCTTGGACTGCAAGGAGATCCAACCAGTCCATTCTGAAGGAGATCAGCCCTGGGATTTCTTTGGAAGGAATGATGCTAAAGCTGAAACTCCAGTACTTTGGCCACCTCATGAGAAGAGTTGACTCATTGGAAAAGACTCTGATGCTGAGAGGGATTGGGGGCAGGAGGAGAAGGGGGCGACCGAGGATGAGATGACTAGATGGCATCACGGACTCGATGGATGTGAGTCTGAGTGAACTCTGGGAGTTGATGATGGACAGGGAGGCCTGGCGTGCTGCGATTCATGGGATCGCAAAGAGTCGGACACGACTAAGCGACTGAACTGAACTGAACTGAATGCTTTTGTCAAAGTATAAAAGAGAACCTGAAGCTTGAAATAAACAGGTAGTCCCGTACTATGAGTCAGAGGCTACATCATCATTGCCGACACCGTCCATCTCTTCAGGTTGAATCCCTGGCTGCTAGAGCTGGACTCCAGCAGCTCCCCATCACCCAAGGGAAGAACTCTGAGGTATGGCATTCACTGTGGTCTTTCTACTTCCTGCCTGTTCATCTCTTGCTCTTTACTAGCCTCACAACTCACACTCCATCCACAGTAAGTGTCCACCATTCTCTGCACACAGAGAATGTTTTTTGTTTAGAATGCCCCTGACACATCTCCACTTGACAGACTTTTACTAAAATTTAAACTAAGAGCTTGTCTCTTGAGTTCACTCCTCCCAAGCACACTTCAAAGCTCATTCTTGACACTCCCAACAGTGCCTTATACAGTTCTATTTCTATTATAATAACCATGGCATTTAAATTCCTGCATATGCATTTTTCCTCCATTGGACAATGAGTTACTTGAGGAGTTAGGGACTGGATCTTTGCTACTGTGTAGTCTCAGTGCTTAATAAAGCTTCTGACATGTAGAAAGCATTCATTAAATAATAGCGATTGGTGTGTAATAATACGCAGAGCCTGTACAGCACCCCACAGTTTCAAATTTTCCCACGTGGGCTTTAAATCAAGACTTCAAGTTGTTTTGTACACTTTAGTCTTACTAGAGGCAATTTATCTCCCCAAGATATATAGGAGACTGAACAAATGGCAGAGAAAATGGCCAATAGACCGTGGTATACACTCAGATATATATTTCCTTTTGGAAAAGGGTGAGAGGTGGAGAGAAGTAGAGTGAAAGGAAAACATGGATGAAAGAGGGAGAGAGGGGAAAAGGAGAAGAGAGACTGAGTTAATGCCAACAGAATCCATTACCCCTCATCTCTATCTGGGAGACTTCATTATCAGTTTCCGCATCCTTTTTAATGTCTTTTAACTTCTCTCCCTTTCTATATTGCCACAGATAGGCCAAATCTGTGGATAATCTCCGAACTTCCTTTTAACAAAGAGTTTTAATATTCTCCGCACTAGGTTATAAGAAGTGCCTAAAAGGAAGTTCAACGGAAGCATTAGAACTTGGTCTCTGTGGCCGCTCCTACTCTGTCACATTTAAGCATTCAGTTCAGTTCAGTCCCTCAGTCGTGTCCAACTCTTTGTGACCCCATGAATCTCAGCATGCCAGGCCTCCCTGTCCATCACCAACTCCCGGAGTTCACTCAGATTCATGTCCATCGAGTCAGTGATGCCATCCAGCCATCTCATCCTCGGTCGCCCCCTTCTCCTCCTGCCCCCAATCCCTCCCAGCATCGGAGTCTTTTCCAATGAGTCAACTCTTCTCATGAGGTGGCCAAAGTACTGGAGTTTCAGCTTCAGCATCATTCCTTCCAAAGAAATCCCAGGGTTGATCTCCTTCAGAATGGATTGGTTGGATCTCCTTGCAGTCCAAGGGACTCTCAAGAGTCTTCTCCAACACCACAGTTCAAACGCATCAATTCTTCGGCGCTCAGCCTTCTTCACAGACAACTCTCACATCCATACATGACCACAGGAAAAACCATAGCCTTGACTAGACGGACCTTAGTCGGCAAAGTAATGACCCTGCTTTTGAATATGCTATCTAGGTTGGTCATAACTTTTCTTCCAAGGAGTAAGTGTCTTTTAATTTCATGGCTGCAATCACCATCTGCAGTGATTTTGGAGCCCAGAAAAATAAAAGTCTGACATTGTTTCCCCTGTTTCCCCATCTATTTCCAATGAAGTGATGGAACCAGATGCCATCATCTTCCTTTTCTGAATGTTGAGCTTTAAGCCAACTTTTTTGCGATCTTCTTTCACTTTCATCAAAAGGCTTTTTAGTTCCTCTTCACTTTCTGCCATAAGGGCGGTGTCATCTGCATATCTGAGGTGATTGATATTTCTCCCGGCAATCTTGATTCCAGCTTGGGTTTCTTCCAGCCCAGCGTTTCTCATGATGTACTCTGCATAGAAGTTAAATAAGCAGGGTGACAATATACAGCCTTGATACACTCCTTTTCCTATTTGGAACCAGTCTGTTGTTCCATATCCAGTTCTAACTGTTGCTTCCTGACCTGCATACAGATTTCTCAAGAGGCAGGTCAGGTGGTCTGGTATTCCCATCTCTTTCAGAATTTTCCACAGTTTATTGTGATCCACACAGTCAAAGGCTTTGGCATAGTCAATAAAGCAGAAGTAGATGTTTTTCTGGAACTCTCTTGCTTTTTCCATGACCCAGCAGATGTCGGCAATTTGATCTCTGGTTCCTCTGCCTTTTCTAAAACCAGCTTGAACATCTGGAAGTTCATGGTTCACGTATTGCTGAAGCCTGACTTGGAGAATTTTGAGCATTACTTTACTAGCATGTGAGATGAGTGCAATTGTGTGGTAGTTTGAGCATTCTTTGGCATTGCCTTTCTTTGGGATTGGAATGAAAACTGACCTTTTCCAGTCCTGTGGCCACTGCTGAGTTTTCCAAATTTGCTGGCATATTGAGTGCGGCACTTTCATAGCATTATCTTTCAGGATTTGAAATAGCTCAACTGGAATTCCATCACCTCCACTAGCTTTGTTCGTAGTGATGCTTTCTAAGGCCCACTTGACTTCACATTCCAGGATGAGTGGAATGATGAGCGATCACATCATCATGATTATCTGGGTTGTGAAGATCCTTTTTGTACAGTTCTTCTGTGTATTCTTGCCACCTCTTCTTAATATCTTCTGCTTCTGTTAGGTCCAGACCATTTCTGTCCTTTATTGAGCCCATCTTTGCATGAAATGTTCCCTTGGTAGCTCGAATTTTCTTGAAGAGTTCTCTAGTCTTTCCCATTCTGTCCTTTTCCTCTATTTCTTTGCATTGATCGCTGAAGAAGGCTTTCTTATCTCTTCTTGCTATTCTTTGGAACTCTGCATTCAGATGCATATATCTTTCCTTTTCTCCTTTGCTTTTCGCCTCTCTTCTTTTCACAGCTATTTGTAAGACCTCCCCAGACAGCCATTTTGCTTTTTTGCATTTCTTTTCCATGGGGATGGTCTTGATCCCTGTCTCCTGTACAATGTCATGAACCTCAGTCCATAGTTCATCAGGCACTCTATCTATCAGATCTAGGCCCTTAAATCTATTTCTCACTTCCACTGTATAATCATAAGGGATTTGATTTAGGTCATACCTGAATGGTCTAGCGGTTTTCCCTACTTTCTTCAATATAAGTCTGAATTTGGTAATAAGGAGTTCATGATCTGAGCCACAGTCAGCTCCTGATCTTGTTTTTGTTGACTGTATAGAGCTTCTCCATCTTTGGCTGCAAAGAATATAATCAGTCTGATTTCGGTGTTGACCATCTGGTGATGCCCATGTGTAGAGTCTTCTCTTGTGTTGTTGGAAGAGGGTGTTTGCTATGACCAGTGCATTTTCTTGGAAAAACTCTATTAGTCTTTGCCCTGCTTCATTCCGCATTCCAAGGCCAAATTTGCCTGTCACTCCAGGTGTTTCTTGACTTCCTCCTTTTGCATTCCAGTCCCCTATAATGAAAAGGACATCTTTTTTGGGTGTTAGTTCTAAAAGGTCTTGTAGGTCTTCATAGAACCATTCAACTTCAGCTTCTTCATTGTTACTGGTTGGGGCATAGACTTGGATTACTGTGATATTGAATGGTTTGCCTTGGAAATGAACAGAGATCATTCTGTCATTTTTGAGATTGCATCCAAGTACTGCATTTCGGACTCTTTTGTTGACCATGATGGCTATTCCATTTCATCTGAGGGATTCCTGCCCGCAGTAGTAGATATAATGGTCATCTGAGTTAAATTCATCACCCATTCCAGTCCATTTTAGTTCACTGATTCCTAGAATGTTGACGTTCACTCTTGCCATCTCTTGTTTGGCCACTTCCAATTTGCCTTGATTCATGGACCTGACATTTTAGGTTCCTATGCAAGGGTTTAATTTCCAAAATATAGAAACAGCTCATACAGCTCAATATCAGAAAAACAACTCACTCAAAAAATGGGCAGAAGATCTAAATAGACATTACTCCAGAGAAGATATACAGATGGCCAATGGGCACATGAAAAGATGTTCAGCATCATTAGGAAAATGCAAATCAAAACAGCAGTTAAGTACCACCTCACACTGATCATAATGATCATCTTCAAAAAATCTACAAAGAAAAGGAAACCCTCCTCCGCTGTTGGTAGGAATGTAAACTAATGGAGCCATTATGGAAAACAGTATGGAAGTTCCTTAAAAAACTAAAAGTAGAGTTACCATATGATCCAGTGATTCCACTCCTGGGCATATACCAGAAAAGATGAAAACTCTAATTCAAAAATATAAATGCACTGCAATGTTCAGCAGCCAAGACATGGAAGCAACCTAAGTGTCCATCAGCAGATTAATGGATAAAGAACATATTATATATATGTATGTATATATGTATATATATATGTGCACATATATGTGTGTGTACTTATATAATGAACGCTGCTGCTAAGTTGCTTCAGTTGTGTTCGACTCTTTGCAAGCCCATGGACTGTAGCCTGCAGCCTGCTCTGTCTATGGGATTCTCCAGGCAAGAATACTGGAGTGAGTTGCCATTTCTTACTCTAGAATTGGTGTTTTAGAGTTTTAGTTTCAAGATGAAAACAGTAATGGAGATAGATGGTGGTGATGGTTGCACTATGTTAATGCATTTAATGTCACTGAACTGTACATTTAAAAATGATGAAGAGTTAAATTTTGTATTATGTGCATTTTATGACGATAAAAAAATTAAGATGAGAAAGAAAAAAACAAACTATGTTATATTAGGTTATAGTCCGGTTGCAAGCTGAAGAATGTAAATCACTTTCCAAGACAATTTTTGCGTCCTGCATGGGGACTTGAGTTTCTAAATTTCTGCAAACACACTGGAGGCTCAAAGCAACAGCCTGAGCAAGATGTGTGTGCTTGCATCCATCATGTGGTAAGATGAGTTTTCCAGGTGACCTCGCTGTTCTGATTCTCTGAAAATATTGGCAGGCAAATAGTCTAAGGTGGAGCTGCAAACGACACTGCAGTCCACCGCAACACTGAATAGTTAAGCGAGATCTAAAGTAGATCATTCACCTGCCGACTTCCTATGAAAACTTTAATAAAGAAGCTTTCCCTCCGAGTTTAAAATTGTGCCATTTTGAAAGCTGGGTAAACTTTCCAGCTCTCACCTCTAGATGGCATCAAATATGACCCCAATCACTAAACAAGTGGTTTCATTCATGTATGGTTGGTTATATTTGTTAGATTCTCCTTCTACTAAACACAAATAAAGGCTGAAGGGGGAAAGGTAGCTTTGTTTCTTGTGGCCTTCTCTTCACCAGAAGACGGAAAGGGGAAATAGTTAATTAAGAGAGAAAATGAAGAAAAGAGGAAGCAATTACATCGTATAGTCCTCCAGTGCACATGTAGCCACATGTAGATCCTCAGAGAAATGCATTCAATTGCTTTCAGACTGGGCCAAACAACCGGCTCCATGCCAGAAAAGAGAAAGCAAATGCTCAAATGCTATGGAACATTCGAGAAGATTACTCACTGGAGTATACCCTTTTCATTCCCACAGACATCGGCAAACATGGCTGTCGACCTTCAGTCCTTTCCTTGGCTCTTGCTAAGCTATGGGTTTCTCAAGGGAGAAGCTGCTAGGCATGTGTGAAGTTTGTTTTCCTTCATCAAAAGTGTCACTGCTCGTCTCCTGAGAGTATATTACTTCTACTAAATCTGCCTTAGAGGGCTGCTCAGTCCTCTTTGTTACTGAGGCATCAGCTTGGAGTATTATTCTCACTCACAAGCTCCCCTCACCCAAACACACTCTCGCCGTATTTGAAAGCTTCTTGGAAAAAGCACCTGGGCCTGGCAGATGGACACATGTATCCTAAGATGAATGAGCTACATGGAGCAAAACTGTCATCAAAATTCCCCAGACTATAATGCCGGTGCCTGCCTCAGTCATTAATGTCTGAAGCTATGTGGAAATGTGTGTGGCTAAAGCCCAGAAGAAATAAAAATCAATACTGCTGTGTTTCTTGGAACGGCAGTCCAGGAAGTCAAGAATACTCAATACAGGCCTAGATACGTTTTTGCACAGTTTTACAGATGCATGATATGAAAGACAGTCGTTAAATAAAAGAAATATGCTTGAAGACGTTTTTTTGAAGAATAAGGCTAAAGAATTTCCTGAACATTTAACAAATGCATGAAGGTACAATTTGTATACAGCCAGTTTGGTTTATCCAGAGTGCAGTCTGATGTAGTGCATGCCTCAGTGACATACAGGTGGACAGGAATTTACAGACTGGTAGCAAGGGCATGTAAAACATGCAAATAAGGACTGGCAAAAGTTATAACAGAAAATAGAGAGTCGTGTGGCATCAGGGGGCATGCACTAACTCTAAAGGGTCTTTCTGAGAAAGGTGATGAGATCCAAACAATTTTAAGTTTCCTGTGAGAACTGCTGGCTGAAGTTCTGGTATGGAGGGAAAGATGGTTAAAGTACCATCTCTCCGTCCTTCTGTATCAGATAAAGGTCAGCACCTTTTGGGGCAAGCAGAAAGGTGGGGACGCCACCATTGCTTTGAGAGCTACTATTGCCTGGAGGGAGCTATCAATAGAGAAAGTATTAGTCCCAACTCTTAAGCAGTTGAGATTCTTCAATTCAATTAGCAGTTTTCAATGGAACCATCCCTTGTTCTTTTATATCAATATATTGCAGTATGTTGCAGCTTACTATACCTAAGTAGACACAGGTGATATTTTAACAATGAATATAAATTCTTTTTTAAAAAGTTGCTTAGGAGACCATTTTGAAGCTAGTTGTTTGAAAATGTTTGTGTAGTGATCAGTTTCTATTGCCAAAGATGTGATTTGTGTGTCTATCAGTCACCTCTCCGGTCACGTCCACCTCTTTCCTGTCCAGTCTCTGGGCAGGACACTGACTCTGACGTCCTTCAAGCAGACCCAAGTTGACAGCACCCAGGCTTATACCTGTTTGAGGTGCTTCTTTCTTGCCTCCCACCCCAGGTTTTTCCTATTGACTTGGAGAGGTGAAAGGCTTCCTGCTGAGCACCCACAAAAACACAATCCACAGCCAACTTTTGAACCCACGCAAGTGCAATCCAAAGTGAATTTATGGAAGATGGAAGCGAGACAATACATTTTCCTCATTCCTTTCCCCAGAGGGACTGTCCTGAGAAGCCATCATTTATACAGCCTTTGTGAAGATCAACTCTCAAAACTGAAAATCAGTCATGCCCCATACAAGACGGAGACCAACTCAATAATACATCCTTGACAGGCTCTCCCTCTCCGTGTCCCTCCCTCCTGCAACCTAGGAGTGGACAGTTCTAAATAAAACCCAGGTTCTGCTTCCTGCAAACCCAGGCTAAGGCAGGATGTCCCCTCCAAAGTCTCCCTTATCTGTACAAAAGAAAAAAAAGTAGAAATAAAAGATTAAAACCAGTTTCAACATCCTCAAAATAATATAGTGGTTTTAATCTCACTGGTTAAAATGCAAAAATGTGCCCCCTTCCAAGGAGTATCTAGAAATTATAGGATTTTTTTGCAAAATTTAAGCAGTAGCAATAAAAAGCTTTTTTATAAAGTGCAGAGGACTGACAAACCCATATCATAATTAAGGGCAGCTAATGATCTACTCTTTTGAAACTAGTTATTTGACAATAAGGCTTCAAATTTATTTGAAAATAGGACTAGTTTCAAAGGGGCAGATAATGTGTAAAATTCCTCCAGAGATGGGGATACCAGACCATCTGACCTGCCTCCTGAAAAATCTATATGCAGATGAAGAAGCAACAGTTAGAACCGGACATGGAACAATGGACTGGTTCCAAACTGGGAAAGGAGTTCATCAAGGCTGTATATTGTCACTCTGCTTATTGAACTTATATGCAGAGTACATCCGGAGAAGGCAATGGCACTCCACTCCAGTACTCTTGCCTGGAAAATCCCATGGATGGAGGAGCCTGGTGGGCTGCCGTCTATGGGATCACACAGAGTCGGACACGACTGAAGAGACTTAGCAGCAGCAGCAGCAGAGTACATCATGCAACATGGCAGGCTGAATGAAGCACAAGCTGGAATCAAGATTGCCGGAGAAATATCAATAACCTCAGATATGCAGATGACACCACCCTTACGGCAGAAAGCGAAGAAGAATTAAGAGCCTCTTGATGAAAGTGAAAGAGGAGAGTGAAAAAATTGGCTTAAAGCTCAACATTCAGAAAACAAAGATCATGACATCTGGTCCCATCACTTCATGGGAAACAGATGGGGAAACCGTGAGAGACTTTATTTTTTGGAGCTCCAAAATCACTGCAGATGGTGACTGCAGCCATGAAATTAAGACACTTGCTCCTTGGAAGAAAAGCTATGACCAACCTAGACAGCATACTAAAAAACAGAGACATTACTTTGCCAACAAATGTCCATCTGGTCAAAGCTATGGTTTTTCCAATAGTCATGTATGGATGTGAGAGTTGGCCTATAAAGAAAGCTGAGCACCAAAGAATTGATGCTTTGGAACTGTGGTGTTGGAGAAGACTCTTGAGAGTCCCTTGGACTGCAGGGAGAGCCAACCAGTCCATCCTAAAGGAAGTCAGTCCTGCATATTCATTGGAAGGACTGATGTGGAAGCTGAAACTCCAATCCTTGGGCCACCTGATGTGAAGAGCTGACTCATTTGAAAAGACCCTGATATTGGGAAAGATTGAAGGTGGAAGGAGAAGGGGACAACAGAAGATGAGATGGTTGGTGGCATCACTGAGTCAGTGGACATGAGTTTGAGTAAGCTCCGGGAGTTGGTGAAGGACAGGGAAGCCTGGCGCGGTGCAGTCCACGGGGTTGCAGAGAGTTGAACACAATAGAGCGCCTGAACTGACTGAGTGATCTACCTCTTCCCTAAGGACTCAAGTTCATTTGTGAGGCATCTTTTTCAGCTAAGAATTTAGAAACAGATCTTTGAGTAGCTTAATCAAAAAGTATAGGCCTTGATTCAAATCCAAAATAATGAAGTATATTCAACCACATTTTATGAAAACAAAAAAATTTTTCTACTGTTAATAAAACCTTAAAATTAATTTTAAATGTTTCTTCTTTAGATTTTTATTTTCTATTTTGTGAATGTTTTATGAGTCTTACACATGTAATCTTAAATCAATAAATAAACATGTACTGGGGTGAATACTCAAAATTGTTTTGTTGCTATAAGGGTTTTGGCTAATGTTTGGAGACCACTGACACAGATTACCTGAACTGGATTCCTAGTTCTGTGTCTTACCACTTCTGTGACCTTGGACAAATTACTTGATCTTTCTGAATTTGCCATTTATAAAATGAGAATGGTAACAGTATTCATCTTGTAAAACTGCCATGAGGATTGTTGGTAAAAAGCTGAGGAATGCAGCTGACATACAGCTAGGAATGTGCAAATACTTGCTATTATCATTCAAATGATGCCAGGCAGGCGCAGTATCTTCTACACTTGCCCGACAGAAGGCCCACAAGCCACCACAGGCAAAGTCCCGTATTCCTGAGTGCTTTCAAAGGCTGGGGTAGATGTTCCTGAAAATGAAAATCCCCCTAGAAAAACTAAAAAGCCTTTCAGAGTAGAAAGTCTCCAGATTTAAAGGAGTTTTATAGAATCTGGTCCAAGCCAATCACAGTCAAACCTTCCTCTCCATAGATTCAGCATCCAAGGAGTCAACCAATCAAGAATTCTGGGAACACTTCAGAAAATCTGAGAAAATCAGTCCTCAATTGGTTGAATCTGAGGATGCTGAACCTGCAGGTAGGGAGGGTCAACCGACTATGATTTAGGGTATCTGCAGGGCGTCCTGGGAATAATCTTCCATGGATACGGAGGCAAGAGTGTATTTTACAATAAGGAAACTGTGGATCAAAAAGGTTGATTCATTTTCCAGGTGAAATGCATGGTAGAGCCAGAATCAATGTCTTGATTCTTCTGCGCACACAAAGGCCCTCAGACAACAGATGAGGCTCTGACTTTACCACAGTCAAAAACGTCTACACCAGCACCTTTCCCTCTCTGAAATCTGCCAATCACAATGGCGCAAAAGATGACATTTGTACAGTGGGAATGATAATAATATTCACCTTGTAAAAAATTACACAACTTAGGGATGACAGCTCTAAAGAATGTCAGCAAGCTTTCAAATATGGAGCCAGTTCCAGCCGACTGCGATCCAAGTAGCTGGTCCATGCATCAAACCAGAGACTGAAGACCTTCTGCATCAAGTAGGCGTCAGTAACTTTATAACCCCCAACACTCCCTAACCCCCTTACTACTCTATTTCCCCCCCTTGCAGTTATCAACAACTTAACGTGTCCTCTGTGTTTCTGATTTACCTTATTTGGTGACTGTCTATTTACAGCACAAGTTCCAGAAGGGCAAGGGTTTTTGTCTGTTTCCCCTGTGCAAATATTTGTTGACTGAATGGATATGACCTTCTGAGTCATTCCTGCCACTTTGCCTGTTAACCTTTGGTTTCTATGAATACACAGAGACACTGATTTCCTAAATTAAATTTCACATAAACCTTCCAGACATTTGATCACATAGAATTGGTTCTTCTACAAGTAAATATCTGATTTCAATGATTTGATTAAAATGTACTATTACAGCACATCTGATCTAAAGCCTACTAATTCTATGAATGCCAGCTAAAATATCATTTCCTAAGGAAAATCACCTCTAACCTCTGAGACAAGGCAGGTCCCATATTAATGACTTCCATTACACACTACACTTTGTCTGTTAACACATCTGTAATTAAATCACTATATGTCATTTGTTTGTTCAATGACAATCTTTCTTCCCTCCTAGGCTGTAAATTTCATGAAGACAGGGGCCATCATGTCCATCACTGTATTCTGAGGACCCAGCAGAACCTAGCATATAGTAAGCACTCAAAAAGCACATACCAAGTGAATAAACAAGCAGAAATCTAATATGTATTCCATCTTGAACAGATTCTCAAAAAAAAAAAAAGGATTTAATAACACATGGTATAAGCTATAAATTTGGTCCTTGAAATCATTTAAGCAAACTCTAGAGAGCTGAGTAATTATTCTTTCAAATGAAGCCAGTTCCTAGTTTTTTCATCTAAAGCTGATGATATACAGTTACTTCTAGCAAGATATTTTCAGTTATTTCTTTTATATTCCCCAAATCAATATTGCAGGCTTAATAAGGAAAACTTCAATCTCCCAGCAATTTTGCCTTTGACCCCAAGTGAATTGTACTGTCCAAGTTTCTGGTTTCCTTCCAAAATCTGTATCTGGTTTTAAGATAAATTTTCCCAAATAAGCCATAAACATGATTTTGATGATTGAAGAATATTTTCATTTTAGATGAGTAAACCAGAGGTAATTCAGACTTTTAAAATTTGTGATCTATGTACCTATGCATACTTGCTTTCATTTCCAAGTTTCCATCACTATGAGCTCTTAGAGTAAAATAATATCCTTTTTCCTCTTGGGCATTTTTCCTGGATCCTAAGAAAATAAAATAGAAGCAAACTAAACCATGCTTCTTTCATGTTGAGGAGATATATAAGCACAAGTAAAAACCCCTACCCAGACACATATAAACAATTCCCTGCCAAAATAATATTGTGTTCATCCTTTGAGTTTAAGAATTCACAGAAGATTTAACATAATGGCAGTCAGTACTTGGAACTAGACAGACTGGAAAGAAGGAAAGAGCCTGTTTAGTCCTGGCAATTTACAAACTTACCTGAGAATTTCAGAAAGAAAGAGGTACAGTTAGAATAACTTACTTGCTATGAATGGAGAAAAAAAATCATGTTTTAGTCTCATTGAGCAATTATATATTCGCTTCATACCATACACTAGGTTTGAAAGACTTTAGAGTTTCATACTAATACAGAAAGAACTTTCTGCTGGGATACTGCTGGTTTGATTATAAGCCACATACTTTGCATTTTAAGTGAAACTACTTTATTCTTTGACTAACAGCCATGGGGTGGTGGAATGGGGCATGGAATAGAGAGAAATGAGATTTTTTTCAAAAACGGGAAAAATGAAAAAGAGAAAGAGAGCTTGAGAGGACAGTTTTCTTATTGGCAAAATGTGTGTAATCTAAGTATTTCAACCGCAAATGAAGAAAGTATGAAAGCTTAGTAATCCCAACTTACTGAAAATACAGAATTGGGAACATGATACAAGAAACTGACTAGAGCAATGGCTTTTTGCTTTGCTACACAAGAAAACTATTCCAAGAGTTCTAAAAAATTACTGATGCCCGAGACCCATCCTTAGAAATTCTAAAATAATTAATCTGGGTGTGGTCTGAGCATTTGGATATTTCAGAGCTTCCCAGGTGATCCAAAGTGCAGCCAAAATTGAAAACCACTATGCTAAAGGAATTATTGAGACCCAAGAGCCCACAAGCCAAGGAACTCATTAATACCAGAAGTCAGAGGAAACAAAGATGTGAAGATTAGAGTAAATCTCATTCTAACCTTGAGATCTATCTTGCAAAGATGGTGTGACCAGGAATTTCTGTTAGAGATGAGGACCCTTTAGGAATCCTGGCCTCTTTTGTATCCTCAGCTCACTTAGGAAAAGATGAAGCTCATTCTGCTTGGTAATAAATAAAGCGACCATGTCAGGGCTTCTGTGGTGGAAGGTGGTGAGACATCCCCAGATTGTTTTAAAGGAGTGCACTCTGGTCCAGAGAGTGGACCAGAGAGATCTCTCTGATAGTGGAGTGAGAGGCGGTCGTTGATCTTTTTTAATAACCATTTCCTTAACAGTTAGATTTTCTCGATGATATCCATGACAAATAACACATCCAGTTTTTTCCACCTATTTCAGATTTTCTAGTGCAGTAATATCTCTCCTTTGTAGATCTCAAGTACTGTAATTTTTACTATACACACACACACACACACACACACATACATACATGGAGTAACAGACAGGGAAAATGGGTACTTACAGGGAGGATCAATTCAGCTCAGTACAGTCACTCAGTCATGTCTGACTTTCTGCAGCCCCATGGACTGCAGCACACCAGGCCTCCCTGTCCATCAACAGCTCCCGGAGTTTGCTCAAACTCATGTCCATCTCATCGGTGATGCCATCCAACCATCTCATCCTTTGCTGTTCCCTTCTCCTCCCACCTTCAATCTTTCCCAGCATCAGGGTCTTTTCCAGTGAGTCAGTTCTTCGCATCTGATGGCCAACGTATTGGAGCTTCAGCTTCAGCATCAGTCCTGGGAGGATAATAAAACGCTAAATGAAATAAGCTAGCAAGAATAGTTAGAAGAGAAGTTCTAGAACAAGGGGAAAGGAAGTCGTTTAGTCGTGTCCAACTCTTTGCAACCCCATGGGCTGTAGCCTACCAGGCTCCTCCATCCATGAAATTTTCCAGGCAAGAGTCTAAAACAAAGAGCTGGCAAATTAGAAAGAACAAGAAAAAGGGTAGACTGTCATAATATTATGCCTTAAAATAGTGTCAAATTCCTAACACTGGCAAGCCAAAGTACTTCTGTGCTCTGTATAAAGTATGCCACTCTATAATAATGTTGTTGTTGGTGGTGGTGGTGGTGTTCTGTCACTAAGCCATGTCCAACTCTTTGCAACCCCATGGACTGCAGCATACCAAACTCCTCTGTCCTTCACTATCTTTCAGAGATTGCTCAAATTAATGTCCACTGAATCAGTGATGTTATCTAACTGTCTCATTCTCTGCCACCCTCTTCTCCTTTTGCCTTCAATCTTTCTTAGCATCAGGGTCTTTTTCAATGAGTTGGCTCTTGACATCAGGTGGCCAAAATACTGGAGCCTCAGTTTCAGCATCAGTCTTTCCAGTGAATATTCAGGACTGATTTGCTTTAGGATGGACTGGCTGGATCTCCTTGCAGTCCAAGGGACTCTCAGGAGTCTTCTCCAACACCACAGTTCAAAAACATCGATTCTTCGTTGTTCAGCCTTCTTTATGGTCCAACTCTCACATCCATACTTGACTATTGGAAAAAACCATAGCTTGGACATTTGTCAGCAAAGGGATATAGTTTTTAATAGGCTGGCAAGGTTCATCATAGCTTTCCTTTCAAGGAACAATCATCTTTTAATTTCATGGCTGCAGTTGCCATCCAGTGATTTGGGAGCCCAAGAAAATAAAATCTGTCACTGCTTCCTCTTTTCCCCATCTATTTGCCATGAACTGATGGGCCTGGATGCCATGACCTTAATTTTTTTAATGTTGAGTTTCAAGCCAGCTTTTTAATTTTCCTCTTTTATCCTCATCAAGAGGCTCGTTAGTTCCTCTTCACTTTCTGCCATTAGAGTGATATCGGCATATACATATATGGGAGGAAAACTGTGAGAAACGTAAAAAAGCAGAGACAACACTTTACCAACAAAGGTTCATGTAGCCAAAACTAGCTTCTCTAGTGGTCATATACGGATATAAGAGTTGGACTATAAAGGAGGCTGATCACTGAAGAACTGATGCTTTCAAACTGTGATGCTGGAGAAGACTCTTGAAAGTCCCTTGGACAGCAAGGAAATCAAACTAGTCAATCCTAAAAGAAATCAACACTGAATAGTCATTGGAAGAATTGATGCTGAAGCTGAAGCTCCAATCCTTTGGCTACCTGAAGAGCTGACTCATTGGAAAAGACCCTCATGTTGGGAAAGGTTAGAGGCAAAAGGAGAAAGGGGCAGCAGAGGATGAGATGGTTAGATAGCATCAGCGACTAAGTGGACATGAATCTGAGTGATCTCTGGGAGATAGTGAAGGACAGAGGACTGGTGTGCTGCCGTCTCTGGTGTCACAGAGAGTCTGACATGACTTAGTGCCTGAACAACAGCAGTCTGCACACCTGATGCTGTTGCTTTTTCTCTGGGAAATGTTGATTCCAGCTTGTGATTCGTCCAGCTGGGCATTACACATAGAGGCAGGTAAGGTGGTCTGGTATTCCCCTCTCTTTAAGAATTTTCCTCAGTTTGTTGTCATCCACACAGTCAAAGGCTTTAGTGTAGTCAATGAAGCAGAAGGTGAAGGTGAAGTCGCTCAGTCGTGTCCGACTCTTTGTGACCCTGTGGACTGTCCTCCATCCATGGGATTCTCCAGGCAAGAATACTGGAGTGGGTTGCCATTTCCTTCTCCAGGGGATCTTCCCGATCCAGGGATCAAACCCAGGTCTCCCACATTGGAGGCAGATGCTTTAACCTCTGAGCCACCAGGGAAGCTTAAAGTAGATGTTTTTCTGGAACTCTCTTGCTTTTTCTATATTCCAATGGATGTTGGCAATTTGATCCCCGGTTCCTCTGCCTTTTCTAAATCCAGCATGTACATCTGGAAATTCTCAGTTCACGTACTGTTGAAGCCTAGCTTGAAGGATTTGAAGAATTTGAAGAATTACCTTGCTAGCATGTGAAGTGAGCACAGTTATATAGCAGTTTGAACATTCTTTGTTATTACCCTTCTTTGGTAGTATCATGCCTTTATAATCTTCTTAAATGTTAATAGTATCAGTGGCCCTATATCCAAAAGCCAAAACGTGAACATATTGTGAACGTTTGTGGACAACCTCCTAAGAAAACCAGGCAATCCCTATGATGAGGTGATTAAAGGGAGAGAGTAGTATTTTGACCCGTAGTGGAAGTGAGGCAGGATGGGAGAGGTTTTGACTCTGCTAGGCTTCAAGTCACATGGATATACTTCATGTACTCAAGCATGAACAGGCCATGATTGGGCACAGCCAGGTGCAGGTTACCTGTTGCCACAGTAGTAATATGTAACAAACCAAAAATCCTCGGTGGCATTTAACAATAAATGTTTATTGCTCACTGTCTGGAATAGTTAGCTAGATGGCTAGATGCCTTTGCTTGTCTTGGCTGGGCTCACTCATATGCCAGTGTGGGCTGGCTGAGAGCTCATATAGGATAGCCTCAGCTGGGACATGTGGAGCAATTTAGCTTTGATCACATCTCTGATCCAGGCCTTGTGTCTCCAGCAGAGAGTTGGGCATATTATAAACAAGACATCGGGCAAGAACAGACAAGCTCCAGTGTACATGCACTTTCCAAGCTTCTGAATGTATCATGTTTACTCAACTCCCATCATCTAAAACAAGTCACATGGCCTAGGCCATGTGTACCAAAATAGGTATACACTAGAAAGTTACACAGCAAGCACATGGATATGAGGGTGCAGGGAGTAATGAATCGGAGCAAATCAGCAACCTACCACATCAGATTACCCAGCCTTATTTTAGTACCATTCTAGGCACTGTAGAAGGTCAAAAGATATAGTGCCCTGCATTTTAAATGTCTTGAAGAAACATTTCTTTCAAAATATGGGCCATGACTACTTCGTGGGTTATTAAATTGATTTAGTGGATTATGATCAGCATTTTAATAGGATGAAGTAGCATGGAATGGTAGAATAGAAAAGAAATAGAAAGTATCATAGTCTACCACCCATTAGGTAAATACTGTTTCATAAAACCTTTGACTAGAGTGTGTGCACACAAATGCTAGTTCCTTTGAAAACTGTATTTCTTACTGTAAATTTCAGACAAAAATTTGAAAATCACTGTTTGAAAGCATCGTAAACCAAACTAAAATTCTAATTTTGCATGTTCTTCATCCTTCATTCTTACCACCATCAGTGTGAACCTGTCAATGATGAGTCCTCAGCCAAAGAGTGGAACCTAGATCTTCACAGACAGTGTCCAGTGAGCAAGAAGGCATTTGGCAGAGCAGGGAAAGCCTGGTCTCGGTCTCAGACTGCAAAGCAGCTTACCTGTTGCTACTAATAGCCTAAACTAACATGTAAGAAAATACTCTAGAATATCCCTAAGTTGAACCCAATACTGCATTCTCACTCTTCTCTGCATGCTTTCCATGTGTGAAAATACATTTATGAAATGTTTTGTTTCATTGTCTTCTTTTTCAAGGTAATAGCACAATTTTGAAAGGTTAAATTGCTGTAAGAACTCAAATGAAAATACAAAACATTGGGACTTCCCTGGCAGTCCTGTGGTTAAGACTGTGTGCTTCCACTGCAGGGGGCGCAGGTTCCATCCCTGAGAAAGGAAATTCTACACACTGTGTGGTGTGGCCAAAAAAAAAAAAAAAAAAGAGAGAAAGAGAAATACTTAGCATTGAATAGCAAATAAAATTTTCTCTGACTGTTCAATAAAACCTATAAGGAAATAAATATATTTTTTAAAGGTTAAGAGGTAAGTTTAGCCTCTTTACTTTTTTAAAGTACTAACTTAACTAGTTAATATATCATTTTCCTTACACAGGTCTTTATATCTCTGCAATATCACATTCTTTCAGATTCCTTTAAGAATATAATCATTCTCTTTAAAAAACCATCTGATACTGATTCTATCCATTTCAAATCAAATAACCTCATATTTAGAGAGAAGTGTTTCCTTTGGGTATAAGATTAATAATAACTCACATGAAGCTGGGTCCAAAATAAGGCAATCATTTTGGAAGTGCGAATGTATTTCTAAGGATTTTAGCATCCAAATGAATACTCAAGATAGGACTTCTTATCACACAGTAAGTGGTTCTGCTTCCTGATAAGACAGACCAAGCTTGCCTTAAATACATACATATATTATATCATAAACTCATTTATATGTATGAAATATATTGTCCCACTTGATATTATTTGCATTGAGCATATTTACTTTATCCTTTAAAGGACATAATATTACAAGAGACCTGAACACAAGAATGGCAAATGATTCTTCCACATGGAATGTATGGAAGACCACTATGGCCTTCCCTAGATCACTGGCTAGAAGATCACTGTGATTCTAGGGAAAGTTATGCAATTGAAAAGGCCAGCATTTAATCAAAATAATTTACAATTACAAATAATTTCGGTAGAACCTTCACTTTGGCAAACGTAACATTTACGGTTGTGAGCCCTTCAAAGTGATGCTAAAATTCCAAAACATGTCATCATTTGAAATGATGTTCATATGTTAATTTGATCTGCACATGTTGTAAGACGGTCCTTCCTAAAGCAGAAACAGGAGAGAAGGGTGTGAGGACTTGGCAGAGAGAAGCTCTATGATGGAACATGAGGGTGGTGAGCTTGGCTTTGTTGTTCTTATCACTGAATGTGAACAGATCATTTGATCTTGAGTTACACTTGATTACATTTCACAAGGGAACTTTCCAGAGGGGTAATAATGAGGTTATAACCCTTGAGAATGTCAACAATCTAGTCCACTGCAAAATATCAACCTGAGAATCTTCCCTTACATTTCTCATCAAGAGACTCCATCCTTGCAGAGTTTTGCCCCCAAGGAGGCACTTTAGCTGCACCTTCAACAGGTCAGTTCAACACTCGGTTACACTGACAGCTTCTAGGAGATGCAGCATGAGATACCGCCAGTGAATTCCGTGCTACTAAGCCCACTCCCCCAGTTCTTTCACTGTACAAATGATGTGGATGAGACATGACCAGATAGTGGTGCTGACTGAACTTCTGCAGGAAGGAAAATTAAACTAAATTTAGAATACATATTAGTTCTTATTACTGCAAAGCATTGGTGCTTCCAGAATAAAACGAGCCTGATGTAGTCAACTTGTCACCAAGTAGCTGGTTGATCTCAGCTACTTGTGGGAATAACATTCTGTCAAGGGCTCAGCCTTGAGTTGGCAACAGCAATTATTTTCCTTTGAAAGTGGGAATCTATGCTGTTAAATCCATGAGTAGCTTTAACCTCTGCCTCTGTGTCCCCTTCATTCGTATACTTAGTGTGTAGTTCTGTGGTGGGAAAGACAAAAATGCTGGCTAACATCCACTGTCTGGCTTAAACTGTCTCCTAGATAATTTTAGTGCATAGAATGGTAAAGACTTTCTAGTAAGCACAAACTGATAAGTGATACAAAAGTCACACTTGCATATGCCAACTTCCATATGTCCATCCACCTACCTCTACCCTACACTCTATCTCTGATCTTCCAGTCTCTGACCTTGACCAAACTGGCCAGGTCGTTCATCATGGCCCAGACAAATGGACCATTTCTTCTTGCTGGTGAAGTGGATGATGAGGTACACTGCTCAAAGCTCTACTGTGGGAAGATTTTTTTCTTCAGTGTTATCTTTCAAGGTCACGCTGCACGTGGCTATATTGCACCCGCCATCCATTTTTAGCTTTTACTAAGTCAACCCATCCATAAATCAGCCTCAGGGTTATCCTCTCCTTTCAACTAGGTGTATGCACCTCCCTTCCCAGCTCAACCTCCTGATAGGTTTTGGCTGAAGTAGAGGTGCTGGTATAACCACTGTGGGTGATGTGGGGGAGGGGGGGAGGCGGAGCGGGGCATGTATTCATGGCCCTGGCGCTCAGTCTTGGGTATGCCATTTCTATGTTATGATGGGTTGCTGTGGGGTCTGCTCAACTTTATGACTTGACGTGCCCAGCAGAACCCAACTCATCAGAGGCAGCGCTTGATGTAGTCGCTTGGAGCGTATGACCCTAGCAACAGAGCTGCGCCTCATGTTCCACCACAGTCTGAACCTGCTGCAGAGCCTTTTTCTGTTTCAGGCTCCTCTCAAAACTGACAGCCTTTGGGGTCACATGATATGTGAGCTGGAGCAGTATTCCCACGTGTAGAACGTGTTCCTCTAGTACCTGAATAGGCCTGGTAGACACTGTGCTGACCTCTTTGCGATAAGGGATGAAGGTTGAGGCAAGTTGTCTTGTGTTTTGGAGATGTCTCAACACCCTCCTAGGACTACTGGACCCCTGAAAACTTTGCCCAAGTGGAAGGTCCCAAAGTCTTTGTAGAATTTATCTTCCACCCTGTAGACCGAGGACCAAAATCTTCAGCATGCTAACTCCTCTTGCAAATCCTGTCTGATCAGCATGATATCAACAATGTGATAAATCGCTTGATATTCTACAGGATGTCCCAACAGTTTAGATGTTTTCAGAATACATTACAACAGAGATCTAAGACTTGATATGGTCTTGGGACAAAACTATAAATGTATATTTTTTCCCCTCCTTGTGAATGCGAACCTTTTCTAACCTCTTCCCTTATAGGGAAAGAAAAGAGCCCTATTACCAAATCAACAGCTGCAGATTGTGTAACAAGGCCGTGTTAATCTGCTCTCGCAAACAAAATGCTCTCTGCCAGTCTCTGCCACGGAGGCTACTACTTGAGCTTCAGTGGTCCCCAGTCATTCTCCAAGATCCATCCAGTTTTGGCAGGAGCCAGGTTGCTAATTTAAATGGTGATATGATGAGGATCTCCACCACTATATCCTTACGAACATCAGGAATGGCTCTAATCTTCACTCTCTCTCTTATATTGCTTTTTGTTTAATATCTTGGCTAGGGATGTGGGTAGGCAGTTTCAAAGATTTCCTCTTGGCCCTCTACACTATCATAGCTCTTACTCTGCAGGCTAAGGATAAGCTTCCAAATTTTTCAGCTCCAGTTATATATACAGGAACTAAGGGAAAGACCACCTGGTGAGTCCACAGACCCAGTGGATCCATGGCAAGCTGGACTTTAGCCAAGATTCCGTTTATTCTGTGCTCTTCCTATATCCCAGATCTAGCAGTGGGACCATAATGGTGCTGCAGGTCCCCAAGTATCAATGTCAGATCCTATGTCTAACAATCCCTGAAGTGTCCTAATATTTCCCTTTCCCTATTGTGCAATCACTCAAGTAAATACCCATAGGTCCCATTGCAGAGGGGCTGGAGGAACCATTACCACATTTAGTTGCCACGGTGATACAGAATCCTTTCCACTGGAACACAGCCACCTCTTCAGGCCCTGGATTCTGAGTCTGAAAACTGATTTGGGTCTGAACGCTGAGAAAGGAATTGTGACTTTCCCTTAGGGTGACCATTCTCAGTTTCCTGTTCTTTCATGACTGCTTTCTTTGATTAAATATGTGTATTGAGAATACCATCATTGACTCTTCTATTTCACCCCGAGCAATGTTATTTATCTTATGTTAACTATCTCTCTGCAGTTCTCTGTAGGTTAAGCCTCCCTGGCTGCCACTCAGTTCTGGCAGTTGTCCCAAAAATTGCAACCCCCCTGGCTTCTGGCAGTTAAGTGTAGCCACCCAGCCTCTACAACATTGAAGCTCCACAATCCTCAGAATCAATGAGCCAAGCTTGGTGACAGCCTCTCCTACCATCAGCTCTTACCTGCAGAAGTAAGCCATGTGGAAACAGATGAAGACCACCTGAATGAGAAGAAACAGCGACTGTTTATTCAGAGCTCGCTACAGCAAGGAAGTCAGCCACCATCACTCATGCTGGCAGAGACTCAAAGGCAGGCAGGGGAGTAGAAAAGCTTTACAGTGAAAAATAAAGGCAGACTTTAGGTATGTTCTGATTGCAGGTGGTTTGCACAAGGAAGCTGGAAGCAAGCTAGCCAGGAGGGCATCTTATGAGATTGGTATAAGGAGCATATTCGGCTTTTGGTGGTTGGTCCTGAGCCGGAAACAAGAAGAAATAATGAAACTGCCCATTATTGGCTAAGTCCTGACTCTGGGCCAATTGCAAGAGAGGTTGTGGATGTGACTATTTGTATATTCGGTCCCTCTGCCACCACTGAATTTCCTGGCAACGTTGGTGTCTCTCTGTCCTGGGCTTGGTGTAACTCCTGGCCTTTTCTGTGAAACATATTTTGAGAAGTTTCTGAGGATGTGTTTTCTGGCCTTGCGTAATTTATCTAGTCTAGAATACCCACCTCCCTTCATCCATTGTCTGCCAAAGTAATTCAAGCTTTTCAACCATGGGCCATTGTTCTCAGTGTGTTTTGGGGGTCTTTGCCAGGGTATTAAATCCTGCGTTTTGAAAAAATTGTCCCCAAGTTCACAGACTCACTCTTATCCAGTCTTATGTTCCAAACCTTTTGATTAAGCAACCTCAAATCCTTCCCACTGGGAACTCCCAAGCTTAATGCTTAACTCTCAGTCAATGCTGGCTAATTCTTACAGCTCCATTTCCTCTCTTATCAGCATGTCCCTAATTGGGTTTTGCTGCATCTTAACCCAAGTTATCAACCCAGTGGTCAGGAAAAGATGTAAGGGCAGATCCTGAGGGGGAGGTGTATTGCCTTGAAAAACAAGACATCACAGAGTCTTCCCACCAGGGGACAATGCTGTCTCTTAATGGAAGGACTGGGCCACCTCTGCAATTCTGAGGGCTCAGTGGAATATGGAGAGCCAAAATCTTTGGCAGCTTCAATTCTGATGTCTTTGTTTGATGTGTTAGGGTTCCAAGTTTGCCCAACTGGAACCTTGGTTTTGGCATAACAGATCTTTTGTTTATAGTCAATCATCTTAGTAGCTTGGCAACTCCATTAAACCCTGAGTTTAGTCTTCAGCTTGATCTGCTCCCACACTGTAGGAAATAAGGGACTCTGCAAACCATAGCCTTTCTGGCAATATTCTTTTGTTTCTTAACTGCACTCAACATGTCTTTATGCCTCCATAGGTCATCAGTACAACTTAGTAACAACCAGCTAATTCCACTAGTTTTAGCAGTTGGACTGCCACTTTGCACCAGAGTGTCTGTGCCCCAAGTCTCAGTGGATCCAGTCCCCAAAATACATCTCACCTCCTGCTTTGCCCACTCCTGCCAGCAACAGTGTTAGGTGGGTCTTGAAGCAGACACTCAGATGGAGGTAAGGAGGAAAGAAGCATCCGGGATAAACAGGGGAGGAAGAAAAAGTGGGCAAGAAGGACTGACTACGATGCAGACCTGACAAAGACTCAGCCAACCCAGGGAGGAGCTCCTGGGACAAGGAACATCCTGCATGGAGCAGACATGGTCGGTCACTGGCCAAGAGCGCTGTGCGAAGCTGAGGTGACTCTGAAGTTGCTAAGAGCTGGAGGACTGTCTGTAAACTGCCCCCCTTGCAGTTGCATAGCAAATTCTCTCTGGAAGGTGATCCAAGCAGATCTCCGTGATCTCCGTGCTCCCACATCATCCAAGTCCCAACATTTATGCTTCCTTTCTTTTTCTTGAAATTGTTGACTATAACTTCCATACGACTATTAGTGGCAAATGGCTTTCTCTTTTCTAATTTGATGGGAAAACCTCAAGTGTCTCCTCTACAGACATAATCTTGGCTATTGGTTTTGCAGATTCTTTATCCTATTAAGGAAGTGTCCTCTATAGCATAATTAGAGAGAGTTATTAGGAAGGAGTGCAAATATATGCTCAGCATCTGCTAAGATTGTCTCTTTTCAAGCTGTTGATATAATAATGCTAAATTTCTTAGCTATGTGGTTCTTGGTTCTTGCCTTTCAGTTTCCCTGACTTTACCCTTTTACCCTGAGCATTCTCTAAGAATCTTCTGTCTCTCTGGTCCTTTCTCTGCTCAAGTTCCTCTTCTGTAGCCCACAGCATACAGCTACCTGCTTGGCCGTACTCCTGTCGTTAAAGGAATTCAGTAATTGATGCTCTGTTTTTATTTTTAAAAGCTCTTACAGTTACTCCATGATTTAAGAGCCCTAGAACTATATCTCAAATCCCATCTCCCTATTCATTTATTCAAACAATGCCTTCATGTCAAACTCTGCAGCAGAAAATTTTCCTACCACAAATTCTATTCTACACGGTAGGTGCCAATCTATGGAAAACTGTTGACTTAATCCCTCAAGTATAATTTATATAAAATAGACTAAAAGTACAGTTTGCTATGAAGGAGAAAAAAAAACCAGGCTTCTATCTTTTCTTACCACCAAACAATTTTTAGAATATCCTTTCAAAAAAAACCAGCACCATCATGCTCTTCCACACTGCGTGTCTGGATGTCTCAATATAATACCCTATAGGAAGGGGCACAAACGCTTAGAGAGAGTTTTTCTATCACTCACTCTTACTACACTCTAATTCTCTGTTAGAGAAAATGGTTAAAAATAATTTGAGACATGTGGCACTTATTTCTCTATTGTCAGCCTTAAATTTTATAGACAGAAACTATTTTGGGATCAGGTTACATGATCTTGATATTGATCCCTGGTTTTTAATGGTCCTTTAAAGCCTTTACTGTAATATCAAAAAGGATGGATCAAAAATTGATGGCAAATGGGTTCTTGACAGAACAGACGCAGCCCCAAATGGCACAAATGTCCTAACCTGCCCACTCTTTCATTTTCACCCAAACCATTTGATAGATTTTTTTTTTGATAACCCAAATACATGATCTCCTCTCATAGCCTCTTCTGTTATGCAATGACATAGTTCTGTTATTATTCTGAGAATGGTCTCAAAGAGCCACTAAGCTTTTGGGGCAATTACTGCCATGAGGAACAGATCAATATCAATTAGACCAACGCTAGGACTGCTGCTTTTCATAAACACGCTTCAGCATTTTGATTCTAAATACAGAGCAACTCTATGAAAAGATTAACTCATTTCATTATTTAATGGAGAATTTTGCAATTAACTCGTCCAAACAGAGTCATTGGAATACAGCCCTACACAAAATCAAATATTCTATTAAGTTACACTATGCCAGAAACAAATACCATCAAAACTGGAGTTTGGCACCAAGGCCAGACTAAGGAGGTTGCTGGTGATAGAACTATGCCAAAGATGATGTCATTGATCCACCTAGACCACCTCAGACCCCTCCGACCATCCCTGAATGTCCCTGTACTGGGTTCCATGTGCTTTGGCTCCCAGCGACCAGCAATCATGTGTATTCTTTGGAGGAAAACCCTCATGGCGCTAGAGCAGCTTTGCCCTGAGTGGGCAGAGAGCTGTAAGGGTCTAGATGTTTACACAGCATCTCACAGCCCCACCGCAGGGAGTCATTCAATCAGTCTGAATAATGGGTGCAAGCCAAAAGCCCAACTCTTCTGCCTCGGGTAGGAAAATGCTGATGCATAGATTACAGCCCAGAGTTCTTTTGTGGCTCAGGCAATGCTATGTTAGTCAGAATTCTCCAGAGAAACAGAACTAGGGTACATAGATGAGAGATGATAGCTAGCCAGACAACGAGAACTTGGATCATTTGATTATGAAGGCTGAGAAGTACCCCAATCTACCCTCTACCCTAGGAGACCTAGGAAATCCAGTGGGACAATCCAATCTGCCACTGAACACCTGAGAACCAGGGGGAATGGTGACGCAAATGCCACATGAGGGCAGAGCAGATGAGATGAGATGCCCCTGATTGGGCAGTGATGCAGAGAGAAAGGAACAGATTCCTTCTCCTGCTGCCTGTGGCTCCGTTCAGGCCCTCAGGGGACTAGGCGATGCCCGAGCCACATGATCTTAGGGAGGGCAAGTCCTTTACTGAGTCCAGATGCTGACCTCATCCACAAACAACCCACAAGTATCAATACAATCAGAAATGAGGCTTAATCTGGGCCCACTGTGGCCAATCAAGTCACCACCTAAAATTAACCATCACACGACCTCCGAAGGACTCTAGCTGAGATCCCAGCCTTGCTCGGCTCCCCACTCTATCCTGCCCTGCCCCTCCTTCTCCCTTCTTCCAGAGACACCTCCTTAATGAAGCCCTCACTCACAGACCTGCATCTTACAGTCCGCTTCAAGAAAATCTGACTTAAGACCAGCTGTTAAAAGTTTTCCTTGTAGACCCACTTTGGCCATGAGAAGGAACAGGCTGGGCCCACAGGTAAGGGTCTCGTAGCACCAGCTGTGGGGAGAAGGAGATGCTGGGAGCCCAGAGGAGCTTGATGTCTGATCAAAGGCCAAGAGGAGAGAGCTCGTATTGGAGAGGGACATGAACCTCACCTTCTGGATAGAAAGAATTCCTACACTTAATTTTCTTACTTTAAAAGGCCCATGATCTCAAAATAAGGACTGTAAAAGGCCTTCCAGTTGACTGGCTAAACACATGCATTCACATCTCCTCTGTCACCATTTGGGTTCTCTGGGAAGCCAACTCGGATTTGGAGATTAGCGTGAACAAGGTCTATTAGGGAATACTCTTTGGGTCAACATCTGTGGAATGGAAGGGAAGGAAAAAAAAAACTAGACAGAAAGAGAAGCTGGGCTGGATGGACTCTCCATGTAGGCCTCTGCTGACCCTACAGGAAGCTCTAAGGCCGGGTGGTCTTCTGAATTGTAGCAAGCTGGGTGAAAAGGTTGAGCCTCTAGTTGGTGAGTCACTGTTTGAAGGCTCTCCCAGGAATGGGGCCAGCCTTGGGCAGCTGGAGGAATAAGCCCTTCAGTCTTAAATAGGATCTTAACAGCACACCCAGCATCCTCTACATCTTTCCTCACAAAATACTATTGAAGTAACAGGAAAAATAGAACAATTAAAATGAATTTGTAATGAATTCAAGTGAATCTGGAATATCAGGAGAGGTGTCTCTAGCAAAACTGAACAAGGAAGACTTTCTGGAAAAAGTTGGTGGAAAATGATCGATAGAATTCCCCAGGAGAACAAAGGAACTGAAGTGATATTCAAGCTTCAGAGAAATACCCCAAACAAGTCCCAAAATATCTCAGGCGGTTCAGTCCAGTTCAGTCCCTCAGTCGTGTCCAACTCTTTGTGACCCTATGGACTGCAGCACACCACGCTTCCCTGTCCATCACCAACTCTCGGAGTTTACTCACACTCATGTCCATTGAGTCGGTGATGCCATCCAGCCATCTCATCCTCTGTCGTCCCCTTCTCCTCCTGCCCTCAATCTTCCTCAGCATCAGGGTCTTTCCAGTGAGTCGGCTCTTCACATCAGGTGGCCAAAGTATTGGAGTTTCAGCTTCAACATCAGTCCTTCCAGTGAATATTCAGGACTGATTTCCTTTAGGATGGACTGGTTGTATCTCCTTGCAGTCCAAGGGACTCTCAAGAGTCGGTAGATACAAAGACAGACTGCCAAATCTCAGGCAGAATGCTGAATAATCCCATACCAGAAATGAGGCCATGTGAGGAAGCGTGCCACAGGCATGCCTGACTGCAGAGTGAGACAAATGAGCCAGCCCCACACTCCCTGAGAACCCAGGACAACCAAGTGCAGAAGGTAGCTCCAAAAAGGAATGTGGGCCAGGAGGCAGCAGCAATGAGTCAACAATAAACTGAGTCAAATGCTGCTGGAGATTAAATAGGAATGGACATGAGTTTGGGCAAACTCAGGGAGACAGTGGAGGAAGGCCCAGTGTGCTGCAGTTCATTAAGTCGCAAAGAGTTGGACACGACTGAGCAACTCAACAACAATCACCACCCCATTTTACAGGTAAGGGAAATGAAACAAAAAGGAATTCAGTGACTTGGCCAAAGTTCACACAGCTTTACTGGAAAACATTTGACATTTTTTAAAATTCATTATTTCCTGTGTATAATTAAATGATTTTTAGTAAGTTTACTGAATGGCTGCAACTATTACCATAAATTAGTTTAAGAACCCGTTTTTATCTCAGTTAGATCCCTCTCGCCCGTTTACAGTTAGTCCATTCCATCCCTAACCTCAAGCAACCACTAACCTACTTTCTTCCTACAAAAACTTGCATTTTCTGGTTACTTCGTATAAATGGAATGATGCAATATGTGGCTGTGTTTGGCTTCCTTCACTTAACACGATGTGTTTGCTGTTCCGCCATGAAGTAGTGAGCATGTGTCAGTGGGTTTTTTCCATTTTATTGTTAAGCTGTATTCCCTGAAACGTCTACCAATTTTGTCTCTCCTCTCATCAGTCAATAGACATTTAGGCTGTTCCCAGTTTGGGCTATTATGAATAATACTGCTATGAACATTCACAAGTCATGTAGCCTCTAGCTGCATTGTTGGAATACAAACCTAGACAGTGGGAAGAAAGTTCATAGCTCATCTGTATGCTGCTTGGAGTAAAACAGATTTCTCTGGTTTATTTTCACAAGGCTATCCTCCTATGTTTCAGTCTCCGGGCCATGGGGATTGCACCATGCTCAAACTCACCCCTGGCGGACCCAAACCACTAGGCTTCTATCCACAACAGGACATGAATGAACTCCAGGGTAGTGCCACTTGGGTTTAAAACTAAAATCCCTGGAGGCAAGATGAATGATATTAACTGAAGTAAAGTCCACAGAAAAATACTTGGACTATGTGTGGTGATTGTTATTATGATTAGTATCCACAGAGTCATGGCTGACTTAGCTGTGTTTTATTTCTTGATATTATAGAAAATTACTTAATTTTATTCAGGTAAGAAAGATGTTTCTTACTTATGAAATTATAACCGTTAATAATTAGCTCTAAGTCATAGTAAGTATGAAATCTATGCATTATCATTTTAACCTGCTATAAAAACTTCAAAATAAAATGTTCTTATAGTTATAGAGTGGTGAAAAATAAAACTGCTCAGCATCCTTCTTCTGAACCTTGTTCTCCTAAATCCTCTGTATCAACCGTTGGCATTCCCATCCACCCAACCACCAAGCTAGAAGTCTGAGATGCATCCTGTACGTTCTCCATCTTTCTCATCCACTCTGTCCACCCAATCAGCCACCAGGTCGCCCCTCTCTTCCCTCCTTCCCACCCTACTGTACCTGCCCTGGCCATTCTCCTGGATTCCTGCAAAGAGCCAGGCTCATCAGGTGGTATTGTCTACACTGCAGTCACTGAAAGATCTGCCATGGTCTGGCCCTACCCCACTTGTCCAGGCTCATCTCCCACGGCTCCTTGCCTTGATGTTTCAGAAACACCAAAACACTTGTAATTCCTCACACACACGTTTTCACAGGTTATTCCTCTGTCTAGGATCTCCAACAGTCTCTCAATCTGCTTTTTCATATCCGCAGTTTAATGTGAAACTCTAGAACCACCATGTCCAAAATGCCTTTCTTGATCCCCAAAGCTGGATCAAATCCTTGTTGCCTGACCCCCTCAGCCCCCAGGCATGCCTCACCATTGCATTTATCATTTCAGCTGCAGCAACTTCTTCATGGGAAGATTCAGAATAAGACAATCCCAAATTCAAATCTGGCTCTGTCACTGACGAGTGCTGTCACTTACAAGCTTGTGATCTTGAGCAAGGTCCTTAGAGTCTCAGTTTTCTAATCTGAAAAATGGGTCATAAAGAAGATGAAATGCTCAGCTATTAAAAAGAACGCATTTGACTCAGTTCTCATGAGTTGGATAAAACTGGAGCCTATTATACAGAGTGAAATAAGTCAGAAAGAAAAACACCAATACAGTATATTAACACATATATATGAAATTTAGAAAGATGGCAACGATGACCCTATATGTGAGACAGCAAAAGAGACACAGATGCAAAGAACAGACCTTTGGACTCTGTGGGAGAAGGCAAGGGTGGGATGATTTGAGAGACCAGCATTGAAACATGTATATTACCATATGTGAAATAGATCACCAGTCCAAGTTCAATGCATGAAACAGAGCACTCAGAGCCAGTGCACTGGGATGACTCTGAGGGATGGGATGGGGAGGGAGGTGGGAGGGGGGGTTCAGGATGGAGGACACACGTACACCCATGGCTGATTCATGTCAATGTATGGCAATAACCACCACAATATTGTAAAGTAATTAGCCTCCAATTAAAATTAATTAATTTTTTAAAAAACAATGATGCCTACAAAGTACTTTGCACGATGTTTGGCAAATTACAAACCTCAGAATCAAAGCTGGTGTTGCTGCGTCTCCCCTTGTGGATTTACTCCACTTTACTTGCAGGGTGACCATGCCTAACGCAGAGAAGGAAGGACTCATCGGTGCCTGAGGCTGCAGTGGACCCCTGGACAGAGGAGTGAGTGGGTGGGTGAATGGGAGCACCGGCCGCTCTTTCACTGATTGCAACGGAAATCCAGGGTGTCGTCTGAGGGTTTCAGGCTTAGCTCCTTGTTCCTTGGGCATATCAGACTCATCTTTCTGTGCCTCCCTGAGCCGTCACCATACCTTCCTGGTGCCCAGGTTGCAAGCATCCTTGGCAGCCTCTCCAAACTCTGGGTAGGACTGGGGTGGTCTGCACTCAACTCCGTCCGTGCACGGTTTACTAAATGTAAGAAACTCCTTCAAGAAATAATCTTAGTGATTTGTGTCATCTTTTCTTTCTGAAACAGAAAACAGGAAATGCAGACAATAGAATTGGGAGAGGGAGAAACCATCTCTTTTCACACAGTTGAAAAGAACAAGTGGGGACTTCCTTAACAGTACCTGGATAAGAATCTGCCTGCCAGTGCAGGAGCCATGGGTTCGATCCCTGGTCCAGGAAGATTCCACGTGCCATGGAGCAGCTGAGCCCGTGGGCCACACCTACTGGAGCCTGCACGCCCTAGAGATGGTGCTCCACAGCAAGAGAAGTCCCTGCAGTGAGAAGTGCCTGCACCACGCAGCCACAAGTAAATAGATAAACAAAAGGGCAGTTCAGTCCCATGCAGTAGCTCAGTCGTGTCCGACTCTTTGAGACCCCATGGACTGCAGCATGCCAGGTCTCCCTGTCCATTACCAACTCCCAGAGTTTACTCAAACTCATGTCCATTGAGTCGGTGATGCCATCCAACCATCTCATCCTCTGTCGTCCCCTTCTCCTCCTGCCTTCAATCTTTCCCAGCTTCAGGGTCTTTTCAAATGAGTCGACTCTTGGCATCAGGTGGCCAAAGTACTGGAGTTTCAGCTTCAGCATCAGTCCTTCCAATGAGCACTCAGGACTGATTTCCACAAGTGACCATAAAATGAGAACATTCGGCCCCCAGCTGAGAAATAGATAGTCAGAGGGCCATTGGGCCCAGAGTTGCCACCTATGTCCCCTCTCCAGCTGCTCGTGGGCAGATGGAGGCCCAGAGGGAACCGAATAGCTCTGCCCCCAGTAAGGAGGGCCCTTCTGCTGAGACATTCCACTGGCATGTCCCACTTTTCTCATTCATTTTGTCCCCTTCTGACAGTGGCCCAGCCACGAGCGAGAAGGACGCTCACACCGTACTAACACCACATATTCATTCATTCCTCCCAAGGGTTAGAAAAGAAAAGTAACAATTCTAAGAACTTCCCTTCCAATTGAAATTCTTAGCAAATACATTTTAATAAGATAATGCAATTCCTGCTATGTACCGAATTGGTGTTTTCCTTCACCAGCCAGCCACCGGGCCCATTTCATACAAGGCACCAGAGACTCCATCTCCCAGTGTTTGGGGGACTCATGGTGAAGTCTAAGTGTATTAATAATATAAAATATTGCCACTAAAAATATATATACTGCTCTACAGAAATGGACAGATGTTTCCTAGTGAGTAATGAGTACCATTTTCCTCCAGCTTTCCTAACAGGCTGAAGCTAAAAACAAACACACATTTTTACATAAACTAGACCCATCTCAATATTAAGAATGTAACTGACAGTCCAGAAAATTTAGAGAAGGAAATGACAACCCACTCCAGTTTTCTTGCCTGGAGAATTTCATGGACAGAGGAGCCTGGTAGGCTACAGTCCATGGGATTGTGAAGAGTCGGACACAACTGAGTGACGACCACCACTGACAGTCCAAAAAATTTAGAAGTCAAAACCCAGATTTTTTTTCTTTTTATTGTCACATGTATGTGTATGTATGTATATGTTTACACATACATATACATACACACACATAATGTTCTTGAGAAGAATCCATTCATTTCATTAATTAATCTGCTCAAGACAGGTAAATTGAAGGAAAGGGAGCAAGTTGGGACATTTTGATCCTGCCTGACATTCTTACTTCATGCTTGAAATGGGACCTCAAAGAAACATGGAGTGTTGGGGCCAGAAGTTCCTTCAAGATCAAAGGGCAAGCTCTTCTCACTACTGAGGAAACCGGGGCCCAGAAAAGTCTAGTGACTTCCCCAGAGCACACAGCCAGATGGCAGGAGAGCTGAAAAAACCTACATAGATTCTAATAAGACAACTCCTCGGAGAACTGGGTTATGAGATACGGGAGAGACACCAGCCAGCCTCTCGCCTGAAAGAAGTTCCTTCCTTAAAGTCTTCAAGACAGAAATTCCAAACTCAGTAGTCCTCGGACCTGATCATGACATAGCAAGGACATTCCAGAGGTAATGCAGGCAGGGGTCAATGAGCAGTGTGTGTGTGTGTGTGTGTTCGTGTCTGTGTGTGTGCGTGCGTACGTGTTCATGTGTGTGCATGTGTGTGTGTTCGTGTGTGTGTGTTCATGTCTGTGTGTTCATGCCTGTGTGTGTTCATGTGTATGTGTGCTCGTGTGTGTGTACGTGTTCATGTCTGTGTGTGTATTCGTGTCTCTGTGTGTGCACGTGTGTGTGTTCATGTCTGTGTGTCCCTGTGTGTGTGTTTGTGTTTGTGTGTGTATTCATGCATGTGTGTGTGTTCATGTCTATGTGTATGTTCCTGTGTGTGTGTTCATGTTCGTGTGTGTGTGTGTCTGTGTGTGTGTCCATGTGTGTGGGTGTTCGTGTGTGTGTGTGTGTGTGTCTGTGTGCGCATGTTCGTGTCTGTGTGTGTGTAGGCACAGCTGGGAATGGGGAACTCGGCCCCACGAATGAGGTCTTGAAGGGCATGCCTTGCCCTGGCCTCCTCCTCTCCTCGCCCTCTCCCTCCGCTGCCATTCTCCCCTCTTGCCTTCTCCTCCCAGGCACCTGAACCGCTCCTGCAGGCCTCCTGCCTGCACGTGGTCAGTCACAGTCCAGGGACTTCTGTGACTCCAACAACTAAATCATAGCAACAGTTCAGTGACATAATTGGCAGCACAATGGCCTAATGTTCGAAAGACCCCTTCAGTCTCAAAACAAGGTTGTGGAGGGCAGGGTCATTACGTCATATGATGTGATATTGTCCAGTTAATCAGCAATAATTTTTGAGAATCCGCTGTCGGAGGATGTCCTCATCAATTGTAGAGAACAGCAGTGGCGAAAGGCCACAGCAGGCACTGGGCTCCCCCGCGCTCCAAGGTCAAGTTCACACTCTGGAGCTCTCAGAGAGCAGAGAAGGGGCTGCAGGGGGAGGAAGGGAGGAGGAGAGGGCAGTCACTAAGGAGCTCCCCTGCACAGGTGACAAAGGGGGTGCTCCACGCGTGCAACCCCAACGACACTCTGAAGAAAAACCAGGAGTAAAACAACACAAATTCCTCCATCTCCTGAAAGCATTGCTTAGTACACACATGAAATGAACAAAATCATTTAAATGTACTTTTGTCCATAAATCACTGCAGATGGTGACTGCAGCCATGAAATTAAAAGACGCTTACTCCTTGGAAGAAAAGTTATGACCAACCTAGATAGCATATTCAAAAGCAGAGACATTGCTTTGCCGACTAAGGTCCGCCTAGTCAAGGCTATGGTTTTTCCTGTGGTCATGTATGGATGCGAGAGTTGGACTGTGAAGAAGGCTGAGCACCGAAGAATTGATGCTTTTGAGCTGTGGTGTTGGAGAAGACTCTTAAGAGTCCCTTGGACTGCAAGGAGATCCAACCAGTCCATTCTGAAGGAGCTCAACCCTGGGATTTCTTTGGAAGGAATGATGCTAAAGCTGAAACTCCAGTACTTTGGACACCTCACGCGAAGAGTTGACTCATTGGAAAAGACTCTGATGCTGGGAGGGATTGGGGGCAGGAGGTGAAGGGGATGACCGAGGATGAGATGGCTGGATGGCATCATGGACTCTATGGACGTGAGTCTGGGTGAACTCCAGGAGTTGATGATCGACAGGGAGACCTGGCGTGCTGAGATTCATGGGGTCACAAAGAGTCGGACATGACTGAGCGACTGAACTGATGGCTAAAGAATTTCAGTCACAAAATTTCAGGATTTTTTTCCATTCTATTACCCGACTTTTTAAAGTGGATTAAATAGGTTGCCGTTCCAAAAAAGGTTACATTCTCTCACTAGCCTACAAAAGTTTTCAGAGAAAAATGATGCCTCTGAAAACCAATCACATCTAGACTATACATTTATTTGTCAAATATGTGTGTTGTGAACATATACTCCTACATCAATATTTCCACACAATGTATTTTTCACAGAAATTGTCAAAAGTTCATTAAATCCTACTTATAGCTTCCAGAAACGTTAGAGAGAGAGGGTAAGAATAGACACATAATCTTAGGTGTGCAGGAGAGACAAGGGGCAAGTTTTTATTAAATGAAAAGTGAACTAAGTGTTTTCATTTGAAAGAAAAACATATAATTAGCCAGATAGTAAAACACTTAGACTTCTGATCTAAATTATGTGTAACTATCTTGTGATAGAAGAAATTTTTGCATCCTGAGGTATGGAGATGTCATTCTGGCTTATATATGATGTGGCTTGAACATAGTGCTAACTGGAACAGCCTATCTCATGGCTTGTCTGACGTACATTATACAGCTGCTTTAATCATTAAAAAGAATGCATTTACCAGGTAGTATAGAATGCCCACTTTGAAGACAGTGATAAACGCCCCAGGGCACCAGGGCTGTCATTCCTTCAAAGACAAGGTTTCCTTCTCGGCCATCAGGGTCCTGCTGACGCGCCGTGTACATGCTCTCTGCCTCTGTGGAAACCTTGTAGGAGTTTGATGTTCGTTCTTTGTTCTGACAGATGGTTCCGGCATCCAAGATGGAGCTGAGTGGCCTTTGTAGATACAGTTTCAAACTCATTCCTTCATCACCCGGAACTTGAATTTTCTGAATTGTATCGAACTCAAAAGTCACTACCAGCCATTTTCAAAACAGTATCAGCTGGCAGATGCCACTGTAAACGTATGCAAAATGCAACCATTTTGGACCCCAATCAACCCTTGCTTAACAAGTACCCTCACTCCTTGCCAGCTCAAATCCTAAGTCTTGACAAACAGCTTATATAATTTTGTGCTATTAGTCTATACAAGTGTTGCTAGTTACTCAGTTATGTCTGACTCTTTGCAACCCCGTAGACTGTAGCCCACCAGGCTCCTCTGTCCATGGAATGCTCCAGGGAAGAACACGGCAGTTGGTAGTCTTCTCCAGGGGATCTCCCCAACCCAGGGATCAAACCCAGGTCTCCTGCATTGCAGGCAGATTCTTTACTGTCTAAGCCACCAGGGAAGCCCCCCCCGCCACAACTTTGGAGACAAGCCTCCCCCATTTTGTAGACTGCTGGAACACAGTTCAAGTGCTTCTTGAATTTGTCTTCCAGGCTGGAGTTCTGTTTGACTGGAATGAAATTCTTTTCTATTCCCATTATAAGTTGTCTGTTGATTATTTCCATGGATATTCATAAACAAAGGTATTGGGACTATTGTTCCCTTAAAGTTCTATAATCCTAAGAAATAATTTCAAATAAACTTTAGATAATGAATATTTTATTTTTCTACTTTATACTGAAGAGGAGAAAGGAAAAGAAGGTTAACCTTTATGGACAGTTATCTGATATTTAGTGTTGGATACTTCACAACCATTATTTATGTTATTTTAAAGAGGTTTCTACTGAAATCAAAATTATGATCATTTCCAATATCTCCATATCACTTTTCAAATTATAGCAAACATTCGAATTAGAAACCCAGTTTCATTTTTATTATAAATGTTGCCCCCAAAAATGTATATTTTGTTCACCAACATAGTACCCTTTACGTCTTTTGTATCACTAGAAAACACCAGAATATTTGAAGATTTTGATAAACATATCAAATTACAAGCAACCCATTGCACCAAAAACAAAGGCTGAATTTTCTTGCTGTGGAGGGGGAAGAAACTGACTTTTCCCTCCTTCTATTAAGTTTTTGAAGTAATAAAGGCCTATTAATACAAAACGACACATTTCAATGTGAAAAATGCAGGCTATGCAAAGTGTGAGGTTCTCACTGTACTAACAACAGACCCACGTTACACAGATGGAGCTCCTTTCCTTATTCGCCTCATAAATGTTAAGAGCAGCACACACAGCTTTTTCACTGTAGATGAACACTTGGTAAACACTATCAAGGAGACCTTTCACTTGTGTGTTTCCCTAGGCTTAGTGTAACTAAGTCTGTAGCCTCGATGTAACAAGAGTAAAAGATTTTTCTTTGAATACATATATCCCCATAACTGTAGCGCATCTCAGCAGTTGTTCTCAGCACATGGTTAGTTGTTAGTTTTTGTCTCTTTTTTTTTTCTTTTTTGTTTTAATTTCAGGAAAAACTAATGAGTTTCCAGAAGCAGTGTGAGTGCTTTGGGGCCAAATGTGATTTAAAACCGGCAGTAAAAGAAAAAGAAGGCAGGGAAGGTAGCTGGTTAATTGACCTTTATTGTGCCTTCTGGTTCATTTAGAAATGGAAATTAAATTAACATGATAATTCAGTCCTACTGTGTTAAGGCTGCTATAAACCCATTAAATTTTATGGCCATTGATTTAGCATTTTTTTCTATTAACTGGGTTTAATTTTCAAAATTGTCATGCAGGTTCTGAAAAGTGCTTCATCCACTCTGGTTCCTCCAAGTTACTAATGTGTAGCTTTTCCTCTAATAGTACTCACTTAATTATTCAAGCGCAGAGGGCCCAACTGCCCTCAAATGCCTGAATTAATTTAGAAACGAGCGCCATTGAAAGTCTTCTTAAGAAGCAAGGAATGTTCAGAGATAGTAAAAGTCAGTGAAATATCCTAAAGCATATATCTAGCTTTTTTAAAAAATGTACCTTAAAACTAATCCAGATAAATGAAGGGCCAGGAAAAGGTTTTGTGTTGGTGTTTTTCAGCTTCTTGATAACATAAAAATCTTTTAAAATGCAATCATTCCTTTAGGTGTTCAAACATCTTTTTAGCTACTAATTTAGAATCATGACCAGTCAAAATTGCTATTTTTGAACTTCTAAATGATATCAATTTTTACTTAAGTTAAAACTACTTTCTTGATTCTCTCTTATGCAGATGTAGGTCCTAAGAATGGGCTTCCAAGGTGGTGCAGTTGGTAAAGAATCCATCTTCTAATGCAAGAGACACAGGTTCAATCCTTGGGTCAGGAAGATCCCCTAGAGAAGGAAATGGCAACCCACTCCAGTATTCTCGCAAGGAGAATCCCATGGACAGAGGAGCCTGGCAGGATACAGTCCATGGGCTCGCAAAGAGTCAGACACGACTGAGGATGCACACACTAGGTCCTAAGATTATAGTTCACAGAGTGCATTTTTAGTTACTAACTCAAATATTAGTTTGAGTTTTATTTTGAAACCTATTGACACTTGAGGTGTCAGAGAGTTTGAAAAGGATTCTCTATCTTAACCTCATAGTATTCCTGAAAAGTAAAAATGTGATAATTTTACCTTTCTGATTCTTTACCACCAAAGAAAAAGAGGTAACTGATGGGCCTACAGGCCTACAGCTAGAACACTAGGTCTGTAAACAGTGCTGGGCTTTCAACCCCAGTTTATAAAATCAAAGAACTGATGCGTGGCCACTTTTTTTTTTTACTAAACTATCAGCATTTTTTCATTATTTTCAAGTGGTATGATCAATTAAAATAGCTCAATTTTTTAAAATGCTACATTATGGTGATCTGTTTATAGTTTATAGACAACTGTTTACAGCTGTCTTTATGTGTGCTTTTGATAGTTAACAATTGAAAATCATAATTAAAGACCCTCAGAGCATCTGAAGATATTGTTGTTAGAAAATGGCAAATAAGGCCTTGCAGACGCCGCCACCCCAGAGCCTCCTTTGCTGTCTAGCCATGGTCAACCCCACCGTGTTCTTCGACATCGCTGTTGACGGCGAGCCCTTGGGCCGCGTCTCTTTTGAGCTGTTTGCTGACAAAGTTCCAAAGACAGCAGAAAACTTTCGTGCTCTGAGCACTGGAGAGAAAGGATTTGGTTATAAAGGTTCCTGCTTTCACAGAATAATTCCAGGATTTTTGTGCCAGGGTGGTGACTTCACACGCCATAATGGTACTGGTGGCAAGTCCATCTATGGCGAGAAATTTGATGATGAGAATTTCATTCTGAAGCATACAGGTCCTGGCATCTTGTCCATGGCAAATGCTGGCCCCAACACAAACGGTTCCCAGGTTTTCATCTGCACTGCCAAGACTGAGTGGTTGGATGGCAAGCATGTGGCCTTTGGCAAAGTGAAAGAGGGCATGCATATTGTGGCAGACATGGAGCGCTTTGGGTCCAGGAACGGCAAGACCAGCAAGAAGATCACCATTGCTGACTGTGGACAGATCTAATAAATTTGACTCGTGTTTTACTTAACCACCAGACCATTCCTTCTGTAGCCCAGGAGAGCACCCCTTCACCCCATCTGCTCGAAATATCCTATGATCTTTGTGCTCTTGCTACAGTTCTTTGGGTTCCATGTTTTCCTTATCCCCCTCCAAGTTTAGCTGGATTGCAAAGTTAAATTTATGATTGTGAAATAAAAACTAAACAATTATCTGTCTTTGTTTGCATTAAGAAAAAAGAAAGAAAGTGGCATATAAGTATTTCATTCCCTTCTGGGCAAAGTAAACCAGGTTCTTCATTATCCAAGCTATCTAACTATCTCATCCTCTGTCACCCACTTCTCCTCCTGCCTTCAATCTTTCCCAGCATCACAGTCTTCCCCAATGAGTCAGTTCTTCGCATCAGGTGGCCAGAGTATCGGAGTCTCAGCTTCAGCTTCAGCATCAGCCCTTCCAGTAAATATTCAGGGTTGATTTCCTTTAGGATGGACTGGTTGGATCTCCTTGCAGTCAAGGGACTCTCAAGAGTCTTCTCTAGCACCACAGTTTGAAAGCATCAATTCTTCGGTGTTCAGCCTTCTTTATGGTCCAGCTCTCACATCTGCACATGACTACTGGGGAAAACCATAGTTTGGACTATACAGACCTTTGTCAGCAATGTGATGTCTCTGCTTTTTAATAAGTTGTCTAGGTTTGTCATAGCTTGTTTGTGCGCTCAGTTGTATCAGACTCTTTGTGACCCCCTGAACTGTAGCCAGCCAGGCTCCTCTGTCCATGGAATTTTCCAGGCAAGATTACTGGAGTGGGTTTCCATTTCTTACTCCAGGAAATTTTGCTGATCCAGGAGTCAAACCCGTGAGTCTCCTGCATTGGTAGGCAGGTTCCTTACCATCGGTGCCACCTGGGAAACCCTACAAGTATAGAGAATATTCCGAGCATTTTGAGCTGTGTCTAAGAGATATTGAAAACCCCCACCAGATGATGTTAACTACTGATCTCCTTGACTTTGCCTAATCAAAGACTAAACTACAATTGTTTGGTCTCATTTGACTGTTTTCCTTTGTTTCTGAGGTTTCTCATTTATCTGATTAAACATATTGTTTGGCTAAAGTTCGCGTCAGGCTGAGGACAGGAGGGGAACAGAGGAGTTAAGCAGCTTGTTCAGGGATATGAACCTGTGCCAGCTGGCTATTACCACCTGTGTTGAATGACTGCCATACTCTTGTTTCTGTCAATTTCATTCATTCTTATTCGCCAGGCCTGATAATTTGGATCATTTGGGATTCATTCTTTATCATTCTTCTTCCTGCATGCCTCCTTCCTACCCCCATCCCTCACACCCTCCTCATCTTAAATCTTAGAGCCCTGATCAGTTTTTTGCTCCACGATCATGAACTCTAAGGACATTCCCTTGAGAAGGATGGATGTATAAAGTGCTCAACGGTGTTAATATTTCTAAACTTGAAGCTCATGACCTCTGATCTGAGGGTAAGAAGCAGAATGAGTGTGGAGTGGGGGAGGATGAGAGTGAGTGCAAAGGGGAGAGAGAACACTCCAGCATCCTTGTCCTGTGTTTTATGGCTTTGGGTTTATATGATCTGCTGGAGTAGCTTTTGGCTTCTTTCTCAAGCACTGTGCCTGCAATGGGGGAGCTGTCAATAGAAAGGGTTCATCTTTCCCCTTTCCCCAAACTGTTTACATAGTCACCTCTATCATAGCACCTATAACACCTTATTCCTTCCATAGTGGTCTCCTTTAGATTCCCAAAATTTGGATTAAAGAGTAGTTAAGAAGGACCATAAGTGACTTCAAACTATATCCTCAAAAACTTGAATAATGTCTGGCTCATTCATGTTCAATAAGTGACTGAAGACTAAGTGAGTTAACAAATGCCTGAAATAAACCAGCCTTTACCAAGAAGCATAAATGAGAGCAGGTAATATGTTCTAGTTATATTTTTTCTAAGGAAAAAAAAATGTTGGAGGAATGTAACAATATCAATACAAATAAATACTAATGTTTACTAATTCTGTACTTATTTTAAGAAGTAAATTGTTATTATTCTTTAAGTGGGTAAATTTAAGGGAATAATTTGTTCACTAAATACATTACTGAGCATGACTTGGCCTAGTTCAAGCTGTAGATTCCAGACACATATAGCAAATATAACCTGAGTCTTTTCTCCAAGCAGAGCCCTTCTGTGACATATGCTCTACTGATGCCTAACTCTGGGGACCTGAGCCTATGTTCAGTCTTAAAACCGTTGCTTTCAGCTTACAAGAATATGGGCATTCATTTCCCTCCTTCCTTCTTCAAGGGTTTCCCTTCTATCCAGTTTCTCAGGAAACAAACTTCACTTTCTTCCTCACACATTGTTTACTATGGTTCAGTGTTTTATATTCCCCTTAAGTCTTTCATAAATCCTTTCACCCTACTCCCAGCAGACAACAAAAAGAAAATGGGAGTAAAAGGAAGGAAGAAAAAAAAAAAAGAGGTAAACCCTAAATTTACATAGCATTGTATGTCAAATCCATTCAACTAAGAAAAGGAAATAAAAAACATCATCAGAAAATTTCTTATATCTGCTTCTAACCCTGAGGTGATTTCATTATACATGTCTTCAGAAAGCTTATCCTCCTTTCCAATAGCACTATAATTTTCAGAAAATGCTTTATCCTTGCAGTGGCAGAATTCTAGAAATTTTTATAACCTGATCCAACTTTCTGAAACAAAGCATTTACTTTATTACTTTGTTGCATGTTGAAAATGGATATTCAGACAGAACATATATTTTTTCAGAGTCATAAAATTACATTATAAGCTCTTCAAAGCAGATTCCTGAAAGCAAACCTTGTCTGTTTGTCCTATAACCTTTGGGTATCACCAGTAAGTCCTGGGCAGAACATGTAGTCTGCAAGAACAGAGTAGCTATGTCAAGAGATGGGTAAAGCTGAGCACATTATTTCTCACATTATAGGAAAAATTTTAATAAAAGGATAACCAAGAAATAGAGCCTAATTTGGAAGCCAGGAGAAAACAGATTATGAATCAAACTGGAGGACAAGGTGAAGTCATGCACCAATGAAAAGAGGAAAAATCAATAACAAAACTAAAAGGAAGCAGTGAAATGAACATACATGCCTATACCCATCGAGAGGGCCTAGAGGTACTGATGCCCAGCATCCATGAGCACAACCAGCTCCCAGACCCTGGCTTCTAATACCATTCTCCAATGAAAGAAACCAGGGATCCTTTGAGAAATGGATGATTCTAGAACTGGGGCAGAATATACAAATTGGGAACGGAGTCTCTTGTAAAACCAGAAAGTAGAGACGTGCTTAAGAAACAAAAGGATGGGAGCATAGGAAAGGGACAGAGGAAAACTGAGAGACCCCAATTGCTGAAGTTGGAACAGTTTAAAGAACAAAATAACGTAGTATTGGCTCATTACCCAAAGAATAAAATAAATGTCCAAAGGTTCATATTAACACTAAAATAAGTAAATGGAGCAGAGACAAACCTCCCACACGGAGAACTCCAAAAAATTTATGTAAGTACTCCTCCCCTCAGAAAAGTCAATTTACCGCCCAACTTGTGCGGCCTGCGCTTAGTGACATGCTTCCAAAATAGCAGAGTATAAGAGGAGAGAGAAAAAGAACTTTACAGTGGAGAAACTGGAAAATACGACCTCAGCCAGGTGATTGAGATTAATATCCACAGTGATGAATCATGTTGAGAGTATGTACCTTTGACATTATGAGAGTGGCACCTTAACTCTGAGGTCTTCCTCCCAGAAACGTATTACCATGGTCTAACCATGAGATAAATATCAGACAACCCCAAAATGAGGCACATTTTACAAAATACCTGGCCAGTTCTCCTCAAAACTGTCAAGGTCATCAAAAAGAAGGAAAGCTTAAAAAGCTATCAAAGGAGGGGGCTGGGAAGATATGATGACTAAATATAATGTGGAACCTTGAATGATGCCCTAGAACAGAAAAAGTATATTAAGGAAAATTAGTAAGGTCAGGAGAAGGAAATGGCAACCCACTCCAGTATTCTTCCCTGGAGAGTCCGTGGACAGGGGAGCCTGCTGGGCTGCTGCCCGTGGGGTCGCACAGAGTCGGACACAACTGAAGCAACTTAGTATGCATGTATGCATTGGGGAGGGACATGGCAACCCACTCCAGTGTTCTTGCCTGGAGAATTCCAGGGACGGAGGAGCCTGGTGGGCTGCTGTCTATGGGGTCACACAGAGTCGGACACGACTGAAGTGACGTAGCAGCAGTGAAGGTCAAAGAAACTCTGATTAATTAATACTAACTTGCTGATCTGGTTCTTTAGCTGTGATAAATGTACCATAGTAACATAAGATATGAACAGTAAAGAAAACTCAGTGATAGAATAGATGAGAATTCCCCATACTATCTGTGCAGCTTGTTTGTAAATCAAAAATTATCCCAAAATAAAAAGGTTTTTTTCAAAAGCAATAAATAAAAGGGCGTTGTAAGAAGCAAGGTACAGGCATAGAATTATACACTTAAGTCCAGCCCCTAAATACTGGAAAGCTGAACATCCTTCAGGCATTTCTTTTATGTTAGTCTTGGGACATCTCAGCGGGCCTAGAAAAGACGCATGAAGTAGTTAAATTTGTCTGGACCCATGGAGACTTCTCAAAATACGTATTGATTGATCATATTGCAAAATCAACAGTGCATAGATGCCTGTTATATTTTTTACTTCCTGTATCACTTCTTTTTGCAAGGAGTCCAACCTTCCACAGGTATTTGTATATGACCTAAGCATAGGACCACCCAGAATGCCTCATCACCCCAAGCACAGTGGCTTCATAACAGAGAAGAAAAACCTGCATGTTGGATCTCTTCCTTTAGTTCTAACCTTTGCGCTCTGTTCCCTGAGGTTAGTCATGCTGGCTCTGCACCTCCATAAAAGAAATGTTGCCTAGAGCCTGAAATATACATAATAGCCCTTTCTGAAGGCTCTGCTTCCCAGGTTTGACCTTTAAAAGTATAACACTTTTCCTGCATGCAGAGATAAAAAGTTGCAGAACAGAGAGTGACATTTGCCTTGTTGGAGGTTTACAAGAATATCACGATCAGACCTATGAAGACAACCATGAGAACAAAGGATTATCACATCCCCTTCAGGGTCAGGCTGGCACCAAGAAGTTTGCAGCAACCAGCCACCTGCCTCCCCCTCTTGGTATAAAAGAAGCCTGAATTATTCTTTGGGACACTAGTCCACAATCTTCTCCCACTGCTTGTCCTTATACCTCATCTCTTGACTTACTGCCCTGTGGTGAGCGGGAAGAACTTAGACTTGGTAATATTTGGTCCAAGGGTGAGTGTGGAACCCAAAGAGCCAAGCGTAATCATTTTTGGTGGATCGGTGTAAATACTCAGTGTGCTTCTGAAACTGCGAACTGTATTAAGCTATGTGAGCCTGGCACTATGAGGACCATCTTTTCCAATGGAGAGAGCTTCCTGGATAAACACCCCAGAAAAAAAAGAGAGAGAGAGAAATAGATATGGAAAGAGAGAAATTTCTAATGGTGTCATCTGGGACCTTAAGCCGATAGCACCCCTTTGGGGAAACTCAGTTATTTGAGCTGGTAAATTCCTGGTTTTTCTTAAGTGACTTTGATTTGTGTCACTTATGTCATTTTGTGTCCAAAACCCTGATTAACAAAAGCACTCCGAGATTGAACAGATGAATGCTCAACTGATAAATCATTTGTTTATTCACAGCTGTTTGTATATTGGAATACTCAACATTAATGAGTGAAAGTGAGAGTCGCTCAGTCGTGTCTGACTCTTTGCGACCCCATGGACCTTCCAGTCCATGGAATTCTCCAGCCAGAATACTGGAGTGGGTAGCCTTTCCCTTCTCCAGGAGATCTTCCCAACCCCAGGATTGAACCCATGTTTCCTATATCACAGGCAGATTCTTAACCAGCTGAGCCACAAGGGAAGCCCAAGCATACTAGAGTGGATAGCCTATCTCTTCTCCAGCGGATCTTCATGACTCAAGAATCGATCCGGGGTCTCCTGCATTGCAGGCAGATTCTTTACCAACGAGCTATGAGGGAAGCCCCAACATCAATGAGCACCTACTATTTGCCGAGGCTGCGTTAGGTCCTGGAAAGAAGAACAGTCTCTTCCTCAAGAACACACAGTCTTCAGGAGAGACAGACAGGCAGTGCAGTAGACCCTGATAAAGGTTTTACTGCACACAGTCAGCCTTGAAAGATGGGCACTCAATGGAGGCTAAGGTGACATCCTGAGGAAAAGATGCCAGAACTGGGTTTAGAAGGAGTTAGAGGAGAAAATAGTCTGAGTCAAGGGTGGAGGGAAATGTCAGGATGGGGAGAGGCAGCTGTCAAGCTAATAGGGCATCTGTGTGGCACAGAGGTGTCAGGAGCCTGACTGCCTTGAGGATCTGCAAGTACGTCAGCAAGACTGATCTGTGGGGCGAAGAAAAGAAGAGGCAAGAGGTGAGGCAGTTTCCTGAGTCTGAACTGTTAGCCTAAAGAATAATCAAGGGCTACAGATAGTGGTTGGGATTCCCTGGTGGCTCAGATGGTAAAGCGTCTGCTAGCAATGAGGGAGACCTGGGTTCGATCCCTGGGTTGCAAAGATCCCCTGGAGGAGGAAATGGCAACCCATTCCAATGCTCTTGCCTGGAAAATCCCATGGACGGAGGAGCCTGGTAGGCTACAGTCCGTGGGCTTGCAGAGAGTTGGAGATGACTGAGCGACTTCACTTTCACTTTTCACAGATAATGGTTACATTCTGACAATTATCTCAATCAATGTGGGTAAATCCTTCACATGGTTGTATGTTTGACGGCTTTCTCTCTCTCTCTCCCTCATGCACACATACACACATACATCTATAATGGCAGCTCACTCAGCCATATACTTTTTTCTAAGTCCAGTCTCAGTTAGCCACAGTTCAGCTCTCAAGTTGATTGCCCAGAACTCAGCAAGGTATCAAGGCAAGCATGGTTCCTGTTTGAGCAGATAAATTGTTAATGGATAACTCGGAGCTGATATTCCTTCTTGCGCACTTGATCAACACAGATCAGTTCTGCGATCAGCACACACTTCTTATTCCCAATAACAATTTTTATAAAAGGTTTCCTTGGACTAAATAAGATCTGCACCCATCATTGACTTTTCTACTTTGGAAAATGTTCACTAGCTTAGCAAAGGCTCACTACATAAGAGCACTGAGAATATGTTACCACTGGCTCATGAAATTCAATGAGATTTACTAACAAGAATTGTGGTATCTGAGGACCAATTTGAAAAATATAGATCTTGTTCAATCCAACAAATACTCATTAAGTTCCCACCCTGCAAAAGCCACTATTCTGGAGGCTCTGTGGGGTACAAACTGAATGTCCCATGCAAAAACAAATTTTCTCAATCATGCTATGAAGGGCTCTTTACATATCAAAGTTGGCAGGAAAGAGAGAACTAAAATTGTTTCAAACTGTTGTTGGCAGTAAGCTTCTGTCTGTGTTAATTACACTCTATGTTTGATGCTCATCATTCAGTTAACAGTCAACGCATTGTAGACTTTCTGTGATTCACTAAATACCAAATTACTGTGTGTAGCTTTTTGGATTTCTGAGTATATCAAATTTATATCATTCCCAGACTTGATGATTTAATAGTTGGGAGTGTTTCCAGCCCTAACTCCTTTGAAAAATAACTAATCATTGAAAATCTTGGGCACAAACATAGACACACTCATGAAGAAGGACTTAAAAGCTTATAACCCTTTAAAATGCATATTTTTTTAAGGAAGCTCTTTTAACTTTAAATTTGAAAGGGTAGATGACTTGGGAAGAAAAATGCACAAAATATTTTAGTATTTTCTACTTATATATTGTTATAATGCATGAGGAAGAAAATTTAGTCGCTCAGTCGTGTCCAACTCTTTGCAACCCTATGGACTGTAGCCTGCCAGGCTCCTCTGTCCATGTAATTCTCCAGGCAAGAATACTGGAGTGGGTTGCCATTTCCTTCTCCAGAGGATCTTCCCAATCTAGGGATTGAACCCAGGTCTCCCACATTGTAGGCAGATGCTTTACCTTCTGAGCCACCAGGGAAGTCCATTATAATGCATAGACATCATCAAAAAATTTAACAGAATTTGGGTGTGTGCATATACTATGTTTGGTATGAGGGTGAGGGAGAGAACTATTAAGAATAATTTAAGGTTAAGAGCATAATGAACAGAAAACAAAGAGAAAACACATGCTTCATGTAGGTTAGTTTTAAGCTTAGAATTCAGTTCTCAAAGTACATACTAGGTAGAGCATAGTTGGCACTCTACAGACTGCCCATACTCAGAGAGGCGCCGGAGTCAGCTTGTGCTAGCCTGCAACAGCAAATTTTGTGCATCTTTTCTCACCTCCCCATTCAGCAACTTACTATGGGTAACTTGAAACTGGCCGTTAATGTGAAGTTATACCACAGAAACTGGCAAATCCTATAAATCAGAGCTTATTTTTTCCCCAGAAGAGCTGATTGATAAACATTTACAAGAACATAACTCTGTGTGTGTGTGTATGTATGTGTGTGTATATGTGTATAGACATGCAAACACACACAGATACAAAATACATGTTAGGGAATAAGAGGCTACATAAAACTATAATATAGGGATTTTTTTGTATCTTCATATTGGACATTGAATACCCTTTCTCTTTGGTGGTTATAGATACATAGATTGATGGTAAATAGATAAGTAGGGAAAATTATTGAATAATTAAATTATTACTGTAACAAAAAATAAAATTGGAATAAAGATATGGCTAATAAATGTAGAAAAATTATAACAGCTTTACTAAAAAGAAAAAATTCTCAAGCATTTTATAACCTTGTTTGAGCCAGGAAGATATTAGTCTACACTGAACTCAACTACCCGTTTCATGTATAAGGAGACTGAGGCACAGAACTTTTAAGTGACATAGCTATAGCTATAAAACTAGGCAAGTGATCAAGCAAGAATGAGATATATAATTTTCTCACTCAGATTTCTAACGGGTCCATTATACCTACTGGGATCCTTTTCACGGTATCTTAGGCTGAAATTCCCCAAACAAGCAACAATTTTTCCAGCAAATGTTTTTCATTATTAAAATAAAATACTGGTTGTATCAACCCTCCTAAGAGAGCAGAAATATATTACAGATGTATATTTAAAGCAGACCTCCCACAGATCGTTCCAAGGCTTGACTAAAATCACCAATATCTTCTAGATGGAAAGATTAGACCCCAAAATTTGAGCTGCCATGATGATTTAACATGATTTTCTTTTATAAAATTTCTCCTGAATGGATCATATTTACCATTTCCCCACATCATTTAAGGCAAAACTAAACAGACATGGTTTTCCTCTTCTCAGAGTGTTAAGCTAATTTTAAACCTTTAAGGAGATGATAAGTAGCTGAGTACTATTTTAAGATATCAAATGGTTAAGATACTAATGAAATTATCTGCCAGATTTACAACAAATACATGAATTTCTTGATGTTCTCTAAAATACCCTGTTCAAAGGGAATGCTTACGCATGGGATAGTTTGCAGTTTATAAACTATTAGATTGCTAGAAACTTTGTCCTAGGAACAGAAGGAAGCCAATTTCTATCTCTCTCCCACTTGAAGATACCTCTTATCAGGCATTGCTGAGGGCGTTCACTGTATCTCTTCCATTCATTTCATAAAAATAAATTGAGGCAATACTGCAAAAAGAATAGACTTCAGAGCCAGACACTCAGGTTCAAATCCACTCGACTACTTTCAAGTGGAGAAGGAAATGGCAACCCACTCCAGTACTCTTGCCTGGAAAATTCCATGGACGGAGGAGCCTGGTAGGCTGCAGTCAGTCTATGGGGTCGCAAAGAGTCGGACACGACTGAGCAGCTTCACTCACTCACTTCACTCACTTTTAAGAGCACAACCTTGAAGAGTCACTTAACCACTCTGAGCCTCAATTTCCTCGTCTATAAATGCCTAGAGTTAACTTGATTTAAGGTTAAAGACAGAGTATTTCTAAAGTATTTGATAAAGTATTTCTAAAGTATTTGATAGAGTATCCAGTTCCTAGTAGATGCTCAACAAAACTTAGTTTCTTCTTCTTTTCCAGCCCACGCTCTCCACTGGCTAGACATCAGAGATACAAAAATTAATAAATCATCGTCCTTGCACTCTAGGTATTTCCAGTACTGGAGGAGAAAAGATTTCTAAATGACTCACTTCCACACAGTATAACTTGGTAAATCAGACTTTCATCAGAAAACAGATGGTGCCTCAAATTGGATAATTTGAGGAGCATCTAATAAAGGAACTATTTGCTAAGGTATGGCTATGGTGAGAAAACCACAGGAGATAGTACAGTGTCCCAGGGCTAAGAAACTGTGAGATGCAGCCCGCGGCAGGCTGGAGGAGCACACTCAGCTTCCTGGAAGGAAAGAATGCAACCGCGGGGTGCACGTTCCGCTCCACGTACAATGACTGTACATTTCTTTCCAACTCGAGGATAAAAAAAAAAAAAGTGGATGCAAAGGTGAAAACAGAAGCGTACGAATGTATAACGGAGAAGGGATACAGATCCACGGCAGAGTCAAGGAGGAAATAATCACATTCCTAGAGAAGTCAGGGGAGATGCAGAGGGGGTGGGTCTTGAAGGACGAGTATGAGCTTACCTAACAGAGAAGAAGTCAAAAGACAAAGGATGTGACAGATGGGAAAAAAGTCTAGGTGCCTAGCCCTGCTGAAAAGCTGATACATATTTTTTTTTAAGCTCTTTATTAAGGTGCAATTTTAGATTTACAAAAAAATTGCAGGGAGTGCAGAGAGTTCCCACGCACCCTTGATCCAGCTTTCCCGGATGTTACCATCTCGCATGATCTTTGACCTTCGGCGATAGGTTTGTGTGTACATATGCAGGTGGACATGTGCACACACACACACACACACACACGAACATGAGACAGGCTAGAACTGACATGCTTAAAGACAAGTAGGATGCAACACAGTGTTTAGGGAGAGGCCTGGGGATTACAGAGGATGAGGACGGACAAAAATTCTGAGATCACGTTGAAAAGCATCTTAAAATGTGTTTACTTCTTTCCACCCTCAATGTCACTATTGCCATTGAGGCCACCAGCATCTCTCACCTGGGTGACCACCACGGCCCCTTCCAATCCACTCTACAGCCAAGGCGATATTCCTAAAAAACAAATCTCATCCTGTCTCTCCTGTAACTGGGCTCCTCCAGGGGCTCAGCGGTAAAGAATTTGCACGCAGTGCAAGAGATGCAGGAGACGTGGGTCTGATCCCTGGGTCGGGAGGATCCCCTGGAAGGTGGCATGGCAGTCCACTCCAGTATTCTTGCCTGGAGAATCCCATAGACGGGGAGCCTGGCGGGCTATATAGTCCATAGGATTTCAAAGAGTCAGACACGACCAAACCAATTGAACACACACTCACTCCTCTACCAAACAGCGGTGAGCAGCTCCTTATTGCCCTTAAAAGAGAGTTCAGCTCCCCTGTTTGGCTTTAACACCTTCCTTGCCCTCTCCAGCATCTCCTAGCCTCTCCTGCCCCTTCTGAAGCTCTCCTCCCCATTCTTTCAGCTCCTCAATCTCCAGAAGCAAAAAATAGCTTCTCAGTTCCTGAAAGAGGGCAGGTTTTTCTCTCACCTTTCCTCCTCTTCACCAGCCAACTCCATCTTCAGCCCTGACATAACTCACACCTTGTCCATCCCGCACTCCCCCTGTCTCCCCCAAGATCTGTTTCCTCTCAAGATGCTCTGGGCATAGTCCTGCCCCAGTTTTGATCGTCCTGAACTACAGTTACCAGCCCCCTTGTCTACCTCCTGCTCTAAACTCTAGGATCCTTGAAAACAGAGATCATGTTTAGTCAACATTATATCTCTCATAAATAGCACAGCATATAGAGGGCGCTCAAAAAAAATCTTGATTGTTTGGATAAATCTCTAATGTTGAAATATCAGACATGGAGACAGGCATCCAGTGAGATGCTTTTGCTGAAATATTCTCTTAGCTAATCAGGAAAGGGACCTCCCGTTCTGTCTGTTGATCCAGCATGGGCTGGTTAAATCCATAAAATAGGTTGGCCACTGATCTTACTCTGTGTGTACTGGGCACAAGTCAGCATAAGTCACCAGTAACGACACACAGAATAAGCCTAAGATGAGATTCACTGAGAAAAGCATACAAGCAGAGCAGCGATGGCGTGCTGATAATTCCCTGAAATCCCAGAGAGTGTAGTCAGCCCCGAACAGTGGATGCACCAGGGACAGTGCTCCAAAGAGGGGTATGAACTCCAGTGCTGCTGGAAGTATTTACCTAGAAGCTGGGAGGAGAGCAGAGAACACCACCGACCACCTAACAAGGGAACCCCTAGGGTAGTGTTAGTCACTCAGTCCTGTCCGACTCTTTGTGACCCATGGACTGTAGCCTGCCAGGCTCCTCTGTTCATGAGATTTTTTCAGGCAAGAATACTAGAGTGGGTTGCCATTTCCTTCACCAGGGGATCTTCCCAACCCAGGAATTGAACCTGGATTTCCTGCACTGCAGGCAGAGTCTTTACCATCTGAGCCACCAAGGGCTGGGGATCAGGGCAGCTATATCTGGTGACCTTGTCTCCTTCTGATGAGCGAGCTCCCTGCCAAGCCACCTAATGGAAGCAGGAGACAGCCACCAGGTAATCAACTCACAAATGTGTCTCCTCACCTGTGACACTCCAAGATGCTGAAAGTTCAGAAAGAAACACAATTCAAGCGCCCTAAATTGTCTCAGCCACTCGCTTTTTAGAGTTGCCTCAACTCATCCTCAAACATGGCAGTCTGGGAGTGAAGCCAAAGCTCCAGTGCTTCAGCCTCCTGATGCAAAGAGCCAGCTAATTGGAAAAGGCCCTGATGCTGGGAAAGATTAGGGGCAGGAGGAGAAGGGGACGGCAGAGGATGAGATGGTTGGGTGGCATCACCGACTCAATGGACATGAGTTCAAGCAAATTCCGGGAGATGGTGAAGGACAGGGAAGCCTGGCGTGCTGCAGTCCATGGGGTTGCAAAGAGTCAACGTGACTGAGCAACTGAACAGCAAAAACTGAGAGTGTACAGGACTCCCTTTCCCACACAAACCAGGGATCAGAACACTACAGGGCCCTCCTCATGCACACAGCCACACTCTCAAGTGGTGTGAATTGAAGGACGCGGTTCCAGTTACCAATTGCAGCATGAAAAGTTGTCCCAAAGCTTAGTGGCTAAAACAGCAACCATCATTTTACTATCCCTGGTCATCCCTCAGGAAGGCCTTCTCTGGCTGATGCTGGCTCCAAGTCGCTCAGGCGGCTACAGTCACGTGATGGCTGGCAACGGAACAGCTGGTGGCCAGCCAGGCACCTCTGTCCTCAGTCGTATCCAGGCTTCTCCCTGTGGTCTCTCCCCGTGAGTTCCTTTGCCCTTCCTCACAGCACAATGGCCTCAAGTCATTTTGAGTGTTTACCCAGAGGCTAAGTGTTCAGAGCAATGATTTCAGTGACCTATGCACAAGGAGCTTCACCTTTTATGACTTAGCAGTGGAAGCTCCATAATGTCACAATAACCAAAGCCATGAGCTCACCCACATTCAAGAGAAGGGAACGTAGATCCAACCTCTCAGTGTCACACTGCAAGAGGACCATGTGAGATAGAGATATTGTTGCGGCCATCTTTGGAACATACAGTCCTTTGAAGGCACCAAGAAGGTGCTGGTCCAAAGAAAGCTCTCCCCCAAGCCATCCATGGCACAAACCCTCCACCATTAATTTTCCATCAGTTACTATTCCTACATAGGCAAGGCCCTATGAAAGAGGGGTACAGAATATGGGCTCAAAATGAAAGCAAGAAGCCAGGAAGAGAGGAAAAGATTTTGATTCCTTGAGCAACACAGTAAGATTTTTATTTTAGAACTATCTAGTTGTGTTGTGGAAAGTGAACTGGAGAAAGCAAAACTAAGGTAGGAAAATCAGGGGGGATGCTGTTTGTCATCTTTGCCTCTAATCTCTGCGTGTGCATCTCAGTTCTCTTGTTTTTTAAAGTGAGAAGAACAGCAGCACTCACCTCAAGGACAAATTGTGAGAAATACTAATAAATGTAAGTTGGCCTTCCGAGGTGGTGCCAGTGATAAAGAATTCATTTGCCAAGTTCTTGGGTCAGGAAGATCCTCTGGAGAAGGAAATGGCAACCCACTCCAGTACTCTTGCCTGGAGAATCCCATGGACAGAGGAGCCTGGGGGCTGCAGTTCATGGGCTCACAAAGAGTTGGACATGATTAAGCAATTGAGCAACAGCAATAAATATAAGTTAATACAAGAGGGTGCTAGGTATAATGCTTGGTGTATAGTGTTTCGTACACATACACACGCATCTACTTGCTACTACCCATACTCCTACTCTCCATGTGAGAGATGATAGCAGCCTAAATTAAGGAAATGGATACCTTTTAAATATTTATTGCTTGGAGGGTGAGGCTGGCTCTTGGGGGGACGGAATCAAGAATGACAACTATGTTTTGACTTTGAGCAAATAATTGAGTAATAATGGATGAGAAATACTGAGAGAGACAGCTCTCTCATACACAGACGCAAGCCTAAACATTCCTCAGGGCTTGTTTGCAAAGTGCTCTCCTTGGTTGTAAAAACTTCTAGAAGCTGACAAGCTTCTCAGCTGCTCTAAGCATCATTTTTTCATCTGTGAAAAAGAAATAACAATAAAGTGTAAATGTGCACTTGATGTGAATTTAACTCTATGATCTCAGCAAAAGAGAGAGAATAAGCCTGAGCACAAGAGAAAAAATAAATTATGTCCCCATGATTCAAACCATTCCACTCAGTGAGTGCAAAGCTCTAAAACAAACATGACGTGGGAGAGAAGAATCTGCTATTACCCCAGTTGGTTGGTTCCCGCTTCTCTTCTACACTTCTTGATTATAATAGTTAAATGTAGATTTTCATATGACATGACCTCAAATAAAATCCAGGACCCATCTTTAGTTACTTGGTTCATTACTCCATTAAAGCAAAGACTCATAACAAAATAAAACGTACATAACTTGAATCATTTATTTTAACTTAAAGCATTAGTTGCTCAGTCGTGTCCAACTCTTTGCAATCCCATGGACTGTAGCCTGCCCGATTCATCTGTTGACAGGATTCTCCAGGGAAGAATACTGGACTGGGTAGCCATTCCCTTCTCCAGGAGTATCTTCTGACCCAGGGATTGAACCTGGGTCTCCTGCCTTGCAGACAGATTCTTTACCATCTGAGCCACAAGGGAAACCCATTTTAACCTAAACAAGTATAAATTTATCATCTTATCTTTTGCTATACAGTCAAGGCTTAAGAAAATTTTTTAATTTATTTTTTCTTAATATAGGTTCGTTGACTGGAGTTTCCCACTGTATTTCTTGAGTAAAGTTTAATACTTTCCTGTTTACAGTAATGATACACATTTAGAATCAAAAATAACAAGGTCATAACCTAGGAAATGAATGAGGTAGTATCGTAGCTCAGATCTGTGTGAATTTCAGAGACATTGTCTGACCCAGTTATCGTCTATGGCCTTTCTCTTGGGGGTGACATCACACATTTCTTAAAATGTGTTTCGTGCCTGCATACCCCACAGGCTGGTTCCAGTCCTGACTGAGACTCTCCCTTTGTTCAAACACTCTGGATTAAATTAACTGCTGACTTGATACCATGCCATCATATACTTCTCCACTTCCTCTCCTCTGGGTTTTACTCATAACTTAGACATCCAAATAAGCAATAAAATCACAGGAAGTGCCTCCCCAAAAATGCGTTGGAATAAAAGGACTTCATTTCAAATTATCGAACTAATAGACATCTCAGGACATCGCTGAGGACACCCAGCCGGGTGTCTTCTTGCCCTCAGCAGAGAGTCAGCGGAACCACCCAAGCTAAACTGTCCCTTTCCACAAACCTCCTCGACACGCCCCCTCTACCTGTCCTCGTCACCCCCTCTTTCAGAATGGACTCTGTTTCCCCATTCTGGTGTTAAGGACAAGAAGGAAACCTATGTATTATCCGTGACCTCATGCCCAAGTTGTCCCAGAGGGTCCCTGCCACCCTGGGGTCCTGGGGTCTGTGCCACCTGCCTGCCTCTCCTCCAGATTCCCCACCTGGGTGTCCAGGTCTTTGCCAGCCTGGCACCTCCCTAGCTGCCTTCTCTGCACGCTCACAACAGCCTCCTGAGGCCAAGTCCCAGCATCTTAAGCAACAGCCTCCTGAGCGGGCTCCCAGCTGCCCATTCTTTTCCCTGTATCATCACGTGCGTTGAGTTTCTCTCTCATCTTCTCAGTCCCTTTCTCCAAAAGCTTCAGCGATTCCATGGCTTGGGTTAAAGCCCCAGTGTCTCCAGTAAGACACAGCAGGCCTTTCCCAGGTCACGTGACCCAGGTCATGTGTCCAGCCATGCCTGCAGCCTCTCCACCTCCCCAGGGCTGCTCATCCAAGCCTAAATGATGCACCAGTGTCCCCTGGCCCTTGTTCCAGATCATTCTTTCTGGGAAGCCCTTCTTTCCAATCCTATGATGAAATGCTGCTCATCCATCCAGATCCGAGTTAAAAGACACCTTTTCCGGGATGCATTCATTCACTCATACACTCCTTCACTAAGCCCCAGTCACATGTCTGGCCCTGGTGTTACCATCATCAGCAGAACTGGGACTCATACTTCACAACACCGTGAGAGACACAGGCATCAGACAGTAATCACACAAGCGAGTATAAGACCGAAACCATGGCAAGTCTGAAAAAAAATCACTGCTTCCGGCATAGCAAACACAATGTGCAAAGGGCTTTGGGAGAGGCATGCCCCACAAACAGCAGAGAGCAAGAAAACACCAGGCTGGGAGAAGACAGCACAATGGTGAGGGGGTGTGAGCGAGCCACTGAAGCCCAGATCACAAGAGGCCTCGGTAGCCATGAAAAAAAAAAAGGAAATAATTTCTAATTTTAAGACCAGCGGGAAGAAATAGCAGAGCTTCCAGCGGAAGGATGACTGGATCAGTTTCGCTTTCTGGAAAGATCACTCTGTCTGCCACCGGAATGGATGCAGAGCGACTGGAGAAGGAATTGAGTATAACTCCTTCCCATCCAGTAAGAATATGGACAAGAGGCCCAGAAAACAGTCTTGGAGTTCCATGCTTGCCGTGAGAAATCTGCAAGATAGACAAGCCACGTACAGGAAGGGTGACTCCGCCTTGTCTCCACCGGACCCTGAGGACCACACCTCCGCCCCGGCATGCCTGTACGTGCCCTCCCCAGCTCCAGCATCATCTGGCCTCGTGTTAGAGAAGGGGTATCATCTCGCTTCCACGTCCTCTGAAACAAGGAAATAGAGTCACGTACTTCTCTACCTTTAATCGTTTCATTTCTGCTTTGATTGAGCCTCGAATATTTTCTTCTAGGAACAAAGATATTATGTTAGTTCTTTCTTATATATGGTTCTCATAGTTAATAGTCCTAAATATATGTTCATTTGTCATTTTAATATCACAATTTTTTTACTTGAGAATTTTATTTGTATGAATAGATTATGTTTATATGAATAAAATTTGGATGTATGAGTATGTGTGTGTGTTTGCATGGGTATTTTGAGAACTAATAGTTGCCAAAATACACACACAAATATACACACTCACACACACACACACATATATAGCAGGGGAAAATATGAAGTGTTTGTGGCATCAAGCAGAATGTAGGATGTATGCAGCAGCAGCATCGGCATACGGACCAGGAGCTGCTGGGTCACCGTTTGCCATGGGGAAGTTGTCGTTCCCATCATCAACCCAACATCAATCCAAAAGTTGTGAAATTTGACTGTTTTATTTTAAATCTGAAAATACATATAGTTGATATATATGGGAGGCAGTAAAAAGAATTTCCCAAGTCTTGTCCTTGAGATAAAAGACCTCTGGTGTAAGAATGGCAATATGGGTACACATTTTGCAAAGCAGGGGAGCCGGTCTTCACCTGACCTCCCCACCCCCAACACCACCGCCTATTTCACTTTGCCATTCCTAAAGGGCTTGAGCTCATGAAAAAAGGAGAGATGGAGGAATCCAATCAAGATTAAAAACAGAAAGAATGGGCAGTGGGGAATTTGTTACTCTCTTCCACCTCTGACCAAACTAGGACCTTGAGCGGTACCAGGGCTTTCTCCTGTGATGTTCAGAGTGTCTGGGGAAAAAACAAAACTGGTGACACATTTTCCAGGTACAGTTGGAGAGTGACAGTCTTTGATACTTGAAGGAAAACATGCTGGCCTGTGCACACAGACACGAGCGAGACAGGGCCCCACCAGCATCAGCAATGAGGAACTAACTCCAAGAGCCCATCCGGGCAGAACTTCAACAGGAGGGAAAGGAGAATGCAGCCACCTGTAGGGTGGGAGGAGGGACGGTTGCTCTTGTGTGCTTCCTCCAGGTGTCCTCCAGAGGAGGAAAACAGACCACAGGAACACTGCTGATGTTGTTGCTGTTCAGTCACTCAGTCGTGTCTGACTCTTTGCCACCCCATGGACACGCCAGGCCTCCCTGTCCTTCACCATCTCCCAGAGTTTGCCCAGACTCATATCCATTGAGTTGGTGATGCCATCCAACTATCTCATCCTCTGTCGTCCCCTTCTCCTCCCACCTTCAATCTTTTCCAGCATCAGGGTCTTTTCCAGTGAGCCAGTTCTTCGCATCAAGTGGCCAAAGTATTTCAGCTTCAGCTTCAGCATCAGTCCTTCCAATGAATATTCAGGACTGATTTCCTTTAGGATGGACTGGTTGGATCTCCTTGTAGTCCAAGGGACTCTCAAGAGTCTTCTCCAACACCACAGTTCAAAAGCATCAGTTCTTTGGTGCTCAGCCTTCTATATGGTCCAACTCTCACATCCATACATGACTACTGGAAAAACAATAGCTTTGACTAAACAGACCTTTGTCAGCAGAGTAATATCTCTACTTTTTATTATGCTGTCTAGGTTTGTCATTGCTGTTCTTCCAAGGAGCAAGAGTCTTTTAATTTCATGGCTTCAGTCACCATCTTCAATGATTTTGGAGCCCAAGAAAATAAAGTCTGTCACTGCTTCCATTGTTTCCCATCTATTTGCTATGAGGTGATGGGACCAGATGCCATGATCTTTGTTCTTTGAATGTTGTGTTTTAAGCCAGCTTTTTCGCTCTCCTCTTTCACCTTCATCAAGAGGCTCTTTAGTTCCTCTTGACATAGACTTCCCTGGTGGCTCAGACGGTAAAGCGTCTGCCTACAATGCAGGAGACCTGGGTTCGATCCCTGGGTCAGGAAGATCCTCTGGAGAAGGAATGGCAACCCACTCCAGTACTCCTGCCTGGAAAATCCCATGGAGGGAGGAGCGTTGTAGGCTACAGTCCATGGGGTTGCAAAGAGTCAGACACGACTAAGCGACTTCACTCTCACTTTCTGCCATAAGAGTGGTGTCATCTGCATATCAGATGTTATTGATATTTCTCCTGGCAATCTTGATTCCAGCTTGTGCTTCATCCAGCCTAGAACAATAGCAGACCAGAAAATGCATGAGGACTTCCCAGCCTTCAACATCACAAGAGTGACTTATCCTTCCCTCAGAGTATTTGGAAGTTAGATCAGGAGAAATGGAGAGGAAGAAATTTTGCACAGAGAAAACAATCTTGATACAGCTGAACACTGAACTAATTAAAGCATGGCCGTTTTGTAGATCTTGATCAAGAAATTCCTGCATTGGCAAGGTTTTATTTGAAAACAAGCTCAAGACTCAGAGGCAGAAATTAAAATCAGTTTAGAGATAAAGTTACTCTTTGAAATAAAAATGTTTGACCATAGAGTCAATACCAATTACATTTATACATCTATCACACAGCACAGGATAGTGTAGCAATTTCCTAGACAAAAATGTTGGCCTGACTGCTTTGGAAGTGAGTGAACGAGACATGAGCGTGATAAAAAGGAATGTTTAAAAGGATTATTTAATGGAGAATATAAACACTGTTTAATGATGGCGTTTGGCTTGCCCAGAAAGGCCAGGAGGCACAGGACTGAGCCAGGTGACTCAACACCTGTTTGAAGTGTCAGCCTGCTAAAGAACAACCCTCCTCACACAACAGCAACTCAAGTGGGAGGAATTAAAAGTGGCTTTGCTATTCTAAACCTGAGAACAAATAGAGATGATTTATGGGCATAAGGCCTCTCCCTCTCGACTGAGTCCTAGCGCCTCCATAAGATCCACTTCACTTGCTGGCGAAAGAGCCGCTGGAGAGAATTACGGTAATCGAATCTGGCTGTAGCCAAAGCAGGCAACTTCGCTTCCAGATCATCGGAGCCGACCAGGATGTCTTTCCTTGTAGATTCTGAAGATGACAACATGCATGTTAACGATATTTAAGCTATTCTTTCCTGAGCTAACAAAAGAAAGCTGCAAGCCCTGCCCACTTCCCCCCTCTTAAGGAAACCAAAGACCAAAGACCCTTTGGCAAAAACCTGTGAAAGTGAGGCTTTGGTTAGTCATTTCTCCTGCCAAAAAGCAAATAACTGTCCCCTCCCACCTGTTTGCCTCCTCCTGTTCTGGCTTCTCTCCCCTGGCAATCACCCAGGATTCACACGTGGGCACCAACAGGGTGGGGAGAGGAGGGTTTTGCAGTGGGGAGGGAAGAGAGGAAGAAGGCTGCCTGGCCGGGGTTAGAATCGGAACATCCATAAAGGTAAGCATCCTCTGCCAGCTCAAGTGCGACTGCTCGGCAACGGCTCCTAAGAACAGAGCAGAAACAGCAAACCACAAAGAAGCAGAGAGACAGGCACCTCCAACATCAAGGTGAAATCAGTCACTCGGATATTCCTTAATGAAAGCTAACGGAGTGGGGAGAGGGGGAGGGCGGGGCATGCAACTCTCAAAGTAAGAAATAGTCCTGGATTGTTGTTATTTATCTGGGACCCCAGGTGTACACTGAGCTCTGTAACAGGTAGCGTGTGCCAAAGCAGAAAGCAGAGCCCTTGCCCCCAAGAGTTTGCCGTCTAAAGGCACACTTGGGCCCAGTTATTCTCCAAGAATCAGCAAAGCGAAAAATAAACACAGCAGACAGAGACACCAAGAAACAGATCTTTGCTGAATGTGTCAAAGCTTTTGAAAACAGGAGGGATTTTGTTTCACATTGCACTGGATTGGAAAAGAGAGAAAAGAGAAGAATCTGCTATTATCAGAAGGATTTAAAGAGATCTCACAGGCTAGAACCATGGGCTAACTACAAAGAGACGGCTTTGAATAAGAGCTGCAAGATAATGATCTCATTTGGGTACAAAATAAAAGGAAGTTTAGGAGCTGCCTACACATTAAAGCCATCAATGCCTCCTTGAGGTTGAACTCCCCAAACAGAAGCTGATCTAAGAGGAACCTGTAAAGTACCATCTAGGATGACCCCTGAGCGGGGCTGACCCTGACGTGACGCCCAGATGAGGTCACTGGGACGCCATGTGGCACAGTGGTCAAGAGACCAGGCTCTGGACACAAAGCAGCAGATCATAGATCAGTTCTCTGCCCGCCACTGGCTTGAGAATGTTAGTTTATTTCTCTGCTACAGTTCCCTCATTTGTCATAAAAAAAAAAAAAGGGAGGGAGGGAGAGAGGAAGGAAGGTGAAGGGGAGGGAAGAAAGAAAAAGAACAGGAAAGAAGCTGCTAATAACACCTAAGTTTATGGGAAACTCTAGACTTAGCACAGCCATAGAGTGAGCTGTTATTACAAGGGAACCTCAACACCCTCCCAGCCTCTCTGTCCCCCCATTATTGGAGGTCTGCTTCTGTACCTGGGTCTCCCCCAGCCCTGCTCCCGAGGCCCGGGTCTGGGAGCCTGCCTCGGTGGTCTTCAGAGTGGGAAGCAAGCCTGATTAGCAGAGTCGTGCGCTCCACAAAACCCTCACCGGATCCGCTTTAGTCTTCACTTTCCTGTTGGCGGAAATGCTCCCATATTTACATCTCTGCAGGAAGAAAACAGGACCAGGATTCACAGTTCCCAATTTGCAGTGCTGATTCCATGTGCTAGGATGGTTCATGATTAGCTTTCAATAGTTTTTAAAAGGCTTCCTTCTCTATGACTTTGAGACAGTGGGAGTGGGCACACGGCCGTGTGATAACTTTCTCACATGGGAGGCCTTGAATCCACCCCTTGGCCCTTCCTCCGAGGGCATCCTGCCTGGTCCCGGCCACTCTGCCCTCCAGGGCCTGAGCCTTGGCCCTCTGTTGGCAGGACCCCCAGGATGCGGCCCCAGCTCCAGGCCACACTCACCTGTCTGAGCACTCTGCATTTCTTGGGATCCCACTTGAGGGGCACCTGCAATCTCTGCTGTCCCTTAGGCAGGGGCCTTCCCTGTGAGCTGAGCCTGCAGGGGGACCCGGTCTGCCAGGATTTCATGCCAGCCCGGACCTGCTACTGGTCACCTGCTCCACCAGTCCCCCAGGCACCCATCCTCAGCTCATCTGGGTCCGACCACCCCTGCCTGCCTCAGTGGACACATGTCTGATTTAAGCAGGGAGCATGCCCCAGCAAGACATCTTATTTCTCAAACCCTGGATCACATATTACCTCCAAGTTCCTTATCCTGATGACTCACTACCACAAGAGGAATGCTGTATCAACAGAAGACGAGCTCCAGCTCTGTTTTCTCGTGGAACACCATCCATGACTCCAGTGTTATTAAAGTCACTGATGTTGACTGGGGAGCCCTGCGATAGTAGTCTCTGATGCTGCTTGCTATTTCTCCCCATGATTGTGCCCTTCCAGCCTGCCTAGCATCCCAGAAACACACCCTCCTCGTGCCTGCTACATGCTGTCTTCTTCCTTCCTTGTTATTGGATGACTTTTCACTTGGCCTTTTCTGCAGATCAGCCCCTCAGAATGCCATCTGGAAGAATGGAGAGTGGAAAACACACTGCTTTAGATTAAAAAGCAAAAAAAAAAAAAAGTAAAGAGAGAGAAAGAGATTTTTCATCACCCTGAATTAGACCCAATTTCCCACTCTGTCACCACTCTCCCGGGGGCTGGCACCTTCTTGAGAAGCTGTCCCTATTTCTTCTGACTGTGACAGAGGGGGGCAGGGAGAGAGAGGGGGGGGGAAGTCATCCAATGCCTTGGATAGATTTGACTGGATTGATGTCATTGCTCATTAAGGAAACAGGCAATCTGCTTCTCATTCTCATTGGAGAAAATAAATCTGCACAGAACCCAGCCAAATAATGTGTAGCAAATGATCAATGTTATCTGAGGGAGAAGATGATTGATCCTTTATTTCTTACACCCTCTCATGCATAATGCATCAACTCCACGATGTCCTCGGCTTGCCTCAGGACCTAGTTGTGATGTACCGTATTACCATGCACGACACTCACTCTGAATTCCTACTGACAGTCTCCATATCCCTGAGCTAGTGGTAGCCAGGAAGGCTTCAAAATTCAAGTGTCCCTGATCGTGGCATGTCGGATTTTCACATCCCTTCCAGGCCTTTTTACAAACACATGTGTGACTCATGGAAAGTCACGGGGACTTCACGTCTCCACAACCTCTAATACAAAACAAAATAGGAAACGTTAGCTTCTTTCAGAATATCAGAAGAAAAGATCAGAAAAGTACGAATCTTTTGAGGAACCGGAAATGAAAGAGATGGCTAACAAGCAAACTGAATCATGTTTACTTTGCACAGTGATGATTAAGTTTCAGAGGATCAAGGTATTTGTGATTTCGGTGAAAGCTGGCGCCTTAAATGTTGCATTTTAGGTTGATATTGTTTTGCAACCATTTCTCCTCACTCATTAAAATAATGATAGTGACAATGATGATAACAATGGAACTAGTATGTAGACATGTGTTTGACAGGCTTTGAGTCCAGCACTAAACATGTGTTATCTCATGTTATGAAAATTGAGCCTCAGAGAATGTAATTAACATGCCCATAGTTCACAGCTAAAAACCAAGAGATTCCAGAGGCAACACTACAAATCTGCACATGTGAATGCTACCAGAGCGGGACTGGGGCCAAAATGGAAAAATCAAAATGGATTATCCGAGTGTAATTGCCATCTTCAATAACTAAGCTGGCAGAAGGCTTGGTATATCTAGCAAAATGCAGAGAGCTGCTGAGCTCTTACTGTGAGCCAGTCATCATACTAGATTCTTTACATAAATTTCAATAGTAATAATAATGTTAAAATAAATAAGCAGGCAATGGGGTATAATGTCATCCTTCTACTGGTTATTAAGTAATTGCTTCTCAGTTTCAAATCACCCATCTCTGTTCCACTCTCCATGCTGGGGCTGAGACTCATTTCCGAGGACCTCTTTTCTGCTTTGCCAGCTGCCCCCTGTTAGGCTCTGCCCATAGCGGGCACCAGCGACTTGCAAGGCTGCAGGAGGAAGGGGACATGGCAAGCTTCTGGTTTTCTTTCCTGTTCTTGTCAGCATCAGCTCAGCAACACTTCCTAGCACTGGCGGCGGCAGCTCCTTCCAGCTTGCGGTGGAGGTCTCCATCCCAGCAGCAACAGTGAGTCAGCGCGTCGTTTTTCTAACCCTACAGAGCCAGGCGCGGGAGGCGGCCCTCCTTCAGTGCCCCGCCGAGCCAGCCCGCGCAGCCTCCCGGGAGGCCCACACCCAAGCTCCGCAGGGCCCTCCTCCAGTCTTCTGAGTTTTAAGAAGTCCAGCTTGTTCCTTTGGCTTCCCCAGCCCAGGGGTGGCAGCTGCTTCCTGCATCATCACCTCCATGATTTCTAGATCCTCATTTTTAACCTTGTCATTTGTCCAATCCCAGATTACCAACTCTTCTATTAAACTCTCTCTGTTTATACAACTGATACAGCTGCCGCCTCCTGACTGGAACCTGAGTGACACAACCCTCAGTTCAGAGAAGAGAGTAAGTTGCTCACATTCAGTGCTGAGTTGATTAGAGGAGTTGAGGTGAAATCAAACTCGGGCTGTCTAGTTCTCCAGTTCCCCAAAATGCTTCCCCAAACAAGGCAATGGTATCTATTTTTGCCTATGTTGAGTAAAAAGATATACATGGAAAGCATATAACACCATGAAAATTAAAGCCTAGCAAACATCTGGATTCTGTGTAAAATGATGGCATTGCATGCATTTCAGTCTCTTATCAATATTTGTATGAATAAAAATAATGACTATCGTGTCTACAAAGTGGACTCCATCACACTGAAATGCCTCGTGCAGTGAGTCTGCTTCTGTGTTTAATACAATTCCCTCTCAAGGTCAAGAAAATGCCATGCAACCCTCTACCTGTGTGTCCAGTGATCACAACCCCTGCTCAGTTCTAGCTCTGAAATGAAAATCTGGGCAGAGAACAAGAAATGAGCTGTAACCCTAGCCATCATAATTCTCAAAGTAAAAAAGACCTCCAAAAGTTCAAAAAGATCTTGGTAGACTTGTCACTTCTATCTAGCAGGACCCCATGGTGTAATGACAGGTACCCCAGAGACCAAGACAGCGTAGGGTTCAAGGGCCTGCCACATGCGCCGGAATGGAAAGCGACCCCAGAGCCACCAGAGGAGCAGGGAGACTGTTACAGCCCCTTCTGCTCTCTGAGACCTACTATGGTTGACGGATGCAAAGGCTAAGAATACTGGGAGTTCAAAATCTATACGATCAGAAGCCAAGGATCAGAAACAGTTCCCAAAAGAGAGCACTCAGGCCTCTCCTGGACATGATATGTACTAAGGTGAGCTCTGCTTATTTAGGCAAATAGGCCTAGAAATATTTACAAGTCTCATGTTAACCCAGGTCCACAGCATACATGTTAAAATGAAAGCAGAAGTTTTTATGCCACTTGAGATTGAGATACACTCACAGACACACACACACACACAATTTCTTCTCTCAGAAAATTTTGCTGTTTTCCAAATCACAGGTGCATAATATTAGTTGTTTGGTTTTTGGTTTTTTTTTTTTGCTTACTATGTGTTAAAGTGTAAATATAATGAGAGAGACTATCTTTTCTCTCTATATTTGCAAATTCACCCAAAGGTCATATTGCAGTGAGCCCATTTAAAATATATGACAAGCACATTTCTAGGAAATCCTAACAGAGCCCATGGGATATAATGAGTAATTTGACCAACCTGGCGGCCTAAACCACAGTGAAAGGTAGAGTGGTGGCCTACAGAGAAAAATTGTCACTCTCCTCCGATGCAATGCTTCATTCTAAATAAGTGCCCTTGGCAGCAACTACCACAGCATCACACATCCAGCGGATACCTCATAAATACTGGTTGCCTCTGATAACGCTGACAGACCACAAAGGCATTATAATGAATAGTGGGTGGTAAAAATATATATGGGTAATGATTTCGTAGTGGTTGTCTCTTTCAGCAGCAGTTTAGAACAATCCCGCTATTACGGTATAGAGAGATAACACGAGGCGTGAAAACCGAAACTCCCTCATCTTGTGTCACCTAAGGAAAAAGGAACGAAGATCAGGCCATAAGTTCCCTTTTAGCAACATCAAAGAAATGTCAAAGAATTCACTGCTCATCTGAAGGCTGTTCCCAAGAATCCACACCCTTTAAATTCAGAGGCAGTCGGGAAATAACCACCCGTTGTAACTGAGAATGGTAAAAGTCAATATATAAGAAATACTTAATGGTCAACATAATTAGTGGTCCTAAGAGTCCATGTTGTAAATGTGCTGCTGCATGGACTTAGGAATTCACCAAGCCCAACAGCTAAGGGATAGAATGTAGGGAATTGAAGTCAGAATGTAACCCAATCTTATTTATCTCATATGTAAAGAAGAGGAGTATCAACAGAAGAAGATATGTAGTCAAGGAAAAGGAAAGGCCAGAAATAAACATGACTTGAAAAGATATATGCACCCCAATGTATATTGCAGCAGGATTCATTTATAATAGCCAGGACATGGAAGCGACCTAAAGGTCCATCAGTGGAGGAATGGATAAAGATGTGGTACAGACATACACGGAATATTACTCAGCCACAAAAAAGAGTGAAACAATGCCATTTGCACTGACACAGAAGGACCTAGAGATTGTCCTACTGAGTGAAGTAAGTCAGACGGAGAAAGGAAAATGTCATGCAATATAGCTTAAGTGTAGAGTCTAAAAAATATAGTACAAACGAACTTATTTACAAAACAGAAATAGAGTCACAGAAAGCAAACTTACAGTTATTAAGGGGATAAGTAGGGAGGAGGGATAAATTGGGAGACTGGGATTGATATATATACACTACTATACATAAAGTAGACAACTATTAGATAACTAATAAGAAGCTACCGCATAGCGCAGGGCGCTCTACTCAATGCTCTGTAATGACCTATATGAAGAGAACCTAAAAAAAAGGGTGGAGATATAGATGTATATGGGCTTCCCAGCTGGCACTAGGGGTAAAGAGCCTGCCTGCCAGTGCAGGAGATGTAGGAGATGCCAGTCCAACCCCTGGATCAGGAAGATCCCCGAAAGGAGGAAACGGCAACCCACTCCAGTACTCCTTCCTGGAGAATCCCATGGACAGAGGAGCCTGGTGGACTGCAGTCCATAGAATCGCATAGAGTCAGACATGACTGACAACTTAGCACGCACACACACACACATATGTATATACCTGATTTATTTTGCTGTACAGAAGAAACTTACACAACATTGTAAATCAGCTATATTCCAATAAAATTAACTTTAAAAAGAGGAAAAGGAAAGCAAGAGAATACAATTCGTAGTGTTTATCCAATAGCAAAGTGAGGTGAAGTCGCTCAGCGTGTCCGACCTTTGTGACCCCATGGACTGTAGCCCATCAGGCTCCTCAGTCCATGGAATTTTCCAGGCAAGAGTACTGGAGTGGGTTGCCATTTCCTTCTCCAGGGGATTTTCCCAACCCAGGAACCGAACCCAGGTCTCCCGCATTGCAGGCAGACGCTTTACCATCTGAGCCACCAGGGAAGACCTCTTTAGTGCCAGCTGGGAAGTCTATATATATATATATATCTCCACTCTTTTTTAGGTTCTTTTTTTAATTTAAATTTATTTATTTTAATTGGAGGTTAATTACTTCACAATACTGTATTGGTTTTGCCATACATCAACATGAATCTGCCACGGATGTACACGGATGTTCCCGGGTGTTCCCCATCCTGAACCCTCCTCCCACCTCCCTCCCCATACCACCCCTCTGGATCATCCCAGTGCACCAGCCCCAAGCATCCTGTATCCTGCATAGAACCTAGACTGGCAATTTGTTTCTTACATGATAGTATACATGTTTCAATGCCATTCTCCCAAATCATCCCACCCTCTCCCTCTCCCACAGAGTCCAAAAGACTGTTCTATACAAAGACTGTTCTATACATCTGTGTCTTTTTTGCTGTCTCGCATACAGGGTTATCGTTACCATCTTTCTAAATTCCATATATATGTGTTAGTATACTGTATTGGTGTTTTTCTTTCTGGCTTACTTCACTCTGTATAATCGGCTCCAGTTTCATCCACCTCATTAGAACTGATTCAAATGTATTCTTTTTAATGGCTGAGTAATACTCCATTGTGTATTTCTTATCCATTCATCTGCTGATGGGCATCAAGGTTGCTTGATGTCCTGGCTATTATAAACAGTGCTGCAATGAACATTGGGGTACACATGTCTCTTTCAATTCTGGTTTCCTTGGTGTACATTCCCAGCAGTGGGATTGCTAGGTCATAAGGCAGTTCTATTTCCAGTTTTTTTAAGGAATCTCCACACTGTTCTCCATAGTGGCTGTACTAGTTTGCATTCCCACCAATAGTGTAAGAGGGTTCCCTTTTCTCCACACCCTCTCCAGCATTTATTGCCTGTAGACTTTTGGATCGCAGCCATTCTGACTGGCATGAAATGGTTCCTCATTGTGGTTTTGATTTGCATTTCTCTGATAATGAGTGATGTTGAGCATCTTTTCATGTGCTTGTTAGCCATCTGTATGTCATATAGGTCATTAGAGAATTGAGTAGAGTGCCCTGTGCTACATGGTAGGATCTTATTAGTTATCCAATAGTTATCTATTTTATGTATAGTAGTGTATATATTGCAGAAGGCAATGGCAACCCACTCCAGTGTTCTTGCCTGGAGAATCCCAGGGGTGGGGGAGCCTGGTGGGCTGCCGTCTATGGGGTCGCACAGAGTCGGACACGACTGAAGCGACTTAGCAGCAGCAGCAGCAGTGTATATATATCAATCCCAATCTCCCAATTTATCCATTAGTGAACAAGAGATAAACATTGTATTAAGAAAACCTATTCTTACTGAACGGAGAAGGCAAAGGCATCCCACTCCAGTACTCTTGCCTGGAAAATCCCATGGACAGAGGAGCCTGGTAGGCTGCAGTCCATGGGGTCAGTAAGAGTCAGACATGACTGAGCGACTTCTCTTTCACTTTTCACTTTCATGCATTGGAGAAGGAAATGGCAACCCACTCCAGTGTTCTTGACTGGAGAATCACACGGACGGGGGAGCCTGGTGGGCTGCAGTCTGTGGGGTCGCACAGAGTCAGACATGACTGAAGCGACTTAGCCGCAGTCTTACTGAAAGTTCTGTTTTAGGGTGCAGATTAATTAGTCTAGCTATAAGAGGCTGCTGTAGGAAATAGGTGGTTAAGGAATAGAAAATGAGTCTAAGAAATTAACATAAGTCACATCAAGTTGTTTAATTGTCACAAACGGCTTTCTAGGTGACTCACTGGTAAAGAATCTGTCTGCCTATGCAGGAGACACAGGTTCAATCCCTGGGCGGGGGGATGATCCCCTGGAGGAGAAAATGGCAACACACTCCAGTATTCTTGCCTGAAAAATCCCATGGGTTGCAGCCTATAGGACAGCAAAGACTCAGACAAGATTGAGTGAGCACAGGACTTCCCCTGGTGTCTCAGCAGTAAAGAATCCTCCTGCAACGCAGGAGCTATAAGAGACATGGGTTAATCCCTGGGTCAGAAAAATCCCTTAGAGAAGGGCGTGGCAACCCACTCCAGTATTCTTGCCTAGAGAATTCCATGAACAGAGGAACCTCATGGGCTATAGTCAGTGGAGTCTCAAAGAGTCAAACGTGACTGGAGCAACTTGGCACGCATGCGCAAGTGACTAAGCACACAGCATAAGGTATTAAAGACAGGCCGTACAGTCAGGAAATCCGTGTTCATAGATGATTTAGGGGCCTCAGACTCCATGAAGGAGAGGGCATCTGGGTAACAACTGCATCTGGGTACTTGCAGTGCATACCACCCATCTGATTTGGGAAACCTGGGAAGATTATACCACCCTTATGGCAGAGAGTGAAGAAGAATCAAAGAGCCTCTTATTGAAAGTGAAAGAGGAGAGTGAAAAAATTGGCTTAAAACTCCACATTCAGAAAACTAAGATCATGGCATCTGGTCCCATCACTTCATGGCAAATAGATGGGGAAACAGTGGAAACAGTGAGAGGCTTTATTTCAGGGGGCTCCAAAATCACTGCAGATGGTGATTGCAGCCATGAAATTAAAAGACACTTACTGCTTGGAAGAAAAGCTATGAACAATCTAAACTGGTATTAAAAAGCAAAGACATTACTTTGCCAACAAAGGTCCATCTAGTCAAGGCTATGGTTTTTCCAGTAGTCATATATGGAAGTGAGAGTTGGACTGTGAAGAAAGCTGAGCGCCGAAGAATTGATGCTTTTGAACTGTGATGTTGGAGAAGACTCTTGAGAGTCCCTTGGACTGCAAGGAGATCCAGCCAGTCCATCCTAAAGGAAATCAGTCCTGAATATTCATTGGAAAAACTGATGCTGAAGCTGAAGCTCCAATACTTTGGCCACCTGATGCAAACAACTGACTCATTTGAAAAGACCCTGATGCTGGAAATGATTGAAGACAGGAGCAGAAGTGGGCAACAGAGGATGAGATGGTTGGATGGCATCACCAACTCAATGGACATGAGTTTGAGTAAGCTCTGGGAGTTGGTGATGGACAGGGAGGCCTGGCATGCTGCAGTCCTTGGGGATCTCAAAGAGTCGGATGCAACTGAGCAACTGAACTGAACTGAATGCAGCTATAAGAATAGATGGATTAACAGAAGAGTAAATTCAGAAATAGACCCAGCATGTATCGGAATTTATAATCTGATAAAGCACCTCAAAACAATAATAAATAACAGAATATTTAGTAATGACGGAGACTCTGGCTAACCATTTAGGGAAAAAAGTTAAGTGTCTAACCCATACTGTATACTGGAATGTATAAAAACATTCCAGTTTGATTAAAGATTCAAATAGGAACAGTTAAGTAATAAAAGCAGTGATGGTGGTTTAGTCACTAAGTCATGTCCAGCTCTTTGCAACTCCTTGGCTGTAGCCCATCAGTCTCCTCTGTCCACAAGATTCTCCAGGCAAGAGTACTGGAGTGGGTTGCCATTTCCTTCTCCAGGGAATCTTCCTGATCCAGGGATCAAACCCAGGTCTCCTGCATTACAGGCAGACTCTTTACCGACTGAGCCACCAGGGAAGTCCAATAAAAGTACTAGAAGAAAATATAAATGAGATTAATCAATTCTTGGGCTAGGAATTACACCAAAGATAGAAATCATGAAGGAAAGGAATGGATAGATTTGATAATAATCATTTTGTAAGTTTACGTTTGACACAAAGAACCATAACAAAGTTCTTAAAAATTCAGTTGACAAATTCAAGGTTAGGGGAGAAATTTATGATGAAATAATTTATATGCTTATAAAATAAGGGATTTTAAAAACCAATAAGGAAAATATAAACAACTCAAAGGAAAAAATGAGCAAATTTTATGAAGAGGAAGATTATAAAAAAGGAATACAAATGACATTCATGTGCATAAAACATCTGTCCTATTAGTAAGAAAATAAATGCAAAGCAGGACAATGAACTGATAATATATTTAATTTAATAGAATAATATATATATATATATATTTAAAAACACAGAATGTAATATTGGCAAGAGTTTGAGAGAACATAGGCATTTTCATACACTATTGGCAGGAACATAAGTTGATTTAACATCCTTAGGTGACAATCTGGCTGTGTGCTCAGATGCTCAGTCGTGTCCAACTCTTTGTTACTCCATGGACTTTAATCCACCAGGCACCTCTCTCCCTGGAACTCTCCAGGCAAGAATACTGAAGTGGGTTGCCATTTCCTCCTCCAGAGGATAGTCCCCACCCAGGGATCAAACCTGGGTCTCTTATGCACCCTGCATTGGTAAGTGGATTCTTTACCACTCACACCACCTGGGGAGCCCTATAGCTATTGGCATTTCTTCCCAGAAATTCTATTTCCTAATGCAACTTGTCAAATGTGGCAGGAAAAAGGTTTGCAAGGATATCCAGCATAGAGTGTATAGCAGAATAGAGGAAACAAGCTAAATGTCTATCTGTAAGGAATCAGCTTAATAACTAATGATAAATCCATGCAATTGATTACAATGTGGTTATTTAAAATTGTGACATAGGCTTATTGTATGGACACAAAATAATGACCATGGTAATATCACATGAAAGCAGTAGGTTATGAAATGATGTGTGTGATGGTCCCACTGTTATGTAAAAAGCTAAACTGTAAGTGTGATGGGGTTATACAAGCATAAGAAACAGTATGAAAAACACACATCAAAACACTGACAATAATTACCTTTGGGTGATGATATTATAATTCAAAGATACTTTATTTCTCGTATATTTTTTCAACTTTTTTTAATGAGCATATTTTACTTTTGCAATTAAAAGACAAAAGTGATAGTACTTTACAAAAGTGAAGCTTTGTCATTCTCTGAGATTCTTCTTCTTGAGAGCTTTTATGACACTCGTTTGTGATTTGCTTGCTTACCAAAGTGAACAAGTAAGTGCCTGTCACTGGAAAGGATCAAGCCTGGCGCTTCCGTGTCCAGGAACCAAAAGCGGGAGCAGGCTCCTGTGGACGCATTCATTGTTAGCAGCAGTTTTGGACGCTATGCTGAGAGGTCATCTGAGTGAACGCTCCCTGGTCCTTTGCTCACGAAATCTCCATAATGAATAAGGCATTTGATTCATCCTCATGTATTTTCTGTTTGCCTCCAAGTTGTTAACTGGTGGGTGGATTAGCAATGAGCTTTGAATTGTTCAAGAAGAGTAAAAGACAGAAGAACTCTCAGGGTTATTCTTATTCTATAAGTGTCTCAAATTTAGAAAACAAAGGAAACGTTCATGAAATATTTTGTGACTCTCAAATCTGCCACCTGCCACCATCCCTGTTTACCCATACACCCATCAGTATATATCCACGAACATCATTACGTTTACCCATACACCCATCAGCAATACCCACGAACATCATTACGTCCACTTCTTGAAAGGCTCAGGCAGGAAAAGCCAAAGAAGTCAGCGAAAATCCTCTCTGGGAACAACATGTGTGTTTGAGCAATTCCAGCCTTGGGTAAGTCTAGCCTGGACAGGCTGACCTGGTCCCTTAAGTTTTCCTCACTCTCCTGCTGTGTATCTTCGAGGATACCCCACATGTATCCTCACGCAGCCTGACAACAGCTGTTTCATCCTTCCTTCTACAATCTCTGAGAACACCAAGGAAAAACTACCGACTGTGAAGCCGGGATGATTGGAAACACCCTGAGTGCTGGATGGAAAAGAAAATTGCACCAAAACTCAGAGAGATTTTTTTCTATGCTTCACACTGAGGCCCCCACCATCACTGACCCCTAGATTAAATTGTTAGCGCCTAGTGAAGTATTGCCGTGTTCCTACGGAAAACAACAACTTCGGACTTTTCTGTTTGTTTTTTGCTAAAAGCTCTGTGTACTAGCTGGCAATTTTTCTATCAAAACCAATTTTAAAAAAGAACACGTTTTTCATATAAAAACATCCCCTCACCCTGATCACTACATTCTTCAGGCATTACTTCACTCAGATTCCAGACAAGTAACGTTACGTTTCACCCTCCTATCAGCTATTGTTGCATCAAAAAGAAAGACAGACATAACTAAGTGAACTGCACAGAGAAAGCCACGTGGATAGGAAGGGACTGCTTTCATTTGCACATTTCTAGCTCAAGAGTCTACTAAAGGGGTATAAGACACAAAGGATGAAAACTTGTTTACCCATTTTTTTCATGTTAGAAAACTTTCATTTAAAAAAATAAAGATAAAGCATAAATCACTGAGTGGAGAAGACACTATGGTGAATTATTCATTTTAGTGGGCCATTCCAGGTCACAAGACAGGAGACTTCTTATCATCTTACACATAATAGAGATTCAGGATGACAGAAGCTCTGTTAAATCAACCCGCCCTGCATTCAGTTCTTCAGAACGCCGCGCTGATAAGGCATCGGCAGACCCAGGAGAGACGCATCTGAGACGAATTGTCAGGTATCAGAGAAAAGCAGGTCAGAATGGAAGCCTGTCCTTTAAAGCAATTTGTCCAGAAAGCCAGACAAAGGGAAAATACTGTAGAAGACTCATGACTCCATGCCTCCATTATTAAGATGACTGAAATAATGGGCCAAATAGTATATTTTTAGGGTAGAAGGGAAAGGGGAAAATCAAGCCCATGATTGGTTTTTTAGAACATTTTAAATGACTACAAAAATATTATGTGTGTGTAGAGTCAATTTCAAAAAATATAGAAAAGCAAAATGAAGATCTCTCCTCTTACCACACAAAATAAAAACAATCGCTAACACTTGGTATAAATTATCTCGGTCTGTTTTATGTGGAGATAAATGTATTTGGTAGTGATGATAATCTAAAACATACAAACTCTGTGTGTGTGTGTGTGTGTGTGTGTGTGAGGCACTCAGTTGTGTCTGACACTTTGCAATCCCATAGTCTGCCCTTGGAATTCTAAAGGCAAGAATCCTGGAGTGGGTTGCCATTCCCTTCTCCAGATAAATATATATTTACACATACATATATATATACCCATATACATATATAATTCTTTCTCAAATTGCATTTATATTACATGAAGCATTTATAACCTGCTTTTTTTCACTGAACATCCTTGAGCATTTGAATTATAATGTTACAGTGTTTTAGATTTAGTTACAGTCACCATCAAAAATGGTTTTTGGCACACATTTGATCCTTGGTGGGGTAACTAAGATCCTGCATGCCGTGTGGCACAGCCCAAAATAAATAAATAAAATAAAAATTCAATGGGAATATACCCAAACAATTCAATTCCAAAAATAAATAAATAAAATTTTGAAAATGATTTTTGACACCAATATAAAGTTTAAAACAATCTTGACACAGGATCAAGCAGTTCCCTGACATATAAGACATGTATACCCTAGCTTTGCTCTATCCCATGGGATATCATGGGATATCAGTCCTGAATATTCATTGGAAGGACTGATACTGAAGCTAAAACTCCAACACTTTGGCCATCTGATGCGAAGAACTGTCTCATTGGAAAGACCCTGATGCTGGGAAAGATTGAAGGCAGGTGATGGGGACAACAGAGGATGAGATGGTTGGATGGCATCTCCGACTCAATGGACATGAATTTGAGCAAGCTCCAGGAGTTGGTGATGGACAGGGAAGCCTGGCATGCTGCGGTCCGTGGAGTCACAAAGAGTCGGACACTACTGAGAGAGTGAACTGATGGGATATCATGAATTGTCTGGGAAAAGAAGACAAGTTAAATAATTTATCTAAGCTTCAGTTTCCACACCTATAAATGCCACAGTTGTTGCGGGCTCCTTATCTGCATCGTTCACTCCTGGAATTAGTTACACAAGCAAAATGTCAGTTAAAAGAGGAGTGCTACAGTGATACAAATAAACCTGAATTATTTTACAATACCTTAAAACACACAAAGAAATATTCACCAAACTTATGAAATAGTCCCAAGGCCTTTATTTTCCTCCTTGTGTAAATCACACAGACAATGTTTCTATAACTTCCAGTTTTACTTTCTTTATAAAGAAACAAAACAGATACTTGTAAAGCAATCTAAATGCAAAACCCTTCTAGATTTTCTCCTCACATTGAATTTAACAGCAACTTGTTTAGTCACTAAATCGTGTGGGACTCTTTACGACCCCATGGACTGTAGCACGCCAGGCTTCTCTGTCCATCACCATCTCCCAGAGTTTGCTCAAATTCATGTCCTTTGAGTCGGTGATGCCATCCAACCATCCCATCAGCATCAACTCATCTCATCAACAGCTACTTCATACTGACTTATTAAGACTTTGTACATGTTCGACTTCATCTTCATTTTAGAAAGTCTTTCCCATCTATATATCATTTTATATAGTATTTAATCAATGATTATAACTCCAATAAGACAAACACCGGAAAAACAGGTTTGAGAACAAGTTCAACCGACCCACTGGAACCTACTCCTTCACTGAGGACAGCTGAAGGACTCAACCCTCCAGAGAATAATTCAGTGGCCTTGAGCACTCCAAGTGCTATGAAACCATTCAACATGAGTTAGAAGAAGGGAAAATTTCAGATACAATAATCATGGGCTAAGTGCCCAAGGTTACTGTAAATATTAAATGAGGCAATGCACGCAAAACATTTAGCACAATGCTTGGCACTTAATTAGCCCTTAGCTACAAAAGAGAGAGAGAGAATTTATTTAAATAGCAAAACCCTTTCTACTGTTTGTTCACAACCACTGGAATGTAGTCAAGTTTCAACCAAGAGCCAGCAAAGAGAGCCTAAATGTTGAGAATCTGATGTCATGTCATCAGATCTTAAAGGATCTGGTAATAATCAGATGCAGCAAACTTAAAGTCCTTTCTAGAATGCAAGTTTTCTGGCTCTGATGACAAGTTATCATTGAACCCTTGGATCCTGGAGTCAGATAAAACAGTATAGACTTAGAAGCTGAGAAAATGTTGGATCAAAATGGCTAATAATCAGGAAAAAAGAAAGTAACTGGAAACATTAAATATTGGCCGCTCTCTTGGACCCAAAGTATCTGCTTCATTATCTTTGGAATTTTTTTATGTTTATAAATGACTGTTTAGTGTGCTTATTTTTTGCTTCAAGCCAAGTGCCTGTAAAGGAAGTGCCAGTGAAGATTTAGCTTAAAAGAAATTATAAACCCGCATCAAACTAGCTCTATGTGGGTGTGTCATCATCCTCTCTGTCCCAGAAAATTCATCTCTCATCACCAGCTTAAGCAGAACTGTTTTCTTTCAAGTTTTCCCTGCAGCAAAAAGGATGATGGCTAACACAGGGTTTCAGTGAGCTATGCTTTGAAAACATGGGGACTACAGTACATAAGCAAGTAGGAAGACCTCAACTTTGTATACAGCACAGAATTAACAGAGCAGACACTAGCCATCAGTAGGTGCAAAGTCAACAATGTAGATAAATAAGGATGGTGTGAGGAACGCAAAATCCTTGAGAACAAGAGTTATTGCTGATTTCTCTTACAAATGTTTAAAAGACTGTAGATGAATAGGAGTTAGGTGAGTCCTAGGATCAGGACTGTGAATGATGAGGAAATGTCATCGAAGAACCGTTGCTGAAGTTTTAGTGTGAAATGCCCATTAGTGGTAGAAGAAAGAATGAGAAAAGAGAAGTTTCCCTGTTTGACAATTTGGAGCAACTTGTAACTGGGTCACAGGCCAAACTTGGGTCATGTCAATTTGGTTCGATCTTCTTAGAATCATAGCTCTCTTTGACACTCTGTAGGAAAGCTGTGGACCTCAAAAGAATTTCCCAGTGTCTTATAAAACAACGCACACTTGACACATGAGCCAACAATTGTATTGATGGAAACTTATCCCAAAGAAATGAAAACCTTTGCCCATGCTAAAATCTGTACACCAATGTTCATAGCAGCTGTATCCATAATAGCCAAAAAATGGAAACAATTTAGATATTTTTCAATAGGCAAATGGCTTTAAAAAAAATTATGATATATTTCCACATACTGCTTAGCAATAAAAAGGAGTGAACTATTGATACATTCAAAATTATGGATGAATCTCCAGGGTTTTATGCTGAGTGGTGGTGGGGGGGTGGGGAGAGAACCCCAAAAGACTACAGGTAGTCTAATTCCATTTATATACCATTCTCGAAATGACAAAATTACAAAGCTGAAAAGCAGGGTAGCGGTGGCCAGAGACTGGAAATAATAGGGAGAGAGGTGGATGCGGCTTCAAAAGGGGTGGCAGGAGGGGCCCTTGGATTATGGACAGTTCTGCACGTTGATTGTGGTCATGTGAATCTGCGCATGTTACAACTGCATAGAACTATACTCACACACAACACACAGGTACATGTAAAATTGATGAGCTGGCACTAAGCTCTCTGGTCAGTTATCAACAACAGCTTGCTGGGTGTGATATTGTCATGTCTGACTCTTTGCAGCCCCATGGACTGCAGCGCCAGGCTTCCCTGTCCTTCACAATCTCCTGGAGTTTGCATAAACTCATGTCCATTGAGTAGGTAAGGCCATTCAGCTACCTCACCCTCTGTTGCCCCCTTCTCCTCTTGCCCTCAATATTTCCCAGCATCAAGGTCTTTTCCAATGAAGTGGCCCTTTGCATCAAGTGGCCAAAATATTGAAGCTTCAGCATTAGTCCTTCCAAAGAATATTCAGGCCTGATTTCCTTTAGGATGGACTGGCTGGATCTCCTTATTGTTCAAGGGACTCTCAGGAGTCTTCTCCAACAGCACAGTTCAAAAGCATCAATTTTTCGGCGCTCAGCCTCCTTTATAGTCCAACTCTCACATCCATACATGACTACTGGAAAAACCATAGCTTTGACTATGCCAACCTTTGTCGGCAAAGTGCTGTCTCTGCTTTTTAATACACTGTCTAGGTTTGTCATAACTTTTCTTCCAAGGATCAAGCATCTTTTAATTTCACAGCTGCAGTCACTGTCTGCAGTGATTTTCAAGCCCAATAAAATAAAATCTGCCACTGTTTCCATTGTTTCCCCATCTATTTGCCATGAAATGGCAGGACCGGATGCTATGATCTTCGTTTTTTAAATGTTGAGTTTTAAGCCAACTTTTTCACTCTCCTCTTTCACCTTCATCAAGAGACTTGACTGCAATTATGAAATATGATGCCACTGGTCCTTAAACACAGGACTCTTCTAATATATTTTTTAACTTGCTATAAATCTATAATTATTTCAAAATAAATATTCTTGAAAGGCAGGTCTTTATATACTGATAAGGTAATATGACTATGTTAATTAAAGTCAGGTATTAAATAGAATGATGATACGATCCACTTATGAGACTGAGAGTGTAAAGAGTGAAAAGTGGAGAAAAATGAATTCTAACTTTTTACCTGATATGCTTCTGCGCTGGTTGACTTCTTTACTTGATATTCCTCTGTACTGTTTGAATGTTTTGCAGGCTAAACATATTACTGTTATCATTTAAAAGGCAAATAAGAATAATATCATAAGATAAGCTATTTTTAAAGAATCTATAGATCCTCTGCCTGAAACAATTGTATACAATTATGTATACAATGTTAGCAATCTCATGGGGACCCAAAAATATATCTGTGAATTTTCTAAAGAAAGATATATCCCCTGGAATAGGCACTCCTGCTTCAGAAAATGAAGGCCTAAATGAGTGAAAAGAAGTAGGGTCAGAGGAAGTTTTAAAAGTATTCTGTAGTCACCTGGGTTCTATCTGCTATGACACCCAACCGCCTTCAAGTAGGACATAAAGATTAATTTTTTTGTTTCTTTGAAAGTGACTAGATGTGAAATTCTGAATCACAACTTTAGGAACCACACCAAGGGTGATCATAACAAACGTGAAGGAATAAATTAACATATAAATAACTTATTACTAAGAGTACTTAGACTGACATGAGAAAATAGAATGGTTCTTTGTGCATTTGTTTCCTAGCCATATTCCAGATGATATGCTAGGCACTGGAAATAAAGCAGGGAGTGAAACAGGCTTGGTTTCCACCTAGGAACTGCTGAATGCCTGGAGGCAGAGGACTGCTCTTGGTCTGCTTAGTGCAAGACAGTCCATCTTCTTGAGAATCTTCAGTATATGAACATGTATAAATGATATAAAAGAAGATAGAGCAGGGTGACATCCTGGAATGTGAAGTCAAGTGGGCCTTAGGAAGCATCACTATGAACAAAGCTAGTCGAGGTGATGGAATTCCAGTTGAGCTATTTCAAATCCTGAAAGATGATGCTGTGAAAGGGCTGCACTCAATATGCCAGCAAATTTGGACAACTCAGCAGTGGCCACAGGACTGGAAAGGGTCAGCTGTCATTCCAATCCCAAAGAAAGGCAATGCCAAAGAATGCTCAAACTACCACACAATTGCACTCATCTCACACACTAGTAAAGTAATGCTCAAAATTCTCCAAGCCAGGCTTCAACAGTATGTAAATTATGAATTTCCAGATGTTCAAGCTGGATTTAGAAAAGACAGAGGAACCAGAGAACAAATTGCCAACACTCGTTGGATCATCAAAAAAGTGAAAGAGTTCCAAAAAAATATGTACTTCTGTTTTAATGACTATGCCAAAGCTTTTGACTTTGTGGATCACAGCAAACTGTGGAAACTTCTGAAAGAGATGGGAATACCAGACCACCTGACCTGCCTCCTGAAAAATCTAGGCAGGTCAGGAAGCAACAGTTAGAAATGGACATGGAACAACAGACTGGTTCCAAATAGGGAAAAGACTACATCAAGGCTGTATATTATCACCCTGCTTATTTAACTTATATGCAGAGTACATCATGAGAAATGCTGGGCTGGATGAAGCACAAGCTGGAATCAAGATTGCCGGGAGAAATATCAACAACCTCAGATATGCAGATGACACCACCCTTATGGCAGAAAGTGAAGAACTAACGAGCCTCTTGATGAAAGTGAAAGAGGAGAGTGAAAAAGTTGGCTTAAAACTCCATATTCAGAAAATTAAGATCAAGGCATCCAGTCCCATCACTTCATAGCAAATAGATGGGGAAAACAATGGAAACTGTAAGAGACTTTATGTTTTGGGGCTCCAAAATCACTGTGGATGGTGACTGCAGCCATGAAATTAAAAGATGCTTGCTCCTTGGAAGAAAAGTTATGACCAACCTAGATAGCATATTAAAAAGCAGAGACATTACTTCGCCAACAAAGATCTGTCTAGTCAAAGCTACGGTTTTTCCAGTAGTCATGCATGGATGTGAGAGTTGGACTGTGAAGAAGGCTAACCGCCAAAGTACTGATGCTTTTGAACTGTGGTGTTAGAGTAGACTGTTGAGAATCCCTTGGACTGCAAGAAGATCCAACCAGTCCACCCTAAAGGAAATCAGTCCTGAATATTCATTGGATAGACTGATGCTGAAGCTGAAATTCCAATACTTTGGCCACCTGCTGCGAAGAACTGACTCATTTGAAAAGACCCTGATGCTGGGGAAAGATTGAAGGTGGGAGGAGAAGGGTACGACAGAGGACGAGATGGTTAGATGGCATCACTGACTCAATGGACATGAGTTTGAGTAAACTCTGAGAGTTGGTGATAGACAGGGAGGCCTGGCTTGCTGCAGTCCATGGGGTTGCAAAGAGTTGGACATAACTGAGCGACTGAACTCAACTTAGAGCATGGTGAAAATACTTTATGTTAGTCCCTAAATGAAATGTGTAAATATGTAGAGGAATATCTAATATGTACATACAATGACAGAGCATGTCCACCATCACGTGGCTAATCTCATCTAGAATCTTGTCAGACAACCACTGGTTTCAATCTTTGAAAGATTTCAAACTTGGAAGTAAAGGCTAAAAGATTCAATAATCCAGACAAATGGTCTCGATTTTTTTGATGGAAGACTTGGTAGAGAACTACAATAGTACATTAATAGGAACAAGACTGTTAAAAAAAACTCATGACATATTTAAAATTTTGAAATTGAAAAGCAGCATGGCGTAGAACACATGTGGTCAATAATACACATCCTGCCAGACCACCTGAATTGGATTCCCAAATCTTCTACTTAACAGCTCTGTGATCAAGGGAGTTACCTAACTCTCCACACTTCAGTTTCTTCATCTTCAGAATGGGCACATGATACAAGCCATAAAGAAGGTTAAATAAATAAGAGTTCCATAAATGTGTCAGTCAAATACACTTTTCAGCAACATGAAACCAACTGCTATGGCTAATCAGAGGAAAAGATTCCTGAGAGAGGACTTATCTGATGGGTAGAAATCCACCAAGAGATAATGTGGGGAGGTCCACTTCCAGAAGGAATCCAGGCCAAGCCAAGGCAGGGAAGGGAGAGCAAGTTTTGGGCAAAGGCAGTCCTGGAGATGGGCCACCAAAAGACAGAGACTGGCCTGGAGGGCTGATTAAAGGTTCATCAAAAAAAGAAAAAAATACGGCCTGCTTGCCAATAAATGTCTTAGGTTTTACTTGATATGTAATGCTAGCCCTTTAAGGATCTTGAACAAAGGATAAATCTGGTCAGTGCTGTGCTTTAGGAAAATCAACTTGTCCCATGGTTCAGATGAGGAGATAAGGAAACCAGTTAGGAAATCATTGTATAATAAATGGTTATACACCAGGAGACGTGTAATCAAGGCCAAAGCAAAAAGATGACAGTGAAGAAAAATAACAGACAAGAGACAGAGAGATTGATAAAATAGCCGGGCCGGTAAAAGAAACAGAGAACTGTAAAAACAGACCTGAGAAATTACTATGTGCTAGACATGCCGTGCAATTTCCCACAAATTCTCACATGTAACAAACCAAGCAATTATACGAAAATAGCTGCAGAAATTGGCAAAACTATCCCCTAGTTTACTCGTGAGAAACTGAGGTTCAGAGAAGTTCAATTATTTGTCTGGGTCATGTGACCAGTGAGAGGCAGAATCAGATTTCGAACTCAAAGCTTCTTGACCCTGCATCAGGCTCCATGCTCCCTCTACTACTCCGTGTATTGAAGGAGAAGATGTCAGCTCCATTTGTGGACATGTGGCTGGACCTCCAGATGAATTTTTTGAACGGGCAGTTAGAAAGGCATGACAAAGTCAGGAGGAAATCAGAGCTGGAGAATGGAATTCAGAAGCTTCATGGAGGTTTTGGAAGGATTAGTGAAGTCACTGAAGTGAATAATCAATAACAGATCATTTATAATTATTAACTTGCACATTCATGGGCTGGGATGTAATCATGTTTGTCTGAAGAGCCAACACAGCAGTTTTAAAGGGATTCGCAAACAGAAGAAAGCTGCTGTTCTCTCCAGTAAGCAATATTTTAGTGGCAAAACACCCTGTGAATGGTTTGTGAGTACAAAGCAGCAAGCCTGTGAATAGCTTTTTACAATGTCACGTTCTCTCTTTCCACTTGGGAAGGAAGCACAATGCTACCATAAGCAGATACTAACAGCACAGATGCTGGCGCTGATGTGAGCATAAATGCTGTCCTGCACTGACAAAAAAATTCCCAAAGTACCATGCCTGCATAAATCTTATATTTTTATGAATCACTGCCATTACGGCAACCACACACTGAAAATTTGTGTCTTAGGATGTGAATGGATCTTTCTAGATAGTTTAGCTTATCTCAGACTCCTCATAATTTATACTTGTCCCTGTATCATATCCAAACAGGGCTTTGCTTCCCTAGATTGCTCAAGTGGCAGCTTGCACCTTATATGGTTGAAGTTCAAAAATACAGTTTAATTGTAATAAGAGGAGCAAAATCTTTCTGATGCCTCTGTGGCTATGTTGTAAACATCCAACTCCAGCTTCAATATTCATTCTTCATTTCTTATCAACAGTTGTTTTTCAGAGCCCACAAATATATTCTACCATACAATTTTATGCTTTGTAAAAGGTGACCTATACTTTCTTTTCAAATGCAGTTTCTTTAATGAAAATATTGTAATGTCAGTCCATGCAAAGCAAATGCATATTAATATGCGTTTACATCTGTCTCATATTAATATTCATGCCTGAATCCACATCCCTACACAAAGCCAATTTTCTGACCATCTGTGTGATGGCTGGTGGATGCAATGAATAAATTTTATTTGTGAGGGGAGTGATAAATCATGTATCTTCAGTTTTTCACCCACAATCTTTCCTCTTAGGTGCAAAAATGTTTTCATCGTGGTTTGGAATATTTAAGTAAACGAAACAGATTAACCCTTTAATATTCCTACAAATAAAGGCACTTTATGCAATTTCAACACCTCTAACCAAAACTAAGAAGGAATGATGGATTTGCTCGGTTGAATCTGACATCTCTGTTCCTATGTGAGTTCCAGTCTTTTATAGTAATTTTCTGTATTGTTTAAAATGTACAGTAGCTGTTTCTGAAAAGAAATTTTGAAAAGCTTCTAGTGAGAAATAAGGCCTCCAGTGTATATTCCCAAAGAAAGTCCTTACACCCATCAAATACCTTAAAAGTTGTATCAAGTATAACCTTGCACAATGGAAAGATTTCAAACAGGAAAAGTTATCGGTATTTAGATAATGATCTCCATACTTTCAGTTTTACCCAAGTGAAATATCAAGATTTCAGCAGTAACAATGCATTTGTAAACTTGGGAATCTTACAGGGAATATTGCATCCAAATGTTAGAAACAATTGCCTTTCAGGGTATGAGACAAATACAGTTAATCAACCAGGTAAATAGAACCCAAAAGGAAGGATGAAACTGAAAATCATGTCATGGGAGGGAGGATCTGAAAAGTATTGCACACTGAAGGAAGAAGTTATAATGTGATGATCTGAATAACGAAAACCATGTCAGGTGGTCTAAGACGCTTCCTTTGCCTCTTCCAGGGATGCTTTCTGTGAATTCTAATGGCTGGGCTAGTAGGTTGAATCCAAACCCAAGGTTTCCATCTGGTTGAATTTACCTTATCTGAGTTAACAGGGCTTCCCTAAGGTCCCTAAGAATGTCACAAATAGCACAAACCACAACTTCAGGTCAAAGCACAAATTAGGCTGCTGAAACTCTCTAATTCTGCTGTAACGGCCCTGAAGAGAGCGACAAAGTAAATCGGGAATCAATCTCCTATAGATACAGCCCCTGTTAGCACATGAATTTTCAAACCACAAATAGAGCAGAGTCAGAGAAACTTCATCTCAAAGCAATAGTTACTGACTGAACACCTGTTCCTTGCAAGGGTACCATACCAAGAGGGAGCTTCTGGTATTCCGCTGTCCTCAGAAAGCTTACCACCTGCTGGTAATGAAAACACGTTCTCCCACAAGAAGATTCTCAATCACCCGTTAAGTTGGTATATGATGAACACGAAGTGAATGCTGCAAAAGGAATTTAAAAGAGGCTGAGGTTTCCATAAACCCAGGAAATCAAGGAGCCTCACCCAGAGGTATTGAGAGTCAGTCTCAAAGGCTGAAAAGATTCAGACGGTCAGAGAAGTCATATCAGATGAAAGAAGCTTTACACTGTCTCAGAGCAGGAAGTATTTAGCTGGAGGATTTAGAAGTAATGGGGGAAATTGTGGGTAGGCCACTCTCATTACTTCTGAGAATTAATGTTCAAAATTAGGGGAGTTTAGGGAAATTATTTAAAGTAGTACATATCTAGGCATTAAATAACATTAAATTACAAAGTCAGAAAACTAATCCCTTAGTAACTCTGTTAATTCTCCTAACTACCTCAGGAAAAGAGTCTCAGTTTGGTGCCAATCTATCTTTCACACCACTCCAGTACTTGCTAAATCTCTCTTTTTAACAAAGAGAGAGCAAGCCTCAGGCTCCAAGGATAAAAGACTAGAATTTAATAAGTTAGTTTAGTTTCATGGTGTTCATTTTTTGTAATACTTTATTTTATACCAAGTAGAATTGATTGGTCTTCCATTTGCAGTGCTAAGATAACATTTATTTTTTTTAAAAACGTATTTAGGATTTTTAATTAATTATTTTTAAAGATAAATAATAAATTAATTAATGGGATGGAAAAAAATGACCAAAGTTTGGAAAGAATTAATCTAGCACAGTGATTGACAAGAAGGAAAGAAGGGTCAGACTCAGTTCAGTAACGCATCAATATAGAAGCTGACTGGATGAAATTACAGCCTTTGATTTCAGTTGTATTTGTAATTCTAAGTGTCTCTGTTTCCCTTACATATGGGCATTGATGAAGTCATGTTTGTAAAATTTCCTTAAGACCTAGAATTTTTTCAAAATATCTCATTTCTTTTCATATAAATGCAAAAGGAAGGTTATTTAAGGAGAGGTGGTGAAAAAACAGAATGGGTCACCAAGCTCGATCACTTGGAGATTTAACGTAAGAGATATAAACATAAAATACTTCATCTGCAGCAAAAGGATATTGCCTTTCATTGGATCACTTAGGATTTCACACCATATACTTAAGTATGATTTAGCATAATATTGACTCTTGTTTATATTTACCACCTACCTATTTCACAATGATACTGTAAGGATTAGTGATATAATATTTCTTAAGCCTTTTCAGCTCTTAAAAGAAAATGTATACTATAAAATCAAGGTAATAGTAATAATAGTCATCATCATAATAGCAATAACTGCTCATGCATTTTCAAACCTAGGCTCTTGTTTGTTGGAAAAGGAAATTGGGCTGTAAGATAAGTATGCAGGCTTATCAGCTGGCTAGAACACAAAGACCTAGGATAACAGTGATGCCGTCAACAGTTTATCAAGGTCTAGAGTGGGGTCTGAGATTCTGCGTTTACAGCTGTTCCCAGGTAGCTGATGCTGCTGGTCTACCGTCGCTCTTAGGGAGTAAGGCCTGAGACCACACCACTCGTTCAGATTCGCACTGACTGTCAGAGGACTTAAGGGAGCAGCTCTAAACACAATCTGACAAACCCATCACCAATGCCTTTCTCATTTTTGTCACCTTCCTGCCCCATATTCTGTTTCCATTGTCCAATCCACCACCCACATGAAAACTCTCTCTCTCATTGTCTTCCTGTCCTACCAAGCCAGAGTGAACTCCTTGAGTGCAGAAACCCATCATTTATTCTAAAAATTGATCATAGATTTGAATAGATTTGTGCTCAAAAATGTTGATTTCAGAACCTTTTGTAACATCAAAAAGTAGGAAAACTCTGGTTCTTTTAAAGTATTTTAAAGTGTGGGTTATGTTCATGATATGGCATCAAGTTAAAACACAAGAAACAAAACTGTGTGCTTATGTATCATTTAAATTTAAATACAGCTAGAGAGCAATATTGATAGCATATGCGATTAATAAGTTAAATAGCACCTTGTCCTTTTCCTACTGAGTAATCATTACCAAGGGGGTCGAAATGTAATTTTCCCCTACCCTCTCACTGACGAACAGCCAGGCTTGTGAGACTGGAGACCCCTGCTCCAAAATGGATTGATGTCTTTGGTGATTCAGTCATAGCAAGAGTGAGCAAACTGAGCCTCTTGCTTGGTTGGAGGGAAGAGGGGATTCAAGGGTGACAGAGACCCAGGGAGAGAGTTGGATTTCTTAAGACTAAGAGATGGAAGAATCAAGTGATGGGTTTCTGTTCCCAGGTTCTAGTCTAAGTGCCCCACAGGTGTGCAGGGCCCTTGAAGATCTAAGGCTGAGCATTAGGCCCCTGTGTGTCCTGATCCCAGGGAGCTCCACCACTGAATGATCTGTGAGGGCTGGGACCACAGCTTCAGGTCAGAAGCTTTCCCAGGCTGCAAAAGCCTTTGAGGTCTTCAACAGTCTCAAAGGAGTCATTGGCCAACCCCCAATTCAGGTAGGTTAAGAGCTAAGTCATATTTAATGGAATGTGGAGGAAAAAAAATTTAATGTGAATTAAAATTCACATTAAATAAAGGAAAGAAAAAATTTTTCTTTCTTGCATTAAAATATTATAGAGAAGAACATACATATTTAGATAGATAGGCAGATACACTTATTCATGAAACACTAGAAGGAAATAGAGGAAAACAACAGAATGGGAAAGACTAGAGATCTCTTCAAGAAAATTAGAGATACCAAGGGAACATTTCATGCAAAAATGGGCTCAATAAAGGACAGAAATGGTATGGACCTAACAGCAGCAGAAGATATTAAGAAGAGGGTGGCAAGAATACGCAGAAGAACTGTACAAAGCAGATCTTCACGACCAAGATCATCATGATGGTGTGATCGCTCATCTAGAGCCAGACATCCTGGAATGTGAAGTCAAGTGGGCCTTAGAAAGCATCACTATGAACAAAGCTAGTGGAGGTGATGGAATTCCAGTTGAGCTATTTCAAATCCTGAAAGATGATGCTGTGAAAGTGCTGCACTCAATATGCCAGCAAATTTGGAAAACTCAGCAGTGGCCACAGGACTGGAAAAGGTCAGTTTTCATTCCAATCCCAAAGAAAGGCAATGCCAAAGAATGCTCAAACTACCACACAATTGCACTCATCTCAGAAGGCAATAGCACCCCACTCCAGTACTCTTACCTGGAGAATCCCATGGATGGAGGAGCCTGGTGGGCTGCAGTTCATGGGGTTGCTAAGAATCGGACATGATTGAGCGACTTCACTTTCACTTTTCACTTTCATGCATTGGAGAAGGAAACGGCAACCCACTCCAGTGTTCTTGCCTGGAGAATCCCAGGGACGGGGGAGCCTGGTGGGCTGCCATCTATGGGGTCGCACAGAGTCAGACACGACTGAAGCAACTTCGCAGCAGCAGCAGCACAAGCTAGTAAAGTAATGCTTAAAATTCTCCAAGCCAGACTTCAGCAATACATGAACCGTGAACTTCCATATGTTCAAGCTGGTTTCAGAAAAGGCAGAGGAACCAGAGATCAAATTTCCAACATCCTCAGGATCATGGAAAAAGCAAGAGAGTTCCGGGAAAACATCTATTTCTGCTTTATTGACTATGCCAAAGCCTTTGACTGTGTGGATCATAAGAAACTGTGGAAAATGCTGAAAGAGATGGGAATACCAGACCACCTGACCTGCTTTTTGAGAAACCTATATGCAGGTCAGAAAGCAACAATTAGAACTGGACATAGAACAACAAACTGGTTCCAAAGAGGAAAAGGAGTACGTCACTGTCACTCTGCTTATTTAACTTCTGTGCAGAGTACATCATGAGAAACGCTGGGCTGGAAGAAGCACAAGCTGGAATCAAGATTGCCAGGAGAAATATCAATATCAGTATACAGCCTTGACATGCTCCTTTCCCGATTTGGAACCAGTCTGTTGTTTCATATCCAGTTCTAACTGTTGCTTCTTGATCTGCATACAGCTTTCTCAGGAGGCAGGTCAGGTGGTCTGGTATTCTGACCAAATGTGGTCCACTGGTAAAGGGAGTGGCAAATCACCTCAATATTCTTGCCTTGAGAACCCCATGAACAGTATGAAAAGGCAAAAAGATAGGACACTGAAAGAGGAACTCCCCAGGTCAGTAGGTGCCTAATATGCTACTGGAAATCAGTGGAGAAATAACTTCAGAAAGAATGAAGGGATGGAGCCAAAGCAAAAACAACACCCAGTTGCGGATGTGACTGGTGACAAAAGTAAAGTCCAATGCTATAAAGAGCAATATTGCATAGGAACCTGGAATGTTAGGTCCATGAATCAAGGCAAATTGGAAGTGGTCAAACAGGAGATGGCAAGAGTGAACGTGGACATTTTAGGAATCAGCGAACTAAAATGGACTGGAATGGATGAATTTAATGCAGACAACCATTATATATACTATTGTGGGCAAGAATTGTTTAAAAGAAATGGAGCAGCCCTCATAGTCAGCAAAAGGGACTGAAATGCAGTGAGTGAGTGAGTGAAGTCACTCAGTCCTGTCTGACTCTTTGCGACCCCATGGACTGTAGCCTAACCAGGTTCCTCCGTCCATGGGATTTTCCAGGCAAGAATACCGGGGTGGGTTGCCATATCCTTCTCCAGGAGATCTTCCCAACCCAGGGATTGAACCCAGGTCTCCCGTGTTGTAGGCAGACGCTTTACCACGAAATGCGGTACTTGGATGCAGTCTCAAAAATGACAGAATGATCTCTGTTCGTTTCCAAGGCAAACCATTCAGTATCACAATAATCCAGTTCTGTGCTCCAACCAGTAATGCTGAAGAAGCTGAAGTTGAATGGTTCTATGAAGACCTACAAGACCCTCTAGAACTAATGCCTAAAAAAGATGTCCTTTTTATTATAGGGAACTGGAATGCAAAAGTAGGAAATCAAGCGATACCTGGAGTAACAGACAAATGTGGCCTTGGGGTACAAAACAAAGCAGGGCAAAGGCTAACAGAGTTTTGTCAAGAGAACACACTGGTCACAGCAAACACCCTCTTCAAACAACACAAGAGAAGACTCTACACATGGACATCACCAGATGGTCAATACCGAAAAATTATAACCAAATTAAATAAACGATTCAAAGCCCAGGCTGGAAAGGTACGTTAATATTAGTGCAATCACCCTAGTGTGTGAGAAACACATAAGTCCATGCACATATGAAAGAAAGTGGTTCTGAGAACAGTGCTGCTGCTGCTGCTGCTAAGTCACTTCAGTCGTGTCCGACTCTGTGTGACCCCATAGACGGAAGCCCACCAGGCTCCCTCATCCCTGGGATTCTCCAGGCAAGAACACTGGAGTGGGTTGCCCTGAGAATAGCTACTCTGAAAATATCACTCCATATAAGACTATTAAAATTATCATGAGAGAAGTATTATGCAAGCATTAAACAAGGCCTTCTGGGCTCAGGGACAGAGGGACAGTCCTTAATTTGGAGACAGGCTTTATTCAGGCTTTTTTCAGTTATCACTATCTCTTTGGAAGTCATTGAACTCTCCGAATCTCTTTTCTGCAGATGTCAGTTCTATCAGCTTAAACATGGCACTGTGAAGATCAAATGGAGCATAGAATATCAAAGCAATTTTGAAACTATAATATGATATACTATACCAGACTATTCTGATTATTAGAGCATGTATTTGGTAGAATGCAAAAGAAAGTCTAAGAACTGTCATTTATAAATCACTCATCAAGTGAAAAAAAATCAAACTAGACAGTCATATCATGCTCCTGCCTCTTTGTCCGGTCAGTGATCTTATAAGCCAACCTTTATCATAATGACAAAGTAATGTGATAAGAAATAAAGTTAGAAGAAATGGACTTCCTGTACCTTGCCATATGGTTCAGTGACATCTTCATTCATTCAGCAATACTGGTTTTGTTGGCCACTCTTCCAGAGGCTAGAGATTCAGCAGTGGGCCAGGTAAGTGTCTCTGCTCTAGCACAGCTTTCATTTTAGTGGGAAAGAGTCCAACTGTCAACAAGTAAACAAATAACAGGATCTAAGATTGAGATGCATGCTATGAAGAAAATAAGCAAGCCTGTGGTCACTGCCTCCAAAATGGCCCACGGTGGCCCTTCCCCCTAATATTCGCGCCGTTGTGTAGTCCCCTCTCCCTTGTGTAAAGCTAGTCCGACTGACCGGCACAATGTGGAAGAAGTGATGGTTTGTCACTTTCAGGTTTAAATTAGAGGAGACACTATAGCTTCTGTTCCCGTCAGCCTTTCATGCTCTGGCTCCCTCTGGGGGAGGAGCCAATGGCCATGTACCAAAGACACTAGGCAACCTATGGGGAGCCCCACGTGGCAACTGACTGTCCTCAATACAACACTGAGACCCGTTGGCAAGGGGTGAACAGTCTTAGAAGCAGATCCTCCAGCCCTGCAGGGGACTGTATCTAGCTGACAGCTTGACTGCAGCCTCAAGAGTGCCCCTGAGCCAGACCACTAGCTCCCAGATTCCTGACACACAGAAAGCGTGAGATGGACAAGAAGTCTTGTTTTAAGCTGCTGATTTGGGGGCAGTTTGTTAGATTACAGGGATGATGAACTCAATCAGGTCATGGCTTTAGAAGAACTACTTGAGGAGATCTTATTTGCTCCAAGGCCTGAAGAACAAGAATGACTATGCAAAGGGGACCACTGGAAGAAGTGGGAGGGACTTGCAATGTTTGAGAAGCAATCTCATCTCGCCAGTCTGAGCCTGTGCACTGACTGGACCGATCTCCATCCCACACCTCCTGGGACTGCTGGCAATCCCCGCTTCCCACGCCTCGTCTCCCACAGTTCTTCTCTTCCCTTCAGCATTTCTCAAGAGAGGAACTGTGCTGTGTGTGCTGTGCTTAGTCGCTCAGTCGTGTCTGACTCTTTGCAACCCTATGGACTACAGCCCGCCAGGCTCCTCTGTCCAGGGAATTCTCCAGGCAAGAATACTGGAGTGGGTTGCCATGTCCTCCTCCAGGGGAATCTTCCCAACTCAGAGATTGGACTCAGGTCTCCTGCACTACAGGAGGATTTCTTACCATCTGAGCCACCAGGGAAGCCTGGTGAAGAGAGGAACTAATGGGTTTTAAACCCCACAGTTTGGCCTAATGAGACCCCAGAGTAGTGTGGCCAGAAACAGTAGCACCAGAGATCCTCAGATGCAAAACTCAGCTCCACCGACTGACCAGAAAATGGGCTTCATCTCTCTGAACCTCATGTTTCTCACTTACTTCCAAAGATTAACTGAAATAACATATGCAAAATAGCTCAGGCCTGGCACATGGGAAATACATAGAGATGGGAGCTATCATTCAATTCTTTTCTTCCTTGTCTAGCCAAATCCCTCTCATTCTTCATAATCAAACCAAAGACAGAGCTCACCAAGAAGTTTCTGCCACTCTGCTTACCCCCTTTTCTGAATTTATAATGCATGCCTTGCCAGGTGACACCTTCTCTGGGGGTCGATAGCACATGAGGGCTATTTCTCTCTTTGGAAACTACAAGGGTATCTAGGATAATACCCAAGTTGTCAACTATTGTCTCTGGGCCTACTTTCCTCCAAAGTGTGATCAGCATTCCCAAGCTCCTCCACAAATGGAGGGTTCCCCGTCCAGGAGTTCCCAAGTTCTCACCCACCATGATTAACTTTCAGATCTTAGCCTGTCTTCTCCTACCCAATTAGAAATCCTTCAGGGCACATGCCTACAGTCTTTACTTTTTTGACCCTGTGCCCCCATTACCCACTCCAAGTCTTAGAAGGCGTTAGTGTCCTTATTGATTGATTGATTCTCAAACCCACACTCACTGATCAATCAGTTTTTGTTTTCTTTATAACTGACCTCATTCACATTTACCCATGGAAAAGGCACCATATGTCAGTTCTTATGTTGGACTAAATAAAGAGAAGAAATTTAGAAAGAGCTTCGCACATCATCTGGGTAATTATCTTGTATTTATAATGGAGCAGATTAATGTCCCTGCATTGATAAATGACTCCAAATGCTGCAAAGGCTGAGCATGATTGTCTGAGTTTATTACTTAACCCACTCAGTTAAAAAAAATTCTGTGATCTGATGTGATTCTGTGATCTGTTATGCAGAACCAAAATGTTCTTCAACTTCTGCAAGGAACAAAGCTATTCTCTGATCATGGGAGTGGGGTGGTCAGCTGGTTGATTCCAGACTTGCCAGCACAGCCACCACAAGAGCCTGAAGAGAGGGTGGTTTTGTGGTCTGCTTAGCTCCTTGCCTGGCTTCCTTCCTAACTTCAAATCTAAGCCCACTTAAGCCTTTACTTTAATATCTAGCCCTGCTCCACACTAGGGCGGTAAGCTTGCCCACTTGCCCTAAGCTAACAAAGTACACAGAGCCTTAAGCCAATAGCCTAGATGGTTGGTAACACTTCTTTCTGATCTGGGCTCATTTTGGCACTGGAACCCTAGCTCCCAGATAGTCTTCTGTTTTGTAACCAAGTGGCAGTATCTTGCCCTACAGATAAGCTCCAGATCCCAATCCCATGTGGCTGGCTCCCAATCTCATGGTAAAAACATTGCCTTCCTAGAATCTTGGGATTCACCTATCCTGTTCTTGCTTGGGTTTGATAAATTTTGAGTTCCTTTTAAATTTTTGAATAATGATCCTTTACCCCATCTCTTCCAACCTCCATTGACAATCCTCCCCACTGTGGATCAAAAGTGCTCGGTCCTTAAATCAGTGTTTCCCAAAATTTACATGTCATGGAACACATAGAAAAGATTCATTCTTTTTTGAGATATAACTGATATTGCTGTTGTTCAACTGCAAAGTCATGTCCAACTCTTTATTACCTCATGGACCTCAGCACACCAAGCCTCCCCTGTCCTTCACTACCTCCGGGAGTTTGCCCAAACTCATGTCCATTGAGTCAGTGATGCCATCCAACCATCTCATCCTCTGTCGTCCTTGTCTCCTCCTGCCTTCAATCTTTCCCAGCATCAGGGTCTTTTCCAATAAGTCAGTTCTTCACCTCAGGTGGCCAAATTATTGGAGCTTCAGCTTCAGCATCAGTCCTTCCAAGAAATAGTCAGGAATGATTTCCTTTAGGATGGACTGGTTGGATCTACTTGCTGCCCAATGGACTCTCAAAGAGTCTTTCCAGCACCACAATTTGAAGGCATCAATTCTTCAACACTCAGCCCCCTTTATGGCCCAACTCTCACATCCATACATGACTACTGGAAAAACCATAGCTTTGACTATACAGACCTTTGTTGGCAAAGTGATGTCTCTGCTTTTTAATACACTGTCTAGGTTTGTCATAGCTTCTCTTCCAAGGAGCAAGTACCTTTTGGTTTCATGGCTGCCATCACTGTTGACAGTGACTTTGGAGCCCAGGAAAATAAAACTTGCCACTGCCTCCACTTTTCCCCATCTATTAGCCATGAAGTGATGAGACCAGATGCCATGATCTTAGTTTACTGAATACTGAGTTTTAAGCCAGGTTTTCCACTTTCCTCTTTCATCCTCATCAAGAGGCTCTTTAGTTCCTCACTTTCTGCCATTAGAATGGTATCATCTGAATATCTGAGGTTATTGATATTTCTCCCAGCAATCTTGAGTCCAGCTTGTGATTCATCCAGCCTGGCGTTTTACATAATGTAGTCTGCATATAAGTTAAGTAAGCAGGGTGACAATGTACAGCCTTGATGCAATCCTTTCCCAATTTTGAACCAGTCCATTCCTCCACACTCAGTTCTAACTGTTCCTTCTTGACCTGCATACAGATTTCTCAGGAAGCAGGTGAGGTGGCCTGGTATTCCCATATCTTTAAGAAATTTCCACAGTTTGTTGTGATTCGCACAGTCAAACTTTAGCATAGTCAGTGAAGCAAAAGTAGATGTTTTTCTGGAATTCCTTTGCTCTTTCTATCATCCAGTGGATGCTGGCAATTTGATCTCTGGTTCTTCTGTCTGTTCTAAATCCAGCTTGCACATCTGAAGTCCTCGGTTCACATACTGTTGAAGCCTAGCCTAAAGGATTTTGAGCATAACCTTGCTGGCATGTGAGAGGAGTGCCATTATACAGTAGTTTGAACATTCTTGGGCATTGCCTTTCTTTGGGGTTTGAATGAAAATTGACCTTTTCCAGTCCTGTTACCATGGCTGAGTTTTCCAAATTTGCTGGCATATTGACTGCAGCATTTTAACAGCATTATCTTTTAGGATTTGAAACAGCTCAGCTGGAATTCCATAACCTCCACTAGCTTTGTTTGCAGTGATGCTTCCTAAGGCCCACTTGACTTCACACCATCATGATTATCTGGGTCATTAAAGACCTTTTTTGTATAGTTTTTCTTCTGTGTATTCTTGCCACCTCTTCTTAATCTCTTCTGCTTCTGTTAGGTCTCTACCATTTCTGTACTTTATTGAGCCCCTCTTTGCAAGAAATGTTCTCTTGGTATCTCCAATTTTCTTTAAGAGATCTCTAGTCTTTCCCATTCTATTGTTTTCCTCTATTTCTTTGCTTTGTTCACTTAAGAAGGCTTTCTTATCTCTCCTTTCTGTTTTTTGGAACTCTGCATTCAGATGGGTATATCTTTCCCTTCCTCCTTTGCCTTTCACTTCTCTTCTTCTCTCAGTTATTTGTAAGGCCTCCTCAGACAACCATTTTGCCTTCTTGCCTTTCTTTTTCTTTGCTATGGTTTTGATCACTGCCTCCTGTACAATGTTACAAACCTCTGCCCATAGTTCTTCAGGCATTCTGTCTACCAGTTCTAATCCCTTGAACCTATTCATCACCTCTACTTTTTAATCATAAGGGATTTGATTTAGCTTATACCTGAATGGCCTAGTGGTTTTCCCTACTGTCTTCAATTTAAGCCTGAATTTTGCAATAAGGAGCCCATGATCTGAGCCACAGTCATTTCCAGGTCTTATTTTTGCTGACTGTATAGAGCTTCTCCATCTTTGGCTGCAAAGAATATAATCAACCTGATTTGGGTATTGACCATCTGGTGATGTCCACGTGTAGAGTCATCTTTTGTGTTGTTGAAGAAAAGGGTGTTTGCTATGACCAGTGTGTTCTCTTGGCAAAACTCTATTAGCCTTTGCCCTGCCTCATTTTGTACTCAAAGGCCATACTTGCTTCTTATTCCAGGTATCTTTTGACTTCCCACTTTTGTGTTCCAATCCCTTATGAAGAAAAGGACTTTTGGGGGGGTTAGTTCTAGAAGGTCTTGTAGGTCTTCATAGAACTGGTCAACTTTGCCTTCTTCAGCATCACTGATTGGGGCATACACTTGGATAACTGTGATGTTGCCCAGTTTACCTTGGCAATGAACCAAGATCATTCTGTGGTTTTGAGATTGCACCCAAGCACTGCATTTTGGACGCTTTCATTGACTGTGAGGGCTACTTCTTTTCTTCTAAGGGATTCTTGTCCACAGTTGTAGATATAGTGGTCATCTGAATGAAGTTCACCCATTCCTGTCCTTTTTAGTTCACTGATTCCTAAAATGTCAGTGTTCACTCTTGCCATCTCCTGCTTGACCACTTCCAATTTACCTTGATTCATGGACCTAACATTCCAGGTTCCTATGCAATATTGTTCTTCACAGCATCAGACTTTACTTTCACCACCAGACGCATCCACAACTGAGCGTCATTTCTGCTTTGGCCCAGCCTCTTCATCCTTTCTGGAGCTATTTCTCTGCTCTTCCCTAGTAACATACTGAACACCTGCTGACCTTGGGGGCTTATCTCCCAGTGTCACATCCTTTTGCCCTTTCATACTGTTCATGGGGTTCTCAAGGCAGGAATGCTGAAGGGGTTTGCCATTCCCTTCTCCGGTGGACCACGTTTTGGCAAAACTCTCCACTGTGACCTGTCTGTCTTGGGTGGCCCTGCATGGGAAGGCTCATAGCTTCATTCAGTTACAAAAGGCTGTGATTCATGTGGTCATTTTGGTTACCTTTCTGTGACTGTGGTTTTCATTCTGGAGGACATGGGATTGTGGTCCTTGCTTCTTCTGTCTGTTCTGGAGCCTATAGGCTCTATGGTAGGGCTAGTTGAAGACATATTACATTATATTAGTTTCAGATGGTCAACATAATGAGTCAATATTATATATATTTTGACATGATCCACCACCCCCCCACCAGTGAGTTTAGCTAACATCTATCACCTCAAATAGTTACAATTTTTTTGTGTGAAGCTTATAAAATCTCTTCCTCAGTGGCTTTCAAAAATGCAATATGACATTATTAACTATAGTCACCATGCTCATTCTCAGTCAGAGGTGACTGGTCCAGGAAGGGACCTCTAGTCACCCCCGACACTTCCCCAGCCACACTCCTGCTGAGGGGACCACTATTTGGGTACACTGGTAACCTATTCAGGATTTGCATCCATGCCTGTTCTTCAGACAGCCTGTCCATAAGGAGCTAGCTGGCTTCTGGGTCCATCAGCCTAATGGCTGGTGTTTGGGTCAACTTAGACTTCCAGGCCTTCCTATTCGTTAGCCCTGGTTTTCTCTGTAAAGTAGTAATACTTCTATATTGTACATCAACTCAAAGAAAGATGTAAGGGATGTAGGTAAAATGTGGCAATGTTGAATTTTCTTCAAATCTAAGTTGTCCGTTCAAAAAGCCTTCCAATTGAAAAGAATATGGACCTCAGAGATGAGGTAGAAGACTTGAAAAACAAGGCTTCTCTCTTCCTACCTTCCATTATCTGTTTCCCACATATATTTAGTCTTCTTAAGTTGTGTAACTTTAAACAATATTTGTTGTTGTTGTTCAGTTGCTCAATCATGTCTGACTCTTTGCAACCCCATGGACTGCAGCACACAGGCTTCCCTATCCTTCACCATCTCTCAAAGCTTGCTCAAACTCATGCCCACTGAGTCGGTGATGCCATCCAACCGTCTCATCCTCTGTCATCCCCTTCTCCTCCCACTTTCAATCTTTCTCAACATCAGGGTCTTTTCACATGAGTCAGTTCTTCACATCAGGTGACCAAAGTATTGGAGCTTCAGCTTCAGCATCAGTCCTTCCAATGAATATTCAGGCCTGATTTCCTTTAGGATGGACTGGTTGGATCTTCTTGGAGTCCAAGGGACTCTCAAGAGTCTTCTCCAACACCACAGTTCAAAAGCATCAATGCTTCAGCATTCAACCTTTTTTATGGTCCAACTCTCACATCCATATATGACTACTGGAAAAACCATAACTTTGACTATATGGACCTGCTTATTAGCTCCCAAACTCTTGGTGCCTACGCTCTGCCACAGAATAGGCTAAACTCTTCCCAGGCATCATCCTGTTATTTCCTCACATCTTTGAGGCAGAAATCATCCCCAATTCACAAGTGAGCAAACTGAGGCTGAGGATTAAACAACTTCCTCAGGAGAAATTAACATAATTTGAACTCAGATCCATCTGATTCCAAAATCCTTGCTCTTCCATAAAATCAATCACATAAAGCATTAGCATTGTTCCTGGCATATTGTGCTTAGCATATTAGGTATAATACTTATCGCAAAGACTCTTTTTAAGCAATGTCACATTTTTTTCTTCTCCTCAACAAGCTGCAGCTTCAACCAAAGACAGGACGAGTAGTCCCCTTCTGGACCAAGTTTGCTCAGAGGTAAGTGAACTCAAGGAGGTGGCCACCTTCTCTCTAGTGCAGGAAAGGCACAACGCAGCTCATGTCTCAATGAAGGATCCTGCCATAACGGTCGCCACCTAGGGCGGTTCATTGCGATTCTGTTTACTTTTCCTACCAGTGACTTCTCTTTACCCTCCCCTTTTTTTTCTATATCTTTGACTTTAGCTGTACATAAGAATGCTTCATTTGTTCTCTCCCTCAATTACATCAAGGAAACAATCTGAGCTTTCTTTCTTCAAGTCCATCAAATTAAGACCATTATCTGAAGTACCATCACAAAAAAATAAAATAACGATGATGATGATGACAGTTAACACTCTCTTTGTAACCTACATGGAACCTACATATATTTCTTCTTCTTGCTTGGATAGCCTCAACAAAGAAGTTTCAAGAAATGAGCAGAAAGAAAGGGAAACTAAGTCTGCTTTAAAAGGATTCTTGTCAATCTTCAGGTTTTGCCTTATTTGCAACCAATTAGGCCAATGTTGATATCCTTTCACCACTGATTTTATTGAAATATTTACAGCAGTTAACATAACTGCAATGGCAAGATTTCCTGCAAGTATCAACTCTTCTGTTTGCCCAATTTTAAATAAATCTTCAATTCTCTTATTCCCTGAGCAGCCCTGGATGTGTGTTAGCAATTGGTTTTAATGACACAGTCTCCATCTACCTCTCTTGCAAGGCACGGACAGTGCATACACCCTTGGGGTTACAAGCTTGTCTAGTTATGAAGAAATGTGGCCCTAGTTATATTTTCAGAGATCCCACATAAATAACTTTTGGCTGCAAAACAAGCAATTGAGTTATCTCTCTCAAGCTTTATCCCCCTTGGAATTTGGGGGATTGCAAACTCCCTCTGGCATGAGGACAGCATCGTCTTCACACTGGATTACCTAAGCCTAGAACAGTTCTTTGCCTGTAAAAAGTATTCAATAAATATTTGCTGACTAAATGAATGGCCACACAGATAAATGAATATACTTTAAGCGCTAAATACTTTGGGTTGCCCTGGTGGCTCAGACAGTAAAGAATTTGCCTGCAATGCAGAAGACCCAGGTTCAATCCCTGGGTTGAGAAGATCCCCAGGAGAAGGAAATCGGCTACCCACTCCAGTATTCTTGCCTGGAAAATTCCATGGACAGAGAAGCCTGGCAGGCCATACAGTCCATGGGTTTGCAAAGAGTCAAACACGACGGAGTGACTAACAGTTTCACTTAAGAGCTAAAGGACTAAAATACCACCGGATGCAGATCCAAAAGTGAGAATGCTGCTGTGTGGGGTTTTTATGGAATCAACCCATAAATAAATTGTTCCCTGCATGTTTGGTACTTCAAGAGGGTCCTCTCCTTATCAACAGGAAGTCAATCACCACCTGAACCCTGTAAATATCAGGGTGCTTTCCTTCCAGTCTTTGTTACTGTTACCATGCACTATTTCTCAATAGAGCACCAAACAGTTTGTTTGGGATGGTTCTCAGCACTGCAGGACACATACAATTCCTGTCCCCAGTGAACGCAAAGGTACCATCCAGCATGACCTCCCAAGACGTCCTCACTTCCTACTCCCCTTCAGAACTGATTCTAAATTCTTACCAAGTCAGTATCTAGGACTCCCGCATTTCAGTTTAAACCTGATCAAATCTAATCAAGTCCTTCATGACTTACCTTGTTGCCTTTGGCAGTTATATTTCCTGCTGTGGCCCCACATACGTTTGTCTCTAGCATCGCCAAGCTCCCTGCCATCATACAAACATGGCTTATTCTTCCCTGTCTCTAGACCTTCACTGTTAACTGCTCCCTCTGCCTAGATGTCCTTCCAGTCCCTGCATCCCACATCTACCCAACTAACTGGGACCCACCCTGCAAGGACAGCTCCAGGATCTCCTTGTCCTGGCTGCATGTCCTGACAGTGTCTCCAGCTCAGCCGCCACTCAGAGACTTTACTTCTGTTGTGTTTCATGATCAGTCTCCACCCCACCCTCCATTAACCATCTGGGATCTCTGGAAGTAGTTTGGCTTCCCCATTTCTGATTTCTCAGTACTTAACACTACGCAATGAAGCATGCAACATACCCCACTGTAGGGCGCCGCATGCATAAAGGATGTCAATAGCAATGCCCAGGGAGCCTGCCACGTGCCAGGCTCTGGGAAGAAGACCAACATGGGCCCTTCCCTTGTGTCCAGAGGGAAAAACAGACATTTAGCCAGTCCTTTCTACTGTGATGTGAATAATAAAAGAGAAGGTGCAGAGGGAGGTCTCTGGACAAGTAGAGCTTGGGGCTCTGTCACAGCTGGGCCCACAGGGCAGGATGAGTAGGGTCAGCTGGGCAAGGAAGGTGAGAAGGCTGCCCCCAGCAGAGGCAGGGTGCGGAGGCTCAAGAGTGACCTACTCTGTCCACTCTCTTTTACAGCTTTATTAAAGCAGTCAGAGTCAGGCTCACGTCCAGTTACCTAGTTACACAGTTACGCAGGCTTAGACCCCATGCCTGCTCTGTGCAACCCTGGGCAAGTCACAAATCAGCCGGGGTTCTCATTTCGGTCAAGTGGGCATCATGATCCTACTCTGTGACAAATTTCCTACTGACAGGGTCATCTGTTTAAAGTGCCCAGCACACAGTCTGGGCTTCCCTGGTGGCTCAGATGGTAAAGAATCCACCCACAGTGCAGAAGACCTGAGTTCCACCCTGAGTTTGGAAAATCCCCTGGAGGAGGGCATGGCAACCCACTCCAGTGTTCTTGCCTGGAGAATCCCAGGGAACAGAAGAGCCTGGCAGGCTATAGCAATGGGGTCACAAAGAGTTGGACACGACTGAGTGGCTAAGCGCAGGCAGCACATAGTCTGGCATGTAGTAAGAACCCTGTAAAGATCACCTCTTATCATTTATTATTTTATTATTATTCAGCAAACATTTATGGGCCTGCCCACCCTGCACTAGGTACTTACTAATCATAGGATTTAAAAAAAAGAGAGAGTAGTATGTAATGCTGACACGGGAAAGGCAGGAGACAGGTATAAGCAAAGGCAGGCAATGCACACGAAGCAGACAATGAAAGATGGTTTGGGTGCTTGCTGCTGTTGTTAGAAGTAATAATGGTAATAAGTACAGTGGAGCACCCATGGGGCGACCATGGAATCTGGGAGCTCGTTCACGTCCCGCCTTCCCGCCTGCTTCCGTACCCATCTGTGATATGTATATCTCCCCCAAGCTGGTCCCAGCACAGTCAGTATTAAAGCCCTAATACCAGTCGCACCTCCTCCGTAAAACTCCCTCCCATCCAAACCTCATCCGGCCCCTCACTGCTCCAGTTTAGTGCTGAATGAAAGAAAGCATCTTGTCTTCTTCGCTGCTTTTTCACAAGTGGGCCTTGAACAACAGATCAGCCTGTAAGCGGTGTGTTCTACAACCCTAAAACAAGGAAGAGAATGGACCCAGGAACTATTCCAAGTAATCAAAGGAATACGTTTGTCATGGAAATGTCACGTGTCAAAAGTGGCTGACAAATCGTGCGGCATCTTGGAGTCACTTTATTACAGATAACTTTCCTCACTGTCTGGTAAAAAATTGTTTGTCCATCCCTGGTCAGACCTAGTAAGTCAGAATACCCATGGGTGAAACGTGTGACTCTTGTTTTTAACATGCTGCCCAAGTGATAATTATCCAAAAAAACAAACTTGGGAAGTACTAGTTTGTTCCAGTTACTGCTGCTGAGAACCAAATACCCAAGATTAAAGGGTATAAAGTAACAACTTCATTATCCTCACAGATTCTGGGAACCAGAAAGTTCGAGAAGGAGAAGGAGCACGCCTTGTCTCTGCTCTCCAGGGCCTGCAGAGCCGGGAGGTGCCGCCAGCGGAAATTCCTTCACAAAGTGGCCGGTTTCTCCCTGAGCGAGCATCTGGAAAGAACTGGGTGACTCTCTATAGCCCCTCTGACTGAGCCTCAGAATCGCACGGCATCACTTCTACCACATCCTGTGCGTTGAAGCAGCCACAGACCCACCTGGATTCAAAGGGAAGGGACATGGCCCCCCCTCTCAACAGGAAGATGAAAGAATTAGGGGCCGTGTTTCTAAACCGCCACGGCTTGTTTTAGTCCTTAACGTGCACCCAAAAAACCTGTCCTTTCCTTTAAACGTTCTTCACATGTGTAATGTTTAGACAAACACCACAGCAAGGCTAGACCTTACTGGCTCCTTGGAACCCAGCAGTAGTCCCAGATGATGCCTGAATCTGCTTATGAGAATATTCTGCTTTGCAAAGTTGCTTCCTAATGCCTTCAATTCAGAAGCAGCTCCTGTTAAGCCTGTCTTTTAAGCTAGTGCCATTAATCCATCTTCTCTCTGGGCCTCTTCAGAGAAGTTCTGAGACACTAACAATGCTTTACTCACCTTTTTGGTTCACATAAAACTAAAAATTAAAATCCTTGTAGTACACAGGTTATAAATGATGACTTTTTTCCCAGATGTTTCCTATAAAGTACTCAGTCTTGTATAAAATATTGTGATCCAAAGTCTAAAAGAGATTAAAGGGTGAATTTTCATCCTAATTCATCATGCACATATACAGTTCTTTTCGCTAGTGACTGCCTTGTTTATGCATTTGAAAATGTTTTATTCATGTTCCTGTATAAAATTGTCCACGCTTATGTCACACAATCCACTCAAACGCCTAAATATTATAAATAAATATATAATTTTATACTACTTGGGATTACATAGAAATTAGATGTGTCGAGTTTTTGTATGTTTTGATAATATGACAGTAAAATAGCTGAGTCCCTAAGTTCACATTTCGAAGCATATTAATCACTTTGTTACAGTCAAATGCACAGATGCGATAGAATAATAGCAGTCTGTGTGATTGCTCTAGCAAGTTTTATTAGAAATGTGTATGTTTTTCCCCCCAAAGCCATCTTCATTTTTTTTCCTTCCATGTAAGATTGGTTCTGGAAAAAGAAAAAAGATTCAAAGCCACATTGTCATTTTCAGGGAATCACACTACCTAATGTGAGATATTTTCATCACGTTGGTAATCATATTCAGACAAAATTTTTTGAGACATGTGAAATTTTCAATGCAGCTCAGTGGCTGCAGAAGTAAATCAGCGCGCTGCCACAAATGTAACCACACAGGGCTGATCACACAATAACAACCCTTCCATTCAGCTCCTCTAATTTGATATCGCTGCCTGTTCTAAAGGACCATGGAGTTTTAAAGAATACAGTGCATTTGTTTTTGAATACACAGTGTGTTTTCTTCTAATTATATTCTGATCACATTTCACAGAGGAAAATACATCTGGCCTATCAATGGCATAAAATGGGTATTTCCTCAGGGGTATGTAAAGGGTATATAAATCTCAGCTCCTGCCTGAGATTTGCAGAGATGCTAATACACAGGTCACTTGCATGCTGATTTTTCTTTGTGATTGGGAGCAATGCTTGTAAGCGCTCTGCAGTGTAATGAGATGGTGGGCAGTCTGGCTTACACGGATAAAGGTTTAGCTCTTTTGCAAGCATCCTTCTGCCTCTGTACATTAGGCTCCTACATCGCCTTAATGTACCAGCCTCCCACTTCCATTTATTTGGGAAAAAAATAAAAACAGTATTTCCTTTAATTTACTCGGAGTCATATGTATGCATACAGTTGTGCGCTACATAGATGATATTAAATAAATACATTACAGTGGCTTTCATTTTTAATGGCTCGATTTTTTTCCTTTGATTGCTTTCACCAATAAAAGGGTAGTCTGTAGAAAAGCACCCTTCCGGATAATCCACTGTCTCATTTTAACTCATTTTTATCAAGGAATTCCCCGTGCAGCAATCACCACTGCCAGCCATTAGCCGTGCACATCTGCCCACAGTAATGACCACTCCTGTGTACATACCTGCCTGCCATCTAATTTAGACCTCACCCACAGGACACTCATGCCACGCCTCCAGGGCCAGCTAAATTTCAGACTGGTGGCGCCTTACGGTTATCACTTTATCTGGTCCTTGGAAGTGAATTAAGAGCCCCTGAGGTTGAAACTAGGTCAAATGCTTATGTGGGGAGCCCCTCATCTTACCCATGTGCAGGCTTAGGTATGTTCTGACAGAGTCTGCGTCAACATCACACCCCTCAGAGCTGCAGTTGGGGTCAAAATAGGAGACCTTTCAACCCAGTCCCTCCTCTGTACAAGTGTGGGTATGTCAGTGTGATCACAAAGAAACATATTTTGCATCAATAATAGGCCATTTATTAAAATTTATGCTCTCTGACTTTTATTTCTCTTTGATCTGTTTTGATCTGTGTTCTTACTTCTGTGAACATGTACCAATTTAAAGGAATTATTTAACTAAAGCAACAGAAATTAAAGGAATAATTTCAAAACTCTCATTAAATGCATCCATATCCCTGGGTTCAGACTCTGAACCTTTCATTTTTTCTAACTAAACTGTAAAGGACCAGAAGGCAGGGGCCCTAGAGGGACACTGTATTCTCTACTAAGGTGGGTGGATGGTCAGAAGATGTTAGCAAGGATAGTCCTAAAATGCCACTTGAAGGAGCCACTGAACAAGGGCATTACTGGAGATGAGAATGGTCAAGAGACGGCCACAGGGATCCAGACAAGAAAGTATGATGCTTTGACTAACGCTGGGGATGTTTCAAGAGATATTTTGGACAAAGAAGTAATAGGACTTCGATATGGACACTAAGGTTCTGGGAATGAGGCAGACTTCAATCTTAGCTCTGACATATAAAAATCTCAGAACTCATCAAATCTCATCCTTAAACAAGAAAAATCTGAACAAACTGACAGTCCTTTTTCCTGGATTTATCATAGAACAGAGATAATGCGTGTGTGCTAAGTCGCTTCAGTCATGTCCGACTCTTTGTGATACTATGGACTGTAGCCCTCCAGGCTCCTCTGTCCATGGGATTCTCCAAGCAAGAATACTGGAGTGGGTTGCCAAGGGATCTTCCAGGGGTCAAACCCACGTCTCCTGCCTCTCCCACACTGGCAGGTGGTTCTTGGGAAGCCATAGAACTGAGGTAGTAGGGTAAACCAATTCCCTTCCTTCTAGAGAGAGAGGCACATCCTGGGGAAGTAAAATGATCAAAATCAGTTTCCCTGGAGCAGAAGCCACAGGAACCACGATCTTGTGCAACACTTAGCAGGTAATGTTGACAAACTGCTGGAGGCTCAGTGCAGACGAGTTTGAGAGTGAGAGACCCCTGGGGGAGGGAACATCTCTGAGCTTCCCCTCCAGGAACCCCACCAGGCTCTCACACTGAGGATCTGAGAAAGACCTCGTCCCTCTCCGAGCCCTGGCACGGTGAGGGAAAGAGTAACTGCTGTGCAACCTACCCGGAGCCATCTCCGCAACAAAATCCACTTCTCCGGAGGAAAGAGCTTCATCTGAACACAATTTTGAAATCTTACCTCATCTGGGGAAAGGAATTCCTTCCCATCCAGACTCCTCAAGTCTTCCTGTCACACTTAAAGTTAAAGGTGGGTAGGGGCAGAAATCCCACATTCACAAAGAATCAAGTTTCGAGAAAATAGATTGGAAAAGCCACAGCCCAGGAATGGAGTAGGCGGCAAGGAGGGAAAATACCTACCACTGGGGAAAGGACAGGAACCTTTGTGAAGGCCAGAGCCTCAGACATAGGTTCCCTATGAGCCTCTGACTGAGACTTGAACTGAAGACCACAGAGCACCTCACTCCCCCTCCCCCTACGACTGCACCAGTAGGATCCAGTATACTGCTGGTGGATTACAGCTAAAGAGCCAGCGATCAAATTGCCAGCATCCGCCGGATCATCGAAAATGCAAGAGAGTTCCAGAAAAACATCTATTTCTGCTTTATTGACTATGCCAAAGCCTTTGACTGTGTGGATCACAATAAACTGTGGAAAATTCTGAAAGAGATAGGAATACCAGACCACCTGACCTGCCTCCTGGGAAATCTGTATACAGGTCAGGAAGCAACAGTTAGAACTGGACATGGAACAACAGACTGGTTCCAAGTTGGGAAAGGAGTACCTCAAGGCTGTATATTGCCACCCTGCTTATTTAACTTATACGCAGAGAACATCATGAGAAACGCTGGACGGGATGAAGCCATAAGCTGGAATCAAGATTGCCGGGAGAAATATCAATAACCTCAGATATGCAGATGACACCATCCTGATGGCAAAAATCGAAGAACTAAAGAGCCTCTTGATGAAAGTGAAAGAGGAGAATGAAAATGTTGGCTAAAACTCAACATTCAGAAAATGAAGATCATGGCATCTGGCCCCATTACTTCATGGCAAATAGATATGAAAACAATGGAAACAGTGACAGACTTTATTTGGGGGGGCTCCCAAATCACTGTAGATGGTGACTGCAGCCATGAAATTAAAAGATGCTTACTCCTTGGAAGAAAAGTAATGACCAACCTAGACAGCATATTAAAAAACAGAGACATTACTTTGCCAATAAACATCCGTCTAGTCGAAGCTATGGTTTTTCCAGTAGTCATGTATGGATGTGAGAGTTGGACTATAAAGAAAGCTGAGCACTGAAGAACTGATGCTTTTGAACTGTGGTGTTGGAGAAGGCTCTTGAGAGTTCCTTGGATTGCAAGGAGATCAAACCAGTCAATCCTAAAGGAAATCAACCCTGAATCTTCATTGGAAGAACTGATGTTGAATTTGAAACTCCAGTATTTTGGCCACCTATGGTGAAGAACTGATTCATTTGAAAAGACCCTGTTGCTGGGAAAGATTGAAGGTGGAGGAGAAGGGGATGACAGAGGATGAGATGGTTGGATGGCATCACCTACTCAATGGACATGAATTTGAGTAAACTCCAGAAGTTGGTGATGGACAGGGAAGCCTGGTGTGCTGCAGTCCATGGGGTTGCAAAGAGTCAGACACAACTGATCATGGCATCTGAACTGACTGAGCAACTGAGCTGAACTGACACCTAAAGAGGTGAGAGATGAAAACTCTCTCCAAAGAGCAGAACATAGGGAAGCCTCAAAGCCAAAGGACAAAAACAAGAACTAAAGGAAACTGAAGCCTCTGGCACATACAGCTGAAATAAAGGTTAAACACAGCCCAACTCCTACCCAGATTAACATAAATCCTCCCCCTAAAAACCTATTTCACTCAATTCATAGTTCCCAAAACAACACGCCTGTCTTTCAACAAAAATTACTAGGTGTGACAAAAGACCAGAAAAAACAGTCTGTACAGAAAAAAAAATCATCAGAACCATACTCAAATTCCAGCTCATATTTGAGTTGGAAGGCTACCCACACAGTATTCTTGAGCTTCCCTAGAGGCTCAGACGATAAAGAATCCACATGCAAGGCAAGAGACCTGGATTCAGTCCCTGGGTTGGGAAGATCCCCTGGAGGAGGGCATGGCAACCCACTTCAGTATTCCTGCCTGGAGAATCCCATGGACAGAGGAGCCTGGCGGGCTGTAGTCCACGGGGTCGCAGAGAGTCAGACACGACTGAGTGACTGTGTACATAACAGGTAAAGGGCACTAAGGAAAAAAGTTGGTGGGCTGCCCTGGTGGCTCAGCTGGTAAAGCATCCGCCTGCAAAGCGGGAGACCTGGGTTCAGTCCTTGCGTTGGGAAGATCCCCTGAAGAAAGGAAAGGCTACCCAACTCCAGTATTCTGGCCTGGAGAATTCCATGGACTGTATAGTCCATGGGGTCGCAAAGAGTCGGACACGACTGAACAACTTTCACTTCACATCACACAAGAAAAGATGGGAAATGTAAGCAAGGAGATGGAAATTCAAAGAAAAAGAAACAGAAGGAAATGATAGAAATCATAACACAAGAATAGAAATAAAGAACATCTTTTCATCAGTAGAGAGAGTGGAAGCTCAGCCTCAGGTGACAGAGCAGATGGTGTTGGCATTCAGCAAGAAAGGGAGATACAGACAGAGGAACCAGCTTAGGCCAAAGATAATGTTTTTCATTTTTGACCTGAAAGAGATGGTTTCCCAGGTAGGTGGTCATGAGGGTTAACAACTAGAGATAAACTGAAAGGAGACATTCAAAAAGAAGGAATGGTTAAGATGTCAAAAGAAAAGTGGTTTGAAAAAGCCGTAAAAGTGCACGGTGGGTTTGGCATTAGGTCATCACTGGTGGTTAGAGTCAGCATTAACAGCTGAGGCAGCTTCCCTGGGATGCTGGGGCAGGATCCAGATTTCAGGAGAGGTAGGCGGAAGTCAAGGAAGATCGAGAGTGCGTGCAGGGAGCCTGGGCTCCTCTCAAAACCTCCTGACAGGAATGGGGTGTGGCAGGGCGGAAGGCAGTAGATTCAGGATGAAGAACTGGAGAAGGTTTCTAAAAATGCAAGAGTTGTGGGACTGTTCGTAAGTTTAGCACAAAAGATTAAATGTGTCAGTACAAAGAGAACAGATTTATGGAGGAAGTATTCAATATTGACTTGTAGGACTGGGACCCTAAATGCAGGAGAAAGAATCACCTTCAGAAAGAAGGCCATCCCTTCCACTGAAAGATCTCTCAATAGCAGAAAGAGTGAAGGCGGAAATGAGGCTATGGATACAGATAAGTGTGCAGAGGCAAGAAACCGAAAGAATCCATGCAGACTGCTTGAGAGAGCCAGATTATTCTGTAGACTGGTCATTTTCAAACACTTTTCATTTTGTACTTGATTTGAGCACCCCCTGAAAATACGTATATCTATTTATATGTCACACTGATGCCACTGTCAATATTTGTTTAACTAAAGCTTAATTTCTTTCTGTATCTAGATTAAAAGGCATTGTATACTGCATACACCACACGCCCTAGGGTCACTATGCTCCCTCCCTAGAGCAAGCATGTGGAAGGTACCAGTCTGCAGCAGTTAATTTTTTTTTAATATAAATTGATTTATTTTAATTGGAGGCTAATTACTTTATGTGAGAGAAACTCAGCCACCACAAGCCTAACTCTTCAACTTAGCTTCTGAATCAGCCTGACCACCCACATGGACCTCAGTGCACCTCTCCTCAACACTCATGCCCACATACCTTGGAGACCAACTCTTGGTCCTCCAGCATCTATCTTGAGCCAAGCAACATTTGCCCAGTTTCCTATCCCAGCTTCCTTCCCAGGTAGAGCTCTCTGACTTGGTAAATTGATGAACAACATTTAGAGATTCACGTCCTCCTGGAGTTATTCCCTCCGTCGTCCCCTTCCTGTATGTGGTGTCTAAAGGCAATCCCCACACAGTCTTTCCTGGACTTGCAGACAAAGGTCAACAATTCTGAACTAGTCTACAGTGGTCCTGCTCTGCGAGCCACGTTTTGCTGTCTCCTCCCTTGCTGTCAACTGTCATTTCCCTCTTCCATTAGTATGATTGTGACTTGTAACTTCCCTGCCCTCTCCCAATCTGCTCTTTCTTAGCTGCTCTGGGCTGGGGACAAAAGACACCGCAAATGTTGAGGCTAGAATACTATGTGGGAATTGAGAATAAGTAATGAAGAGCCCCGGATTTCATGCACAAAGATGACTCTCCTGCCTCATATCCTTAAGGCCTTTTCCACTTACCTTTTTAGACCAAAGCTATGTTCCAGACTGGCCTCTACATAAATGACATATCACCATATGTATCTCGAGTTTTCTTACAGCAAAATAAATGTCAACCTTCTTTATGATGCCAGCATCATGACCAAGCTGCAACAAAATAAACAATTTATTGCCCCCTAAGAACTTGATAGAGGGAAGTTTTTCCAACGTAATGTATTCTTCACCCTGTTTTAGCAAAGTATATTCATAAAATTATCACAAATGGTCACCACTCATATTCTTATGTTCTCCTTTCAGCTTTTATGTTAGGCGTGACCCTAACTCTTTTTTATCTTATTTCACTCTGTGCAATATGAACCAGTCAACAGAATTGAGAACCATCTTCTGGGCGACCTTGACTTGGTGAAACCCAGAGAGGAGTTAAGGAAGCAAGCACCCATGCATCTGACTCCCCAGGAGTGCCCTGGCTACAGAACAAAGAAGTGTCTAGTAACTGCTCCATCTGCACCCACTCGCCTCATTTTTATTATAAGCCACAAATGGCAAAATCAATGGGGAGAGATGAAACGGGAATATAAAGAGGCCTGAAATGGCTGCAAATCACTGCTCTTCCCTGGGAGGCCTGACTCCTTGGAGGGTTTCGCTGAGAGGCTCTGTGATTCAGCCAAACTACTGAGTATCTCCCCCAGGACCTTACTCCCAAGTGGACAAACAGGCTCTGCACTGCTCCCTGACCATCCAGAGAGGGACGAGCATCCCAGGCCCCGAGCTTCTGTAAGCCTGTGCCCAGGGGCGAGACCCTCGCACCAGGGAAGGGAGAAAAGCACAGCTGCTCTGCTTAGTGACGGCAAAGCAGTGCTCATCACTTAGCCTCTAGCCAGCAGGATGGGGGACCCAGTGGGCCAGCAATGGGTGTATAAAACAGAGAGCGGTGGGGAGGGCTCGCCCAACAGGGCTGACTGTGTTCCTTGAGTAGCTGCATTCCCTCTTGCTAAGAAGGGAAGGGAATTACCCCATGGTGGAATGCCTTCTCACTCCCTGCTGCTCTTGGCAGAAATCTTCCTGGAAATATCTGACTCCCTCTTCTCCCATATTCATTTTTAATTCTACAATAATTCATTCATCCGCTGTTCCAAATAGTTAACAAACTTTTACTATGTATAAGGTATTTTTCCAGGTGCTGAATCCCCATACATCCTAGAAAGAGAACAAAAAGGCAAATTAAATACGTAGTTTTAAAAAAAAGGAAATAAGTCAGGTGCCATGAAGGAAAATCAACAGGGTTATGAAAGAGAGAGCACTGGGGACAGAAAGGCCTCTCTAAGGAGACAGAGTCTGAGCAGGATCATGAAGAGTAAGAAAGAGCAGCCACGGGCAGATCTGGGAAGAATGCTTCAGAGGAATTAGCAAGTAAACACAAAGTGTCCAAGCGGAAGCCCACCTGAGGTGCTAGTGACTGGGATTAACCTGGCAGTAGTTAGGATAAGAGAAGGGGTTAGATTCAGGACAGGTTATGAAGCTGGAATAGACAGGATGGGATGTGGAGTAAAGGAGAAAGAGAAGAGTCAAGAAAAGCTCCAAAGGACTAAGCCTCAACACACGGATATATGGTGGTCCTCCCAGAAGTGATGGGGAAGAGAAAACACGAGGGTGAACAGTGGTCCTCCACACCCAGATGAGGAAGCCAGAACACAAGGATGAATAGTGGTTCTAGAGACAGTGAAAAGAGACTGGACAGATGAACAGCAATCCTCCCAACACAAAGGAGGAAAAAGAACATAAGGGTGAATGGGGGTCCGCCAACAGAGATAGGGAAGACTGAAGGAAGCACAGATGTGCAGGAGGTAAGCCAAAACCACATTAGACCCTTTGATTAAGATTTATTATTCTGCCTATCAAGGGAATTGCAGCTGTTAGAATTCTGCCCCTTCCAAGTATGTTCATAATATAATATTTCCACTTCTGGGAACTAACTAATGAAAAGTGGGAAAGAATATATTCCAGGCCCATCATTTGTTGTTCAGTCGCTCACTAGTGTCTGACTCTTCGTGACCCCATGGACTGCAGCAGGCCAGTCTTCCCTATCCTTCACAATCTCCTGGAGCTTGCTCAAACTCATGTCCATTGAACCAGTGATGCCATCCAACCATCTCATCCTCTGTTGTCCCCTTCTCCTCCTGCCCTCAATCTTTCCCAGGATCAGGGTCTTTTCAAATGAGTCAGCTCTTCATATCAAGTGGCCAAGGTACTGGAGCCTTAGCTTCAGTACCAGTCCTGCCAATGAAGATTCAGGGTTGATTTCCTTTAGGATTGACTGGTTTGATCTCCTTGCAGTCCAAGGGACTCTCAAGAGTCTTCTCCAACACCACAGTTCAAAAGCATCAATTCTTCAGTGATCAGCCTTCTTTATGGTCCAACTTTCACATCTATATGTGACTACTGGAAAAACCATAGCTTTGACAATATGGACCTTTGTCAGCAAAGTGATGTCTCTGCTTTCCAATACACTGTCTAGGTTTGTCACAGCTTTTAATTTCATCTTTTAATTTCATGGCTGCAGTCACCATCTGCAGTAATTTTAGAGCCCAAGAAAATAAAATCTGTCACTGCTTCCATTTTTTTCCCCATCTATTTGCCATGAAGTAAGGGGATAAGATGCCATGATCTTAATTTTTTGAATGTAGAATTTTAAACTAGCTTTTTCACTCTCCTCTTTCACCTTCATCAAGAAGCTCTTAGCTCCTTTTCATTTTCTGCCTTTAGGGTAGTATCATTTGCATATCTGAGCTTATTGATATTTCTCCCAGCAATCTTGATTCCAGCTTGTGATTCACCCAGGCTGGCATTTTGCATGATGTACTCTGCATACAAGTTAAATAAGCAGGGTGACAATATACAGCCTTGATGTAATCCTTTCCCAATTTGGAACCAATCTGTTGGTCCATATCTAGTTCTAACTGTTGCTTCTTGACCTGCATACAGGTTTATCAGGAGGCAGGTAACGTGGACTGGTATTCCCATCTCTTTAAGAATTTCCCACAGTTTGTTTTGATCCACACAGTCAAAGAATTTATAGCATAGTCACTGAAGCAGAAGTAGAGGTTTTTCTGAAATTCCCTTGCTTTTTCCAATGGATGTTGGCAATTTAATCTCTGGTTCCTCTGCCTTTTCTAAATCTACCTGTACATCAGGAAGTTCTTAGTTCACATACTATTGAAGCCTAGTTTGAAGGATTTTGAGCATTACCTTGTCAGCTTGTGAAATGAGTGCAATTGTGTGGTAGTTTGAACATTCTTTGGCATTGCCCTTCTTTGGGATTGAAATGAAAGTTGATATTTTCCAGTCCTGTGGCCACTGCTGAGTTTTCCAAGTTTGCTGGCATATTGAGTGCAGCACTTTCACAGCATCATCTTTTAGGATTATAAGTGCACAAAATATAGAGATGACCAGAAAGAAAGAGTGAGAGGGAGCAATGAGATGAGGTCTATGGGCCAGGCAGGAGCCAGATCATGAAGCCTTACCAGCTGTGTTGCCGCAGATGGCTACTTAACCCTCCTGGGCTTCAGTTTCTGCATCTGCAAAATCAGGATGATAATAATAGTACATACCTGGGACTATTCATGAACTATGATTTGTAAAGTTCTTAGAATAATGACTAACATGCAATTAGTATTATAGAAAAGATTTTAATTTAACAATTAAGTAAAGTTTTGATCTCTTGCTAAGCAATGGGAAGAAATTAGCAGGGAATGACATGATTAGATTCTACTAATAAAACAAATGAACATTTAAATGTATTTTTTAGTTGTAAACAAAGTAGTGATGAAGATTATGGTATCTATATTTGAGAAGTCATGAAGATATTTATTAATACATTCCTTTTAAATACATGAAATTATAGTCTAGTGACCAAAAGGATCTCAGGCCTACAAACTGTGTATGGAGAAGCAAAGCTTATATAGTGAGTATTTCTCAGATTCTGAACATGGAGATTGTCTTCAGAGCCCTTCCCAGGGTTCAGCAAATTCTCAAAGGCTTGTTTTTGTTCTTCTTATGTACACTTTGGTGGGAAAGTTTGTGACGATGAAGTGTTTAAAAGGTGGAAGGTCAAAATGAAGGAGAAATCTATGGCCCTGGTGAAGATTGCCAGTCAGTTCAGTTCAGTCGCCCAGTTGTGTCCGACTCTGCAACCCCATGAATCGCAGCACGCCAGGCCTCCCTGTCCATCACCATCTCCTGGAGTTCACTCAGGCTCACGTCCATCGAGTCCGTGATGCCATCCAGCCATCTCATCCTCTGTTGTCCCCTTCTCCTCCTGCCCCCAATCTCTCCCAGCATCAGAGTCTTTTCCAATGAGTCAACTCTTCGCATGAGGTGGCCAAAGTACTGGAGCTTCAGCTTTAGCATCATTCCTTCCAAAGAAATCCCAGGGTTGAGCTCCTTCAGAATGGACTGGTTGGATCTCCTTGCAGTCCAAGGGACTCTCAAGAGTCTTCTCCAACACCACAGTTCAAAAGCATCAATTCTTTGGTGCTCAGCCTTCTTCACAGTCCAACTCTCACATCCATACATGACCACAGGAAAAACCATAGCCTTGACTAGATGGACCTTAGTCAGCAAAGTAATATCTCTGCTTTTGAATATACTATCTAGGTTGGTCATTACTTTTCTTCCAAGGAGTAAGCGTCTTTTAATTTCATGGCTGCAGTCACCATCTGCAGTGATTTTGGAGTCCAAAAAAATAAAGTCTGACACTGTTTCCACTGTTTCCCCATCTATTTCCCATGAAGTAATGGGACCAGATGCCATGATCTTCGTTTTCTGAATGTTGAGCTTTGAGCCAACTTTTTCACTCTCCTCTTTCACTTTCAAGAGGCTTTTTAGCTCCTCTTCACTTTCTTCCATAAGGGTGGTGTCATCTGCATATCTGAGGTTATTGATAGCTAGTCACCTTCTATCTCTCACCAGTTATTCTAAGCAACCCATGTTGGTGGCCCCCTTACTCAGTTGCTGAAGCACCCTATCCAGCGGCCACATCACATTCATTTATCTGGAGATAATAAGGCACTTTGGCCAAGCGCACATCTTGTTCCTGGACAGGATGTGACCACAGAAGGCACCAGATTACATACAGCCTCACTGAGAGCAGTACAAAGAGAAAAGGAGGTTTTCATGGGGAAGCAACATGCTGGCTTGTGTTTTGGACAGATAACCAGCAGGAATACAGCGGATGTGGAGTTGGGGAGACAGGTTAAGAGGCTGTGCCTATAATCTAAGCCTAGTAATGAGACCCTGAGCTAAATCTTTGCTGCTGCTGCTAAGTTGCTTCAGTTGTGTCCAACTCTGTGCAACCCCACAGACGGCACCCCACCAGGCCCCTCTGCCCCTGGGACTCTCCAGGCAAGAACACTGGAGTGGGTTGCCATTTCGTTCTCCATAGCTAAATCTTTAACCATGAGGAAGCAAAGAGGAAGATGAGTCCTGCTGGCTGTAGAGAGGCAGACGTGACACATCTCAGCAGTTCTTTGGAGGCAGGTGAGGTTCCCAGCTGAGGACGCTGGGGGATTGTGAAGTCCTGGAAAGAGGTCAGAACACAGGAAGACAGAAGTCCAGGAGGGAGGCAGCTCATGGGAGAGGCTTCGGCCATGGTACACTCAAGCTCCGTGTAGCCAAAGTTGTGCCACAGTCAGTAGGTCACACCCTCTTTCCTGTGTATTAACACCTTTTGGGCTCAAGAGCCATTCAGACAGGGGTGCAGTGTAGTTTGACAGTCTCATTAAGCACCTGTTGTGTTCCATGCCTGAAGCAATGCTAAGCATTCATTATTTCACTTCATCCTCTACAGCCTCATCCCGTAGGCTTGTCAGCTCCATGCTGACATATGAGGGAACTGTGGCTCAGAAAGATTGATTAATTTTCCCAAGGCCAGAGAGTTCTTGGTGCCATGCTCTCCTCACTGCTTGTCTCTATAGCAACCCTAGACAGCCCACTCTGGGTCCTCCCACTCTAGTCTCCTGCTCTGAGTCCTTGGGGAGGAAAGGTGGTCCTCAGTTTTTCCTGATTAGAAGTTTAAGAAATACTTGTGCTCAAAGAACTCAGGAGAAGAGTCCTCCTAAGCCTACCTCATAACCTCCTACCATGGAGAAGCAACAGGGCCTAGTGGTGATGGGCACAGACTCTGCAGTCAGCCTCCTGCACGTCCATCCCTGCCCTCCCAACTAGTTGTGTGAGCTGTGGTAGGTTCTTTAACCTCTCTGTCCTTTGCTTTACCCCCTTGTAATAAAGGAGCAATATTGTACTAAAGCAACATTGTTATTGTGAACATTGAGTTAACATAGAAAAAGAAAGTACCTAGAATAACATCTGGCACATGATATGTACGATATACATGGAGCCATATTATGGAACTGACAGTCCTGTTAGAATATGCCTAGAGATATCAATTTTACTGCCAATCTCCCTGAGATTCTGTGGTCTAACAGAAACCAGGGGGGCAGTATTATTACTGGGCCCTGGTAATAAGTAAATAATTAAAATTACATTATTAATGCTTCTCATTAAATCTTTTTTCTACCTAACTAAGTCTATCCATTGATTCTGCAAAATCTTATTAATCTGATGTGAAGTACCAGATTAGAGGTTGGTAAACTTAGGAAGTGAATCAGAAAAATACCTGTCTAGATGTAGCTTACTGTTTTAAGTAAACTCAGTCAAACACAGTGATTAATTTGTTCGAACAATCAGCCAACTCAGTAAAACCTGTTTTTTGGTCTATGTTTCTCTTTTCCTCAATCAGAACAAAGACATGGTTCAAAAATGGTAGTTACTAATTTGGACATCAACATGGCATCACTCTACTCTCAAGGAAGCTCAAGAAATCTTCCTCAGGTTCCATGGGGAAGTGTGAGCCACAGATGTGAAGTGTCTGAGCCAAAGCCACCAGGCTGATTCCATCATAGGTGGAAACGAAATCCATCTATCTAACTCCAAACACAGGGAGCTTTCCACTGAAACATGCTGACTTGACACTCCACTCGCCTCTCTCCTAGGTCACTGTTCAACATACTTCTTTGATCATGTAACCCTATCAATAAAAAACAATTGAGCAGACAACACATATATGCATTATAAATATTCTACTGCACCAATACATTAATTACACTATAAAAACAACACAAAACTATAAGAGTTGAGCTTTCTTTGTGACCTAAGTGGATTATCTTGGGCACACCCAGGGCAGATAATATTCTCACTTTCAGAGACCACAGTGCTGTGTGCTGTCCAGAAAGCCCATGGAAACAATCAGTTCAGTTCAGTTCAGTCACTCAGTCCTGTCTGACCCTTTGCAACCCCATGGACTGCAGCACGCCAGGCTTCCCTGTCCAGCACCAACTCCCAGAGTTTACTCAAACTCATGTCCATTGAGTCAGTGATGCCATCCAACCATCTCATCCTCTGTCATCCCCTTCTCCTCCTGCCTTCAATCTTTCCCAGCATCAGGGTCTTTTCCAGGGAGTCAGTTCTTCACATCAGGTGGCCAAAGTGTTGGAGTTTCAGTTTCAGCACCAGTCCTTCCAATGAACATTCAGGACTGATTTCCTTTAAAATGGACTGGTTGCATCTCCTTGCAGTCCAAGGGACTCTCAAGAGTCTTCTCCAACACCACAGTTCAAAGCGTCAATTCTTCAGCGCTCAGCTTTCTTTATAGTCCAACTCTCACATCCATACATGACTACTGGAAAAACCATAGCCTTGACTAGACAGACCTTTGTTGGCAAACATTATGGGACTGTATTTGTATTCTATTGTCATTATAACTGATCATCACAAATTTAGCAGCTTAAAACTGCATATTTATTTTCCAGGGAGCTCCATGACATAGGAGTCCAGACACAGCAAAGCTCAGTTGGTTCTCTCTAGGTGTCTCACAAGGCTGAGATCAAGGTACTGCTTTCCTCTCTGGAAGCACCAGGGGTGAAGTCAGGTCCCTGAGGTTGTAAGACTAAGATCCCCATTTCCTTGCCAGCTCTTGACCAGGGATTGATCTCAGTTTCTTGAGGCTGAGCTCATCTTCCCAGGCTTGGGGCCATTCACCTTCAAAGCCAGAGATGGTAGGCTGAATCTTTCCCAGACTTCAAATCTCTCTGATTTCCCTTCTGCCTCATCCCTCTGACAAGTCAAATCAGTTGCTGAGACTCAATTTCTTCAATAGAAAAATAAGGAAAATAGCATCTACCTCAGATAACTGCTTTGAGGATTAAATCCAATAATAGATATGAAATTATTGTGAATACTGTGAAGCAATAGATGTGACAAGAGGTCGGACTTGGGGAGAATTAAAAGGAAAAAGAAGGACAAGGAAGCTTTTCTCTGCATTTAAGATGATCAGTAAGACTCTGATTATAGAAGAGTTAAGTATCCACAGAACACTAAAAGTAAGGGAGATATTATGTTTAAAATATTTTGTGAGTGCTACAGTGATACATAAAAGTTGGAAGTTTTTATAAAATATCATCCACCAAATGAAACACAATTTAACTTTAGGGTTTATCAAGATTTACTCTGTATCCCCAAAAGGATCAGAATTTAAAATATAAATGAGGAAAAACTGAATATGAGCCTGCACAAGACCAGAGAGCCTGTAGATATACAAATACCATTTGGTGAGAACAAGTGTGTCTTGGACTCCACAGATAGTGTCCGGGGGTCGATTACTTAACTTCATGCTTCAAATGTAAAATGGGAATAATAATAATAGCACCTATCTTAGGGTTGTGACAATTAAACACACATGTAGGACACTCAGCATGGTACCAGTCAATAAATATTATCTATTACTTTATCATTGGGCTCAAAAGAATGAGACTATGATCAGTGAGTCATAAAGCCAAAAGTATGGCAACCAATAATCTATTGCTACCTCCCAGCCCTTTTAAGGCAATAAAAAGACTCACGCATCCTTCAAAGAATAAAAATATGCAATAAGAATAAAAATCTTTCAAGTCGCTGCAGATAATGGGTGCTTTACCCATTGTGTACTCTACCCTGATGCTGTCCTTTTGTGGCTTGCAGGATTTGGAGCAATAATTCAGCTAAAAGCAAAGGGTTGTGTGAATTTGCAGTTCTGGAAGATGCTTCCAGCAGGTGCATCTTCATCCTGAGAAGATTTAGTCAGGGCTTGGTTGCCTAGATGGTTAACACCTGGTGGTTTTTATAGCACATGCTCAACTAAGCATAATGGCAAAGGAGAAGGACGGGCGTAGACAGATGTATTACACTCTGGGCGTGAGTAAACGCTGCGTTCTCCAGCTGCACTTCACACATGCAAGGATTACACACACCGCAGCAACCGTGCCCCAGTCCTGGCAGAATTTCAAGACACTCGGAGCTTGAATGCCCCCCGAGAGACCTGTTGAGAAACCAAAAGAAAGTAAAAAGAGAGATTTAAAATATCAAATGCCTTACTGCCTGATGTGTTACTGTTTAACGGATGTAATTTAAAATGAAAATCAAAGGACTATTCCTTTCAATGTGACAGGCCCAGGGGAAACTCTTAAAGTAGAAAATATGAAGCAAATCCGAGTAAAGATTCCACGAGAAACGAAAGAAAGACAACACAGGAGGGAAAGGCAGGGAAAGAACTATAACAGGATAGCTTAGAAAGGAGACTTCAGAATGGCCGGAAATTTGGAGACTATTTGAAAAAATTTGCTTCTTCATTGTTGTCGCTAAGTCATGTCTGACTCTGCGACCCCATGGACTGCAGCATGCCAGGCTTCCCTATCCTTCCCCATCTCCCAGCATTTGCCCAAACTCATATCCACACAACAGGCACTAACTAACCACCTACAGTGTATCAAGCACTATGGTAGGAGCCTCAGAGAACTAACCTACACGGGGAGTCCTTAAACAGAGACGGACACTTCGTGGCAGGAGGAAGTAAAAAGAGAATGACCGCGAAAGGACAGAGAAGGGGCACCTAGCTCTGCAGCATCAGGGAAGCAGGAAGAAGACAAACACGGGGAGGCGATGGGGAACAGAAGAGGGAGGTAGAGTTGCCCCAACCAGAGGGACAACTCTCTGGACCTCAGTTGTCCCAGGCATCAGAGAAGTGTCCTGGGCTGTGATTAGCTCAGGAATCCTGGGAATCCTGTAAGCAGACGGGCGTCTTTAACTCCTCTCATTCTTCACACTCCACCTTCAAAATGCTGGAAACGCATATCATTCAAAATAGGCATCCAGACTCTGACATCCTCTTGCTCTCCCCACCCATAGCTATCCCTGGGGCTGAGCCAATGTCCCCTCTTGTCTGCCTTGATGCTACAGCCTCCTCACCAGCCTCCTTCTTACACTGCAGCCTCAAGAGAAACAGGAGCGAGTCCATGCTCCAGGAGCATAGCCGTCCTCTGTCCAGAATGTCGCGGTGCCTCCCCACTGACCTCGGGCTCGCGGACGCCACACGGCCTCTGCTCGCATGTCACCTCCACTCCGCCTATGCTCCCTCACATGCTCCTCTCCAGCACTTCTGACCTATTTGCCATTCTTCCAACTCTCTTGCCTGGATACCCTCTCTCTGCTCCATCAGTTCCCTCTGCCAGGAAGGCCCTTGCCCTGGTTTCATTCTGTGAATATTCTTGACTCCCTCAAGGCTTTTCTCAAATTTTGTCACTGAGCAGGAACTTATGGGGCCTTCCTGGGACAGACTCCTCCCCCATATCCTCTCCTTTAGCTCCTCTCTGAAGGACCTAGACAATAGCATCTGATGCATGTTTTTTGAGTTGATTCGAAAACTTCCAAAAATGGAAAATGTTAACCACTTGATGACCATAAGCACATAGCCCCCAGGCCTTCTGGAGCCTCAGTTCAGTTCAGTTCAGTCACTTAGTCATGTCCAACTCTTTGGGACCCCATGGACTGCAGCACACCAGGCCCCCCTGCCCATCACCAACTCCCAGAGTTTGCTCAGATTCATGCCCATTGAGTAGGTGATGCCATCCAACCATCTCATCCTCTGTCATCCCCTTCTCCTCTGGCCTTCAATCTTTCCCAGCATCAGGGTCTTTTCAAATGAGTCAGCTCTTCGCATCAGGCAGCCAAAATATTGGAGTTTCAGGTTCAACATCAGTCCTTCCAATGAATATTCAGGACTGATTTCCTTTAGGATGGACTGGTTGGACCTCTTTGCTGGAGATCCTGGAGCCTGAGGACTGATAATGTCACTTCCCTTGTTACTTCCCCTTCAACCAACCGGAGAACCGTGCATGAGCTGGTTAGGATGCCCCTCCCCATCCTGCCTTTAAAAATTCCCTACTGAAATCCATCAAGGAGTTTAGGTGTTTGGGGCACTAGCTGCCTTGGATTCCTTGCAGGTCCTTGCCTTGGACCTGCAATAAACACTATAGTTTCCTTCACCACAACATAGTGTCAGTAAATTGGCTTTACTGTGTGCAGGGGAGAAGACCCGAGTTTGATTCCGTAACAATTTCACCTTCTCTGCAAGGTCTACTCTAACCAACCAGGAAGCCCTACAGCCTACCCCTACATTCCTGATCCTCATCACCTAATTACTTACCTGTTGTGTGTATTATAAACTGTCTCCCTCCTCTCCTCTAGAATGGAAGCTCCAAGAGGGCAGGGATCTTTTTTTTTTTTCAATTTGAGAATAACTGCTTTACAATGCTGTGTTAGTTTCTGCCATACAACTGCATGAATCAGCCATCCTCGTGAGCCTCCCTCCCAAACCCCCATCCTTCCCCTCTAGGTCATTGCAGAACACCGAGCTGAGCGACCTGTGTTATACAGCAGCTTTGCTCTAGGGATCTATTTCACACATGGTTTGTGGTGGTTTAGTCATTAAGTCGTGTCTGACTCTTGCGACCCCATGGACAGTAGCCTGCCAGGCTCCTCTGTCCATGGGATTCTCCAGGCAAGAATACTGGAGTGGGTTGCCATCTCCTTCTCCAGTTTTACCCATGGTAGTGTTTATATATCAATGCTGCTCTCTCAATTAATCCCACCTTCCCCTTCCCTTGCTGTGTCCACAAGTCTGCTCTCTGTGTCTGTGTCTCTATTTGAGGGCAGGGATCTTTGCCTGCTTTACTAATCACTTATCTAGGACATGATAAACACTTGATAAATCATTTGTTGAGTGAGCAAATACACCAATCTGAAAACAGGTACAAAAGCTAGTAAATCATAGGATCTGCTGGTAAGGCTCCTGGTCACCTTCTTCTTCATCCAGCTTTCTGTGCTTAATAGAAGATAGGAGGGAAGAAGACAGGGCCCTTACAGAGCCAGTGCACCAGAGAGTATGGCAGAGTGAAAGAGTACAGCTTTGGTTCAGTTCAGTCGCTCAGTCATGTCCAACTCTGCAGCCCTATGGACTGCAGCACGCCAGGCCTCCCTGTCCATCACCAACTCCCGGAGCTTACTCATACTCACATTCATTGAATTGGTGATGCCATCCAAGCATCTCATCCTCTATCATCCCCTCCTCCTCCCATCTTCAATCTTTCCCAGCAACAGGGTCTTTTCAAATAAGTTCGTTCTTCGCATCAGGTGGCCAAAGTATTGGCGTTTCAGCTTCAGCATCAGTCCTTCCAATGACTATTCAGGACTGATTTCCTTTAGGATGGACTGGTTGGATCTCCTTGCAGTCCAAGGGACTCTCAAGAGCCTTCTCCAACACCACAGTTCAAAAGCATCAATTCTTTGGCGCTCAGCTTTCTTTATAGTCCAACTCTCACAGCCATCCATGACTACTGGAAAAACCATAGCCTTGACTAGATGGACCTTTGTTGGCAAAGTAATGTCTCTGCTTTGTTGGCAAAGTAATGTCTCAGAGTACAGTTTAGGTTGTCTGAAACAGCATTCTGGTTTTGATTTGGCCACTTCTGTGTGACCTGGGCTTCAATTTTCTTGTTTATAAAGGAGAGGTTAGATTAGACCAGGAAGAGGCAAATCTCTGCCATGAGGCCAGATCCAGCCCACTTCCTGTTCTTAGCATAGTGTCTAGGGCTGCTTAGTGTTGCAACTGCAGAGCTGAGCCATGATGGAGACAGTACAGTCTTCAGAGACTAAAACGCTTACATTCCCAACTCTTTTCAAAAAAAAGTTGCCAACCCCTGGGCTAGACCACCTGAATACAAGAGCCAGTAAAGCAGACTTTGCTTAGTTCACCACTCTCCCTCCAGTACTTAGACCTGGCACAAGGCAGGTGTTCAATATATGTTTGAAGAACTCAAAGTTTTCAGGCTGTTGCACCAAGGCTTGAGCAGTTTACATAACAATAACAGTAGCTGATAGTATTAATACCACTTGTAAGACATGGCCTGGGGTCTTCTCTCATAGCTCAGTTGGTAAAGAATCCACCTGCAATGCTGGAGACCCAAGTTCGATTCCTGGGTCAGGAAGATCCACTGGAGAAGAGATAAGCTACCCACTCCAGTATTCTTGGGTTTCCCTGATGGCTCAGCTGGTAAAGAATCTGCCTGCAATGAGGAAGACCTGGGTTCAATCCCTGAGTTGGGAAGATCCCCTGGAAAAGGGAAAGGCTACCCACTCCAGTATTTTGGCCTGAAGAATTCCATGGACTGTATAATCCACACGGTTGCAAAGAGTTAGACATGACTGAGTGACTTTCACTTTCAAGGCATGGCATAAAAATGTAACTTATATCAACAGTGCCATAAGAGAAGTTTTATTATCTTCCCCATGTTATAGATGGAGAAATCGAGACACAAAAAGATTAAATAACTTGTCCTCCTAAGTAAGTGGGACTAGTCGGGACCTGAACTCAAGTTGTCCAATGCCACAGTTCATACTTGAACCGCTGTACACACTGCCTGTCACCTGGCCAAAGGGACAAAGGCAGTTGCTCATTTATCTGTTTTATCTTTTGATATCTACACTTGTTTTTCTCTAAAGAGGGGGGTCTCCAAGTTTTTTAAAGTTTGAAAATCATGGAACTAGATTTAATTAAGTCACTTCAACAGTCTAAAATATAGCTTTAGCAGAGCTACTCTAAAGGAGAAAGTAAAATTGCATCCCACATCTTCCCTCTTCTCTTTACACATGGAGCCCTAAAGACATCTCTGCAAATTCCACAGCAGAACACCATCCCTCCCCCAACTGCACAGAATGAAGAAGACTCTCTGCTTCTCAAAGAAAGAATAACTAAGAAAGAAATGACAACTTTTATGTCCATTGCACTCTCCAAAAAATATAGAAAAGAACAGACTCAAAGAGACTTAGAACCTAATTCAACTTTCAATTGATTCACTTGTAGAAGCTTAGAGGATGAGCTTGAAAGGTGCACAACCTATGAAGAATTCCAAACACTGAATCTGCAGCTGGGATAAGCATAGAGTGGTGTGAAATTTCACTCCAAATTTCAAGGCTACTGCTCGTGGCCCTGAGCTGCTCTTATTTTTCAGCATGTGAGCACATGTTTTCCAACACAGAGACATCAATAAGTCAAGCCAAGGATAATCTCCAGGTCATTAATTAAAGCCTATGTACAGGCATGCACACGATATCATCATACATAGCATACGGAGCCATAAACACTACGTGAAACAAGCAGCTATAAATTATGAGCATATAATTCCCTTGAGCTTCATAAACCATAAAAATGAAGCTCAAGTGGTTTGTGTAGTCATATGAATCCCAGAAGGAAATACAGCACCGTGATTCAAAAGTTGCTTATTGTTTATTTTTATATAATGGATGGATCCTACTTGTCAATTCACATGTGCCCTCCTCCCACTGGGGCCGTCCATCCTCACGCTGACTCTCCGTCAGCCATCCCCTCCCAGCCTGGCTTCCCCCAAGGTCTCCTCTCTTCACAGAAAAGGCCCCCCTCCATGGCAGGAGCAGAAGCAGCAGCCTGGTGGGAGTTTGGGGCTTCTCATCCCACTAGCAAACATTAATAATTCATGAGAGCAGTGTAACTCTGAATCATCAATGACTTTTTTTCATGGGATGCAGCATTTGAAACACTGCATTCTATGTATTATGACTTACTTACAGATTTGGGAAAACAACAGCTATTGAGCACTAATGTCTTCATGAAAGTATTGTTTTAAATGATGTCTTCCTAATCCCCTGTCCTCAAATGCCTCATCTCCATTCAAAAGTGTGATGTCCTTTCCTTAAATCCTATGCATTCATCCACTCATTAACCTAACAATGAGAAATCAAATATTTAGTGATCACTGATTATATACTTGGAAATGTGTCATACTTAGGATGTTTTCCCCTCGAGAATGTGCAATCTGGTTTTAAAGTAAAATAAAAATACACTGCAGAGCATGAGAATTAGAGTCAGGTAAAAGAAAGTGAAAGTGAAAGTCGTTCAGTCATGTCCGACTCTTTGCAACCCCATGGACCATACAGACCAGATAATTCTCTAGGCCAGACTACTGGAATGGGTAGCCTTTCCCTTCTCCAGATCTTCCCAACCAGGGAATCCAGGAGTCAAGTAAACCAGGGTTATGTTTGAACTCTGCTGCTTTTTAACTGTGTGGTATATTAGGTATGACACTTAATTTCTCAGAACAATCATCTTCTCATCTGAGTAAGTGAAGATGATAATATTTGCCTTTCTGAGTAGCTGAAAGTTAGTAACATATACCTCTTACTTGCTATATGCCCTTGGGTAAATTATGTAACCACTCAGCGTCTCCATTTCCTCAGTCAGCAAAATGGGGATTGCAAGTGTTCCTCTCATGTTATTCTGAAGATTAAATGTGTTATTAAGTGTAAAACATGCAGAAGAGTGCTTGGTAGATCATAAGAGCTCAACTGATATTAGTGGCTCAGGTTGTTTCTCTACATAAAGTGCCTATATCATACCATTTAGTAGATATTCAAAGTATTATAAAATAATATCAGTAATAAATAAGAAACTATTTCATATCAAATTATGTTACATAGTCTAAAACAATTTTTTTAAAGAAACACCCCCAAAGGACCAAACACAGGGACTCAAACCCATACGTCTATGTTAATAGCAGCATTATTCACGATAGTCAAAAGACAGAAGGAACCCAGGTGTCCATCTACAGGTGAATAGATAAACAAAGGTGGTACATACATATAATGGAGTGTTACTCAGCCTGAAAAAAAAAGGAAATTCTGACACATGCTACAACATGGATGAAAGCTGAAGACTTTATGCTATGTGAAAGAAGCCATTTACAAAGGGGCAAATATTGTATATACCTCACTTACATGAGGTATCGAGAGAAGTAATATTTATAGAAACAGAAAGTAAAGCAGTGGCTTCCAGAAGCTGGAGGGATGCGGTATAGAGTCTCTGGGGAAGATGAAAAAGTTCTGGAGATGGCTGGTGGTGATAGACACAACGCAAATGTACTTAATGTCACACTGTACACTGAAAAATGGTTAAAATGGTAAATTTTATAGTCTGTAATTTTACCACACAAAAATGTTTAGAAACAAACGGCACGTAAAGAGGGTTAAAGAAGTCTAGGATGTCTCCTTAGAGCAAGTGGCACAACAATTGCATCTTAGAAGACAGGAAGATCTGGGGAAATGGCATGTTCCGAATGGGGGGAGCACGGGAGTGAGGGCCTGGGTGGGGAAAGGACCAAAAGGGCATAAGACGGCCCAGTCGGAACCGAGGTTGTCTGCTGGGGAGAGCAGGACCACCGCGAGGAGGCCTGGCTGCAGTGCCTGTCTCCGCCCTACCCCTCCAGGCTCACCCACCCTCAGGCCATCCAGAGCTAACTTCAGAATTCATGCCACCTCGCAAATCCAATCCGTGCCCTTTCATCTTTCTTTGCAGTTCCTCTTCCTTGGAAATCCCTTTTGTGTGATGAATTCCATTCCCTCAAGACCAGGTTCCAAGGTCACCTCCTTGGCAAAGCCTTCCCTGACTCCGGAACTTCCCCCCCACTTTCTCTCCTCGACGAGAACCACTGTTCCTCAACAGTGAGACTTATATCTTTTTCTTACGCCCAGGTCCTAGCACATGCCTAGTGCATTGTTGGTGCTCAATAAATGCATGTGGAGCAGGTGAATCCTGGAGAAATTCAGGCAGTAGAGCTGAGACTGGATGCACTGGGTGGAGGTGATGGTCTGAGTTGGGGTAAAGAAAAGATAAGTCCTCAAACAGGCACAGAGAACAGACCGGAAGGGCTAAGAGACAGAGTCCAAGGAAGTAGAGGGGAGGACCATGTCCAAGTCCAGGCAGGAAGGTGGGGGCCCTGGATTAAGTAATTACGATGGGGAGGGAGAAAACCATTTAGAGAAAAAACACCCTCCCCCTAGCAACTGATTGAAAAGTCAAGACCATTGATAAAGTTTTTTAATGGGCTAAAATTTTTGCTGCTGATGACTGCAATTAAATGGTTTCATTGATTGAGACCTAGAGAATGGCGGAATGAAGACGCTTCATGGGCAGAGTTCCGGTTTCCGGTGAAGATGGACCGCTGTGTTTCCGGGAAGAGGAGGATGACGAGACGTCCCGCCGAGATGAGAGCCATTCGCGCATCCCTCTCCAGGCTACCACCTCTTCAACCTATCCCAGGCCCCTTTCTTTGCTATACCATCTAGAGGGCTGTGTCTTCACAAAACAGAAAGGCTCATCTTCAAAGCTACTTCATTACCAGAACTTAAAAAAATAAAAAAGTAAGCTCAGTTATATACAACATTCAGTAGGAGACGAGTAGACCAGGTTCCTCTTTTCCGAACCTGTTCTAAACACTAGAGGAATTTCTTTGAAGGCCCCTGAGTGACTCTAAACAAGGGAGACACGTCCTCTAATTACCCTTTCTGACTTCAGTGGCTTCTGGGCCAATGCTGCCTTCGGTCTCCTAGCTGATGAGAGGACCGATCAGAAAGCTGCCAAAGCTTAGAGGTCTTACACGCTCTAATAGAAATACTCCAAAATGCTTTCCATTAAGTTTCCTCTTAAGGAACACTGATTATTTGCCAGTATATATACTGCAGCTTCGCCTCAAGGAATTTGGGCTATAGGTAGTGGGAAGCTCCTGGTCTAAAAATACGTGGATGTCGAGGGCAGTTACATCAGGAAATCACGACCAGTCGATGGATGGATGCTATTATCTCTGCCTCCAGGAGATGACAGTCTCACTATTATCATCCCCCAACACAAAGAGGGAAACCGGGTACCCTGAAAACAGGTTTTCCTATCAAGTGTAGACTGACGGATGCAGACAGCACCATCGCAATGCTAAGAGCACCATCAGAACACCAAAGGGCTACACATGGCCAAAAGGCTATGGAAAGATAAGAACTGTGTAATAATTAAGGCTGTTTGCCGGTGCTGGACTTTCTTGGGGGATAATTATTTCTCAGACAATCAACAAATAATTTTAGATGGGTGGACTACCCGCTGACTGATAATGGAGATTTTCACAAAATTCAAGTCATAAAACTCCAGGAAATGAAATAAAAAAGCAAGGTAAATCACCATCAGTTTATTTATGTTATTCGTACCATGCTAATTGTAAAACTCGATCTTAAAGATGATCATCCCAGCAGGGTTTCCAAGGTTCCGTCTCAGCGCTCCCCACTGTTTCCAAATGCACTCACACTCCTGCAAGCCCTCCCCCCACACACAGCAGCTCACTGGTCCCCTAAGAAGATGACAAAGAGTTGGTCTGCCCTCCAAACCCTCCATCACGAGCACAACTAAACAGAGGCTCTGGGGACTTTGAGCCTAGGAGAGCACTCATTTATTAGCTCTCTTCCAGAAAAAAAAAGAAAAATCATAGAATGAATTCTGGAAAGACTCACTGATTTCTAAATGCCACTCCTAGGACCCGTGACCCTTTCTTACCAGTCCAATGAAAAATGAGGAAAATAAGGCCCATAGGATAAATTTTCCAAAAGATAAGTTTTGTTAAAGAAACGGGTTTTTTCCTCATATGCTCCCTGTATTTTACAGATATGAATGTCATTTTATTTATAAAATGAAGGTAACACATCATATTAGATTTTTTAATGTCCTTACAATATATAATGGTCAATCTCCAAACACTGTCTTTGAAATATTGCTGGCTGATGAGATTAAATAGATTGGGAACTGCCCTCTGATCCTGCTTCCCTTCTTTGCTTTAATCTTTCAGGCCATGGGTGACCTCTCAGCCCATGGAGTCCTGGCATCATCAATCCACACGCGGCGCCTCCCCTCATCCCTGTTTATGTTCCTCCTCCACTTTTCCAGCTAAGCCCACTTCATAGTAGTTAGCACAAAAGATAAGCAACAGTCCATATGCATTAAAAGAGTATTTACATGCAAGCATTATCATGTATTTTATAAGTATCTATACACTTCCAAGAACCTACAGCAGTTTTCTCATTTTATAAATGAAATCACTGAGGACCAAAAAAGCATAGTGACTTGCCCACAGTCGCAAGAAGGTATAAGCCATCTTGTACTCTCTCTATTTTTCAATAAGGTTTTTGGCCATTTCCCTAAAAGAAAATACACATGTACACATTTTTAAAACCTCACTCATTAAATATCAAAATCAAAACTCCCCATAAATCTAGCTATTTCTCTAAGGTTATGTTGATTACTTGAAAGGTCATGTGGACTTGATTCACCTAGGATATCACAAATTGAAAAACAACTTAATAGGCAAATTTTTAATGTGATATACATAAATTACCTTTGGGGATCCCCTTAGGGGTCCTCAGAGGAGTTTTTGTTAAAAATAATAATAACGCACAGAACATTTTAAGCAAACAATGTTGAAAATGACCATTTTTCCAAGGCTTGGGTTCTGTCTTCTCTGGCATTTCCTTCCCGGATCCCAAGAGAAAGCATTTTTCTCAAGTCCCACCACCACTTGCATTTTGCTTTCTGTTCTCAAGGTTGGCTTTAGAAAATGTCTCCTTTAGCTACGTCAGTGACACTGACGGTGTCTGTCAGTTTCCCCCATTGAATTTGTCCACAGCCAAAGCCACAGGTTAGAGCACAACTCTTTGTTCACAGTCAGATTTGTGAAGTAACCGATTCCAGTATATGCACCCAAAATATTTATAATTTGTTACTTCCAAATGCAAGTCACAGGATAATTTCACCTGTTTAAAAATACTGTAAGGTAGTGTCCTAGTGTTAACCTGTCCTTCATCCATAAGAAACAAAGCCTTCACTGACTTCACCCTGTCCCATATGTTCTGTCAAAGGACATGGCTTAATTGAAGACTTGTTTATTTTATAATGACTAGCAGGAAAAGCATCCTACTCTTGACTTGGAGATTTCAAACTTAAACTGAAATCCCCCTGAAAGCTGGTAACCAATTCTATGACCTAACAGAGCCCAGCGATATATCACAGCAAGTCTTCAAAGCCAAGGGCAACCTTGAACATCTGCACTATCTCAAAAGCTTTAGTACTCCTCGGTTGAGAAGTGTCACAAGAATTAGGTTCTCCAGTCACCAGCCTGAGACTAACACTGTGCAGTTTATTTCAGCGGAAGGGATGCTATTTCACAGCAAGAATGGCTTCCACTGCTGCATGAAAGCAGACGTCCTGGTTTAACCATTTGCATCCAGCACTGACTATAGTCATCTGACTTCTTTCTACAAACCACTCTGTTCTCAGCAGGACTATCCATCTACTAAAATGCTTGTTGGTTAGAGTCCTTCTTCTTTGACTTTTCTTAGACCTCACTCTGAAGGAGGGAGGCTTTCATTTCTTACACATATTGTTTCACTGTATTTGTACACAATAAACCTTCAGATGTAGTACTTGATGTCTTAAAAGGCAAAACAGTGTTAAAATGAACAGATTTCTCATGGAATTTGCTCCATTGACGATAGCCACATAATCACTAATCTGATCTTTACACCAACTATCAGAGAATGTCTTTGTTTGTGTCCATCTGCTTTGATTATTCATTCTATTTGGAAGGAAGGAAGGCCTGGTGCTCACCTGGTCTTGATGGCAGGATGTGTGTCCCCTACCTGTGTACCTTGGCTTACATCCCCTGTGGGTAGGAGTCCACAGCCATGCACACACACGGATGATCTTTGTTCCAATCCAATTTCCTACCATTCTGAACAACCTTAAACTAGGATGCTCACTGGACAACAAAGAGGGGTACCTGGCAATCCAGCGAAGCCCACAGTGTCATGGCTCCTGACCTGACCTCCGTGTCCACAGCTTTTCTCACATTTACCGACCACATGCGTCAAAACCTACCTTACCAACCACAGACAAAGCTGCAGCATGAGCAGCAGCTGCCTCTGTCTTCCAGGCTGCTGCCAGGTTCAAGAAGGTGTGAGTAGAAGGGTGGAACAGAATCGAATCAAATCGAATCGCTCTTCATCCTTCCAGGGGACATAAGCCTCTTTGATTAAGTAGAGACAAAACGTATGCAAACAGGACCTCATAATCTTATCTCACTGTTGTTTTTTTTTTTCCCTTGTCACTCATATCATAAGCAGCATGGCTACCTAAAATGACATGTGACTTGAGAGTACGTAAAATGGCACACAGTTCTGCCTAAGAAAAGATAGACGACGGCGAAAATAGACAGGCGTGGATACACACGAATGTGATTTTCATCCTTTAAAAAGAGAGAGGGAGAGCAAGTGAGAAACAAAGAAACGTTGCCAGCGTCCTCGGTGACCCGCACAGATCAAATTATACAGGATAGGGTAATATGATTGCCCGTTCTCAAATCAGCCCGCAGATGCGCCGCTGCTACTGCATGAGCTGCGAGTGACGGCACAGCCCTGCTGGAAGTCCTCCTAAAAGGGAATTACAATAATCAAGCCAGAGCTCCATCAGGGCGTGTGTTACTGCAGCAAAATTAAGTACAGAAGCACAACCTGCCTGAGGCATCAAAATCACAAAACCGTTGTCTTAACCTTCCAAACACTGCTCATTGAAAGAAGGGGTATCATTTAAAAAAAAAAAAATTAAGATTGAGCACAGCAGTCTTAGGTTGATTTTTTTTTATGCATTTAAATCATTGACTCCATTCATCTTTGCTGTTTCTTCCTCCTGATGGCCTCGTCCCTTGTTTATGCTACCCACTCAATCTTGACTTTCAATCATGAGAGTTCAATCATAAGATTGAAAGTCAAGGATTTAGAAATTATTTCCTCCACAGAACATTTTAAATAAAACATGTGTGGTAAACAGTTTTTATACACCTCAATAAATACACTTCCATCATCAAAAGCCATCTTGGAGCTTTTGAATAAAACGAACTAGAATCTTAGCCTTAGAAGAACTAAAGCTTCAACCACTAGGGAATCTGGTCGGTTCAGTCAAATCATTTTTGTGTTCATGAAAATGTCAGTCAAATTCATCTTCACACTGTACAGATTAGTGATTTTCAAGCTGTGTTCTCAGAGCTGCAGAACTCCAGAGGACAAGCAGAGATCTCTCACCCTCAGCCCGGCCAAATCTACCTACCCATCTTCCCCATCCCATCCGTCACCTCTGTTACCACCGGGTACCAGCACTGTCCTTTCACCCAGACCAGTGCACAAGCCCCTTACAGATTCCCTTGCTTCTTCACCTGCCCACTTCCATCTGTTTTTCACATGGAAGCCCCAGAATTCCTTTTAAAACATAGGCTAGCTCATATTTCTTCCTTGTCTAAGCCCTTTCAAGGACTCCACATTTTATTTCAAAGAAAAATGAAGCTCCTTGCTTTGCCTTGAAAAACTCTGCAATACCCATCCTCCAGTTTGTGCCTCTCTCTCTGACTCACAAAAGCTGCAGCTGAGAAAGAAAACACTTGCCCTTCTGTGCCTTGAAAACACAAGCTCCTTCTTACCACAAGGAGTACAAATCTCAGGGCCTTTGCACATGCAACTCACTGTCTTTGCAGAGCTGGCCCTTTATCATCTTAAGTTTGAGCCTCCATGCCCCCTTCTCAAAAAACCTGTACCTGACCACCCTATCAAGTAGTTTTTTCCCCCAGCATTGTTCTCTGTCACTGTATCCTGTTCATCTCTTTCACAGCAGCCATTGCAAAGTGACTTATTCAACTTACTGATTTTACTGACTGTACCCCAACTAGACTGAGCTCCATGAGGAGTGATGCTAATGCCTGTTCACAGGTTCCTTGTGGGCCATGCACCTGCCTTATTTCACCATTAGGTTTCGGCAAAACGATAACACAATTAATGGTTGTAGCTAAATGACAGGACGAAATCTATGGCTGATTCATACTGATATTTGGTAGAAACAAACACAATACAATAAAGCAATTACCCCTCAATTTAAAAAAAGATAAGCAAATGAAGAAAGGAAGAAATGAGAGGTTAAATGAATTCATCAGTCTGTTTGTAACAAGGCGTAAGAGGAGAACATGTACAATAGGTAGGCTTCACCACTGCACTCAGGTCATTACAGCCCAAAATTTAAATTGGAGGGAATTCTGCACAATCTGAAGTTTCTTTACATGCTCTTTCCTCCTACATTTTAGGGGAAGAGGACAATGAAAGGGATCAGAAGCGAGTCTTGGATCTGGTTCTCCCCACCCCAGCCAGCCTTGCCTCCTGTTTGATGGGGACAAAACAAGGCAAGCACCTAATTGAGCCCTTCCCCCAGCAGCTCTTGGGGCCCTGGTTTGGGCAGCAGCCTTTCCTGACTGGCCCATGGTCCTCCTTGTGTGTCACTCAGGCAGCGAGGTCCATGCTTCCTACCCAATTCTGTGAGGTCTCTTGGCGCACATACAACATCTGGCAGAACCCTGAAATCACAGGTCTGGATACTGCAAAGTTATCTCCATACATTACACTCCTGCTCTGCAGGGGAAAAAAAGTTATTTTTTATTGAAATCACTTTTTCAGTTATGACAAGTCAGAGAAAGTTCATCATCCCCGTTGTTCAATTTTCCTCTGAGTCAATTTTTTTTAATTTTGTCTCATTGTAAAATTAAATATTTTAAAATGTACTGTTTTACATAGATATATGGCTAAAAGCAAAGCCATGTGATTGAGACTAATTTACAAGAATGACTATGTATACATGCATATATATATACATATATAAATATAAAGTCATTTTAAATTCTGATCCACCATACAATGTCAATGGTTTCTACACAACCATTTATCACACAGTTTATCAATACAACTTACCATTTTTTTTTCATTTCAAAGAGACTCTTAATTCAAATCTGTCTTCATACTGGGAAGAAGATCAGCTACTAAAAAGTTTTAACTCAATACCATGAAGAGAGAAAAAACTGATTTATTGTCATAATTTTAAAAGAAAGTGATATAATAACATTCACAAATGACATTCATTTGGTTTTATTTTGATATTCATTTTTAAATGGAATGTCCATGCTCAGAGTTTGCAGACAAAATTACTAAGCATTCTGTCACCTCTACATGCTAACAAAATTATAAAACAATGTTCACACTATTTGGAAGAAATCCATGTTTTTCCATTTCTGTTTTAATAATTTGGTCAAATATTGAGAAAATGGGGACCTCAAAAGAATCATAAACTGTGAAAAAAGAATGATGATTGCAGGTCTTTTAAATACTGGAGTTAAAATCAAGCCAAATGGATTTTCTTGAAAGATAATTTGTGGAAGATATAATTTAAGCTCCCAAAAGAAAGAAATCATTTATCTGAGGATAATGATGTTTACATAGAAAACTATCTGATGACCAACACCAGATCCGTTATGTTTTATTTCTTAACCTTTCTCTTTATTTCTTTACCACTTAATAAATACTTTCCTCTTTTTCCTTTAATTTCTTTCTCCTCTTGTTCATTGCTTTGTGAAAAATAAGAAGGAAGAAGAAGGGAACAAAAAGAAAAGGAAAGAAAGACTTAGGAGCGAGGGGAGGATTCCTCCATCCATAGCTTTTCCTGGGTCATGTGATGAGTTGTAAGCACCGAAACATTTCCTGTCAAGAACAGTCACTTGAAAACTGGGGGCCTGGGCACGCTGTGTCTTTGGCAGACCTCCCACCTTTCCACATCCTCCTTCCGGATGTCAGAAGCTTGCCTTCTCCCCGTAGAGATACCGACTCTCCCATTCTAACTTTGCTTTGACTATTATTACACTGCTTACCCTCTCAAAGCAGTGTCTGACTGTTGCCTCCTCTCTACCCCCTTATTTTCATAATTTACTGACCTTGTGTGTCATTCTTGCAGAAATTGCCTTTCTGGAAGGCACTGCGACTCAGTAGAAAAGTAGACTCTGGAGTTAACCCCTCTGAGTTTGAATCTTAGCTGTGCAACTTATAGCTGTGTGACTTTGGGCAACTTACTTACCCTCTCTGAGACCCAGTTTCCCTGGATGTAAAAGTGGGGATAATACTTTCTTCTGCATCTGTTGTTAGGATGCTTTAGTATAATAAACTTACTGTGAAGGGATTTTTTATAGAGGCTGGCATTCAGTAAGTGAGTGAATTGAAGTTGCTCAGTTGTGTCCAACTCTTTGTGACCCCCATGGGCTGTAGCTTACCAGGCTCCTCCATCCTTGGGATTTTTCAGGCAAGAATACTGGAGTGGGTTTCCATTTCCTTCTCCAGGAGATCTTCCCAACCCAGGGATTGAACCCAGGTCTCCCACACTGTAGGCAGACATTTTACCATTTGAGCCACCAGGGAAATCGCCTGCATACAGTAAGAACTTGATAAATGAAGGTGGTAGCTATAATAATACTTTTAGCATTTTTAATCTAACTTTCACTTTAGAAAATGATCAACAAATAAATGTAAACATATGAAGAGTTAATACAGAATAATGTTTTAGAACCTTTACTTTGCATTTTTCATCCTAAGGTCAGGCTTGAGTCATTCACAAAAACACTGTGGGGGAAAAAATGTTTTATACTCATAAAGTTCTAGAAAAACTTGGTGGTAAATCAGAGCAACAATATCGAGATGAACAAATGTTTAGAAAAAGGCACACAAAAAGAGCAGAGTGTTCCAATATCCAAGAAATTTAGCCATTTATTCAGCAAAATTCACTTCAGGTCAGCCAACTATCATAAAGAATCTGGCAAACACCGGGAATAGAGAGAGAATTAAAACACGCTCCCTGCCCTCGAGGAATCTGCACACCAGTGAGGGACACATACCAAACTGCTTCGGAAAATGATAGAATGAGTGACATGCTTCAGGGAGCAAAGAGGAGGGACCCTTCCCCTAATCTGTGGTCAAGGAAAGGCTTTCCAGAAAAGTCGACACCTGAACTGTCTTTAAAAATGAATCCAAGTGACTTGCGTGAAGAAGGATGGGAGGCAACCACTGCAGGCAGAGCAAGCTGCTGAGGGAGGCCGGAAGCGTCCGAGCACGTGCGGAGAAGCGTCCAGCAAGAAGGTGCAGGGACATTCGGCGGGCGGGAGCCGGTGAGGAAGCAGTGCCCGCGGAGCAGCCTGCCCTTGGCTCTCCCCGGGACCCAGGCACGTCACAGAGGCCCGCACGACTGGGTTTGGTCCTGAGGGATTGTGCTGGCTTCGGAGTGAAGACACAGGCTTGAGGATGGGGTGACAGGGAAAGGGCCCACGAGGGGAGCAGAAATACAAGCCAAGCATGGACAGCGAAACTCCGAGAGAGTCCCAGTTCTTCACCTGAGAGACGTTACAAGTGGGTTCCCGAAATATTTAGAAAGCAAAACCGACAAGGTACACGTAAAACCTTGATGAAATAATAAAGGTAAAAGCAAATATCAAAATGTCAGACTGTGTGTGTGTGTATGTGTGTGCGCGCACACTAAGTCGCTTCTGTCGTGTCTGACTCTTTGTGACCCTATGGACTATAGATAGCTAGGCTCCTCTGTCCATGGTGATTCTCCAGGCAAGAATACTGGAGTGGGTTGCCATGCCCTCCTCCAGGGGATCTTTCCGACCCAGGGATCGAACACACGTCTCTTTTGTTTCCTGTACTAGCAGGCGGGTTCTTAACCACTAGCGCCACCTGGGAGCACTCAGACTCTGACTCTCTCTGCTCTGCTAAGTCACTTCAGTCGTGTCCGACTCAGTTTCCAAATACTGGTAATGGTCACAAGGACACAAGGTACCCATATTAACTGCACCTCCTGATATGTGATCTACAAATCAATGTAGTTATTACTGTCTACAACAGGAACATCTGTTTAATAAAATATTTTAAATTTCTACTGTCAATTTTTAACAAGCACATGGGCCTTTGGAACTAGATACATAACTAGATTCCAAAGTGGTGCTCCATTGAAATTCTTTTTGCATTAGGTCTTATTCCTTTCCCACCAATTTTTAGATTAACTAATGTAAATATAAGACTATCCACACACTCAAATTATTTGACAAACTTGAATAAAATAACAAATGTTCTTGATCAAATAATCACTTTTAACAGTGTTGGAAAAACTAAATTGACTCATCAATTCAATCAAGATGAATGAATTAGTTGTTCTGTTGACACAGTTTCTTTCAAAATAAAAAATGATCTGCCATTGCACAAAAGCCAAATGTTCTTCTGCATTGGAGTTTGATGCACCAAAAAACAAACAAAAATTTCAAATGAGTGCCTAATCAAGGATCTTTAATCATAAGTGAGTGCCAGGAAAATGTATTTTTTAAATCCATTAGAAATTAGTTGATAACTTTCCCTCAATAATAACCACAGTGTTGAATAGAGATGTCCTAATGCATTCAGTATTTTAAAACACTGGTGGGTTACACGCCAACCAATAGTGGAGTGGCTGAAAATGGTACAAGGTTTCTTTTGGAGGTGATGAAAATATTCTAAAGTTAGATGGTGGTGGAAGTTACATAACTCCGTAGGTATCCTCAAATTTATGGATTTGTATACTTAAAACAGGTGCACTTTATAGTATGCACATTATATCTAAATAAAACTGTTTTATTTTAAAGCTAAAAGAGGAAGCAGCATTTGAAATTACACACCAGTCCTCTCTGAAGAAATGGGAGATTGCCAAATGAATAACAACCATAGTTTCAGGGGCAAAGATCACTTGGAGGAGCAGTCATCAGAATCCTGAGGGAGAGAACAAATGCAATTGTCAACAACAACAACAAAGAACATATGGTGGATAATTTGACAAAAATGATAATACTCTCAGCCTCAGGAATCTGAAATATCCTTAGGACATTGCAGTGGTCACATGAGGCCATAGTAAGAACACAAGGAAAGTCATGGGCTATCCATTAGAAATGCCAGCAAAAAACTTGCAGGAGGGAGAGGGCCACACGGGCGCTCTTTGGGGTAACAGTGCAGCTTTCCTGGGATTTCTTCCACATTTTGAATGAAGAATATGCTGAATTTGAGTAGCAAAACAAAGCTGGATCAAAGAAGGCACAAAGAAGGGCAAGAGGCGAAATGATGAAGGAAAGCAGTGCAGAGGCAGCAGGAAGTGCTGTCATTGTGGGGCTGGTAACAAGGATCATGCCAGTAAGGCTGGCATCTGATATAATCTACCAGCAAAGTCTGTCTTAGCTCTTACCAGCATGCGTGTGCATGCTGTGTTGCTTCAGTCACGTCTGACTCTTTGTGACCCTATGGACTGTACCCGCCAGGCTCCTCTGTGCATGGGATTCTCCAGGCAAGAATAATAGAGTAGGTTTCCATGCCCTCCTCCAGGGGATCTTCCAGTCCCAAGGATCAAACCCTCATCCCTTATGGCTCGTGAATTGGCAGGTGGGTTCTTTACCACTAACACCCCCTGGGAAGCAGAGTCTAAACTCTTTAAGTTCTGGGGAAGATGAGAGAGAAATGTAAAAATCAATGTTGAAAATAGGCTAATTTGAATTTTGACCCGTCAAATCCAGATGTGCAGAGGAGGGAATGAAAATATTTCAATAACTGAGAAGAGGAAATGTTTCAGAGAAAGAACCCAGCGACCACAAGAATTTAGTAGAGAAACAAGAAAGAAGAAGAAGATTTCAATGGCCCATGGTTTCTGAGCCTAAAGGAAGAGACAAAAACAAGGGGGTTAAAAATACTACAGTTTGGAAGAGAGAAAAGTTGGTTGGAATATTGAACTTGAGCACGGACCACCTGAGTGAAGTTATTTTATCAAATCAGGACAGGTTAGGAGACATGAGGAGAGGAAGGAGCAAGAAGCAATGGTCCCTGTCTTTACTGTTCGTTTTTTTATTCATACCTATAAAAGGACTGGGATTGGGTCCCAGAAAACTGTCTGAGTCCTCAAAATTTCAGCTTTTAAAGATATCTGGCTTTCTCAAGTATGTGTAGTTATGAAACAAAGTATGAATTAACAAGAATTCCAATGTCTTGAACATGTAATTCAACAGCGATATATTATTGCTAGTTAAAGCAATTTTCAAGGCATGAACCGTATTAGTTCTACAAGAACATTTGCTTCGTGTGTTTTTCTTCTAGAAAATTAATAATTTTGGCAACGTGTTTTGTGATGTTCTTTCTAACATGTGTTGTAGAAGGATATTGTTGCAACTGCTGCTTTGTGTATTCTGGCTCGCAAAGATGATTTCACACTTACTAAGTTTGAAATTTAAATTGTGGGTTTGGCCGCGGCTATTGCCAGACAGCAATATCACGGAGTTATGATAAAGTTAAGAAATTTTTGTTGTCATTTTAGATTTTTAACTTTATTCAGAAAAAAAACTACATAATTTCAGAATTACAGACATGTGAGGTATCGACTAATATTTTGCTTTAGGCAAACAATTTTTGTGGTTCAGAGAGATCTGCAGGGCATGGGCTGTTGAAACAGCTCTTTCCCAAACTAAGCAATAAATCTAGAATTGACAGCTACACAAGCCATCATCAAGTTGGGAAGGACTGCGTCCACAGTGTGGGCATCCAGGAAATTGGATAGTTAAGAAGGGAACTGTGAAATGACAGAACTCCACTGTTGCGAAAGATATCAGAGATCATTTTTAAATTATAATCTGCTAAAAAAATCCTCATATTTGAGAGTACATAGAAGATCTTTAATTATTTTTAATGCTAATCAGGGGGCTCATCAAAAATTTAATTCAGCTCCTAAAATATTTGGGTTGAATGTGCATGCATGCTCAGCTATGTTCAGTTCATTGCAACTCCATGGACTGTAGCTTGCCAGGCTCCTCTGTCCATGGAATTTTCTAGGCAAGAGTACTGCAGAGGGTTGCCATTTCCTACTCCAGGGGATCTTCCCGACCCAGGGATTGAACCCAAGTTTCTTGTGTCTCCTGCATTGGCAGGTGGATTCTTTAACACTGGTGCCACTTGGAAGCCCTAACAATATTTAGGTTACCCTCTTAAACAACAGCACCAAGAACTGATTAATTTTTTAATTAAAATGACATTTTGCAAAAAATCTGTATGAATCAAGATTTTACAGAAAAACTGAGTTTTAGAGACCTTTTCATTGGAAATTAAAATTATTTTATTTTATACATTTACAGTTTTGGTCTTATGTGGCATCTGGTCAAATACCAAGAAGAAAAGAAAGAAAGAATTTTATGTTTTTAAATATCCATTCAATGAAATAAATAGAATTGTATGCTGGTAACATTAATCATCAGAGTTACAAAAATTATAAATTTACTAATGAATAGATAAACTTTCTTCAGATTCTCCATAACTTTGTTTTCCATGGAAATTCTTAAGACATCTCTCATGAAGTCATTTTTGAAATTTTTACAAATGATGGGCATATCTTCCTGAAGACCATAAGTATATTTTAGATGTCTGTCATGATGATGTGTATATCCGCTCTCTACTGCTCCCTTTAGCTTATTGGCACAGCATTGAGAGAAAAATGACAATCTGTCTCCAGAAAACTGATTCTGAACTGCATCTTTTAAGACTAAATGTCTTTGGCTTAAAGAAAAAGAAATATACAAAAGGCATAAAAATCAAATGGGTGATACAATTTGAAAAGTTTTTTCTTTTTTTCATTAGAAATAGAACTTCAAATATTTAGCTGGAAGATATTGTCAACTACACAAGATTTTTTTTATGTGTTTTCCAAAAGGCAACATCTCAACACCTCATGGAAGATGACATGATTTCATGAGATCTCTAAGATACGAAGCTGGTTTTCCCCATCCTCCAGCATCACAATGAGAAAATAACTCTTCTACAGAAATATCCAAAATGAGGAAGCACTGTTTGCGAATTTTACATAAATGTATAAAATTACTGCCTAGAAGATATGATTACAAACAAGTGAAAATAAAATATTTCTAACTCTAAGGTAGTTAAACACATAACTTGATATAGAAGACCTGGGAACACGGATGACAACGGGCTGAGACCTCCATAGTGGTGAACGAGCGCCATCTAGTGCCTGAAAATGGAAATAGCAACAGAAGCTACTTTATACGTGATTTGCAGAAGGCTGACGGAAAAACTGATGAGGCTGTCCCAGGTGCAGCTAATTCTGGAAACCAGGATGTGAGGGTGAGTATTCTGCAGAGACTGAGGAGGGAGAAGAAAAACAAAGAGCGGGGTTGTTTTGGCATAGGTGGTGACCCTGTAAAAATTCATGGCCAGGATGAGGTGAGGAAAAATGCAAGATCCTGGGTGCTACCAGCAAACAGAACTTTTACCCTGAGCACTCAGCCGTTTTCAGGGAAGACCCCTCTCTTGTGCCTTTTACTGAATGTATCTTCCTTTCTTCTTTCTTACCCTTTTCCTTAATCGCACCTTCTACAAATCTTTTGTCAGTTCAGTTCAATCGCTCAGTCGTGTCTGACTCTTTGCGATCCCATGGACAAATCTTTTAGGGCTGGAAATCTGTTGATACAAGATTTTTTTTAATTGCCTCATAAATAAAGGAATTTCTGGCTTTAAGACAATACAACAAACTTTTAAAACTACACTTATGCTTTATGGACCATCTAGTCTGTATTTAAGGAATGCAAGAAACTGAGGCTAGGAAATTGTAGGTATCCTTGGAGTCACCCAGGTGGTGAGTGACAGAACTCAGACTGAATCCAAGCTTTCCTCACGGACCGGGCCCAATGGGAAGGAATTTTCCTGCCAGGTGGGCACACCTACAAAATGTTCAAAAGTTTTCCCACCTTTAGTCTATTTTTATTTGTTTTGCATATGTTTGGAATTTCAGAGGTTTAATAAAATTATATATTTTCCTCATTTTCTTTGAGATACCTTGAAGAAAATCAGAATTTAATATAAATGCATAGCTGCAAGAAAAAATAAAATGGGCAGTTATCTCTAAGTTCATGTATCCAATCCGTTTCAGAAAAAGAATGAACTGATTTAAATATAAATTCTGTGTTTCTATGGTCTTTTTTAACATGGTACAACAAATGAAACACAACATTGTTACCTTTAATTCCTTCTATTTGTACACAACTTTTTGCCATGTCATCCACTGTAGAATGAAACTTCCTAGAGGGTCAGGAAGTAGTTTTTTAATTTTTGTAAAGGAAGTAGCTTAGGGTGACCTAGATGTTTTCCTTTATGGTAAAGTTTTCAAGTATTAAGTTTGATTAATCAACATTTTAAAGATTTATATCTCCTACAATTCTCATTTGCAACAGTTAAATATGCAATGCCTCTGGAAGTCAGCTGCCACATAAACCAGGAAATCACATCCTTTAATACATATTACTATATCTGCAAGTAAAAAGCTTCAAAAACACCTTTTTCTTTTTTAATGAGATATTTTACATATTCACATCCCACCCCCAAGAACATCTTGGAGAGGGACTCTCAAATGTTAAAGTTAGTAACCATCAGTTACTTCTCACCAATGAAAAATTCATTGTAATCTTTTTATAAAGAAAATAAAGCCAGAGTATTTTCCAAAATCATTCAACGAAAGAAGCTGATGATGTTGAACTTGAACCGAGCCCTGTGCTCCTGGCAAACAGAGGTTACAGGAGTTCTCCCATTCTTTGTGCTCTGGAAAACAGCTTCCTGTGAAGAACCAGCCTTCCCAAATGATGCGACATAGATGAGACTCGCAGATGCTCCCGTGTTTACCTATGGCAAGGTCAGCCTTGGCTTCATACGTGATCAGCCCAACCCCTTGCCCCCACTGACCAAGCAGAACAAAATGTCTGGAAACTGAACACTGGTTAAACCCCTCTCCTTTTCTCACGTCCCTGGCCTTGCGCCTTCTCTCAGCCTGAGACAGCGTACAGCCCCTATTTGTGGGTCCTTCCTGGATGGTGTCAAGACAAACCATTCTCTCATTTGCTGTCCTGTATGCCATCCTTTCATTCCACTTCCCCACACCAGGCTCTTTCTAGCTTTGTCTCCATCTCTCATAAAAGCCCTTTTGCCTAACTCTTAAGACACTGCAGATAGTTGGATGGCATTGCTGGCTCAATGGATATGCGTTTGAACAAGCTCAGGGAGTCAGTGAAGGACAGGGAAGCCTGGCGTGCTGCAGTTCATGGGGTCACCAAGAGTTGTACACAACTTAGCGACTGAACAACGACTCCTCTTGTAAAAGCCCTTTTGCCTAACTCTTAAAGACACTTCAGGTCCCGTGGTCACTATTCTTTCTACGGCAATAGCCCCCTTACAACATTGTAGCAGCCCCTTCCCCCTTTTGCAATTAAAGTCTCTCCTTATTAAGTCCACTTTTTGTTTGATAAAATCAAGAATTCTAATTAAAGCTGAGGGACATTGACTACTAAATAAAGCAAACCAGGATGATAAAGTCTTCTGGCTCTAGAAGCAAAATCATACAATGTTCATGAGGGTAAACGTATTTCTCATATTTTTTTCTTTGCTCAGATAAAGTTTCACAACTTTTCAAGGGCAGTGCTTTCTGGAAAATATCTGCATTCACAAGAATAGTGAAATCTTTTCACAAATTACACTAAAAGTCCCAATATTTTCCAAGTTTCATTCTGGAATATCAAGTTGTCCCAATTTGCCCAGATCCAACCTTATATTTAATAAGTAAAAAAAAAAAAATTACTTATTCAGTATTAGCTCACTAAATCTTACAATTCAGTACTGTATAGTGGGATGAGAAATCTAAATAGCTTTATTCAAAATTCCTGTCAAATTGCTCAGTACTCATTTTGTTTACCAGAGTAAAAATCTAATTTTTCAATGACAAAACCATACATTGTGAGGCTCAGTGCCACCGCAAATCTTCAGGACATTTCTATGGTCAGAACTGACCAATACCATATGCCATATTATGTAAACAAACACGTACCAATAGGCTCAATTGTACAAACCACAGGAGGAAACAAAAATGATGAGATGAACAGATGTCTTAGAAGCATAATGATGTCTCTGACAATCCAGGAGACAAAGATCTGTTTCCCTTTGGTCTGTAAAAATCAGTTGGAAATCTTTATAGATTCCCACTCTTTATTTTTTAATTTCATATACATATACACATATATGAAACAGTGAAATGACTAGTTGGCATTTCACAAACTTAGCAAATCCAGGTAACTGAATTAATTTAGCTAGTGCCGTTCTACACATATTAGGGGAAAAAAAATCATTCATTTCCCTTGACATCAGTTCTAGGCTCAGATCCAATGCCTGGGTACTCTGATTTATTTCTACTGCATTTATTTAATGCTGCTATTTATTTGTTCCTTTATGGGTTAATACTAATTGAACACCTACTGTGTGCTAGCACTGAGGATACGATTCTGAACAATATAGACCAAAGTCTCTGTCCTCCTGGAACACATAATTTAGACAGAAAACAAACCACATTAGTGAGTAAAATATAATCTATAGAAGACTAGGTGTATTTTGTACTCAGTAGAAAAACAAAGCAGGAAAAGGAGCTACAAAATGCCATGGGGCAGGGAGGTGGATTTCAGGCACTGACAGGTATGTTTAAGTTGAGTCCTCAAGGAAGTGAAGGAAATGCCAAGTGACCATCTGGGGGAGGAATGCTCCTCGCAAAGGGGTGGCAGGTGCAAAGGCCTGGGGGCAGGGACACTGACACATGAACTGCAGTGCTGGGCGCTACAGACCTTGTGAAGAGGTGGAAGCCATGCAAGGAAGCAGGGGATGCAGATGCACTAAAGCTAACAGCAAATCAACTGCTTAAGAGCTGGAAAGTGAAAAGTGAAAGTGAAAGGTGCTCGGCCGTGTCCGACTCTTTGCAACCCCATGGTCTACACAGTCCTCGGAATTCTCCAGGCCAGAATACCAGAGTGGGTAGCCGTTCCCTTCTCCAAGGCATCTTCCCAACCCAGGGATCAAACCCAGGTCTCCTGCTTTGCAGGCAGATTCTTACCAGCTAAGCCACCAGGGAAGAGCTGGGAGAGGGATGCAAGCACGATCCACAGCAGTTTAGATGCCATAACAACAATATAGTTGGGAAGAAAGCTCAGCAGGCAGGGGGAGGAGGGGCTAGAATTATAGATGGTGGACGGGGTGTCCCTAAATGAGCTCAAATCTGAGAGGAGTTCTGTTAAAAAAATGTGGGCCAGTGACGCAGCACGCATGGTGCCAACTAGAGTTAGGACCATAGCAAGGGGAAATATAAATATTACATAGATATGTAAGTATATGAATATGATACAAATTTATAAAAGTTACACAATGTTTACATTATATGCAAACTATGTTTGGACACAACACTAAAAATATTGTTTCCCTGTGCATAGACCTTCCCTCAATTCCTCAGATGTATATATCAAAAGGGCCTCTTCTTATGTTTGTTGTTTGAGACAAAGAAGTAGAAAATTCTTTGTCAAATACAAAGCCTTATTAATGGAGGTGGGACCCAGCATTAATTTAGAACCCAGAGGAGTTCAGATGATTATTTTCTCTCACCTCTGCAAAGGACAACCATTCAGCAGTACTATCATGAAATGTACACATTTCCTTCACGGGCCCCCTACCTCCAACTGCAGGCCTCAGCCATGCCCTCCTCCGTCCAGGGGTCTAAGCCCTGCCTGCTGGCCACAGGCCCTCTCTGGGAACATCTTCCTCCCGGCATGCCCACGCCCACTCCCCTCCCTTCTAGGCTCAGTCTATGCCAGGGTCAGGAGTCAAACAAGAGCAAGACGTGTCCCTGTACACACTGCTGCATATAAAATGGATAAGCAACAAAGTCCTACCAAGGAGCACACAAAACTCTGCTCCATGTTACGTGGGAGCCCGAATGGGAAGGGAGTTTGGGGTACATGTACATGGATACATGTACATGGATACATGGATATATATAGGATACATGTATATGTGTGGCTGAGTTGCTCTGCTGTGCACCTGAAATCATCACAAGGTTGTTAATCAGTTATACGCCAATGTACAATAAAAAGTTTTTTTAAAAATGTTTAAAAAGGCAGGTCGCTGGCTTCCATGTGGGAAGATTAGAGCAGGCCCCAGGAGAAAGGGTTTACAAAACAAGACCAGGAGGCTGAGCCCTGGGAGAAAGGCTGAATCCTGCTCCCTATCCTAAAGGAAATTAGCCAAGGAAATCAGTCATCCAAAAGCGCTAATAATGTCTGGTAGTATAATGTGTTTTCTCTCAAGCACACCTACTATTTTTAAGAGGCTGTTTTAAATAAAAGAAACGGACCTCGGGTGATGGCTTGCTGAGTGGAGGCTCTTGGAAAGAGGTCTTTGGAGCCCTTCCCAGCAGTAAGCCTGGGGGGTTAGGCCTCATGCGGGCAAGCCAGTCCAAGGAGGAGCTGAAGCAAGACCCAGCAGTCTAGGGAGCAAAATTCACCTGAGTCCTGCCCCCACCCCTGCTGGGCATGGGCCACCTGCCTCCTGCCATCTCTTCTCACCCCACAGTCATCCCAAAGTCCTCATTTTGGATTGGTATCTGCCTGATGGTAAATAAATTAAATATGAATTCCCCTCAGTTTTAGAACTCATGTCAATCAAAATGTTAAGAATCCTGCATCCCAATTCCAGTTCTTTCCATTCATTTGGAGGAACAACATTTAAGTATCAGTTTTCCCATTAGATTATCAAAGATTATTGAGTTGTTATTTATTAGTAAATGTCCCATTCTGCTATTCTCTGTATTATCCCTTCAAAAAGCTCTAAAAGCACCCTCAAATCTTCATTTACAGTATCTAACAATTGTACCTTTTTACAACACAGAAAACATAAGTTAATATTTCAGTTGATGCTCATGTTTCCCTACCACTTTCCTCCTTTTTGAATCTTTAAAAAATATCTTGTATACATAAATTGAAATTCCATTTCTAATTTTATTTCACTCTCTTATGAAAGCAGCAATTACAATATTTGTAATGAATAGACATATTCTGGCATTTAAAATATAAAATCAAAGTGGAAAAATATTAGAGATACTGATATTTAGATCAAGATTCAGATCAAGATGATAATAGTCTTTGTATAAATTTATGACCTCAAAGTAATATTTTTAAATATTCCTTTAACATGAAAATAACTTTTTCTAAAAGCATAAAGAAAAGCCCAGGGAAGACTTTCATTTTCTTATTTTGAGGCTTATTAACTACCATTAAGCAGTTTAAAAATCTATCTGCATTTTTTCACTTGCCCTACACTTGGTTCAAAAGCAATCATTTGCTGCCCCCTGGCTGTAAAGAGATTCCTTATCTTTGAATACAATTATTTTCTTTAAAAGAAAAAATTATTGTATGTTGAAAAGGGAAGGATATAGAAAATCTGGAACTTCTCTGGAAGTCCAGGAGTTAAGACTCCACTCTTCCAATGCACAGGGTGTGGGTTCAATCCCTGGTTGAAGAAATAAAATCCCATATACTGCACAGCACAGCCAAAAGATTAAAAAAAGAAAATTTATGACCTCCCAAATATATCAAGGTACTAATTAATACTGATAAAGAACCTATATTTTTAGATCAGACTGCCTACCATGTACTAGCTGTGTGATCTTAGTCAAATTACTGAACCTTTCTCTGAAGTGTCCTAATCCATGTTAAAGAAGCTAATGAGAATAATAATGCCTACCTCATATGACTGGTAACCACAACTAGAGAAATCCTGGAATGCACACAACGAAGACCCAGAGCAGCCAAAAATAAAAGCAAATAATTTATTTAAAAACAATAAATAAATAAATTGACATTGCCCTCCAATCTTGCACTCCACCAACAGCATGAACCAAAACACCTGATTGACATAGAGGAAAAGTTGGGACCCAGCTTTGTTATTTTACAGTTCTACAGATGTGTGCTCAGTTATATCAAGATTGTATATTAAGTCCATTTACCTTTACCCACTAATTTGAAATATTATCTTCTACAAAGGTTTCTGTCTCTAATAATAGCAAAGAAAAATGTTCACTATCAACATATAAAATAAAGAATTTAAAATCTGAGTGTCAAATTTTCATCAAAGCTACCTTCTTTTCCTCCCCTCAAATCTAGGAGTAAGCAATTTTATCTTGATGCTGTGATGTCTTAATCTTTAAAAGGAACATGGAGAACAATTTAGATAAACACATTATTCATAGTCTAATTCTGAAAACATCACAACTAGCTGCTGCTCCCATAAGCATGAGAAACAAATGGTCCTGTGTGTATGTTTTTAGCAAAGTACTACTATATAGCGTTGTCCCTTTCTAAGATCCTGCAGTTCTGTGAAAGAACTATATTAAGATCTGTGCTCACAATCCTGAGACTATGCCACAGTCAGGTCTAGTGGCAGAAGAAACCCTCAATTGGGACATTTGTCCTTTGGCATCTGTCAGTAAGCAATGCAAAGCATAAAGTAGATTACCAAAGGTCATGTTTTAAAAGGTCTGCATTGTCCAACACACACTCCATCCTGTTGTTATTGGGCTACACAGTAACCAGATTGGGTTGCAAAATACACACTGCTTTTCTAAGAAATTATAAAGAAAAAATGTAAGATATCTCAATAATTTTTATATTATTTACACATCAAAATGTAAAACTTTGTGTATATTCATTAAATAAAATATATTATGAAAATTTACTTTATTCTCTCTTTTACTTCTTTAATGTAGCTACTCCAAGACTCATAATTACAAACATGTCTCATTTTGTATTTCTATTAGACCACAGTATCAGTTCACAGCAATAGAACTTGTAACTTTAGGACATGACCTGAAGGATTAGCTGTGACTCTTGGAGACCACACATAAAAGCTGCAATCACAGGGATTCCTAAAAGTTCAGTATGAATAGTAGATAACACAATACACTAGGAAGAAAGAATTATTCACTCTGCAAATATGGATTAAGCACCAATTATTGCCAGGAACATGCCTGGCATTAGATCTGGACTATAGACTCCTTGATAACTGTACAACTTTAACCCTGTCAAAGCATTAAATTTCTCTGAGCCCCGTGGCTTGATGTGTATAATTGACCTTGCCTCAAGAGAAGAGATCAGAATGAATGCACTCTTGAAATTCTTTTCTGCATCAAGATCTATGATTCTGTACATATTTCAAGTTTGTAATCAAAGTCTCTAACTGGCTATAAAACTATATTAGAAAAGCTTATATCGTAAATTTATAAACAACATTTTTTACACATTATTTACTATGAACATTTTCTCTCAGCATGTAAATAAATTTATTCAGTGTGTATAACATTCAATTCTATAATGGATAGTGAACTACAAAGAGAAATAAAATCATATTTTGCACCATACTCTGACAGTTTTATTTTGAGGTACATAGATTTTTTTCATTAACTTACTCAATATTTATATAACGAGTTCAAGGAAAGGTGCTATCAAGGAAACAAACATTCATAGGGATAGTTCCTGTTCTTAAGTAACTCATCTTTGTGAAGCTTCCCTGGCCAGAGTTATTCCTAAAGGTAGATTTAATTACTCCATTGTTCATGTCTCTATTACATTCAACACATTTTTTCTGTTTATATTTCTGCTTCCTGCCTAGACTGTAATCTCCTTGGCAAAGGGATTATCTTATTCATCTTTGAATCCAGTACTTAACAAACAAGGGATGCATGTTGAACACTTGACATGTGGCTATTATCGTAACCAATAAGGAAGAGATGGACAAGCCGTGCCCTAGACGTGATACCCTGAGAAGAGCACACCATCAGCTATGCAGTATTTTTGCCAAGAATGCATAACCTCAGTCCGTTATTAGGAAACATCTGACAAGCACAAAGTGATAAACATTCTACTAAGAAAGTGGGGCACAAGGGATTACATTCTTACAAAATATTAATGTCATAAAAGACAAAGAAAGGTTGTGGAAATGTTCTATATCAAAGAAAGCTAAAGAAACATGACAATTAAATGCCACACCTTATCCTGGATTCGATCTTTTACTGGAGTGAAAAGACTCCTATCAGGGATATTATTAGGTCAGTGGACAAAACTGGAATATGAATGATAGATTAAGGTATTGTATTAATGCTAATTTTTGAATTTGATAACTTCATTATAGTTATGTAAAAAAATATTCCTATTTTTAGGATATACACGGAGATACCTTAAACTATTATAATATATGCAACCTTCAAATAGGTCAGCAAAAAATTATGTCCACATGCATACATGAGCATACATGCACCACACATGTAAATACCCATGTAAACATACATGGAGAGAGCAAATAATAAAGCAAAATGAACCTGGTAAAGAGTGTGTGCATACTTCCCTTGTACTGTTTTTGTGTTTGCAGTTTCAAAATTATTTCCAAATGAAATGTTTTTAAAAGGACAAATATATACATACATGAGGCTCAGCTTCTCTGCTGTTCACAGAAATGCAAATTAAAACAATGAGAAAGCATATTCACTATTAGCAAAAATTTAAAGGATGAATAGTATTCAGTAAAGGCAAAGGTGTAGAGAAAGTAATACTGTTTTCACATAATGTTGAACAGAAATTGACAAATCCTTTTAGAGGATAATTTAGCACTTTAATCTATTAACCCTTTAACCTTTTAAACCCAGAAGTTCACTTCTAGGAATTTTCCTTTAAAATTGCATGCAGTATGCATATTGACAAGACAATATAAGGTGGGCACTTCAGTATTGTTTGTAATAGCAAAAAAAAAGGTAGATAACCTAAATAAGAAGAAGTGGCAAGAATACAAAAAAGATCTTCATGACCCAGATAATCACAATGGTGTGATCACTCACCTAGAGCTAGACATCCTGGAATGTGACGTCAAGTGAGCCTTAGGAAGCATCACTACAAACAAAGCTAGTGGAGGTGATGGAATTCCAGTTGAGCTATTTCAAATCCTAAAAGATGATGCTGTGAAACTGTCACACTCAATATGCCAGTAAATGTGGAAAACTCAGCAGTGGCCACAGGACTGGAAAAAGTCAGTTTTCATTCCAATCCCAAAGAGAGGCAAGGCCAAAGAATGCTCAAACTACCACACAGTTGCACTCATTCCACATGCTAGTAAAGTAATGCTCAAATTCTCCAAGCCAGGCTTTAATAATACATGAACCTTGAACTGCCAGATGTTCAAGCTGGTTTTAGAAAAGGCAGAGGAACCAGAGATCAAATTGCCAACATCTACTGGATCATCAAAACAGCAAGAGAGTTCCAGAAAAACATCTACTTCTGCTTTATTCACTATGCCAAAGACTTTGACTGTGTGGATCACAATAAACTGTGGGAAATGCTGAAAGAGATGGGACTACCAGACCACCTGACCTGCCTCTTGAGAAATTTGTATGCAGGTCAAGAAGCAACAGTTAGAACTGGACATGGAACAACAGACTGGTTCCAAATAGGAAAAGGAGTACATCAAGGCTGTATATTGTCACCCTGCCTATTTAACTGATATGCAGAATACATCATGAGAAATGCTGGGCTGGATAAAGCACAAGCTGGAATCAAGATTGCTGGGAGAAATATCAATAACCTCAGATATGCACATGACACCACCCTTATGCAGAAAGTGAAGAAGAACTAAAGAGCCTCTTGATGTTAAGTGAAAGAGGAGAGTGAAAAAGTTGACTTAAAGCTCAACATTCAGAAAACTAAGATCAAGGCATCCAGTCCCATCACTTCATGAGAAATAGATGGGGAAACAGTGGCAGACTTTATTTTGGGGGGCTCCACAATCACTGCAGATGGTGACTGCAGCCATGAAATTAAAAGACGCTTACTCTTTGAAAGAAAAGTTATGACCAACCTCGACAGCATATTCAAAAGCAGAGACATTACTTTGCCAACAAAAGTCTGTCTAGTCAAGGCTATGGTTTTTCCAGTGGTCATGTATGGATGTGAGAGTTGAACTACAAAAAAGCTGAGCACTGAAGAATTGATGCTTTTGAACTGTGGTGTTGGAGAAGTCTCTTGAGAGTCCCTTGGACTGCAAGGAGATGCAACCAGTCTATCCTGAAGGAAATCAGTCCTGAATATTCATTGGACGGACTGATGTTGAAGCTGAAACTCCAATACGTTGGCCACTGTTATGGTATTCTTGACAGACCGGGACGTGGGGACAGGAGTCAACGAGAAGAAGGTGAAGAAAAGAAGGATGCGAGGGACCCAAGTCTCTAGTGGAACAACGGTACTTTATTCCTGGCAGTGTGTGCTTATATAGTGCTATACAAGGAAGCTTTAGGCAGAAAAATAAAGTTAAGTAAAAAACACCGAAACCAGACACGTAACAACATTAACTAAGGGAATAACAATAGTCATAGGGCCATAACAACAGTAACTAGGGGAATAACAATCGTCACAGAGCCAAAAGACAATCCATGTATTGCAAGTAAGGTAGTATGACTAGTAGTTTTACAGAAAAGTAAAAGGTTACTAAAAGGAATCCATGTATGCGTTCTGCCTCATGACCTCAGTCCTGAGAACTGCGGGCAGCTCTGCTTGTTCCTGTTTTCCAGGAACTGATAAGGAACAGAGGGCCCTCAAGAAACAGAAAACATATAGGATTCCTTAAAATTAAACGTTTCCTGAAAATACCCCCTTTTTATTATTGTTGTGAAAAAGGCCTTGACCAATTGAGTTTGTTTAGTTTGAACAATTTTTGTTGAAAGGCATCGGTATACAACAAATATAATTACCAGGACAATTACCAATGTTACAGCACCAGACCCAATACTATGAGTAATACTTTGGAACCATCCTTAAGGGTCTAGCCCAGATAATTGATCAGCTAGCTGTTCAGCTAAAGTTTCCAAATTATTCGAAGAGGGCAGACTTTTAGAGAAGGTTTTGAAGATTTCTTTTTGTAATAACTACATTTAGGGAAGCATATCGTGTATGTCTTGCAAATGAAATTTGATTTGCTCCCAGTCATAAGCACTATAGTTGAATTGAACAGGGATAATACAAAATTGAGCAGAATTCCAATCACATTTTAGTATTATTTGCTTCTGTAAGTCTATTAATCGATCTCCAACCCATTTGGTGGCTGATTTTAGTTTCTGTAGTTCATCTTGAACTTCCTCATCTATCTGAGCCTGAGTGGCCCACATAGTATGAGCACCTCTGGTCTAATTTTGAACAAAATTATGTGTTTGAACTGAGGTTTGTAAAGCAATGTCTGCAACAGCAGCAGTGGTGCAAATGGCTACTAATCCCAAAATACCAAGAATTAACCATCCAGTGAATCATTTAGATCGCTGGAGTAAGTTAGTGAGCAGCTGGGAGGCAAGGCCTGACATGGGACCCTCTTTCCAGGGATTCATTTTTCAAAGAAACAGAGGAATTAAGACAAGTATATAATTTGTAATCTATACAAGTCACAAAACGTAGAGTCTTATTAAACTGTAAGTTCTCTATAGCTATAACAAAAGGAAGAGGAACATTAGCTTGTATAAAATACGAATGACTATAATGAAAGGAACAGTTACTATGAGTTGAAGAGCAAGCCCAGCAGAACCATACAAGCACAGTCATGCCCATCAGGGACCAACACTCTTGGCCCTTTTGGCTCTCGGTTGCTGTATTGTTTCTGTAGAGTTCCACAAAAGTGTCCCAGCCGCTGTTCTCCTGGATCCAAGGCTCTAGGTGGCCATTTAGGTAAGTGGCCATCCAAGTTGTGAGCTGACTCACCAATACCTGCATCTCCTTGTCTGTGCTTTCCATGCTTAGTGCCCCACTGAAGGAGAAAAAGGCCACAATGTGACCCCAGTTCACCCCGTCCAGGAAGAGCTCACACACTACCTGTTCAAAGCTATGATATGCTGTCCCTAGAGTGATGTGAAGCTGGGACATTCAGGTCACTGAATGTCTATTGGTACCTCAGTTCAAACTCATTGCCTGCCTCCCTCAGGGCTTGCTTTACTGCTGCCATGGGGATCACTTCCCTGGCGTCCAAGCTTCTGCTGTGGCCAGTGGCTCCATTCACTGCAGGGCTACCTGCCAGGTGCCAGGATGGGTTGCCACTGATGGCATTGCTGTATCCTCTCTGGGAAAGCTTGTAAGAGAGAAAGTCAACCACTAGTTCCCAGTTTCTCTGAGATATTTTTATAATAAGGATGGGTTCCACCAGTTTGTTGTCTAAAATACCTGTAGTGAAAAAGGGGGTTAGGTATATAGGTCCAAAAAGTATGATTAATTCAGCTTGAGTGGGGGAAGCAAAAGCAAGCAAAGCAAGCATAGCAACAAAAATATTTTCTGGATTCCAAGGCATTCTCTGTTGAGAAACCAGATTTTTATCTTGATTAGTAAGGGTTTTTGTTTATCCCTAGGTAAGGAGATCATTGGAGAAGGCAATGGCACCCCACTCCAGTACTCTTGCCTGGAAAATTCCATGGATGGAGGAGCCTGGTGGGCTGCAGTCCATGGGGTCGCTGAGAGTCGGACACGACTGAGCGACTTCACTTTCACTTTTCACTTTCATGCATTGGAGAAGGACATGGCAACCCACTCCAGTATTCTTGTCTGAAGAATCCCAAGGATGGGGGAGCCTGGTGGGCTGCCATCTATGGGGTCGCACAGAGTCGGACACGACTGAAGCGACTTAGCAGCAGCAGCAGCAGCCAGGAGATCATAAGGTCGATGATGTTGAGGGCGGTGCTTCTTGGAGATTTTTAGAATCACCATGGCTTGTTTGGAATTTTTCTCGGGAATTTTGTCATTTCTTTTTTATTTGGAATGCTGGAGGATCTTCTGGGGCAGATCGTCCAAAGAGGAAGCCAGTTGATTTTCATTGGATCTACCTGGAGAAATACAAGCATACCCTTTTCCCTGTAAGATTAATTTCCCAGATTTCCATTGTTTAGTTAGCCCATCTTGATACCAAATGGGCAGAGGAAGAGAAGTGTCTTACAATTCCTAGAAATGTTTTTCTGCTTATTTCACGATAACTCCTTGTGGTAAGTTTTAAAAATTTAAAACAAATAAAGCTGTATTAACAATAGTTATAGGTTTAAAGGATATCTTACGTTGGAATCTAGTAAAGTCTGCTCTGGATAGGGAAGATAGAATTGTTCCTATGTAGTCCTCCTTTTTAACTTTTTTTATTTTTAGTTTCAGTGTGTGAAATGGGGGAAGTGTGGTCCCTAATAATAGACTGTAATTCAAGAAAAAGTTGTTGAATAATAACTGATTAGAATTTGTGGTAGAAGTTTCTATATTTTTTAATATAAAAACTGAATTTGAGGGGTCAGAAATTATATTAATAGGGTAAGGATGTAGGTGAATAACTTGAATAAGAGCATATAATTCATTTTGTTGGGCAGAATGGAATTTAGTATTAAAGACTTTATTTTCTTTGAGAGACCAAAATGAGGCTTTAGAGTTTTTTGGTCCCATCTATATAGAAAACATCAGTGTGAGGTATAGGCTGTGTTGTAACAATGCGAGAGATAATAAATTTAGTATTTTTGAAGAAATTTCAAAGTTTATTATAAGGATAATAAAATGAAATCTCTCCAAAATAGTCTAAGAAGGCTATCTGAAAATTGGTAGAAGTTTCTAATGCATTTTCAAATTAAGCTTTATTAATAGGTAGTATAATTTTGTGAGGATCGGAGCCAATTAAAGTCTTAGTTCTATTTCTCCCATTGATAATTATTAGAGCAATCAAATCAAGATAGGGTGTAAGTGACTTGGTCCCTCTAAAATGGGTATAGATCCATTCTATTGAGTGTTCTTGTTGGGCAAGAAGTCCTATGGGGGAATGGAGAGAAGGGAGTACAAACAACTTCAGAGGTAATTCAAGTCTAATATGAGTAAGAAACTGTTTTTGTAATTTATTTTGTACTAAACAGAGCTCCTCTTGTACCTCTTGTGAAAGTGAACGAGGGATATTTAAATCAGGATCTCCTTTCAAAGTATTAAATAAATTAGTCAGTTGATCATTTGCAATGCCTAAAGAGGGTCTAATCCAGTTTATAGCACCTAAAAGTTTTTGAAAATCATTCAAGGTTGATAATTTATCAACACAAATTTGTGTTAGTTGGGGAGTAATATGTTGTCTATTAACAATAGATCCTAAGTAATGGTAAGGTGTAGAGGTTTGAATTTTTTCAGGGGCAATAATTAATCCAGAGTCTTCTAAACATCGTTGAGCTATGTCAAACATATGTTGAGTTTCTAAAACAGATGGAGCTGAAAACAATATATCATCCATATAATGAATAACAAGAAAGTCAGGAAATTGTTTTCACACAGGTTCAAGGGCTTTGGCTACATAATATTAACACATGGTGGGAGAATTCATTATTCCTTGAGGCAATACAGTTCATTGATATCATTTATGAGGCCCAATATGATTAGGAAAAGGAAGAGAGAAGGCAAATCTTTCTCAGTCTAGAGGGTGTAAAGGTATAGTAAAAAAGCAATCCTGTAAATCTATAATAATATGCCAGTTTTGAGGAACAGTGGTAGGTGATGGAATGCCTGGTTGCAGCGTACCCATAGGTTTCATAGATGCATTAACTTTTTGAAGGTCTGTTAAGAGATGCCATTTGTCAGATTTTTTTAATTACAAAAATGGGAAAATTCCAAGGGGAATAAGATTCCTCAATGTGTTTTAATTTCAATTGTGTATTGACAAGTTCCTTAGTAGCCTCTAGTTTCTCTTTTGCAAGGGGCCATTGCTCTCTCCAAATAGGCTTGTCACTTTTCCGAGTTATTTTAATAACTGCACCATTTGTTAAGTGAGCAGTGGCCCCTAGGAAAAACGTGGAATACATATTTCAGCTTGCCATTGCATAAGTAAATCTCTTCCTATTAAATTAAGGCGTGCATCTATCACATAAGGTCATAATGTTGCAGGCTGGCTTTATGGTCCCTCACATGGATATATTTGGACACTTTGATAAACCTCTTGTACTTTGGTTTGAGAAACTCCTGCAATTTGGCAAGAACTTCTCTGTATAGGCCAAGATTTGGGCCATAAATGTTTGCAGATAATAGTGATATCAGATCCAGTATCAAGAAGATCAAAAAATTTTTTGCCATTAATTTTGATATTTATATTTGGTCATACATATTCAGATACTACTGATGTCCGTAAGGATTGTTTTTGATCTGTATTGTCAAATCCACCTGTCTGTATGTTATCAGAGGAGTTAATAGAAATTTAAGGTAAAAGAAGTATTTGAGCAGTTTTGTCCCCCTTTTTGAATTGCCATAGTATCTGAGATGACATCATAATTTGAATTTTTTCCCTTATAATCTGAATCAATTACTTCAGGGTGAACAGTAACTCCTTTAGAAGTCCAACTAGATCAGCCAAGTAAAAGACTAAAGGTTTGTGGGGGTAGGGGTCCAAAAAGTCTGGTAGGTATTCTAGAAGGGAATACTTGAGGAAAAAGGTGAAAATCATTTAAGGCTGGTATATTGACAGCAGCACTGCCGGATGTTGAGGGTTTGAAGGAAAAGATGCAGTTTGCCCCTGGTTTTTGTTGATGGGGACCTGGGGAGTCCCCAGCTTGGAGTTTCCCAAAATAGGCTTCCCTTCAATATCATATTTAGATTGACATTCTCTGGCCCAATGTATCCCCTTACGGCAACGAGGGCAAATTCCTGGAGGCTTTTTAATAGTTTTAATTTTTTCTGTGTATTTTTTAGGACAATCTCTTTTTTAAATGGGTCTTATCCCCATATGCAAAACATCCTTCATTTCCCTTTTTAAAGGCATCAACCATTGTCTCAGCTAACATTTTCATTTTTTGAAGTTCTGATCCTAAATTGCTACAAGCCTTCAAATAATCAATAATAGTCTCAGTCTCATGAATTGGAGTGATAGCTCTTTAACATTTTTAGTTTGCATTTTTATAAGCAAGCAGTTTTTCTAGCTGCATTTTGGCTTCTTCTCCTATAACATTACAGGAAATAGCAACTTCCAATCTAGCTTAAAAAATCAGCATGGGCTTCATTATGTCCTTGAAATATTTTTGTGTAGTTGTCTTCAGGTTTTATTGACTTCTAACTTTCCAGGGGGAAATACAGTGTTGGGGTTTATCCACATCCATAGGTTGGGCTCAAAATATGGACCATCTTTGTCAGAGTTGGGTGGCTCAATTATTCGGAGTTTATATTTGGCAAGGTTTTGTTCAGCTAAAGGCAGGTGTGACGTGGTAAAGACTAGAAAGAACCCATTTTCCATGTCCCAGTCTAGTAACCCATAAAGCTTTTGTCGTGAAGGAGAATGAGTAGAAAGTTTTTTCTTACAAATGTGAGTGTGTGTTAAAGGCTTATCATTGTCATTTTAAAAAGTATTGCCAGCTCTAGTGTCGAAATGGCCTCAGAAAAGTCATTGGCAGAGTCATTTTGTCCTTGAGTTAAGAGGACTTTCAGTTTTGAGTCCATTGCAAGAGGAGGAGGAACACTTGCGGCAGCCAGAGCAGAGCTGGTGGGATAATTCTGAAATATTTTATGTTGTTTTAATTGGGCCTTTTGTAAAGTTTTATCATCTAATTCATATTCATGTAACAAGTGTTCTGCCTGTTGTCGAATATCAGGGGGGCTAGAATTTCCTTGAAAAGGCAAAATCATGGCTTTAATGAGGGCCCATAAGGACCAGAAATCTATTGGAATATTTTTTCCCCTTCTTGTGGCTTGTTTAACATTCTCTCTAACCCAGTTCCAAATCTTAAAATCAAAATTGCTTTCATCAGAGAACCAGGGATTATGTTCAATTACCATTTGGAGACAAGCCTCTATTTACTGATGTGAAACCGAAAGTCCTTGAACTTTAAATAAATAATGAAGCAAAGCAGAAAAGTGGTGGGGCTTTCCAGTTGTTTGTCCCATAACCCCGCACTTACCGACCTCAGTAGGTCCATAGTCACTCCGTCCACTTGCCAAGGGCGTATTCCAGGTCCCTGTTCGGGTGCCACTTGTTATGGTCTTCTTGACAGACCAGGACCTGGGGACAGGAGTCGATGAAAAGAAGGCGAAGAAAAAAGGATGCGGGGGACCCAAATCTCTAGTGGAACAAGGGTACTTTATTCATGGCAGTGTGTGCTTATATATTGTTATACAAGGAAGCTTTAGGCAGAAAAATAAAGTTGAGTAAAAAACACCAAAACCAGATGCATAACAACAGTAATAAAGGGAATAACAATAGTCATAGGACCATATCAACAGTAACTAGGGGAATAACAATCGTCACAGGGCCAGAAGACAATCCATGTATTGCGAATAGGAACATGACTAAGTAGTTTTACAGAAAAGTAAAAGGTTACTGAAAGGAATCCATGTATGCATTCTGCCTCATGACCTCAGTCCTGAGAACTGCGGGCAGCTCTGCTCGTTCCTGTTTTCCAAGAACTGATAAGGAACAGAGGGCCTTTAAGAAACAGAAAATATATAGGATTCCTTAAAATTAAACGTTCCCTGACAGGCCACCTCATGCAAAGAGTTGACTCATTTGAAAAGACCTTGATGCTGGGAAAGGTTGAAGACGGGAGGAGAAGAGGATGACAGAGGATGAGATGGTTGGATGGCATCACCGACTCAATGGACATGAGTTTGAGTAAACTCCAGGAGATGGTGATGGACAGAGAGGCCTGGCATGCTGCAGTTCATGGGGTCACAAAGAGTTGGACACGACTGAGCAACTGAACTGAACTGAACCTAAATATCCAACAATAGGTTAATAGTTAATGCATAATGAAACATTCATACCATGGAGTTCTATATAACCACTAGATAGAATGAGCTAGGTGTATATTCTGTTATTAAAAAGATTTTCAAGTACACAGTCAACATTTTTTAAACAATTTACAAAATAGCCCATATAGTACAATCCCATTAAAAATTGGCTTATTGTATTTTTATAGTAATAGAAATAAATATATATTTCTTTCTTATTGGCTGAAGTTTTATATAAAATAATTACCATAAACACACACATTCACACACACACACACACACATATATATATATATGTATATATATGTACCATCTAACACTCTAGTCAATAGAAAAGGAATATTTACCAAAAGAGAGAGATCAAGCTAGCAGATCAGGATAATGCTGGACTCACCTTCCCTTAGGAACACATCAAAACCACTACTACATATAGAATTACTCTTGCTGAAATTGACCTGAGAACTAGCAGAACAACTCTTCTACAACCAGGGTTATAAAGAAAGATCCACATGTAGTCTGGTAGGAAGGGAGGAAAAGCAATCTGGTCAGGACCTGCACCCCTAGCAGGGGACACAGAAGAGAGGGTATTTCAGACTCAGGGATCCTCCCTGGGGGAATAAAGAGTTTGAGCACCCCACCCCAGTACTCTTGCCTGGAAAATCCCATGGATGGAGGAGCCTGGTAGGCTGCAGACCATGGGGTTGCTAAGAGTCGGAAATGACTGAGTGACTTCACTTTCACTTTTCACTTTAATGCACTGGAGAAGGAAATGGCAACCCACTCCAGTATTCTTGTCTGGAGACTCACAGGGACAGGGGATCCTGGTGGGCTGCCATCTATGGGGTCACACAGAGTCGGACATGACTGAAGCGACTTAGCAGCAGGAGCAGCTACATGTTAGACATGCCAACCCTGGGGCTGACCCCATGAAGGTGAAGCCCCTTAACTGGTCTAAAAACCACTGACGCTTATCAGAGGGCTGTAAGAAACTGAGACTCCACTCTTAAAGAGCATGCCTACAGACTTGCTTACTCACAATCAGTGCTGAGGCAGCAGATTGAAAATTGCCTGGGGCTCTCCCCATGCCAAGGCCACCCCAGAGCACTCCCCCCACCCATACTGGGCTCCTGCTGCAGTACCTCTTGCTCCAACACTGCTCCCTACCGAGAGGGAGATGGCTATAGCCAACAAAAGTATGCAAACTTGGAGGAAATGGAGCCAGCTTGCACACTGGCCCTGCCTCTAATCAGCATGGAGACAGCCATTGCCAGCACGTGCCTTCTGATCACACGCTACTGAAAGGGAATAAGGCTAACTCCAGAGCAGAGACCACCATCACCATAGCACACATCCCCATCCCTGGTGGCTCAGAGGTGAAAGTGTCTGCCTGGAATGCGGGAGAACTGGGTTCGATCCCTGGGTTGGGAAGATCCCCTGGAGAAGGAAATGGCAACCCACTCCAGTACTCTTGCCTGGAGAATCACATGGAGGGAGGAGCCTGGTAGGCTACAGTCCATGGGGTCACAAAGAGTCGGACATGACTGAATGACTTCACTTTCACTTTCACTTTAAGTCCAGCTCATTGTTGACACTGACCCCTCCAGCTCACACAGAGAAACTAACCAGGGATCTCATACCAAAAAGAAAAGTGAAATCAACACAGAAGTGCACCCCACATTCTCAGGCTCAGACCACATCCCAAACCAAAGACTACCATCACATCTGAGAGAAACGCAGCTCCTTCAAAACTCCTATTCCAGCCCTGTGGGCCCTGCCCCAAGCCCTGATATGGCAATGACAGCCACTAATCATGGGAAAAACTTCAACCTTCACCTGGCTCTCACCACTCCATCTCCAGTCCTACTTCCCACCAAAGTGGTGGCTGCCAGCACATCCTGGGGAAGACATGACCCCTGCTTGCTTAGTTCCAATTCTCTGACCGAAGCTACTGGGCACAGATGGACTGCATAGGGATGTTCCCATACAAGGACATGCCTTCAAGGCCAAGTAAGGTAACTGACTCACCTAATTTCATAGAGATAAAGTTAAACAAAATTAGAAGACAGAGGAATATGTTTAAAATGAAAGAAATGAAAAACACCCTGAAAAAAATCCTGATGAAACAGAAATAATTTACAACAACAACAAAAAGAGCTCAAAGTAATAATAAGCTGAACTGGAGAAAAGAACAGATGAACACAATGAGAATTTGAACAAAGAACTAGGAAAAAAAATTATTTTTAAAGAACTAGTCAGGGCTAAAAAATGCAATAACTGAAATGAAAAATACAACTAAAGGGAATTAACAGCAGATTAGGTGATAGAGAAGAACACATAAACAATCTGAAAGACAAAATAAAGAAATCACCCAGTCAGAGCAGCAAGAAGAAAAACATATTTTCAAAAATGAAGGTAGTTTAAGGGACCTCTGAGAAAATATCAAACATACTAACAGCCACACCATAAGAACCTCAGAAAAAAAGGAGAGAGAAATGGTTTAAAAAGGTATTTGATGAAATTATGGCTTAAAACTTCCTGAACCTGAAGAAGGAAACAGATATCCAGGTCCAGTAAGCACAGAGTCTCAAACAAGATGAACAAAAAGAGAATCATACCAAGACATCATAATTGAAATGGCAAAACTAAAAATTTTTTAAAAAAAGAAGTAAAAGGCAGCAAAAGGAAAAAGAAAAGAGTTATATACAAGGGAACCCTAAAGGCTATCAGCTAAGTTTTTCAGGAGAATCTTTGCAGGACAGAAGGGGGTGGCATTATATAAGTATTTAAAAGCAAAAGTTAACCAGAAACCTAGAATACTCTATCCAGCAAGGTCATCATTCAGAATTAAAGAGGAGATAAAGAACTTCTCAAAGAAGCAAAAACTAAAAGAGTCCATCAATAGTAAACAAGTCTTAAAGAAGTGTTAAGGGTTATTCTTTTTAAGAGGAAAGAAAAGGCTACAACAAGAAATAAGAAATTATAGAAAAGAGAATATCCTGCTGATAAAGACTGTGGATCAACCATTTAAATTAGCTAGTACAAAGGTTCAAAGACAAAAGCTGTCAAATAAACAGCAATAAACAGTTAAGGGATAGACATGAAGATGTAAAATACGACATCAAAAACATAAAACATTGTAGGGGAACTGAAACGTAGAGCTTTTAGAATGTGTTTAAACTTAAATGACCACCAGTATTAAATAGAAATAGTCATAGGTCAACATGTAAACACAAATCATAAAACCTACAATAGACATACAAAACTAGCAAGAAAGGAATGCAAATGTAACATAAAGAAAAGCATTAAATCACAAAACAAGGGACTAAAAGAAGAAAAAAGAAAAGAGGAAAAACTATTAACAATCAGAACACACATAGCAAAATGGCAATAAGTGTATACCTATCAATAATCACTTTAAGTGTCAGTGGACTAAATGCCTAATGAAAGGAAATGCGGTGGCTGACTGGATGAAAATCTAGGATTCATCTATACATCGCGTACAAGATACACACAGATCAAAAGTGAGGGAATAGAAAAAAATATTCCACCCAAATGGAAACAAAGAGAAAGCTGAGTAGCAATACTCATATCAAACAAAACAGATTTTAAAACAAAGTCTATAATAAAAGACAAAGGGCATTATATAATGATAAAGAGAACAACACAAGAAGAGGATATAATGTTCATAAACATATGCAGAAATACGAATAGACATGAAGGGAGAAATGAACAATAACACAATAGTAATAGGGGACTTTAACACCCTACTTATATCAATGGACACATTAGCTGAAAGAAAATCAATTTTTTTTAAAAACCGCTGCCCTTAAAAGACATATTATACCAGTTAGACTTAGTAGATATCTACAGGATTGTTGGGGTCCTTTAATAGACCAGAACCTGGTGGTTAGGAGTCGACGATAAGAAAGTGAAACAGAGAAAGAGGCTGATATTCCCTAGTTTATGCAGAGAACCAATAAAGCCCTTGACACAGGGCTTGCATCGTTCACGAAGGCACAGGGCACCCTCTCGAGGGGGTGAAGGCACAGGGTGCCTTCTCAAGGGAGTCTTAGAAGTCCGGGCAAGAGAGTGAGCACGACGACGGGTTTCTAAGCTCCAGAGAATTAGCCGGGGGCGGGGGTCGGGGCGGGGGTTGGTGGAGAGAGAGAAACAAAAAAGACATGGGAACCTAAGCTCTGATGGAGCAAAGGTATTTTATTAGCAGAAATGCAGGCTTATATATCTTTAGTAAGATGATTACTCAGCTATTACACAGGATGAAATTTTATCAATAGTCACAATATGGATAGTCTAATACATACAAGGTCGCTGATACTGAAAAGAGTCACTGAAGGGAGTTACTGAAAGGAATCCAAGCAGATACCATTTCTCATGATCTCAGTCCTGAAAGCTGCGACAGCACTACTCGTTGTAAGAACTGATAAGGAACAGAGAATTTATGTGAAACAGCACGTAGGAATCCTCCTGTTAAACATTCCCTAACACATGACATTCCATCTAATATGAGCAGAATACATATTCTTTGCAAATGCACATGGAATGTTTCAACAAATTTAAGAGGGAAATTATTTAAGGCATGTTTTTGACCACAATGGTGTGAAGTTAGAAATCAATTACAAGAAGAAAAATGGGAATAAATAACATACTAATGAAAAACCAATGAACTCAATATGAGTCAATAAAAAACCAATAGGTCAATGAAGAAATAAAAAAGAAATCAATAAATACCTTGAGACCAATTAGAATAAAGCCATAACCTTCAAAAAAAATCTATGGGAGGCAGCAAAATTAATTCTGAGAGATGTTTATACCAATACAGGCTATCTCATGAAACAAGAAAAATTTCAAACAAAGCATTTAACCTATCATCTAAAGGAATTAGAAAAAGAAGAACAAGAAAATACCAAAGTCAGCAGACAACAGATCAATGAAGCCAAGAACTGGGTTTTTTTTAAAGATTAAAAAAAAATTGACAAGCCATTACCCAGACTCATTTAAAAAGGGGGGAGGAGAAGGAACAAAATAAACAAAATAAGAAATGAAAAAGGAGGAGTTACAAATGTATCAAAGAAATCATAAGAGAATCCTGCAAACAAACTGGACAAAATATGTCAACAAACTGGACAACCTAGAGGAAATGGATAGATTCCTAGAAACATGCAATCTTCTGAGACTGAATCAGGAAGAAATAGCTAATCTGAAAAGATCAGTTACTAGTATTGGAATTGAATCAGTGATCAAAAACTCCCAACAATTAAAAGCCCAGGACCATTCAGGGGAATTCTACCAAACATAAAAGGAATAGTTATTATATACATCTCTCAAACTATTCTAGAAAAATGAATAGCCGAGAAAATTCCTAAATTTCTTCTGATATTAAAACCAGATACTACAAAAAGAGAAAGAAAGAAAATTACAGGCCAATATCCCTGATGAATGCAAATACAAAAACTCTCAACAAAATAAAAGCAAATCAAAATCAATAACATATAAATAGGTCCATACACCATGATCAAGTTTGATTTCTTCCATGGATATAAGAATGATTCAATATGTGCAAATAAATCATTGTGATACTTCACATTAACAAAAGGAGGGATAAGAAAATGCATGATCATCTCAATAGATACAGAAAAAGCATTTGACAAAACTCAACACCCATTCATGATAAAAAACGCTCAACAAAATAAGACGTAAAGGGAACATACCTCAACACAATAAAGGCTATATATGACTAGACCACAGCTAACACCATATTCAATGGAGAAAAGCAGAAAGAATTTCCTTGAAGTTCAGGAATAAGACAAGGATGACCACTCTCACCACTTTTACTCAACATAGTACTGAAACTCCTAGTCATGGTAATAATCAAGAAAAATAAACAAAATGCATCCAAACTGGAAGGGAAGAAGCAAAACTGTCACTATTTGCAAATGACACAATATTGCATATAGGAAACCCTAAAGTATCCACTAAAAAACTATTAGAACCAATAAACAAATTCAATAAAGTTGCAGAATACAAGGTTAACGTACAGAAATCTGTTGCTTTAAAAAAAAAAAATCTGGCTGTGCCACATACTTTGCAGGATCTTAGATCCCTGACCAGGAATCAAGCCCAGGCACAAACGGTGAAAGTGCTGAAAGCAAGGATTTCATTCAGATTTGATGGAGAAATCAGAAGATTTACAGACAAGCAAAAGCTAAGAGAATTCAACATCTCCAAACCAGCATTATAACAAATGCTAAAGGAACTGCTCTAGACAGGAAACACAATGAGAAAGACCAACAAAAACAAACTCAAAACGATTAAGAAAATTACCAACTAACAAAATGAAAATAGAAATATATGTTAAGTCACTTCAGTTGTGTCCAACTCTTTTGTGACCCCTGAGATTGTAGCCCACCATGCTCCTCTCTCCGTGGGATTCTCCAGGCAAGAATACTGGAGTGGGTTGTCCTGCCCTTCTCCAGGCGATGGTCCTGAACCAGGGAAGGAACCTGCATCATTTATGTCTCCTGCATTGGCAGGCAGGATCTTCACCACTAGCCCTACCTGGGAAGCCCCTCATAGGAACATACATATCGACAATTATCTTCAATGTAAGTGGATTAAATACCCCAACCAAAAGACACAGACTGACTGAATGGATACAAAAATAAGATCCATGTATATGCTCCCTACAAGAGACACACTTCAACCCTACAAACATATACAGACTGAAAGTGAGGGAATGGAAAAAGTTATACCATGCAAATGGAAATTTTTTTAAAAAACAGGAGTAGGAGTACTCATATGAGACAAAATAGATCTTAAAATAAAAACTGTTATACAAGAGATAAGAAAGGACACTACATAATAATAAAGGGATTAATCCAAGAAGAAGATATAGCAATTATAAATATTTATGCACTCAACATAGGAGCACCTCAATACATAAGACAAATGCTACTGACCAAGGACCTTGGTTGGCAAAGTAACGTCTCTGCTTTTGAATATACTATCTAGGTTGCTCATAACTTTTCTTCCAAGGAGTAAGCATCTTTTCATTTCATGGCTGCAGTCATGCAGTGATTTTGGAGCCCAAAAAATAAAGTCTGACACTGTTTCCACTGTTTCCCCATCTATTTCCTATGAAGTGATGGGACCAGATGCCATGATCTTCGTTTTCTAAATGTTGAGCTTTAAGCCAACTTTTTCGCTCTCCTCTTTCACTTTCATCAAGAGGCTTTTTAGCTCCTCTTCACTTTCTGCCATAAGGGTGGTATCATCTGCATATCTGAGGTTATTGATATTTCTCCCGGCAATCTTGATTCCAGCTTGTGTTTCTTCCAGTCCAGCGTTTCTCATGATGTGCTCTGCATAGAAGTTAAATAAGCAGGGTGACAATATACAACCTTGATGTACTCCTTTTCCTATTTGGAACCAGTCTGTTGTTCCATGTCCAGTTCTAACTGTTGCTTCCTGACCTGATACAGATTTCTCAAGAGACAGGTCAAGTGGTCTGGTATTCCCATGTCTTTCAGAATTTTCCACAGTTGATTGTGATCCACACAGTCAAAGGCTTTGGCATAGTCAATAAAGCAGAAGTAGATGTTTTTCTGGAACTCTCTTGCTTTTTCCATGATCCAGTGGATGTTGGCAATTTGATCTCTGGTTCCTCTGCCTTTTCTAAAACCAGCTTGAACATCAGGGAGTTCACAGTTCACATATTGCTGAAGCCTGGCTTGGAGAATTTTGAGCATTACTTTACTAGCATGTGAGATGAGTGCAATTGTGCGGTAGTTTGAGCATTCTTTGGCATTGCCTTTCTTTGGAATTGAAATGAAAACTGACCTTTTCCAGTCCTGTGGCCACTGCTGAGTTTTCCACAATTGCTGGCATATTGAGTGCAGCACTTTCACAGCATCATCTTTCAGGATTTGAAACAGCTCAACTGGAATTTCATCACCTCCACTAGCTTTGTTCATAGTGATGCTTTCTAAGGCCCACTTGACTTCACATTCCAAAATGTCTGGCTCTAGATTAGTGATCACATTATCATGATTATCTGGGTCGTGAAGATCTTTTTTGTACAGTTCTTCTGTGTATTCTTGCCACCTCTTCTTAATATCTTCTGCTTGTTAGGTCCATACAATTTCTGTCCTTTATCAAGCCCATCTTTGCATGAAATGTTCCCTTGTTATCTCTAATTTTCTTGAAGAGATCTCTAGTCTTTCCCATTCTGTTGTTTTCCTCTGTTTCTTTGCATTGATCGCTGAAGAAGGCTTTCTTATCTCTCCTTGCTATTCTTTGGAACTCTGCATTCAGATGCTTATATCTTTCCTTTTCTCCTTTGCTTTTCGCCTCTCTTCTTTCCACAGCTATTTGTAAGGCCTCCCCAGACAGCCATTTTGCTTTTTTGCATTTCTTTTTCATGGGGATGGTCTTGATCCCTGTCTCCTGTACAATGTCAAGAACCTCATTCCATAGTTCATCAGGCACTCTATCTATCAGATCTAGGCCCTTAAATCTATTTCTCACTTCCACTGTATAATCATAAGGGATTTGATTTAGGTCATACCTGAATGGTCTAGTGGTTTTCCCTACTTTCTTCAATTTGAGTCTGAATTTGGTAATAAGGAGTTCATGATCTGAGCCACAGTCAGCTCCTGGTCTTGTTTTTGTTGACTGTATAGAGCTTCTCCATTTTTGACTGCAAATAATACAATCAATCTGATTTTGGTGTTGACCATCTGGTGATGTCCATGTGTAGAGTCTTCTCTTGTGTTGTTGGAAGAGGGTGTTTGCTATGACCGGTGCATTTTCTCGGCAAAACTCTATTAGTCTTTGCCCTGCTTCATTCTGCATTCCAAGGCCAAATTTGCCTGTTACTCCAGGTGTTTCTTGACTTCCTACTTTTGCATTCCAGTCCCCTATAATGAAAAGGACATCTTTTCTGGGTGTTAGTTCTAAAGTATATTCAAAAGCAGAGACATTACTTTGCCGACTAAGGTCCGTCTAGTCAAGGCTATGGTTTTTCCTGTGTTCATGTATGGATGTGAGAGTTGGACTGTGAAGAAGGCTGAGCGCCAAAGAATTGATGCTTTTGAACTGTGGTGTTGGAGAAGGCTCTTGAGACTCCCTTGGACTGCAAGGAGATCCAACCAGTCCATTCTGAAGCAGATCAGCCCTGGGATTTCTTTGGAAGGACTGATGCTAAAGTTGAAACTCCAGTACTTTGGCCACCTCATGCAAAGAGTTGACTCATTGGAAAAGACTCTGATGCTGGGAGGGATTGGAGGCAGAAGGAGAAGGGGACGACCAAGGATGAGATGGCTGGATAGCATCACGGACTCAATGGATGTGAGTCTGAGTGAACTCCGGGAGATGGTGATGGACAAGGAGGCCTAGCGTGCTGCGATTCATGGGGTCACAAAGAGTCAGACATGACTGAGCGACTGAACTGAACTGAATGACCAAGGAGAAACAACCTGGAAGTAATGAACAGATTCTCAGATATGAACAAATTCTTCCAAGACCAAACCAGGAAGAACTGGAAAATATAAACATACCAATCAGAAGTAAAGAAATTGAAACTGTGAATAAAAATCTTCCAACAAACGAAAGTCTAGGACCATATACCTCACATACTAATTCTATCAAACATTTAGAGAACTAACACCTATCCTTCTCAAACTCTTTCAAAAAATTTCAGAGGTTAGAACACTCTCAAATTCTTTCTATAAGGTCACCATCACCCTGATACCAAAACCAAAGCCATCATAAAAAAAGAAAATCATAGACAAATATCACTGATGAATATAGATGTAAAAATCCTCAACAAAATACTAGCATTCAGAATCTAACAACACATTAAAAGGATCACACACCATGATCAAGTCATGTTTATCTCAGGAATACAAAGATTCTTCAACACATGCAAATCAATTAATGTGATACACCATATTAACAAATAAAGAATAAAAACTGTATGATCATCTCAATAGATACAGAAAAATCTTTTTGACAAAATTCAATATCCATTTATGATACTCTCCAGAAAATGGGCATCAAGGGAACCTACTTTAACATAATAAACATCATATATGACAAACTTACATCAAACATCATACTCGATGATGGAAAACTGAAACCATTTGCCTTAAGAACAGGAACAAGACAAGGATGTTCACACTCACCATTCTTATTCAACATAGTTTTGAAAGTCCTCAGTACAGCAATCAGCAAGAAAAAAAAGCAAAACAAATACAAGTTGGAAAAGAAGTCAAACTGTCACTGTTTACAGATGACATGTTGCTACACATAGAAAATCCTAAAGATGACACCAGAAAATTACTAGACCTAATCAATGAATTTGGCAAAGTTGGCGGATACAAATTTAATGACAGAAATGTCTTGCATTCCTATACACTAACAATGAAATAAGCAGAAAGAGAAATTAAGAAAATAATTCCATGTATAAATGCAACAAAAAGAATAAAATACCTAGGAATAAACCTACCTAAGGAAGTATAGGACCTGTACTCAGAAAACTATAAAACACTGATGAAATAAACAAAAAGGATATAGGCAAATGGAGAAATATACCATGTTCTTAGATTAGAAAAATGAATATAGTGAAAATGAATATACTACCCAATGCAATCTACAGATTCAATGCAATTTCTATCAAATTACAATGACATTCTTCACAGAAGCAGAACTAAAAATTTTACAATTTGTATGGAAACACAAAAGACTCCAAATAGCCAAAGTAATCTTGAGAAAGGAAAACCGACCTGGAGGAGCAAGCCCTCAACTTCAAACTACAGTAAACTACAGTAAACAAAACTACAGTAAACAAGACAGTATGGTTCTCACACAAAAACAGAAATATAGACCAATGGTACAAGATAGCAAGCCCAGAGATGAATTCATGCACCTATGGTCACCTAATCTGTGACAAAGGAAGCAAGAATATACAGTGTAAAAAAGACAATCTCTTCAATAAGAGGTGCTAGGAAAACTGGACAGTACATGTAAAAGAATGAAATTAGAACACTACCTAACATCACACACAAAAATAAATTCAAAATGGATTAAAGACCTAAATGTAAGATCAGATATTACAAAACTCTTGGAGTAAAACATAGGAAAAACACTGAAATAAACCACAGCAGGATCTTTTTGGATCTTGCTAGAGTAATGAAAATTAAAACAAAACTAAACAAATGGGATGTCATTAAACTTAAAAGCCCCTGCATAACAAAGGAAACTATAAACAAGAAGAAAAGATAACCCTCAAACTGAGAGAAAATATCTGCAAACAAAGCAACAAAGGATTAATCTCCAAAATATACAAACAGCTCATGCAGCTCAATATCAAAAAAACAAACAATCCAATCAAAACCTGGGCAGAAGACTTAAATAAATATGGCCATGAGGCACATGCAAATATCCTCAACTTCACTAATTATTTGAGAAATGCAAACAAAAATTACAATGAAGTATCATCTCACACCAGTCAGAATGGCCATCATAAAAAACATGTGCAGACAGTAAATGCTGGAGAGGGTGTGAAGAAAAGGGTACCCTCTTACACTGTTGATGGGACTGTAAATTGGTTTACCCACTGTGGAGAACAATATGGAGGTTCCTAAAAAAACTAAAGGTAAAACTACCAAACAACCCAGAAATCCCACTACTGGGTATATACCCTGAGAAAACCATAACTCAAAAAGATACATGTACCCCAGTGTCCATTGCAGCACTATTTACAATAGCCAGGACATGTAAATAACCTAGATGTCTACGGACAGATGCATAGATAAAGATGTGGTATATATACACAATGGAATATTGCTAAGTCACTTCAGTCGTGTCCGACTCTGTGAGACCCCATAGACAGCAGCCCATCAGGCTCCCCTGTCCCTGGGATTCTTCAGGCAAGAACACTCCTCTGTCCATGGGATTTTCCAGGCAAGAGTACTGGAGTGGGGTGCCATTGCCTTCTCTGACAATGGAATATTACTCAGCCATAAAAAAGGCATGAAATTGAATCAGTGTAGTGATGTGGATGAACCTAGAGCCTGTCATACAGAGTGGAGTAAGTCAGAAAGAGAAAAACAAATATCATATATTAAAGCACATATATGGAATCTAGAAAACTGGTACTAATGAGCCTATTTGTAGGGCAAGAACAGAAGTACAGATGTAGAGAATGGACTTGTGGACACAGAGGGGGAAGAAGAGGGTGGGACAAATCGAGAGCATTAACATATACACACTACCATGTGTAAAGTAGACAGGTAGCAGGAAGCTGCTGTATAGCACAGGCAGCTCAACTTGCTGCTCTCTGGTGACCTAGAGGGGTGGAGGGAGGCTCAAAAAGGAGAGGATATATGTATACCTATGGCTGATTTGTGCTGTTGTACAGCAGAAACTAACAAAATATTGTAAAGCAATTCCAATTTTTTTTAAATGAGAATACCTGAGTACACTTTTTCAAAAGAAGACATATAGATATGCATATATATGACCATATCAACAGATGCAGAAAGGGCTTTTGGTAAAGTTCAACTCCATCATTTATGATTTTTTAAAAAACGTCCAGAGAGAGGACATAGAGAGAATGTTGTTGTTGATGATGTTGTTATTATTGTTTAGTTGCTAAGTCACATCTGATTCTTTGTGACCCCATGAAGGGTAGCCCACCAGGCTTCTTTGTCCATGGGATTTCCCAGCAAAAATAATGAAGTGGGTTGTCATTTCCTTCTCCAGGGAATCTTCCCAACCCGAGAATCAAACCCATGTCTCCTGCATTGGCAGGCAGAATCTTTGCTGCTGAGCCACCAGAGAGCCCACAGGGAACATACCTCAAATAAAGACCATATATGATAAACCCATATCTAACATCATACTCATGGTGAAAAGCTGAAAATATCTTCTCTAAGATCAGGAGCAAGATAAGAAGGCCAATTCTCACCACTTCTCTTCAACATAGTTTTGGAAGTTCTAGCTACAGAAAACAGAAAAGAAAAAGAAATACAAGGAGCTCAAATTGGAAAGGAAGAAGTAAAAACTGTACCTGTTTACAGATGACATGATATTATACATAGAAAATTCTAAAGACACCACCAGAAAAGTACTAGAGCTCATCAATGAATTCATTAAAGCATCAAGATACAAAATTAATATATAGAAATATGTTGCACTTCTATGAACTAACAACAAATTATCAGAAAGAGAAATTAAGGAACAATCCTATTAAAGAACCATCACATCATAAAGAATAAAAAACCTATGAACAAACCTACTTAAGGGGGTAAAAGACCTGTACATCGAAAACTATAAGACATTGATTGTGAATTCCCTGGTGGTCCAGTGGTTAAGATTTCACACTTCCTGGGCAGGGAGCACAGGTTTGATTCCTGGTCAGAGAACTGACATCTTGCATGCCATGAAGCACAGCCAAAAAACAGACACCAATGAAAGAAACTGAAGATGACACAGAAACATGGAAAGATATTATCATTATCATGGATTGGAAGACTTAATATGGCTAAAATGAGCATAATGCCCTAGGCAATCAACAAATTCAATGCCATCCCTATCAAAATACCAATGGCATTTTTCACAGAAATAGAATAAATAATTTTAAAATTTGTATGGAAAAACAAGACCACTGGTAGTCAAAACAAGACTCCTGGTAGCCGAAACAATTTGAAGAAAGAAGAACAGGGCTGTAGAAATTATGCTCCCTGACTTCAAGCTATTCTACAAAGCTACAGTAATTAAAACAGTACGGTACTGGCACAAAAACAGACATATAGATCAATAGAACATAATAGTCCAGAGATAAAGAATCTACCTGCCGGTGCAGGAGACACAGTTTCGATCCCTGATCTGGGAAGATCCCACATGCCATGGAGTAACTAAGCCTGTGTGCCACAATTATTGAGCCTGTACTCCAGAGCCCAGGAGCTGCAACTATTAAGCCCACATGCTGCAACTACTGAAGCCTGTGCCCCCTAGAGCCCATGCTCAGAACAAGAGAAGCCACCACAATGAGAAGCCTGCACATTGCAACAAAGAGGAACCTCCATTCATTGCAGAAAGCCTACACAGCAACAAAACCCAGCACAGCCAAAATTAAAATAAATGAATAAGATTAAATATAAAAAAAGAATAGAGAGCCCAGACATTATCCAACACTCTCATGGTCAATTAATGTATGAAAAAGGAGGCAAGAATATACAAAGGAGAAAAGACACTCTCTTCAATAAGTGGTGCTGGGGAAACTGGACAGCTACATGTAAAAGAATGAAATTAGAACATTCTCTAATGCCATAAACAAAAATAAACTAAAATTAATTAAAGATCTAAATGTAAGATCAGATACTATAAAACTCCTAGAGGGAAAAAACATAAGCAGAACACTTTGGCATAACTTCAGCATAGTAGTTTTTCTTTTTCTTTTATTTTCTTTTTTCGATTTGTCTCCTAAAGCAAAGGAAACGAGAGCAAAAATAAACAAACGAGACCTAATTGAACTTAAAAGTTTTACACAGCAAAGAAAACACTGACAAAACAAAAAGAAAATCTACTCAATGAGAGAAGATATTTGCAAGTGATATGACCAGTAAGAATTAATATCTAGCATATATAAACAGTTCATACAACTTAACATCAAAAAAACAAAACAACCCATTTTTAAAATGGGCAGAATTGAATAGACATTTTTCCAGAAAGAAAACACAGGTAACCAACAGGCACTGCACTGAAAAGATGCTCAACATTGCTATCATCAGGGAAATGCAAATCAAAACCACAAAAAGATTTTACTTCATACTTGTCAGAACGGCTTATAATCGAAAAGAACACAAATGACAAACACTGGTGAGAATGTGGAGAAAAGGGAAGCCTTGTTCACTGTTAGTGAGAATATAAATTAGTACAGCCACATTGGAAAACAGTATGGAGATTTCTCAAAAAAACTAAGAATAGAGCTGTCATATGACCTGGCAATTCCACTGTTGGGCATATATACATAACAAAAACACTAAATCAAAAGGTACACTTACTCCAATGTTCACTGTTTTTGTTGTTGTTCAGTTGCTAAGTTGTGTCTGCCTCTTTGTGACCCCATGGACTACAGCACGCCAGGCTTCCCTGTCCTTCACTATCTCTCAGAGTTTGCTCAAACAAATGCATATTGAGTCAGGGATGGCATCCAACCATCTCATCCTCTGTCACCCCTTCTCCTCCTGCCCTCAATCTTTCCCAGCATCAGGGTCTTTTCCAACAAGTCATCTCTTCACACCAGGTGGCCAAAGTATTGGAGCTTCAGCTTTAGGATTACATCTTCCAATGAATACTCAGGGCTGATTTTCTTTAGTATTGATTGGTTAGATCTCCTTGCTGTCCAAGGGACTCTCAAGAGTCTTCTCCAGCACCACGGTTCAAAAGCATCAGTTCTGCAGCCCTCAGCCTTCTTTATGGTCCAACTCTCACATCCATACATGACTATTGGAAAAACTATAGCTTTGACTAGACAGATCTTTGTCAGCAAAGTCATGTCTCTGTTTTTTAATGTTCATAGCAGTAGTATTTATAACTGCCAATGTATGAAAGCAATCTAAGTTTCCATCAACAGATGAATGAATAAAGATGTGAGGTATATATATATATATATATATATGCACACACACACACATATACACACACACAATAGAATACCATGCAGCCATTAAAAATTAAAATATTTCCATTTGTAACAACATGGATGAACTTGAAAGTTATTATGCTAAATGAAATAAATCAGACAGAGACAAATATTGTATGATATCACTTATATGTAGAATACAAAAAATATAACAAACTAGTAATTATAACAAAAAGGAACAAACTCACAGATATAGAGAACAAGCTTTTCAATAGCATTGGGGAGAGGGGCAATACAGGATTTGGTGATTAAGAAATACAGAGTATTATACATAAGCTACAAGGATAGATTGTACAATACAAGGAATGTAGCCAATATTTTATAATAACTATAAATGGAGTATAACCTTTATAAATTGTAAGCCACTATATTATACACCTACAACTTATACAATAGAATACATCAACCATAACTCAATAAAGAAAGAAAATATTACACCCAACTTTGAACCTATAGTCAACAATCTAGATAACATGGACTGGTAGGGAGTATTGAGTAGATGTAAATGTATAACCGAGACTATACCACTGTATGGGTTATAGTTTCAAATATATTGCTAGTAACATTAATAACATGATATAAAAATATTATTAGTAAAAATAAAATGTGAGAAAAGGGAAGTGATAGGAATTATGAAGATGCTAATTTGCTTATTTTTTAAAGCAGAGTTAGTCATAGAATCTGAAATATAACTACATGTTTTCAAAATATAAAAATTTCCATTCTTAATGACTTAAATCTTAGCTATTTTAAGAATTAACATCTTATGCAAGAGGCATATTTTCTAAATTTCAAGAATTCTTATATTTTATTTTATTTCTTTTTCTCTGTTATTAAATTTAATAAAGTTAATAGTTTAAAACAATGACTTTAAAAATATCTTCTCTTTCCCCCAATTTCTAAAATACAAGACAGTATAGTGCTAACTTCCCAGATGGCGCTAGTGGTAAAGAACCCACCTGCCAATGCAGGAGACATAAGAGACATGGTTTTAGTCTCTAGGTTGGGAAGATCCCCTGGAGGAGGGCATGGCAACCCACTCCAGTATTCCTGCCTAGAGAATCCCACGGACACAGGAGTCTGGCAGGCTACAGTCCATAGGGTTGCAAAGATCGGATAAGACTGAAGAGACTTAGCACACATAGTACTGGCATAAGGATCAACATATAAGTCAATGGCAGGAAGTTAAGATCCAGAAATTAACCCTTACATTAACAAGCAATTATTTTCAACAAGGGTACCAAGACAATTCAGGGAGGAAAAAAATAATCTCTTCTATGAATGTTCTGGAACAACTGAATAATCACATGAAAATGGAATGAAATTTGACCCTTCCTCACACTGTACACAAAATTTAGCTCAAATCAGACCATCAATAACTGTAAGTGCCCAAACTTTAAAACTCTTAGAAGAAAATATAGGAGTGATTCTTCATGACCTTAGAAAGCTTTGCACCAAAAGCACTAGAAACAAAAGAAAAATTAGACAAACTGAACTTCATCAAAATTAAAATCTTTTGCGCTTCAAAAAATACTATCAAACAAGTGAAAAAGACAATCCATATATTAGGAGAAAATGTTTGCAAATCCATATGTCTGATCAGGGACTTACAATTAGATATTGTAATTTAGTAATAAAAGGGACAAATAACCCATTTTAAAAATAGACAAAAGAGCTAAATAATTCCTTCTCCACAGAAGATATACAAATGACCAATAAGAACATGAAAAGACATTCAACATTACTAGCCATTGCTGCTGCTAAGTCGCTTCAGTCGTGTCCTACTCTATGTGACCCCACAGACGGCAGCCCACCAGGCTCCCCCATCCCTGGGATTCTCCAGGCAAGAACACTGGAGTGGGTTGCCATTTCCTTCTCCAGTACATGAAAGTGAAAAGTGAAAGTGAAGTCGCTCAGTAGTGTCCGACTCTGTGCGACCCCATGGACTGTAGCCCACCAGGCTCCTCCATCCATGGGATTTTCCATGCAGGAGTACTGGAGTGGGATGCCATTGCCTTCTCCATTACTAGCCATTAGGAATATGAAAATCAAAACCATCATGAGATATCACGTCATACTCACTGCTGCTACTGCTGCTAAGTCACTTCAGTCATGTCCAACTCTGTGCGACCCCATAAACGGAAACCCATCAGGCTCCTCCATCCCTGGGATTCTCCAAGCAAGAGCACTGTAGTGGCTGCCATTTCCTTCTCCAATGCATGAAAGTGAAAAGTGAAAGCACTAGAACAAGCTAAAATCAATAAAGTCAGATAATAACAAGTGTTGGTGAGGATGTAGAGAAACTGGAACTCTCACACACTGCTAGTGAGAATGTATCAATAAAATGGTGCAGCCATTTTTCAAAACTGCTTGGAAATTCCCTAAAATGTTAAACACAGTACTATCAAATGATCCAGTAATTCCACTCCTAGGTATATACCCAAGAGAAATGGAAACATGAGCCCACACAAAAACTTGTATACAAGCATTCATAGCAGCATTATTTGTAATAGCCAAAAAGTGAAAATAACCAACGTCTATAACAAATGAAGGGATAATTCAAGTTGGTATATCCATAGGATGGAATATTAATCAGCAGTAAAAAAAAAAAGTTCTAATACATAAGATGATACATATCTTATATATATCTAATATATATCATAAGATGATACTTGAAAACAGTATCCTAAGTGAAAAAGGTCAGTCACAAGACAACATACTGTATGATTTCATTTATGTGGCATGTTCCAAAGAAGTAAATCTATAGAGCCTGAAAGTAGATTGTTGGTTGCCTGGGACTGAGAGGATTGAGGAGAAATAGAGAGTGAAAGCTAATGTGTGTGAAACTTCTTTGGGGGATGATAAAAATGTTCTAAAATTGATTGTGGTAATAGTTGTACAAATCCGCATGCTAAGTTGCTTCAGTCGTGTCCGGCTCTTTATGACCCCATGGCCAGACAGGCTTCTCTGTCCATGGGATTTTCCAGGCAAGAATACTGAAATGGGTTGTCACGCCCTCCTCCAGGGATCGAACCCAAGTCTCCCACATTGCAGGTGGATTCTTTACCATCTGAGCCACCAGGGAAAGCCAAGAACACTAGAGTGGGCAGCCTTTCCCTTCTCCAGGGGATCTTCCTGACCCAGGAATCAAACCAGGGTCTCCTGCATTACAGGCAGATTCTTTACCAACTGAGCTACCAGGGAAGCCCTAAATATGCAGAAGGGGTCAGTTTAATTATTTTATGTATGTTTGATATACTTCATAATGTAAAAGAATCAAATTGTGCCTAAAATAAAATTTTAAAACACATACAAAGATCCTGCTTTTGTAAGATTGCTTGTCTGCATGCCTACTATATTTGTGTGTATGTATGTGTGTGTGTGTGTCTGAGTGTACATATGTGTGTGTGTATATAAACATATATATGCTCTACCTCTATAGACAGATCAATCTAGAAAAATGTTCACCTAAAATTAACATAACATTTTATCATACAGCATTGGCATTTATTTTCTTTACTATGCTTCTAAGGTTTGGATGGCACTTCCAATAACAAATACATACCTTTTTTTTTTCCCTAAAAGTCAGAGTTTTGCTTTACTTTTTTCCATGCCTTATTCATATTTCCTTGGTTTTTACCTAACATCCATTCCCTGTTCTAGGACCCACCCTATCCACTAGACCACATTACATTTAGTTGTCATGTCTCCTTAAGGTCCTCTGGGCTGTGCCAGTTTCTCAGACTTTCCTTATTTTGGGTGACCTTGACAAGTTTTAGGAACACTGGTCACATATGTTGCAAAGTGTCCCTGAACTGGGATTTATCCGATGGGTTTCTCATGATTACACTGGGGTTACAGGTTTTGAGGAGGAAGCCCACAGGGTAAGGTACACCACATAAAGAACACGTACCAATAATGTGACTTACCACTGTCGATATCAACCTTAATCACCGGGCTGAGACGGTGTTCATCGTGTTTCTCCTCTGTAAAGTTACCCCTTTTTCCCTCTTTGGAAGAAAGTCACCATGTGCTCCTTACACTTAAAACGTAGGTAGCTATCCTCCACATCTTTGAGGGCAGAATATCTACAAAAAAATATTTGAAATCCTCAGCATGGGAGATTTGTCTCTTCTCCATTTATTTATTCCTTCCTTCCTCCAAGCATTTATTTATCTCAGCATGAGCTTGGGGATATTTACTTTTTAACATGAATTGTAATCATTTTATTGCTGAAATTATCCCAGCTTTGGCCATTGGAATCTCTTTCAGTCGGCCCCTATGTCCCTTTGACATAGCCCCTTCACCGTGCGGTTTTTGTTTTGTACCAATTTTTTCAGAGCAATATGAATAAAGATTAGTCTACATTAACAGTGCTATAGATATATTAATACTGCATAGTACACTGTCAAGCACACTTAAGTAAAATTACTGATGTAACTTAGCTTCCCTGATAGCTCAGTTGGTAAAGAATCTGCCTGCAATGCAGGAGACCCTGGTTTGGCCATCTGATGTGAAGAACTGACTCACTGGAAAAGACCCTGATTCTGGAAACGATTGAAGGCAGGAAGAGAAGGGGACGACAGAGGATGAGATGGTTGGATGGCATCACCGACTCGATGGACGTGAGTTTCAACAAGCTCTGGGGGCTGGTGATGGACAGGGAGGCCTGGCATGCTGCAGTCCATGGAGCTGCAAAGAGTCAGACAGGACTGAGAGACTGAACTGAACTTAGCTAACAATAATAGCTCAACAACAATATATTTTTTTAATTCCACCTCATTTTTTTAATTTTTTACATTGGAAAACACTGACATATTGCTAAGAGCTAACTTCTGTGGAGCACTTACTATGTCAGCACTTACCATGCATCTACTGTTCCATTTAATCCTCACAATAGCCCTATGGCTAAACCTTGAGAGATATTTAATATAAGGTTAGTATTAACCTTATTTAATACAAGGCTTAGATTCACACTCTAGAAGTCAAGCACAGCTCTTCTCAAAGTGGGGTTCCTGTACCAGCAGCATCAGTAACACCTGAGAATTTGTTATGAATGCATATTCTTGGCTGTCACTCCAGACCTCCTGAATCAGAAACTCTGGGGTAGGGTTTAGAAGGTTGTGTTTTAATATACCGTCTGGACAGAGGATCCTCGTGGGCTCCACAGGGTCAAAAAGAGTCGAACTAGACTGAAGCAACTTAGCACATCCTGCATGCTAAGTGATTGTGAGTCAATTCTTGAGAAAATGATGGAGTCAGAATTTAATTCCAGGTATGAGAACTCAGAGTCCATTAAAGTCTGTGTGCTTTATCATTTAATAATATTTTCCCCTTAATTGCTAAGAAGAAAATCAGTTATAGGTGATTACTATTTAAAAACTGGTGTTAAATGAGGTAGGATTCTGGGGTAGTTTCATTCTGTACTCTGGGCTTCTACTGCATGACCAAATAATTTTAAGTACTCAGTTCACCACTAAAGAGAGTCCCTATACCCCTCAAGTGTGAGTGTGTCTAATCCCTCAGTGTGTCCAACTCTGCGACACCACGGATTGTGGCCTTCCAAGCTCCTCTGTCCATGGGATTCTCCAGGCAAGAATACTAGAGCAGGTTGCCATCTTTACCTCCAGGAGATCCTCCCCACCCACAGACTGAACCCACATCTCCTATGTCTCCTTGCATGGGCAGACAGGTTCTTTACCACTGAGCCACCTGGGAAGCATAAGTACTGAATCTTTAAAGCAAAATAATCACACACACACAAAAAAAACCCTAAAATTTTACTGGAGAGAGATTTTATCTCTCTGCATCATCATTAAAACAATTTGCTTAAGCTTCTTAATATGGGACAGCTGCATTTGAAGTTATATTGCTTAGTCGCTCAGTTGTGTCTGACTTTTTGCAGCCCCACAGACTGGTTCTTCTGTCCACCAGGTTCCTCTGTCCGTGGGATTCTCCAGACAAGATTACTGGAGTGGGTTGCTATTTCCCTCTCCAGGGGATCTTCCTGATTCAGGGATCAAACTCACGTCTCCCGAGTTGCAGGCAGATTCTTTGCTGTCTGAGCTACAGGGAAGCCCATTTATTTAGGCATAAACACTAGCAAATAAATATATCATGGTTGGTCACTCAACATCTTTCTTCATTTCTAAAATGGGGCAAAAGCTTAGTGGAAGAGAATAACAAAGTAATCACATAATTTAAATAAAATTATCTAATTCAAGCATCATCACCTCTAAAGTTCCAAAGAAATGAGAACAGAGAAAAAATTTAATGATCCAGTTATGTGCATAGCTTTCCCTTTCCACATTATTCAGAGAACTTAGGTTAAAGATTGGTAAATATAGCATCTGGTACATGGTGAGTTCTCAGTATGTAGATCTGAATAAATGAGTAAATGGAGTTAATGTAACTCTTTGCCTTCACTGGACCTTTCTTAAGCCATCCCTCATTGGAATTCATTCAACTTTACACAAAATAAGATTGTGCTATTTTCACAATAAATATACAAATATTGCATAGTAGTTTATGAGAAGTCAGGTTATACTGCTTGTAACCTAGAACAATAATACTGAGAGATTTTGGAATGCTATACCCAATGATGGATCCACACTCTGCTTATTCCAAACAAGAAAAGACATTCATTGACTATTTAGTAATTTATGTTTATGTTTGTTTAGCAACTTTGCCAAAAAAGAAAAAAAAAAAAGCATAATGAGAGGAGTGGGTCCTGGTACAGTAGAAAGAAAGGGAAGACAAAGGATTTAATTCCAACTTCCCTACTATCTTATCATGTGACTTTGGCCATGGCACTTGGCCTCCCCAGGTCCCCAGCTCCTCTTCTATGAAATGTGTCCAGATAAAATACAGCCTATAAGAAAGAAAATGCCTCCAAACAGTGAAAGACTTGTGCTCACAATTGTGCTGATGCACATCTTGAAATGTCTGTTGACAGAAGAGTAAGATCAAAGAGTCCAGATCTCAGGGGAAGAGTTCCTAGAACACATATGTTGGGTAGAGACTGAGAAAGTACAGTTCAGTATATATTTGTCCAACAATTACTATACTATGTATGTGGCATCTGCCAAAAGATTTGAGTTACATGATGAATAAGATAGTCCCTGCTGCCATCAATATCTTCGCACAGATACCAAGATAAAGACTATGATGATCAATCTGTGTCACTACGACTAAACTACAGGATGCCCACACATTTGGCCAAACATTATGCTGGGTGAGTTTCTAGGGGTGTTCCTGGACAGGCTTAACATTTGAATTGGTAGACTGAGTAAAATGGATTGCCTTCCCTAACATGAGTGGGTCTCATCCAACCAATCAAAGACCTGACTAGAACAAAAATGCTGAGGAAGAGGGAATGCCTCCTGCCTGACTGTATGGGCTGAGATTTAGGGTTTTTCCCCCAGTATTCAGACCCAGCCAGAAAACTGGCTCTTCTCAGGTCTTGAGCCTGACAGCATTCATACTGGAATTCATGCCATCAGCTCTCCTGGGTCTCCAGCTTATTATGTATCTTGGGACTTGGTCTCCATAATCATATGACCCAATTCTTTATAATAGAGCCATATATATGGTTTTCTTTGGAGAACCCTAATACAAGGACCAACCTCCTTACATGGCCAAATGCCCTACAAGAGCTGGTCATACCTATTCTCCCACCATAAGGCACATCACCCACTTCCTCTGCTCTAGCCTCACTAGTTTTCTCCCACATCCTCACATGCATCATGCTTCCTCTGTCATGGGGGTGTCAATCACCCCTTTATTCATTAACAAGCTCAACTAATTATTGAGTTCCTACCTTGAGCCAAAGGCTGTGGTAGCATAGGGAACATAATATAAACATGATAGCAAAGTGCTTGGTTTCATGGAGAATATATTCTAGCCATGGCAAATAACATACAAATAGGTTAACTTCAGAGAGTAGCACACACCTCAAAGGAAACAAACAAAAAAGGAGGATATGGAAATAAGTAGGTGACCAGAGAAAGTCTCACTGTGTAGGTGCCTTTTAAGTAGAATTTTATATGATGAAAAGGGCTAGTCATATGGAGATATAATAAAGGAGTGTTCTAGGCAAAGAAAACAAAAACAAGACTGACTCTGAAATGAGTTTGATATATGCTAGAGATAGTATAGTGGGGTGGTGAGAGGAGGGAGATGAGTAAGTAAGAGCAAGATACAGCTTTCATAGCCACAGTAAGAATTCAAAATTTTATTTTAAGCATACTGGGAGTGAGTCTTAGTCCACTGAGCTGCTATAGCAAAAATGCCACAAACTGGGTAGCATATAAAAAAACATAAATTTAAGTTCTGGAGGCTATGAAATCCAAGCACTGGCCTAGTCAGTGCCTTCTAAGAGCCTCTCCCTCATGGATGCTGTCTTCTCAGTGTACAGAAGGAGACAGGGAAGCTCTTCAGAGTCTCTTTTGTCAGAGCACTAACCCCATTCATGAGGCCTCTGCCCTCATGACCTAAGCACCTTCCAAAGACCCTACATCCTTATATCATCACCTTAGAGGGTAGGGTCTCAACAAATGAATTTTGGGGAGACACAAACATTCGGACCCATCCAGTATAGGCTTTGAAAGGTTGGCACGATCCGACCCACACTTTTTATTTTGCATTGCCGTGTGTGACAGAGAAATCAGTGGGGATGGTTTGCAATAAAGGTGGACGATGACAGGAACTTGGCTGATGGTGATGTAGAAATGAAGAAGGAGTGGTTCAGGATACGTTTTGGAGGTAGAACAGATGAGAACTGCCAGTAAGGAAAAGAAAGGATGACTGCTAGGTTTTTTACTTGAACAGTCAGCTGGAGGGTGGTACCATTTTCTGAAACATGGAAGTTGAGGTTGAAATGAGAAGTGGGAAAGGGTGTAGGGTGGGTATTTGCCTATATCCTCTCTCTGGACTGTCTTTCTCTCTCTCTTCACCCAGTTACCCCCTTTCCAAACTTTGGATCTCAGCTTAAGTGTCATTTTAGCAATGTAGTCCTTTTCCCCAATAGTTCAAAACAAACTTCATATATTCAGTATATGCTCACTTGGTGTCCTGTACTTTTTCTTAGTTCTTGTGTCACATTGCAAAAGTGGCCCCTAACACACTGTCTCTATCGCCCCTACTAACAGCCTTCCCATCAGAACACTTGGGCATGAGACCATCCTAGATCATCCAACCACCAGCAGACCCACCAGCTGACCAGAAAGGTATGAAAGAGCCCAGCTGAGCACTCAAAAATAGAACCACCCAACCTACTCACAGTATTCTGAGTTAGCCAGAGTACTGCTGTAAGCCACTAGGTTTTGTAGTGAGTTGCTACATAGCAAAGAGTGATACAACAGTTGCAGTCTTACATGTTGCAATGTTATGGTGCAATCTTAGTTGCAATCTTACATACATGTATCTGTTTGTTTGATTAGTCTGTCCCTTGGAGGAGACTGTGGGCTCTGTTATTCTGGTTTTCAGTTACCATGCCATGCTCAGAGCCGGCATAATATCTGAAACACATCAGGTATTCAATGGACAACTTGCTGAATGAATGCAGGGGCAGAAGAGAGGCATACTTCATAACAGGAGAGAAGACAAGTTCTGTAAGAAAGGTAACAAAAGACTGAGGACATCCCTCTGTCCAAAACGAACTTTTATCAGAACACATTGCTGAGGATTACAAGACCAAGATTACCTTTCTTCTGCGTCCAAGAGCTCTAAACTGGGAGACAGTACAAAATCAACGGAATATACCGCCCTGGAAGGGGCTCTAACGCTGCCTACAAGACGGACCTGTCCAAGTTGTCACAGGAGAGTTCTTGAAAGACAGAAAGCCGAGATTTAGTCTCCTGGTGTTTACTTGGAAGAGGAGCACAAGCGAAGGCCAAGGACATGGGGTTTTGTTTGTTCAGTTCAGTTCCGTCATTCAGCTGTGTCCGACTCTTTGTGACCCCATGGACTGCAGCACGGCTTCCCTGTCCATCACCAAGTTTGAGCTTGCTCAAACTCATGTCCATCTAGTCGGTGATGCCATCCAACCATCTCACCCACCCTCTGTCCTCCCCTTCTCTTCCCGCCTTCAATCTTTCCCAGCATCAGGGGTCTTTCCCAGTGAGCCAGTTCTTCGCATCAGGTGGCCAGAGTACTGGATTTTCAGCATCAGCTTCAGCATCAGTCCTTCCAATGAATATTGAGGACGGATTTCCTTTAGGATGGACCGATTGAATCTCCTCGCAGTTTAAGTGACTCTCAAGTCTTCTCCAACACCACAGTTTGTAATCTCGGGGTATATCGCTAAGGTCTGTCTGTCTCTTCACTAAACTCTTAAGGCCCTTTAGGGCAGGCGGGGTGTGAGGGGCGGATTCTTATCTTTGTATTGATTATTATTCCCAGGGTGGAACATTCTCTTTTCCACAAAAGAAGTTCAGTAAACATCTGCTGAAAAAATGAACAGGGCGGAAAGCGCTGCTCCTTGCAAGAGCCTACACTTTTCGGACTTTCGGCCTCCACACGGAGACGTGGACAAGCTGAGCTTAGGTTCTACGACTCACCCGAAACCCGCCCCACCGGCGTTCGGTTCATCTCCCTCCTCGTTACCGGGTGACCGGCTGTGCTCCCGGCCCAGAGTGCGGGGACAGAGGCGCCTCAGGAGAGGCAGAGGCCCGGCGCCACAAACCGTTCGCCCGCAGAGGACGCCGAAGCGGACGCGGGTGGAGTCCGCCCGGCGCGTGCTCGCATTAGGGCCCTTCCGGCGCTTCCGGGCGCGGGTCGCGGGGGACGCCAGGGCGGACGCCGGGGGTCAGAGGACGCGGGTGGGCGCGCCCCGCGCGTGCCCGCATCCGGGCCCTTCCCGCGCTTCCGGACGCCGGCCGCGGGGGCGCGCGCCGCGTTGCCGTGGAAACTCCGAGGCCCTCTTGGCGGCGGCGGCGCACAGGGCGGGCTCTCGCGCCCCGCCGCACGTCCGGGCGCCGAGACCCTGTCGTTGGGTCTCAGCCCGGGGTCTCCAGCCGTGAGCGAGGCAGCATGTTGAGGCGCAGCTTGGAAAACCGGTAACGGCCGCAGGGGCCCGCAGCGGCCCAGGGTCCCCCAACCATACACACACACGCGAGGGCTCGGGTCGGGGCGCGGAGCCTTCCTCCTTGAGCCACCGGACCGAGTTCGGGCCCTCAGATCGGGCTCCGAGCGGCGCCCGCCGCGCTCTGGGCCGACCACACTGGGCCGCGGCGGGCCCCGGCGGCGCCTCCCCAACACGGTCCCCGGGCGCCGGCCCAGCACTGCTGCTGATCCAGCGGGGCCGCTCGGGGCGCCTGCACTGCGGGATGTGCAGGCCAGGCCCGGGATGGGGGCCCGGAGGAGACGCAGGGGTTGCTTCAAGGTTTGCGCCGGCGAAGCTGCAAACTGCGCCCCCCGGGAATGTTGGCGTCATCACGTGTAACGCGAAGATGAAGTCATCTCATCTCATCAGATGAGAATGATTTGCCTTTTTTGTGTCTCCTTTCTCTCTAGGGACGCTCAGACCAGACAACTGCAAGATGCTGTCACCAATGTGGAGAAACATTTCGGAGAGCTGTGCCAGATCTTTGCTGCTTACGTGCGGAAAACCGCCCGACTGAGAGACAAAGCGGACCTCCTGGTGAACGAAATCAACGTGTATGCCTCTACCGAGACCCCGCATTTAAAGCAGGGCCTGAAAAACTTTGCGGACGAGTTTGCCAAACTTCAGGATTATCGACAAGCCGAGGTATGGAATGAGGTCACAGCGTCCTGTTAATGAGTGAGCCCTGAAGTGGTGGACGGAGCCGTGAAGACCTGTAATCTACCCAGCTGCAGTGGCGATCACACACTTGATGATAAACGTGCATTGTCATGTCGGTAGCGCTGTGTGAGTCTTATTAAAGGGAAGCTTCCTGTAATTTTTACCGTTTGCAAACTAACCTCTAGGGTGTCTTGAAGTCCTGAATTTCCCCACCTCATTTGCCAGCTTTTAGCCAAAGGGGTGGCTGTTTACAGGGGATAGTAAACATAGTACCCGAGGCAACAAAAGGAGCAATGGCTTGTGTCTTGTATGCAGGTAGGTATATTTTAAAGTAGTGTATCTGGAGATGGAAGATATTGGGAGTGGTACTGTGTATGGATAAGTAGTAACTGGACAAGAGATCTTTGTTGCTGCTTCCGTGCACTGGAAAGTTGAGCTGTGTTTCATTGAGAGGAGCGAGGGGCGGGAAAAGTGCACTGATTTCTTTTACAATCAACAGTGAAATTTTGTGAAGTTCCCCGAACTGAACTGAACCACCCCACCCAGAAAGGACAGGTGGGAAGCGATGGCGTTGTAATTGTTTAAATGTTAAATCCCATTTACTTTTTAAAATTTTATTTACTTATTTATTTTTGTCTGCGCTGGGTCTTCATTGCTCCCTGGGGTGTCTCTAGTTGGGGCCAGGAAGGCTACTCTTCCTTGCAGCAGCCGGGCTTATTGCCGTAGCTTCTCTTGTCGCGGAGGTGGCGCTCTAGGCCCAAGAGCTTCAGTAGTTGTAGCAGGCGGCCTCAGTGGTTGCTGGCACGTGGGCTTAGTAGTTCCGCTGTGTGTGGGATCTTCCCACTCCAGGGATCGAATCCGTGTCCCCTGCATTGGCGCCTGGACACCTATCTATCCACTGTGCCACCAGGAAAGCCCAGCCCATTACTTTTAATACCTCGTTAGCACTTTCACGTGTATTTATTTGAAGGTTCAAGACTCAGGTCAGAAGTTTTCACTTTAACTTTTAACTTGTCAGAAGTTGCCCAGTTTTTGAGCTGTATTACTTCTTTTGTGCCTTTGGTCCTTTTTAAAAGTCTAAAACAGATTTGAATTATCAAAAAAAAAAAACCTTGAAATAAAAAAGAAGATAATGATCCTTGAAGCTATAACTGCTAATGATACAGAAATTTGAGTATTAATTACTTTGGGGGAAAACGGTGGGTTCTTCTCATATGATGTTTTGTGTGTAATAAACAAACTTTCAGTTATATGTAACTGGGAACTTGACTGTTTCATAGGTAGTTTATACTCACAGATAATCCTAAAATCCTACTTTAGCCAATAAATTTCAGTGCCCCTTGCTAGAAAATCTTTATGCTATTTATTGAATAGCAAAGTGAATTGATTTACATGTGTTCTCCTTTTTATTTCCCTTGCTTACCAAATGGTGGAGGTGCTAAAGAACAATGAACAAAAAGGTAGGCTACAAAAAGGAGAACAGAAAAAGATTTAGCTAATCTTTACACTGAATAACCAGTGTATGGATTATTTGAAATGGAATAAATAATCCTGAATATTCATGGATTTATTTTTAGGATTCCTAATATTTAAATGCTTAGTGAGAGCTTGATCTCTATTTCCTAAAATCTTTTAAAATGAAGTATTCATATACATTGTTTATAGAAACTAAACAAAAATCATTACAAAGTGATATATACTCACTGATTATAAAAACATGTATCAGCAAAATAAAGCTTTTTTCCTGCTACAAAAGTAATACATGTTCATTTTAAACAATTAAATATATGTCATCTTGTATTACCTATCCTGAAAAAGAAAATTTTAAGGTCCAGGAATTGTTTTTCTTATATTTATATAAATAGCTATATACCTCCCTTTAAAAAAAAAAATTCATTTCTTTAGTGCCTTCCACTAGTGCTATTAGTAAAAGGAGAAATTACTCAAAATCTGATAAATATTGCAATGTTTAAGAAAACGGTTTAATTCCACATAAAAGAGAGATTGACCACATAGTTTGACAGCTCAGGAACACTGAGACCATTTATCTTGTTCTTTAAGCTTTGACAATTTACAAATGTCTTCCCAGAAAAAAAATTACCAATAACACAGTGGTCTCTAGACTTTTTTTCTTTTGATGATTCAGTTGTTTTAAATGTTTCCAGTATGCTATATTTTTCAGCTTCGATTTCTTTATCTGGAAGGTTGGGCTGTGCGTTTCAGATATAATGTATGTAAAATGTCCATTCAGGTGTTAAACACACTGAAAGTATAGCTGCAATAAAATTTGAGATGTCTTAAAACTTACCAAAGCTCTGATTGCTACTGTACACCTTCACAGTTTTTAATGTATTTGAGTTTAGATTCTGAGTCTTACCAATTTCCAGAGATTATATTTTTACTTATAAATGTTACTGAAATTTTAAAAATTTCAAATGTTAATCAGTATAGTGATTATGGTCTGGTTAGACAGCATAGGTTTTATTTCACAATTTAAATTTTGATATGTCTATGTTTCTTTCCAGTTATATTTTATAATAATTCTCAATAGGTTGAAAGACTTGAAGCCAAAGTAGTTGAACCTTTGAAAGCTTATGGAACCATTGTAAAAATGAAGCGAGTAAGTAAATTCATTTTTTTCTATTATTATTAGGTATTCTGGCAAAACATACAAGGTTTCCAATAACTGTCCTTTTAGCAGGGGCTTCCCTTGTAGCTTAGTTGGTAAAGAATCTGCCTGCAGTGCAGGAGAACCGGGTTTGATCCCTGGGTTGGGAAGATGCCCTGGAGAAGGAAATGGCAACCCACTCCAGTATCCTTGCCTGGAAAATCTCATGGACAGAGATTTTCTGCACTGGAGGGCTGCAGTCCATGGGATCACAAAGAGTCGGGCACGACTGAGCGACTAACAATTAGTTCAGTTCAGTCGCTCAGTCATGTCCAACTCTTTGCCACTCCATGAATTGCAGCATGGCCTCACTGTCCATCACCAACTGCCGGAGTTCACTTAAAGTCATGTCCATCGAGTCGGTGATGCCATCCAGCCATCTCATCCTCTGTCGTCCCCTTCTCCTCCTACCCCCAATCCCTCCCAGCATCAGAGTCTTTTTCCAATGAGTCAACTCTTAACATGATGTGGCCAAAGTACTGGAGTTTCAGCTTTAGCATCATTCCTTCCAAAGAACACCGAGGACTGATCTCCTTTAGAATGGACTGGTTGGATCTCCTTGCAGTCCAAGGGACTCTCAAGAGTCTTTTCCAACACCACAGTTCAAAAGCATCAATTCTTCGGCGCTAAGCTTTCTTCACAGTCCAACTCTCGCATCCATACATGACCACAGGAAAAACCATAGCCTTGACTAGACAGGCTTTTGTTCGCAAAGTAATGTCTCTGCTTTTGAATATACTATCTAAGTTGGTCATAACTTTTGTCCCAAAGAGTAAGCGTCTTTTAATTTCATGGCTGCAATCACCATCTGCAGTGATTTTGGAGCCCAAAAAAATAAAGTCTGACACTGTTTCCACTGTTTGCCCATCTATTTCCTATGAAGTGGTGGGACCAGATGTCATGATCTTCGTTTTCTGAATGTTGAGCTTTAAGCTAACTGTTTCACTCTCCTCTTTCAGTTTCATCAAGAGGCTTTTTAGTTCCTCTTCACTCTCTGCCATAAGGGTGGTGTCATCTGCATATCTGAGGTTATTGATATTTCTCCCAGCAGTCTTGATTCCAGCTTGTGCTTCTTCCAATCCAGCATTTCTCATGATGTTCTCTGCATAGAAGTTAATTAAGCAGGGTGACAATATACAGCCTTGACGTACTCCTTTTCCTATTTGGAACCAGTCTGTTGTTCCATGTCCAGTTCTAACTGTTGCTTCCTGACTTGCATATAGGTTTCTCAAGAGGCAGGTCAGGTGGTCTGGTATTCCCATCTCTTTCAGAATTTTCCACAGTTTATTATGATCCACACAGTCAAAGGCTTTGGAATAGTCAATAAAACAGAAATAGATGTTTTTCTGGAACTCTCTTGCTTTTTCCATGATCCAACAGATGTTGGCAATTTGATCTCTGGTTCCTTTGCCTTTTCTAAAACCAGCTAAAACATCTGGAAGTTTATGATTCACGTTGCTGAAGCCTAGCTTGGAGAGTTTTGAGCATTACTTTACTAGCGTGTGAGATAAGTGCAATTGTGCGGTAGTTTGAGCATTCTTTGGCCTTGCCTGTCTTTGGGATTGGAATGAAAACTGACTTTTTCCAGTCCTGTGGCCACTGCTGAGTTTTCCAAATTTGCTGGCATATTGAGTGCAGCACTTTCACAGCATCATCTTTCAGGATTTGAAAGAGCTCAGCTGGAATTCCATCACCTCCACTAGCTTCGTTTGTAGTGATGCTTTCTAAGGCCCGCTTGACTTCATATTCCAGGATGTCTGGCTCTAGGTCAGTGATCACACCATCATGATTATCTTGGTTGTGAAGATCTTTTTTGTACAGTTCTTCTGTGTATTCTTGCCACCTCTTTTTAATATCTTCTGCTTCTGTTGGGTCCATACCGTTTCTGTCCTTTATTGACCCCATCTTTGCATGAAATGTTCCCTTGGTATCTCTAATTTTCTTGAAGAGATCTCTAGTCTTTCCCATTCTGTTGTTTTCCTCTATTTCTTTGCATTGATTGCTGAGGAAGGCTTTCTTATCTCTTCTTGCTATTTTTTGGAACTCTGTATTCAGATGCTTATATCTTTCCTTTTCTCCTTTGCTTTTTGCTTCTCTTCTTTTCACAGCTATTTGTAAGGCCTCCCCAGACAGCCATTTTGCTTTTTTGCATTTCTTTTCCATGGGGATGGTCTTGATCCCTGTCTCCTGTACAATGTCACGAACCTCAGTCCATAGTTTACTTACTTAGTAAAAGGTACAGAGTAGTGTTCAGTGATTCTTATTACACTGAAGCATTATTTCTTAGAACTTTGAGAATAATGAAGTATTTTTATATACTACTATAGCATCATAGCATTATTTTGTTTATTGTGGAAACTTTAAAATATTTAATATTTATAGTCATGAAGAATATATGGACAGAAATTGTTTTACTAAATATTCTCATATATTTGTTTTAAAGCAAGCAATAACTTGCAAACTAAAAGTCAGTGTGACAAAGCTGTTTTTTAAATTCTTTTCTTGAAGTACAACATAATGATTTGATGTTTGTATATATTGTGAAATGATTAAATAAGCCTAGTTCACATCTGTCACAATACATAGTTAAAAAAAACTTTCCTTGTGATAAGAACTTTTAAGACCTAGTTTCCTAACAACTTTCAAAATGCAGTACAGTAGTATTAATTCTAGTCACCATGGTAGATATTACATTCCAAAAGTTCTGTATTTAAAATCAATTTTATTGAGGTATAATTTATATGCAGTAAAATTCTCCTGTTTTAAATGTTTTCATAAATGTGTATACACATGTACCTACCACCATAATCAAAATTTTGTGTGTGTGTATATACATATATGTGTGTGTGTGTGTATATATATAATTTTGCACTGCAATTCTGTCATTATTTAATAGGATATTAAATACACACATGCACATAGTCTTACATACAAAGACACACACTGGTAATATAGTAATAATCCCAGTGGTAATGATGCCTGGATCAAATAGGGAATGTTTTTGCATTCTTAAAGAAGTGTGTATTTTATTCTTAAATCAGAGAGATTTATTAACAAAAAAAATGCCTTTTTGCAGGATGATCTCAAAGCAACATTAACAGCAAGGAATCGAGAAGCTAAACAGTTAACTCAGTTAGAAAGAACACGTCAGAGAAACCCATCTGATCGACATGTTATTGTATCCTTTGAATTTTGGTCTTTAAAAAAATATTCTGTAAGGTATGCTGTAAAAAGTAAATATATATGAAAATTACGCATTTATACTTTAAATGTGCAAAGAATATGAATATAAAGTTTGAAAAGAAACACAGACATTTAAAATGCTTACTGTGGAAATTAGTTAATTTTAAAGAGAATATACAACTTAAATCAGTCCTCTTGTGTTGTTTTCCACAATAGATACTCAAAATTTAAAACACTCATACGTATAGATGTTTTATAAAGAGTACATACAAAATTCTAAGATATTTTACATTAAAAATGATTGATTAAATGTTAATTATAAAAGTAACTTAAAGATCTGTCATTAATCCTAATATATCAATGCCTTCTCAGCCCTGCATTTGAGAAAAGGAACAAACTGTTTTTTTTCCCCAGTGAAATTCCTTTCATCTTAAAAAAACAACTACTTTGTGAAACTGCAATTATAACTTCCAGCCAAAGACCCTTAGGATATTCCAAGGTATTGAGATTCACAGCTGGACACAAGTCTTAATAGCCTTGTCTACTGTTACAAGGCTCTTCTGTTAAGAATGATTATTTCTGAAACTTAGAATGTGCCTATTCAAAACTACACAAAAGAAAGAAAAATAGCACCTGACTAATTGTAAGCAACTGGGATAGGTACAATTGTAGAGAAAGTACTAACTAACTGTGGGGCTTTCCTGGTGGCTCAGCTGGTAAAGAATCCGCCTGCAATGTGGGAGACCTGGGTTTGATCCAGGGAACCTGGATTTGACCCCTGGGTGGGGAAGGTCCCCTGGAGAAGGAAAGGCTACCCACTCCAGTATTCTGGCCTGGAGAATTCCGTGGACTGTATAGTCCATGGGGTCGCAAAGAGTCAGACACGACTAAGCGACTTTCACTTCACTTTCAGCTTACCCTGCTGCCTCCTTTCCCCATGCTTTCTTATGTCTCATGATTTTGACAACCTGATACTAGAAAATAAAGGACAGTCTACATATAAATGCATCCACTATAAATATAAAAATACTCAGTCATAGCATCAGAGAATATTTACCAGGATGACCCTTAAAATTCTTCTCACTATTAAAAAAAAACACGTTAAAGTTCGGTATGTAAAATAAAGAGGTATAAGAGGCTGGGGTGAAGAAGAATTCTAGTGCACTACCTGGACCCCTCCCAAGGCCCCTGGTAGCTTCTGAAAAGTTTCCTGCAGCACAGTTTGAAAAACACCCATCTGGCTCACTCTTTTATAGGCCATTTTGCACTCAGACCAATTTCATTAAATACACTGATACCCTTATTCATAAAGCATTGTAATATTTTAATCAAAAGTATCTCCTACCAAATTAGTATGTTATATGATTTTGAAGAATTTTCAACAAAAGGAGGGAATACAGATCTGTATCCACTTTCCTAAAAATAGCTGTGTAACTTTGGGCAAGTTTCTATGCTGGAGTGAAAGGATTTGAAACTTAAAGGAATGAAAAATAGTTGCTGGAAGGTGGTAAGAGATTAACATACAGATGTTCCAGCTGTGGCTTCTGCTTCCTACTCTTTCCTAGTTTAACCAACTCAACCTACCCTTCCAAATTTTAAAATGAAACTGTCAAAAAATGGGGAAGGAAAACACCTGTCAAAATTAAGTAGTCATGGTAAAGAATTTCATGAGTCACATGTATTGAACTGTATTAGAAAAATACTCTGAGTATTTTCATTAGTAAAAGGTTAATACACATCATAACATCTAGAGAGTTTTTCAAAATAATAAATCCTATGATAGTTATTTTAAAAAATCCGAAGCCCAGTAATAAAGTGAACTGTTTCTGATTACTGGTTATGAGTAAAAGTTTGCATGTAAAATTATGCAGGAAAACTTTACACCCTCTATAGCAAATGTACACACACAGATATATATGAATACGTTTTAAAGCTTAGTTTCTTGAAATTGTATATCTGAATTAACCTAGTTTTAAGAGTATATAATCAATATGTTACAATTAATGTATAGTCTGATTGCAAAAGGATATAATTCTGTCAGAGCATATGATTTTAATTTATTGGAATAAATTGTTCTACTTGAAAGGTATTTTTCCTTTATGAAAAATTTCAGTCGCAGGTGGGTAATAAAGTGATGTGTCAAGAGATGGATCCCTGTAGTAAACCCTTTTATTTTCATTTATACATTTTCTTAAAAAAGAAAGCAAGTGTAAATGGTATAATATTATGTGTCACAAAACTTTACTTACAACTGCAGATTTTTTCTATGCAATAATTATTAAAATGATATGTGATACTTCTAAGTGAACATAATACTAGCATAGGAAACAAAACATTATTAGAACTTAATCAGAAAATTGGGCCATGTTTTTAAAACATGTTTTATTCAACAAAAAAATGTTAAATATTTTTGGACAACTGTTGTCATTAAGGAAGAGATATTTTAAAGAGAAATACATGCCACTAGCTATATATGTGGCTGTTGAGCTCATGAAATGGCAACTAGAATAACCAGCTTTTTAATTTTAATTAATTTAAATGTAAATAGCTGGTTGCTAGTGGCTACCACTACTGACTATACAGTGTGAATCTAAACAGTATGAGTACTTTGAAGCGAAACATTAGACTTTCCATCTAATTTATTAGTTATTGGTATATCTGTATATATATATTTTGTAATAAGCATTAAGTAGTAATAGTGCAATATTACTAGCTTATAAGAATATTCATACTGAAATAAACATTTGTAGTGTATATTCTGTGTTGTTGTTCAGTCACTCAGTCATGTCCAACTCTCTGTGACCCCATGGACTGCAGCACACCAGGCTTCCCTGTCCTTCACTATCTACTGAAGTTTGCTTAGACTCATGTCCATGGGTCAGTGATGCTATCCGACCGTCTCATCCTCTGTCAAGCCCTCTCCTCTTGCCCTTAATCTTTGCCAGCATTAGAGTCTTTGCCAGCATTAGGCTGTTCACATCAGGTAGCGAAAGGATTGCAGTTTCAGCACCAGTCCTTCCAATGAAGATTCAGGGTTGATTTCCTTTAGGATTGACTGGTTTGATCTCCTTGCAGTCCAAGGGACTCTCAAGATTCTTCTGTAGCGCCACAGTTTGAAAGCATCAATTCTTTGGTGCTCAACCTTCTTTACATGTATATTCTACTCTACCTGATTAGGATATTATAGCAGTAGAAACATTTCATGCATTTGGAGAACTAGAAGATTGAAAATACTTAAGTCACAGGTCTTTTGGCAGGACAAAGGGTTAAAGGGGAGAGAGAGTGAGAGGAAAAGGAGAGGGTAATAAATGGCAGAGATTGGAAATATGGGAAAGCAGTAGAAAATATAGAAAATAGTTTTACAGTAAATCAAACAAGGATGATAGGAAAAGAAATGGTTTGTATAAAGAAACGGAAGGAATTTTGTTTTGAGATCATGAATCATATAATCTGATAAATTTAAAGTTTTTTATTCTGCTGTGTCTATAATATAGATCGCTTTATTTTATGTGGTAATATGTATTTTTGAGTGATTTACACTGTTATGGCAAAAAGCCAGTCTTGCATTTACAAATGCATTTACAGTACTGCATTTACAAAAAGCCAACACTGTATTTACAAAGGTAGCATTTACAGAAAGACTCAATAAAATGGATTCTGACGATTTTTGTTTTTTGTATCTTTGGTTGGGGAATACCTCTGTAGGCAGAAACTGAATTACAGAGAGCTACAATGGATGCTACCCGAACAACTCGTCACCTGGAGGAAACTATTGACAATTTCGAAAAGCAGAAAATAAAGGATATAAAGGTAACAACTAAATAACTATTAAGGTTCAAAATATGTATTCTAAATTAATTTTTTATTTAAATTTATGAAAAATTTAAATTACTGATTTTCTTCAGCACACAAGTCTTTGTGAGAAAGATATAAACAAAATATATCAAATGTTATTTTCTTATGGAAACAACAGTATATAAAGGGACTACATTCCCAACCAGAGCCCAGATATTCAGATGTTATCAAAAATACTATTAACCACAGAAAAATAAAGTCTATTATGTTTTTATGTATCAGGTACTACACTAGTCCAGGCACTTTACATAAATTACCTTTTAATCTTTACAGCAACCCCATAGTGTAGCATCTATGTATACTACGTACCAATATCTATCTCATTCCTTTTAATGGTGGAATAATATTCCATTGTATGGATATTACCATGAAAGTGAGGTGATTAAGCAGAGATATAAGGCAGTATCACAGCCCACAGTTCAAAGTCTGAACTATAAGCCAATTATACATTTTAAAAACCTGTGCTTTCCATGACTATACAGCATTGTTGCAGGAAGGGGGACCCCTTTCAGGGCCTGAAACTGGGCTCTTGTCTAACACTCGGAAAAGAACTGTCTGAGAAGACACATGCTGAAGCAAGAGATTTTATTGGAAGGGGCTCCCTGGTGGAGAGCAGCAGGGTAAGGGAACCCAGGAGAACAGCTCTGTCATATGGCTTGCAGTCTCACGTTTTATGGTGATGGGATTAGTTTCCAGGTTGTCTTTTTTATTCGGACTCAGAGTCCTCCCTGGTGGAGCATGCCTTGTTCAGCCGAGATGGATGCCAGAGAGAAGGATTCTGGGAGGTGGTCGAACATGGGGTGTCTCCTTTTGTCTTTTCCTGAACTCTTGCAGTTGGTGGTGGCTTATTAGTTCTGTGTTCCTTACCAGGACCTCCTGTCATAAAACAACTCCTGCCGATGGTTACTATGGTGCCTGGACAGGGTGGGCAGTTTCAGTCAGTGTGCTTCCCCTAACACTGTTCCTACTTGTTTTGGCTTGTAGCTTTCTAATTCCTACATTATCGAATAAATAAGAGTAGCTAACCACATAAACTTGCATCCACCGTAATTTAGTGTCACAGGAAGAATAGCCTTATTTTATTGTAACACATCAGTAGACATTCAGGTTCCTGGACTTGAGATGGTATTTTTTTTAATTGGAGGATAATTACTTTACAATGTTGTATTGGTTTCTACCATACAACAATGCAAGTCAGTCATAATTATATGTATATGCCCTCCCTCCAGAGCCTCCCTCCTAAATCCCCAAACCTAAAGACGGTCTTCAGTGACTTTTTCATCAATATTTTGGAAAGATTTGGAGGATTACTTATGACCATGTTGTGTCCTTTAAAACAAGTCATCTAAGGATGCCTTTTCACTCACTGCAATTCTCCTGGAACAGCTTTTAAAGAGAAGTATTTTTTGTTATTTTCATAACTTACTAACAAGTTATCCTTCTTTCAAAAGTTATGCCCTTATCAATAAAATCAGCATTATCTGCCACTTAGTTGTACCATTCCTCTCTGCAATCAATGAAACATTTATTTGTCCTTTTATATTTTTTAATTTCCTATCATAGTTTCATAGGATTCCAGAACTTTGATTTTTTCCAATCGTCAGGCACAAAGGTCTCTGCTTTGGTCCTGAAGGTCGAAGAAAAAAAAAAGTAAGCCTGTCAGTTCAGCACTCAGAGTGTAATGTAGATCGCTGCTCAGGAAGAGCTCCGTAGGAGGCTGTCCTGAGATAACCCTTTTGCCAATATGGGGGAGCACTGGCAGGGCGTAACGTAACTGCCGGCATCATCTCTTAAATTGAGGGGGAAGGGAAAGGTTGAAATAATTAGCTTTAATCTAAAAAAGGAGATTGGAGACTTGTGAGATATGCCTGATTCATTGCCACCTAACGGCTTCTTTACTGACCTGGGAGCCCGATTCCTCACCCTACCACTGTTCTTCATGCCTGCACACTTCTCTTTTACATGTGGCAATCTTTGATCTTTGGGCTCACTTCCATGTTCTTCTTGCATGCTGGCTAACTCTACAGGCGGTTTATAATCCCATGAGCACCACCAGTTACAAAACTGGAGCAGAGACAGTGAGTGTAGAATTCCTGACTGCACGCTGGGATCTCCTGAAGCAGCAGGACAGGGAGTGAGGCACTGCCAGTGGAGGGTGCACGGGGGAGACCCTGCTTCCGCGCTCTCTGCCTGCGGTCTCACGCCCCTACAAGACGGAGGTCTTGTGGCAGTCACACAAAAAAAGAAAAAACAGGAGGAAACGGAAAAAAAGGAGAGAGAATTCATATACCATACAATTCACCATACAGCTCAGCATTTTCTAATATGTTCAGGTATCTACGACCATGACCACTCAGTTTGAGAACATTCTTGTCATCTCAGAGTGAGGCCTAGTACACTTTAGCTTTTACCTCCCTGCTCCAACAGCCCCCACCCACGGCCTAAGCAGCTATCACCAATCTCATGTCTCTTTGGACTTGGCTGTTCTGAATGTACTTTCATATGAATGGAATCATAAAATACATGGTTTTCATAACTGGTTTCTTTCACTTAGCGTGCTTTCAAGTTTTATCTCTGGTATAACATGTATCAATACCTATCTCATTCCTTTGTATGGTGGAATAATATTCCATTGTATGGATATTACCATATTCCACCTTTTCGCTATCATTATTAATGACAGAAACATTCATGTAGAAGTTTTTGTTGAGATATATTTTCATTTCTCTTAGACATTTTTCATTTTCGTTCAACCATATACCCTGTTGAATTGCTGGCTCATAAGGTGACTCTATCTTTAATTGTGTGAGAAACTGCCAGACTGCCAAAATGGCTATGCCAGTATATTTTCCCACCAGTATTAGATGAGGCTTCTGGTTTCCCTGCATCCTCCCCAATACTTGTTGCTCACCAAACTTTCCTTATAGCCATCCTAGTGAGTGTAGAATGGTATCTTACTGTGGTTTTGATTTGCATTTTCCTGCTGATGTTTATGGCCATTTGTATATCTTCCTTGAGGAAAAAAATGTCTATTCAGATTATTTTAATTGGATTTCTTTTTATTTCATTTTTAAGAGTTCTTTTTATATTGTGTGCAAATCTTTTATCGAATGTTTTGCAGTTATTTCCTTCCATTCTGTGAGTTCTTTTCACTATCTTGATGGTATCCCTTGAAGCACAAAGCTTTTTAATTTTGATGAAGTCCAGTTTATCTTTGGGCTTCCCTGATAGCTCCGCTGGCCAAGAATCTACCTGTAATGCAGGAGATCGTGGTTTGATTCCTGGGTCTGGAAGTTCCCCTGGAGAAGGGAAAGGCTACCCACTCCAGTATTCTTGGGCTTCCTTGGTGGCTGAGCTGGTAAAGAATCCACCTTCAATGTGGGAGACCTGTGTTTGATCCCTGGGCTGGGAAGATCCCCTGGAGAAGAGAAAGGCTACCCACTCTGTGTAGAATTCTATGGACTGTGTCATCATCTAAGAATCCATTGCCAAATCCGAGATTATAAAGATTTATCCTGGTTTTCTTCTAACACTGTTACAGTTTTCACTATTAAGCCTTTGATCCGTTAGAGTTAATTTTTATGTATTACGTGAACTGAAAGGTAAACCCCATTCTTTTCCATCTGTCAGCGCAGTTGTTCCAGCACGATATGTTGAAGAGACTGTTTAAGTCCTCACATTCTTGTTGAAAGTTAGTTGATGTGTTTTGTTTCTGAACTTCCATTCTCTTTTATTGAGGTATGGTGGTGGTTTAGTCACTAACATATCTGACTCTTGCGAGCCCATGGACTGTAGCCTACCAAGCTCCTCAGTCCATGAGATTTCCCAGACAAGAATAGTGGAGTAGTTTGCCATTTCCTTCTTCTTATTCCAGTACCATACTGTTTTAACAGTGCTTTGTAGTAAGTTTTAAAATCAGGATGTATAAATTCTCTATTTTGTTCCTTTTTAAGATTCTTTTGATTATTCTGCATCTGTCGTAGTTTGGTATGAATTTGGGAATCAGCTTATCAGCTTCTCCAGGTCAGCTGGGATTCTGACAGCGTGCGCATGTGCGTGCATGGTCACTCAGCCATGTCCTCCTCTTTGCGACCCCATGGACTGCTGCCCGACAGACTCCCCTGTCCATGGGATTCTCTAGGCAAGAATACTGGGGTGCATAGCCACTCCCTTCTCCAAAGAACTGAACCCAGATCTCCTGCACTGCAAGCAGATACCGTCTGAGCCCCTGAAATTCTGACAGGGATTGCATCAAATCTGAGGATCAGTTTGGGTAGTACTGCCTTCTGAAGATGAACTCTTCTAATCCATGAAACATGGGCTGTTTTTCCATTTAGTTAAAGCATCCTTAATTTATTTTAATAATGTATGTTTTGTGCTTTCTTAAGCTGTTTCCTCAGTATTTCATAATTATTGATGCTACTATAAATGGAATTGTTTACTTCATTTCATTTCAGTTGTGCATTGCAAACACACAGAAATACAATAGATTTTTGTGTACTAACCTTATATCTTACAACCCTGCAGAAGTCTTTTATTAGCTCTGTTAGTTTTTTGCACATTCCTTTGGATTTTCTATATATAAGATCATGTCATCTGTGAAAATGTACACTTTTAATACAAACTCTATCAAAATCCCAGAATTATGAGTTCCAAGAATCAAGTCCAATCTGTTAGGATTATGAATCTCCATTCTCTCTTTCCTCCTTATCTGTCAAATTGTTCCTTTTCAAAGTTAAGCCTCATTTGAGATGTTTTATGATAAAGAAGGATGCACAAATCCTACACCCAAAAGCCTTAAAAATCAGATAAAAAGGGTTACTTTACCACACCCTTATTTCTGATAAAAACAGTTTTCAGGTACTGCTATGTTAGCTTATCTGACAAACACTTCTATTTATGAGACAAATTCTTGGAAAAAATCACTGTTGCCACTCATATTCTGGGAGAAACAGACACAGAACGTTCTTTTTTTTTTTAAGAATGTTCTTATTGTTACCTGTTTTCAGGCAACTGTTACAGATGGAAGCAGAACTTCTGGGTGCTTAAATCTCCCTGAGGGTAGAAACGATTGACAATAGTGAACACTGCTCATAATGTATTAATTATGAGGTGGGGTTTATCAACACGTCCATCTGAATTTTAGCAGCATTAATTAGTAAGGTAGCACAATTCTTAGTAAGTAAAAGACTTCATACAAACCTTACAAAGTATTTGTCTTTCTGAGAGAAGTTGCTATCAACTTAGTTAATTGTACAGAATGTGAAAGAAAACTCACAGTTCTATTTGTTTCCCATGTAATAGGAAAAGTCATCAGTTATATGTTGTCAAGGGAATTTTCTGACCTATGAAAAGGATCTTGATCAGGAGTCATTCCAGTGACAGATAGGGATAGCAGTTCAGTATTGGTAAAGTAGCTGATGTGAACAAGAATCCGCTTCAAGATTTAGTTTTTATCAGCTTTATTTTTCTTATAAATATAAAATGACCATAAGTTTTCATAAAATTGTGGAAGAAAACATAATTCCCTACTGAGAAATAATCAGCATCTTGGTTTATATCCTTCTAGAATTTTTTTCTATGAGACATACACAAGAAATATATTAAGGAGAATGACAACAACAAATATTTCTTAAGACATTAACTGTGCCACACATTCTAAGCATTTTATGTGGATAAACTCATTTCCTCCTCACAGTGTCTTATGAAAAAGGCAATATTGTTACCCCTATACAATTATATTTAAGTGGGACCACACTATATGTAGCATCTTTTTAAAATTTAATATATAATGGATATATTTGTGCTAAGAAAGATCCATATTGTCCTTTTTGATATCCCCGTATAGTATTTTGCTATACTATATGGAGAATAGTATAGCTATGTGGATATATTCATGTTTAACCATCACCTGTTGATGGACATCTAGATTATTTTTGCTATTATAGATCTCATTGCATCATTAAACATCGGCCTTTTTGCTGGTTCAGTTGTTTTGGCGGGGGATAAATTACTGGAAGTAGCATTCTTGTTCAAAGAGCATACACACTTTCAATTTGGATAGCTATTTATAACTTCTGTCCGCAAATCTTTTGACTAGTTTACATTTCTGCAGAACATTACACAAGCACCCAGTGTAACAATGTTGAGTAGTAGTATTTTTAATAGTACCCAATCTGATAGTGAAAAATCAGTATCATCTTAATTTGCAGTTAGTACTGTTGAGGAAGTGTTTTTTCATACATTTAATGACACTAAATTACTCTCACTTGATCTTAGCTTATATTTTTAGTGTGTTGGCATTTTTGGTTAATTTTAAAAAAACTCTTCAGACGGAGATTAACCCATTATATTAAAGAGAAGATTTTTGAAATATATTTTCCCATTTTGTTGCTTATGGTTATGTTTTTGCCACCTTACGGTCTTATTTTTGCTGCCAGATCTATTAGTCTTCTTTTTCTGCCTTAGTGTCATGTTTAGAAAGAAGTATTCATCCCCAAGATTATATAACTATTTGCTGTATTTTCTTCTAGTCTTTGTATGATTTTTTAGTATTTTAAATATTTAAATAGCTTATGCAGTTGTATTTTACATATGGTCTGAGGCAGCTATGTCTAAATTTATTATTTTCAAATGAATAGAAAGTTCCCCTGAAATCATTCAGTGAATAGCCTTTACTCTGGAGAGCTGTCATTGTACCTTTATTTGTAAAAATTATTAACAAGACTTTTAATGACTTTTTTGTTAAATATTCTGCTTTCCAGTTAAACCAGGATGGAGGTTTTAATGTCACATAAGGAACAGTTTCTCATTTATCTGGCTTACTTCTTTAGCAATAAAATTAGCTAACTTGTGCTGAGCACTTACTCTAAGCCAGTAGCCATACTATACTTTTTCTTGGACTACATTTAATCCTTAAGGCAAAACCTATGATTTTGAAATTAAGGAAAAAGAACAGATAAAGTGCTGAATATTACACAGCTGATTTGTTTCAGTCTTGATTTGAACTTGTGCTAAGTCCCTTCAGTCGTGTTCGACTCTGCTGCCCCATGGACCTAGATCGCCAGGTTCCTGTCCATGGGATTCTTCGGACAAGAATACTGGAGTGGATTGTCGTGCCCTCCTCCATGATCTTCCCTATCCAGGAATTGAACCTGCATCTCTTATGTCTCCTGCATTGGCAGGCGAGTTCTTTACCACTAACGCCATCTGAGAACCCCTGATTTGAAATCAGGTTTATCTTAATCCAGAGCCCCTATTTTTAACTACTGTGCTACCTGCTTTACAGAATACTTGCCAATGTGTAGAGAATTCCATTAACTCCCCCACCCCCCACCAATAAAACTGAAGTACCCACCCAAATGGCATTCTTGTCAAACAAAATAAAATTGAAAAGGGGGGAAACGAAACTCCTTGAATGCCCATCTCTTACCATACTGACCCATTCCAGATTAGCAGATTACATGTGATCATTGAAAGGTGTATTTATTTGAGGAAAATTATTTCTAAATATGATACTACAAGATAAGCTGTATGGCTATCTTCCAGGGTGCAGGACCACTCCTATCTGAATGGTTAAGACAGGAGAGCAGAAATGAAGGAAAATGAGTATTTGACTATTGCTTTTGAGCCTAACCCATTTCATCTATACTGCCCCTTTAAGGACAATGCTTGAGTATTTTCTATCCTATTCTTACTCTCTCCACTTCTCTACGTTAATGCTCCGATTTTATTTTGATAAGAGACAAGATGATAGAAGGATGAGATCCTATTTTATTGAAAACATATCTGGCTTACATACTTTCCCTGCCTACCAGTTCTCTCACCCCTGCTTAGATCAACGTGCACATCCTCATTCATTCTCTTTTCTCATAGCCTTCCTGACCAAAAGTTGTCGCCATCTTGCTGGTAAGAGTTTACCTGCAGTGTATTTGCAAAGGAAATAATTGAGTGCAGTGAGAACAGCATAGTACAATGAGCAGGAGATATGACCTTGAAGAATCAGACCCAAGTCTTAAAACATTGTAGCTATGAGCAATACTGAGCATGTCATATATTTGTAAACTGGAAAGCTCTATGCAAATGTATCCTGCTGTTTCCTGGAGTAGGAATTGTGGCTGGAGAATACAAGCAACATATAAATATGTTAGGATGGAATTCTTGCCTAAAACCATTCTTTTAAACACCAGTTGGAGTTGCTAAAAAAACAGGTTCAGAACTAAACTTCTTTAGCTAATAGTGACATTTTAGTGATGTACTGACAAACATCTTTTTTAAACGTAAATATCTAATAGAAGAACATACTTAAAAGTGGAAGTAAATAATAAGATACTAAATATTTTGTGTAATTTTAAAGTTTTGCTGCAAAAGATATTTGCAGCTATTTTTATTCCAATTATGTGTACTTCATTTTCCCTGTTGAAAAACCTCTGTATTCAATAAAATGTCAAGACTATACTAGAGAATAACTCTACTAAATTCATGAAGCAATTTGTTTAAATTCAAATCCTTGTTTTTTCAGACTATATTTTCAGAATTTATCACTATTGAAATGTTATTTCACGGCAAAGCTTTAGAGGTCTACACTGCTGCCTACCAAAATATACAAAAGATTGATGAAGAAGAAGATTTAGAGGTAGGACTATGTCTGTCTAAGCTCAGTTCTTCTATTGATATGGAAATATTTAAAAGAAACCATCATAGTGTGGGTAAAGATGTCTTAAATTACACTTTGTGGTTTAGATGTCATTGTATGCGGTTCCAAATAGCTGAACCTTTATGACTTTCTAGTTAACTTTTCAAATTAACCATAGTTAAGTTCGAAGAATATCTAGTAAAACATAGAAACAAAGCCATAATGTGAAATAAGGTATCATTTTGACTAATGGTGTAAGTCACTTATATGTGTTAAAAATACTATTTATTGATTTAAGCCAAAATTTGAGTGTTTATGCCACGCACAACACCGAAAGCTTCACATGCATTTTCTCACTCACTCCTGTAACTCAATTGCTGTGATCATTCATTTACAACTAAAGAAGCAGATGTAGAGGCTTTAAGTAACTTAACTTGCCCTTGACCACTTAGCTAGTAGAAGAGCAAAATCTGGCTTCCAACTAGCTTTGTGAGACTTAATCTGTAACCTATGAAATGTGTAGATTTGTATATAGGTGGGGGGCGGGGGGGGGCGGGGGTGTTTCACTCAGTCGTGTCTGACTCTTTGTGACCCCATGGACTGTAGCCTGCCAGGCTCCTATGTATGGGATTCTCCAGGCTTCCTTTGTATTGATAGTTAAATGCAAATATTAACTCTTAAATATTCAAGATGTACTTTGTCCATATAGCTCTACAGTAGAAGTGAGAACAGCCATGTATTCTCAAGATATAGCCAAAATTTTTTAATTATATTAGTTAATTCCATAATTTTCAAGGATCCATTTATTTTTTAAGTAAAATATCTATCGAGATCCCCCAAGGCTTCACTTCCCACTACTCCACTGGTTTCAAGAAATGTGAATTCAGTAAAACCAGACTATACAGCTTGGCCAAAATGAAGTACATGTTTTAGTATGTTTTCCAGTGCCAAAATCTGATCTCACTTTTACCTCAGTAAAGCATACACAATCATATTTCTGTTACTATTTGTTAATAGAATGGTTTCTATTCCCTACTAAAGCTAAGATTTCTTAATTTTCACTTTTTACATCCTATTTTTTAAAAAAATAATCATCAAACTTTTAACTGTAATTTATAAAACAGCAAATGTTTCTACAGTGATTACTTTAACCAGCTACTGACCTGTGCATTTTCACTGTATTATTTTAATCCTACCATGAATTTTAATAAAAGTACTTACTGTCCTCATTTCTACGGATGAAAAAACTGAGGCACATTGAGGTTAAGGAACTTTCCAGAGGATCCCATAGCTAGTAAAATAGCTGGAAGCCAAACAGTAGTCTGACTGCAGACACTGTTTTTATCCTATCTACGCTGCCAGAAGCATGATTCTTGGTGAGTGACGTGAACTATTTCCTGCAAGAAACACTGCATTGAGTGGCAGGTTTAAAATTGATCCCCTACTTTCCCTATAAGGTTAAAGTTCCCATTACAAGTATTTTCATTCTCCATTTTCTAACACCCTTGACTTAATGCACTTTCCTCAAGCCCCCTGGACCCAAAGATTTTCTTTCTCATTCCATAGGTCCTAGGTGTCTTCTGTCACAGCGTTTCCTTTACCACTTCTCTTAACACTGTTCTTCACCAGCTACCTAGGTAGCTTGTAGGAGAGATCCATAAACACTCAAAATCTCAGTGCTGTCTAGAGTATCTCAGAGTATCGACTTCCCTACTTTTTCTGATGGGGCACTATTGAGCAAGTTAATTTCTTCACACTTCATTGCTTCTCTCTATGGAGACACTTATGTACATTCGTCAACTGTTTACTGAGCATCTGTTATATGCGACACTGTTCTGAGCGCTGAGGATTCAGCACTATAGAGTTGGTCCAAGTTGTCAAAAAGCAGAAACGTAAAAAAGGAGTTCAGGCATTAAAAAAAGATATGTTTCATAATATGAAGGAAAAAATAATAGATAACATACTGTTGTGTGAATGAGTGTATGTGATGGAGGATCCTAAATAGTCTGGAGAATCAAAGAATGATTTCTTAATCAGAAGTTTGAGGAATGTGTCGAATCCCTGTCTACAATTTCAGGCAGAGTACAAAGGTCCTGAGGTACAATGCATTATGATGCCGGAACTTGTGGAAAGGAGAGGAAAGCAGTCTGGGGAAGAGCTGTGTGGGACAAGCCAAAGTAAAATTACATCAGCTACCAAGGAGAGGAAGGACCCTTTAAATACAAAGTCTCTTGGAAACGAGTAGAGAAAAGATGCGGAAAGGGACAGAGAATTTCCTATTCTTAGGTAGTAGTCCTTACTACACGAGAATTGCAGATTTATTCAGATAGCAGCTAGTATTTTACATCCAGTTATATCAGAAACCATCTTAACTGATTTGTTCTTCACATTAAAAGTACTATCATATTCCCCTTCAAAAGATCACCTCTGTACATTCAGTTTAGAGCATATTCAGATCTTGAGACTCACTCCTAGAAAAGATCTTGGACCATGTATTGGAAAATGCAGTATTGCCAATAAATATTCCTATAAATATGTTCTTTTGCAATAGATTAATATTTAACTGGTTTAGACTTTTATCCCAAGGGTGGTATATTATCTTCCATTTCCCACTTTAATCTTTGCTAGAAAATCCAAAGAATGTTGTTTTAACAAACATGTATTTCTTCCAAATACCAGTGACTTCAGTCATCCACTTTTGATATCATACCAGGATGGCAGGGTCCATGTCTAGCACCAAAATATAATTGGGTCTTCAGTAAAACTATTAATAACCTAATTATCAATATACCTGAATTGCCCTAAAACACAAGTCTTACCTCTTTCGTTAAGTTTCATCCCTTGATTGCTTTTATATGCTGTACTTCTTTAATGTTTAAAAAAGGCAGAAAAAAGAGCAAGCTTTTGTTTGTTGAAGTTTTGGCTAAGGGGAAAATGCACTGTGGGGAATCATAATCACACTTGCTTTAAAAAAGCAAAACGATAGCATGAAGAGTTGAGGGGAAAATGAATATGAAGAAATTCACATTTGATAGACTTGCCTGTTTTACGTTACAAAGTGGTATAAAAGATAAGGAAGCTTAAGAGTGCAGTAATAGTTGGAACTACTACTTTCAGGAAAAAGAACTGACAAGCAATGACATTCCAGATGCTACTGAGATTGGAATTTCATAGAATGGCTCCATTTACTCTTCTGTGATATACTGGGACAGCACTGTAGTGAATTTAAACTGTTGAGTTGAGGATAGGCAGAACAGAAAGAATCAAAGGTGTGACTTATTGTCTCACTGGCTTGCATGCTCTTTGAAGGTAGGAACTTTTCACGTTTCACAAGTAAAATCTCTTAAGTGACTGTTTCAGGACCCATCATCATTTTACATGGTTCAGTAGAATTTTTTAGCTTACATCTTTTCAACGTAAAATATTTTTTAAATTTACAATAAATTAAATAAATAATGTCCCCGGGGCAAGGGTGGGGGAGCAGAGTTGCTTAAACAAATTCTGAACTAAAGGGAACATGACTTTATAGATTTCCAGTTTAGTATCTAATTTATAACATTTTTTTATCATTGCAACAGGTTTTCCGACATTCTCTGTATCCGCAAGATTACTCATCCCGTTTAGATATCGTAAGAGCAAATTCGAAGTCACCTCTTCAAAGATCATTGTCTGCTAAGTGTGTATCTGGAACAGGACAGGTGAGCTAGAAACCGTAATTTTAAGGAATATAAGCTACTGCCTTTTGAATTGTTCAGTATTAAAAATGTTTCCCTTAAATCATTGGATTTTGAATAACCTGCTCTTCCCCTCTTCTATATAAAATGATGTAAAACTGCACTAGGTTCTGCTCTATTATTGATATTTCTTTTATTATCTGAAAGACATGACTCTCTGAAGCAGAACATTTGGGAGCAGAGGTAGAAGGGACAGAGTGCTAATTTACATTTGTTCAGTGATAGAATGTGAAGATCACAGATTCTGAAATCAAACTGCCTAGGATTTGAATCCCACTAGCATGGCTTAGCAGCAGCAGCAGCATGGCTTACTGGAAATTATACCTAAAAAGGACCTTTGCTGAATGTTATCATAGATCCAGAAGCATGTATCCTTAGGTAAAGCATCAGTTTTCTCTTTTCTTCTATATCCTGAAAACCGGAGGTACCTAGTGTCTAGAGTAGGAGATATCCTCTTTTTCCTCAGGGGCCACAGAGAAAATACCAGGTTATGTGAACCACGTAGTCTCTGCCCCAACCAAGAGCAGCCACAAACAATACATTAACAAATCAACATGTTGTCATAAAACTTTATTTATAGAAACCAGACAAACTGGGCTTTAGCTTGCCAACTTCTGATTTAGAAAGCTATGATCTTTTCCATATCTAGCCTTCAGAATTTAAAATTGAGCATTCAGTTGTATGTGACCTAGTATGTTGTTTTTATCTTCTAAGCACTTATTTACTGCTTTTAACTTACACATCTCTCCCCCTAACCAAATTATACTTTGATTATTCCAGTACTAAGTGCCTTGCACATTAATTCCATAAATCTATAGTATATAGTACATAGAGAATTTTGACTATTTAGAGCTAATAGTATCACCTAACTTAGCCAAGATCTGTGTAACACTTTAGACTACGTAATGCCAAGGTTTCTCAACCTCAGCACTGGTAACTTTGAGCCAGATGATTTGGGGCAGGGGGCGGGGGGCGGGTGGTGAGAGGTCTTGTTCTGTACATTGTACAGATGCTGAGCAGCATTCCCAGCCTCTACCCACAGGAGCTCAGTAATGCCCTTACGCTCCCCCAGTCGTGACAATTAGGTGTCTCCAGACATTGCAGATGTCACCTGGGAGACATAGTCACCCTCTGAAAAGTGTGAAGCAGGATGACCCAAGTGGCAACAGTCAGAAATGAAAGCCAAGTCATGAATTCAGATTCTCATCTCATTAATTTTAAATCACACTATGTTCAAAGTTTAATATTTTTGCCTAGTTGAAATATCCTTGTGTTCTGCCATCCCTTTGAGGAGTCTCATGTTTTTGTGACCTAAGAATTATTTAACTTTAAATATCTTTAATATTTATAATGTACTTTACTTTTCTCTGGAAGTATATTATCAAAGTACTGATATCCAACTGGAGTTCAAATGGCTAATTTCACACCTCTCCAAAAAAAAATAACATGAATGAAGAAATTTTGTGATTGTTTTCAAACCTTTAAGGACAATTCATAATTTAGAATTTTCATTACTAAAGATTATTATTTATGGACATTTTTCTGATATTTGTTCTGTGTACCCTTATCTATCTATCAGGGCATAAAAAAAATACCAGGCATGTAAAAATATTTTCAAGTTAGTGATTTTTAAAACACGTTAACTTTTAACAGGTATTGACCTGTCGACTAAGAAAGGATCAGCAAACAGAAGATGATGATGAAGAGGATGAAGACTTAGATGTTACAGAAGAAGAAAATTAAATTTCTTAAGTAAATTTTGCATTTCCATTTTCATCTTAAATGACCTGGAATCCAGAATTACTAAAACTGCAAAACATAATACTGGCTTGATACGTTAAACCTCAAAATTAAATCCTATTGGAAATGCAGAAATATTAAAGGAAATTTATGCCAACCAAAAATGGAAGTTTTAAAAAACATGAGTCATTTCAACATTTCTATCTAGCATCATACTCTCTTTTATAGGTTCCATTGTTTTTTAAAAACAATGTATTTCCAAAGTATTTCAAATACACTAACCTAGTTGGTTGTAGTAGGTAAATAACAAAAACAGATTAAACAATTCCACTTACTTCCTTTAGATTAAGACACCATACTTTCAACATCAGAAAAGGGTCCTAGGTAGTCATTCTGATTAAATACAAATTTTATTCCATAAAGCTTTCATCAAAAAGACAAGTGTTCTTTTTCTTTTTCTCACTTTTACTACAACCTTAAGTTTCATTCTTCAGTATATAAATTTACTTATCAACAAGAGTATTATAGTCACTCTCAAAAAATAGTAATAGGGCACTATCAGTGTTTTACAACTATACATAAGCACAAATTTTAGCTTTAAAAAGCTATTTTCAGCTTGATTCTGGTTTTAAAACAAAACCACTGTCAAACTAAAGCACTGTATATTTTTTGGCACCACAACTTTTGAAAAGCTAGAATTTGGTGGAATGTTTCCCTTAAAAAATATAGCAAATCATAAATCAGTAAAAAAATTATATATTTTATCAGCCTACCATATAATCAGTAAGAGTACACAATCACTCTCTTTCCTGAAAATAGAAAACAATTTAATCAGAGCCTTTCAGTATTACCTGATGCTTTTATTTCTTTGGATGGAGAACTGTACTCATTATTTCATAGATCCAAGTCTGGCATATAAAAAATAGGAAATTGATATTATCTGGGATTACCACAAAAAGCAGTTGTTCATAACAGAAAAATACTTTTCTAGAATGCTTTTTTGACTGGTTATTCATGGTCTTTTCTTAACAAAGCATTGCTTCCAGAAAATAGTCCTAAGTGATACTTAATAAAATATTCAAAACATTTTAAAACTGTAAATATCCCATGTGGTGTTAGTGGTAAAGAACCCACCTGCCAATGCAGGAGATGTAAGAGAGGTTGGTTTGATCCCTGGGTTGGGAAGATGTCCTGGAGAAGGGAATGGCAACCCACTTGAGTATTCCTGCCTGGAGAACCCCATGGACAGAGAAGCCTGAAGGGCTACAGTCCACAGCATCACAGAGTCAGACACAACTAAAGTGACTTAGCACACAGCATGCACAAATAATTCACATTCATAAAAAACTGAGGATGTCATTGCATTTTCTCAGTATTTAATCTTGGTATTGTGGCTAGGGGAAAAAAACAAGGTTGTAGTATGTCTCTTGCAGATTATGATCACAACTCACTTGAGCATCAGTTGCCCTATTTGTAAAATTAAAATAGTGCCTGATATTTAAAGCGACCAAATTATGATATAAAATGTATGCTCTGTTTAAAAAAATATTGTAAGGACAAAAGGACTATTACATGTAATACTTTAACTGTATAATTAATTTTTAGGCCAGCAATAGGTTGGCCAACCTGAAAGGGTTGCTGTTTAGTCGCTAAGTTGTGTCCAGTGTTTGTGACTCATGGACTGTAGCCCACCAGGGCTCTCTGTCCATGGGATTTCCCAGGCCAAGAATACTGGAACGGATTGCCATTTCCTTCTCCAAGGAATCTGCGTGGCCCAGGGATCGAACCCGTATCTCCTACATTCACAGGCAGGTTCTTTATCACTAAAGCTACAAGGTAAAGTCTTAAAAGGGTTATAAAGTAACTATTTCTACAATTTGTGAGCTGGGACAAAATCAAGGTTATTACATAGATACTTAGGTAACCATATTTTAAAATATAAAAACCTCTTTTTAGCTTCCTTATAAAAAGACAGGCAACTACTATGACTAGTTAGTTGGCTATAGGCTTCCATTTGTCTCCAAAATAGGTATATTAGGGTTATTGGAACTATATGCTGCTGCTGCCGCCGCTAAGTCGCTGCAGTCATATCCGACTCTGTGCGACCCCATAGACGGCAGCCCACCAGGCTCCGCCGTCCCTGGGATTCTCCAGGCAAGAACACTGGAGTGGGTTGCCATTTCCTTCTCCAATGCATGAAAGTGTAAAGTGAAAGTGAGGTTGCTCAGTCGTGTCTGACTCTTCGAGACCCCATGGACTGGAGCCTACCAGGCTCCTCTGTCCATGGGATTTTCCAGGCAAGAGTACTGGAGTGGGATGCCATCACCTTCTCCGATTGGAACTATATAGTTAATTCGTATATAAAGATCATATAGTACCTATTACAGTTCACTAAATATTAGTTAACATTTAATGCAGAGATGGAGGTGATAGGGTCACTGCTTAGTAGGTGATACATGGACCAAGAGCCAATGCTCATGACAGTATTGTCAGTAAGTGTGTAAGTGTGCACTCCTAAGGAGTCTTACTATCTCTTGATTATGAGATTAAGCTTACTTTCTAGGCATGATCTGTATTTTTCACATGCCTCAAATCAAAAATATTTGGCTTTAAGATAACTAAAATGCCACTGGGTATTAAACTTGATAACCGATATGCCACTATAATACCTAGTAATTCTAGAAGAGGAAACACAACTGGCTGTGAGATAATCATTGAAGCTGGGCAATGGGTTGAGGATTTAGTGCACTGTTCTCTTTTACATGTTTGAAATTGGTGGTGTGTTGGTAAACTGGCTCACTGGGGTGGAAGACACCCTGATAACTCTGCACTTACCAGTTTCCATGGTGTAAATACTCCTACCATGGCCAATTCAAATTACCAACATGTCACTGAAGGTAAAGTTGTGAACAGATGTGCAGAAATGGCTCCCAAGCAGTAGAAGCCAGTTAAAAAATATACTAAACTGAAGATCATGGAGTAGAATTCTTATCAATCAATAATTTTACCATCAAAATACAAAGCCTGTGCTTATTGTTAGCCTTTTAATTACCACCACCATTCCACCCTAGCCTAGACTGAGAAGCAGTTCCATATTAAGTTATACTTCACCTTAAGCTTCATCATAGCTTTCATTTATTTATATGTATTTATTTGAGAAGCATTTTTAGGTTTTCCAATACACTTCTCAGATTGATCAAATAAGCCATACAATCTCTGAGCACTTAAAAAATATTTTCTTCCTTTTGTCATTTTCCTAGCTTGTGAGCTTACTAGTTTCAAGTGCCATATTGATGTGCTTTTTTGAACCAGATTTACCAATTAATTCATTTTATTGCAAGTAGGATGTTCAACATAATTAAAAACACAGAAACTTGTTAAGTTTTTCTTAGACTTCTTTAAATCACTGAAGATGAGTACTGCAGTACTAAATGGCTAAATACTAAAAAGTATTCTACAATACCCTCCCAACTACTGTATATAAATTCAAATTTTATTTGCTCAGTGTGGGGAAGTATCACAAAATTGAGGGAAATCAACTGTTTTATATAAATTATAAAAGACCAATCAAAATCAAATCATGTTAGATAAAATGAACAATTGTAAATTAGAAGCCAGTATATACTGTCTGTCTCATAGAGAATCCCTGGATATGTAGTAACTTCTCATTAGTCTTTTATTCACAATGTTTGGGCATATTAATTTTATTTTTTTTAATGCTATTTTTAAAGCAACGATGGAGATAAGAAAATATCCTTTCCTCTTTTGAAAATATTTTTAGCCTGGTCTTCTTTAGTTGCTAAGTCGTGTCAGATTCTTTTGTGACCCCATGGATGTAGCCTGCCAGGTTCCTCTGTCCATGGGATTTCCCAAGCAAGAATCCTGGAGTAGGTTGCCATTTCCTTCTCGAGGGAATCTTCTGGACCCACACCCTGAACCCATTTCTCCTGCATTGGCAAGTGGGTTCTTTACCATTGAGCCACCAAGAAAGCCCAGCATGGTCTTACTAAAATTAAAAACTACCATTTAACAAAGTTGGTAGGCCAAAGTATTAAGAGCATGAACTGGAGTGAGTAAGTCTGTCAGGGTTGAAATTGGCTTCATGATTTACAACTATGACTTTAGGCAAGTTACTTAAACTCTGAATTTATCTCATTTGTGAAATATATATTTGTAAGCCTCTTAGGGCATATTGACATTATGCATGTAAAGCACTTACACTGCCTAGGACATAGAAAGTGCCCGATGTTAGCATTATTATTATGGTATGAAAAATCAAATCCAGTATTTGTAAAATCTCTAGTGTCAAATATCAAAGAAGTAAAAATTAAGTCTCACAGAATTCTTGTTATATTTAGCCATTGAGTCTTCAGATAAAAAAAGTTTAGAAATTAAGAATAAATAGCCACAAGTTATATAAATCATCAGTAAATTCTTCCTATAAACAAACTGTCCATTTATCAGATTCTTCCCAAGAAGAACCTGAAGGTCCCCTTGTACCTATAATTACTTGTCTTTTAAGTACTGAGTAAATCTTATCAGTCTGGTTGATGAGATGTTGGAATAAACCACAGAACTACACAAAGAACTCATATACTATTATAGAATGTCTGGTCCCTCCTGTCATATTATTTAATATAGCTGTTGAAAACCTTCACAAAAAAAGCTGTAATTCTTTTATATATATATATATATATATATATACAATACAAGTTAATTAGTTCATCTATTCAGTTGCAATTTTTTTATTTTTATAAAAACTTTTAATTTCCTAAGCCTTTTACATAAGTAAACTTCAAGTTCACAGTCTGTCAATTTTGAACTATTTATGATTAAGGAGAGGCTTAACACAGTAATATCTCAGACAAGGAAGAGGGCATTAATTCTGCAGGCAGTTAGCAATAAAAATGCTAACCCTGAACAATCAGTCACTGACCATTTCCTTATACAATTGGAGTAGAGATGTAGACTACAGAATGGAAACAAAAGTAAACATAAAACTTGTCTTCCCCAAACACAGTTTTCTACTTTATACAAGTCTTGACATTTACCCATGACATCAACAAAAATTACTGCACTCAGGGAATTAGTTCTCCCCCCACCCCAACCCACCCCCATCAAAAAAAAGCATATATATTTTTAAGTTAGAAAAAGTGAATGGCAATTTGCAAGCAAAAGAAAACCAGATTCACATTCTACTATTTACATTTCTTCTGTTCACAGGTCAAAATTAAAATGTTTCTTTTCATTAGATAATTAAAAATAAACACTTAAAATGCATTTTACTGCATCAATACTGTGGGGAGATAATTACGAATTTAGAAATGCTCTCTAGAGCAAAATTAACTTAACCTTGCGGGGGCCAACTGGTCTATCATTCAGATCTTTAATAGCAGCCATAGCTTCATTGTAGTTTATCATGGCAACAATGGCTTCCCCTGTAGGTAATCCTTGCTCATTATACTGTATTGAAACTGAATCAGGTATGATTCTGTAACCATGGAAAAAGTCTAAAATCTCATTAACATTAGCTTTAAATGGAAGATTCATTATCTTAATAGGCGTTACTCTACCTGAATTACAATTTAATTTTGGATCAGGCATAAATCTCCCCTCAGGAAAACTTCCCATATTACGCTTTCCAAAATCAAATTTGCCACCTTCTGGGCGACCAAAATTCACAAAAGGACGATGACTTCTAAAATCAGGGGGGCTCCTAAACTCCTCACCAGGAAGTCTAAAACTGTCAGGAACTCTGGAGTCCTCCTCTGGAGCTTCCCTGAGGTCTTCCTCCGGGAGCCGCCTGAAGTCCTCATCAGAAGGGCTTCTAAAATCTTCCTCCTGAGAACTCCTGAAGTCCTCTTCAGAAGGGTGCCTAAAGTCTTCATCCGGAGGGCCCCTGAAATCTTCATCCTGTGGGTGCCTAAAATCTTCCTCTCGGGGGCGCCTGAAATGTTCCTGGGGTGGCCGCCTGAAAAGCTCCTGAGGCGGTCGTCTAAAATGCTCCTGGGATGGCCGCCTGAAATGCTCCTGCGGTGGCCGCCGGAAATGCTCCTGAGGTGGTCGCCGGAAGTGCTCCGGGGGCGGCCGACGGAAGTGATCTGGGGGGGGCCGTCGGAAGTGCTCTGGGGGCGGCCGCCGGAAGTGTTCCGGGGGTGGCCGCCTGAAGTCCTCGGGAGAACCTCGGAAATCCTCCTCAGGAGACCGCCTGAAGTCCTCCTGGTGGGGTCGCCGGAAGTCCTCCTCAGGAGGGCGCCTGAAATCCTCCTCCGGGGGCCGCCTAAAGTCTTCCTCAGGTTGTCGCCTCCATTCCCCTGGGGGAAGCCGCCTGAAGTCTTCCTCAGGAGGCCGCCTCCAATCCTCCTCAGGTGGCCTCCTTAAGTCTCCCTCTGGGGGGCGCCTCCAGTCCTCCTCCTGAGGTCTCCTGAAGTCTTCTTTGGGAGGTCGCCTGAAATCCTCCTCAGGTGGCCGCCTCCAGTCCTCCTCCCTTGGGTACCGGAAATCCTCCTCCCGAGAGTGCCTGAAGTCATCCTCAGGAGGTCGCCTGAAGTGTTCCTCCCGAAGGCGCCTGAAGTTTTCCGGGGACCGCCTGAAGTCCTCTGGGGAATGCCTAAAGTCTTCTGGAGGGCGTCTATCAGGTGGTCGGAAATCCCCCTGAGGATGCTTGAAATTGTCCAGTTGCCTCAAGTCCTCTTGCTGATGCCTAAAGTTTTCCGAAGGGCCACCTGAGTATACTGGTGGATCATTTGAGTCAAACGAATGGGAATGATCATCTCTATCACAAGACTGTGAATGGTCATGCATTCTTTCACTAGGCATTGAAGAAAAATTTACACCAAACTCCTGCATTTGTGCCTCAGATATGAGCCTTAACAACACCTCTGTCCCCAAGAATCTCCGTCGGTTTAAACGTTCAGCTTTCACGGCCTGTTCTTCTGATTTGAATTTCACCAACGCTTCTCCTAGACCAACTCCTTTGTCATCATAAAGCAAGCAAATGTCATCCTCAGCAAGGGAAAAGTCAGCAAAGAACTTCTGCACTTCAACTTTTGTAACATCAAATGGAAAATTTCTTATATATATGCACAATTTCTGGCCAGAGTAGCCTTCTTGAGAGTGTTTTTGTGAGACCTGTCCAAGTCTCTCTTTCTCTGTTGATGCTGGTCTTTTCTTTTCATAACATTCAATGAACTTCAGCATCTGTTCCCTAGAAACTGGATCAATATAAACTGGACGATATTGTAAAACAGTCTTATGTAAACCCAGAGCAGTGTTATAGTCTTTCAGAGTCTTGAACATCACAAAGGCATATCTTGTTCTTCTTTCATCTTTATATAAAAACCTAATTTGTTCATTTGTCAGATCAGTATCTCTAAAAAAATTTCTTAAATCTCTTTTGTTAATACTTACAGACAGATTTTTTAAGTGAACATAAAATCCAAGAGGAGAACGAGAACATGCTCTTCTGGGAGATTTTGAATGAGATCGTTTCCGAAAATGTCTATCATTAATTCCTCTTGGTGATGTATGTTCTTCTGTCCTCATAGAAATGTCACCTTCCTTAATTAAAGTACCTCCAAAATCAATCCACTGTTTTTCTGAGCCTTGCATTACTTCAATAAATCTTGAACCCATAAAACTTCTATGACATTTAAGACCTCCTGAAGCATCAATACATGAGGCAAATTTTACTATGGCATCACCGTTATTTCGGCCATCATGATGCTTTAAAAAAATTACTCCATCCACACATAAACCAGAGAAAAAGACACGTACATCATCTTCATTTACTAAGTAAGGCAAGCCTCGTAGAAACAAGTAAGGATTCTCAGCTGTCAATGGCCGTGTCTTTCTTGGCCTTAAATCACCATGTCCTGTACCGTTAGTATGAAACCCAGCATCTTGATTAATCGGAGAACCATATCCAGAATTACTTCCTTCTTCTTTAATAGCCTCAACAAAATTAGATAAGCTGCCAACCCCTGATGCCCCAGATCCTGGTCTCTCTCTTCCCATGCGGTCAGTTCTTTTCATTTCTATAGTCTTCTGCATTTCTGCTTTACTACTAAGAAAGAGCTCTACAGATGAATCTTTGATAAACCCTCCTGAACGACTTACAGCACGTCTTGCATCTTCATCTGTTGCAAAAATAATAAAAGCCTCCCCAATTTCCCCTCCAATTATATGCACTCCTCCATCAGGAATAGTCAATCCCGTGAAGAAGTGACGGATATCCACAGGCCCCGCAATAAAAGGAAGCCCCAGTAAACGGATGACTACAGCCATGCTGAGTGCAAACCACAGCAATAATGACCTGCAGACAGAAAGGTACACATAATAGCAAGTCTTATTTTTGAAGTACCTAATCCAAAACTAAGCTTATTAATTACTGGTCCCTACCTTCTTCAGCATTTATACATGAAAACAAGATATGAGTTCACAATGATATTGACTGTATCTAATTCTTTAAACAAATGGAATAAATTTTCTCCCAACTAAACATACAAATAAACCAGCTACTTTGAAGAAACATTTCCTATCACCTATCCTATACAGCGTTGAGTAGAAAGTCTGCCAGTGCTACTTCACAACATGACCAAACTATTTTCAGACATATCTGCTAGTGAAACATGAGTGAGAGCTTTGTGGATTAAAGAATTTTACCAACCACAACAAATTTTACATAGTTATAAAAGCCATCTATGGACAGTATATAATTTCTGCTCATGATAACAAACTGCCTACCACTAGTGCATCACTGGCCAGACATAAAGTACAGAAGCCATGCACACCCAGGTGTACTATTCTACTTTTTTTTTTTTTTGGTCAAGCCTCTGTGAAAAGCCTTAAGCTCTGGATATCTTACCTTTTTATTTCTTGAAGACCTGTTAATTCTGTAAAAGCAACTTAACTGTGGAAAGAAAATGAAATATAATTAATCCTTGGACCCTGTAATTGACCTTAAAAAACGCCAGATTAGGATATTCACTTCACAATTAACTGTTAAAAGTGAAGCAATATAAGAAGGCATAACTAAGGGTATTACAAAATGGTTGTCTTTGTTCCAAGGGGAAAATTAATCATCTTTTAGCAAAAAGGTAGAAATTCCAAGGAGACATCTGCAAATTATTTAGAAACAAAAAACCCGAAAACTTAACAACTGGTCCTTAATTGAAAGTGGCCCCAGAAGAAGGTGACAGAAATGTTACATATTCAGATTGGACTATTGGTTACCTGGGAGTATAAATTTATCAAGGCTAAATGAATCTATCCTTAAGTAAGGTCTGTGCATTTGACTGTATGTGAATTTTACAACCTATTTTTAAAAATCTTTTCTACAAGTAAAAATGACAATTTAACACCAAAAATTCCCAAAACCCTATCTTCCACTTGAAAAAACCAATATCTAATTCATCGTTTCTAACTCTCCTGTAAATCTTTCAAATCATAAGAGCAAATCAAATTAATAAATGATACAATAAATGAAGAAAAGCAATAAATCCAAACCAATGGCTACCATCTGGACACAATTTTATGTTCTACATTAACACCTCACACTTTCAAACATGGAACCCAATTTCCTGACTCCACTAAGACAAATAGTTCTCAATTACTTATACTCAACTATTGCTACTCTGTATCTTAAACTCAAATTTTATTATGCTAATAAGTTTACCCCATTTTGAATAACTGTCCTGCCTTCTGGGGAAACCCAAATGACTATGCTAAAAGGTAGAAACATAGTAAGAATACATTAATTTGGAATATTTGGGGATATCAGTATTAACTATTGAAAAATCTCAAGATTCCTTACATCAAATACTTTGAGAGATATCCAAACTATTACCAAATATGTTTTTTAAGACCTGTTAATGATTATAAATTGTCTTTAATGAAAAAATGTTTTAATTCAGTACTTACACTTAAATACCACTCATCCACAAAGTGCTGTCTGAAAACATGGTCTTTGAGGTCTGCAAGGTCTATTTTCCTTTGAAAAAGGTCCACAGACTACTTTTCAAACTACAACTAACAAGGATATCAAGAAATTAACTGGCATTTTTTTACACATTTGAATTATCAATGCCAAATTGATATTAAAAGTATTAGTGAGGTTTGCTGCTGTCACTTCAGTCGTGTCCAACTCTCTGTGACCCCATAGATGGCAGGCCAGCAGGCTCCCCCATCCCTGGGATTCTCCAGGCAAGAACACTGGAGTGGGTTGCCATTTCCTTCTCCAATGCATGACAGTGAAAAGTGGAAGTGAAGTCGCCCAGTTGTGTCCGACTAGTAGGACCCCATGGACTGCAGCCTATCAGGCTCCTCTGACCATGGGATTTTCCAGGAAAGAGTACTGGAGTGGGGTGCCATCACCTTCTCCAATTAGTGAGGTTTACTATAAAATATTAATGCATGAAAATGGTGGTGCAGACATAGGACACATAAAAAATCTTTGTACTTTCCACTCAATATTACTGTGAACATAAAAAAAATAGTTCTAAAACTTAGTCTATTGGACAATATCTGCAATGGTACCCCCCAAACACCCCAAAAATGAGTATAAGCTTAATTTCTTCAACAAACCCACACCAACATTTTAATAAAAACTACAAATGGCTTCTGGAATAGTTGTTCACATTAGTATTCCAAGACTCTTTCCTATGCAAAATGACTTAGCTCCTGTTACTTTTGGCAAGTAGTGTAAAACATTTTATCCCTGCTAAACTTTTAAAAACATAGCCAAGAACATTTCACAAAATAATTACTGTCAAGTTTTTAAAAGTCTTATAATTTACCAATTTGAAAACATTTTAACTAAGTAGTTTCATGAGTACAAATTCATGAATTCCAATTCAAAAATATAAAAAATTTTTTTCTTCTAATTTGCCACAGCGAAACATAACTATTGCTTAAACTTTTTTGCCCTTGAAATAGAAGGGTAATGTACTATTTATCCCTCTACAGAAATACACTTAGGAGATCACCTGTAAGAAACCAGATATCAAAATGAGCAACTTTCCTGTGGTTTCCACGTGATTTTCCTAAGCAAATACCCCAGAAATTCTATTCTTAGAACTACACAAAAAGCAAAAAACCCTACTCAACACTTAAAATGCGTCTTACGAATGCAACAAAACCATGTTTATAGCTGTGTTGATTAAGAGTGAGTTATTACAACTTCTTTTTTTTTCCCCAAAAAAAGGAACTGAATCCTTAAAAGCTCGTTTAAGTGTAAGTGGCTGAAATTAACAAGCTCATTTTAAATAACTTAGCTGATTTTACCCAACGATTCATCCCACTTAATCATTATCACAAAAACCCCACGAAATGCTTATTTTCTAATCAAGCCTTAGAGGGAAATGGAAGGAAAGCTAACTTAAAATGGTATTATCTCCGATCCATTTATCATAACTAGAGAATAGCAAGTCATTTTCCAGACATGGTGAGAGAGAGATAACTGCTATTTCTTAAAACCTAAAGTTATGATGAAGTACATTTAAAATGCAAGAGTGAACCCTGCAGAAAATAATCTACCCCACTCCATAAGGGTTCTTTATGACGATTTGCCTTTTTATCCTTTTATAACGTAGATGATTAAAATAAAAAGCCAAAGCCATGACGACAGAGCCTGGTCCCCAGTAGAAACTGGAAATGAAGGCGAATCCACACGGCACCGGAATTCCCATTAACATCCATCCTCCTCAAATGGGGATCATCCGAAGGCATTGCTTCTATAGCTCAAAAAGCCTTTGTCCAGACTCCCAGGGGTCAGCGCTTCCTTCTTGTGCTCCAGGCCAAAGTTCCTACGTGGGATCCGATGTTCTTGCCAGACCTTCAGCCAAATCAGCCTTCAAATCAACCTGGACCACCCAACCTCCGTGCCTTTCCGTTACACCGGCTCAAGGGCAAACATTCCGCCCCGACTCGCCCAAGGGTGAGCTGTCCCTACACCTGAACACTTGGGCTCCCCTCAAGCCTAAAACTAGCCAGGCCTCCAAGCGCTTTTCCTGCCACCACTGACTACGATGACATAGCAAAGAAAAACAAGTACCTATGGAATCCTTCCAGATCTCCACTCTCTCAAGCCGACTGAAAAGGGCACGCACAACACCACATGAAGGCTGCCGGGAAGTCGGGTGCGTTTAGCAGGGGAAAAGAGGGTGCCCTGACGGCAGAAGCTACGCTCGCTGCTGGCGCGGCCCCGCCTTTCCCTGTGCTTCGGTCCCGGCCGCCAGGCCCTCCCCACGCCCGACGCCCCTGCGGTAATTGCTTCGCACTAGGGCGATCAAACACACACCGCTGCCGCCGAGTCGGAACCCCAAGGCTGGGGGCGGGGAGCTCTCCTCGTCCGCAGCAGCCTCCCCAGAGCCGGGAGAGCCCTCAGCGAACCCAGAAGAAGATGGCGCCCACTCTCTCCCCTCCGATCCGGACAAACGGACGTACGGTGGCTCTGCCCATGCGCTCTGCAGGCGTCCCCCCAACCCCCACCCCCTCTCCCGTCGCCTCGGTCCGTCTGCGCACGCGCCCTAACGTTCGCAGACTTCCCGTTGTCAAGCGGGAGGGAGGAGACGCCGGGTCGCGCGCTTGCCAGCGGCCCGGGGGGACCAAGCTATTGCGCATGCTCAGAGCCCGCGCCGCGCGCGACTCTCTACGGGGCGGGGGGAGAGCTTCCGTTAACAGGAGTTTGCTGTCAGCAGACGGCTGTGATGGGGAACGTGTGTAACAGCCGAAGTACACTAGACGAACGTTCGTGATTCCCAAGGGCTACGAAAAGAGTCGCAAAAGCAGAGGAAACACTTTTGGATGCTAACGCCCGATGGGACTCCTGGGCGCGGAGGCCTTTTTGTCCCCTTTTTGTTTCTTTGGCTTCCCTGGTGGCTCAGACGGCAAAGCGTCTGCCCGCAAAGTGGGAGTCCCGGGTTCGATCCCTCGGTCGGGAAGATCCCCTGGGGAAAGAAATGGCAGCCCAGCCCAGTATTCTTGCCTGGAGAATCCTATGGACAGAGGAGCCTGGCAGACTACATACGGTCCATGGGGTCGCAAAGAGTCAGACAGTTCCTAATCAAAGGAGGAACAGCAACGAAATCACCACAGGCCGGATTTAAGCTCACCAAGATTAGGAGACTGGAATATTTTTGCTCGATCCGGTGCCTCCTGCGTCCTTCATTGGCAGGCACATTCTTTGCCGCTGACCACCAGGGAAGCCCCGCGTCACTCCTGATCATGCACAAAGCTGTTTTCTTGGGATCTGCTTTCCTCAAACGGTTCACCACTTTCTGTACAACAACTTTATTTTTTCCAATCAAACAGTCAGCTTTAAGTCAGACCGATTTCCTTTTCCCTCGATAAAATTCAACTCCATTCCACATGCCATCTTTACTGATAACTTACACCCTGCTTTCCTATTGTTTGCTGAAAATTTTTTATTTCTGTTAGCTTTAATCACATACTTAAATTATGATCCTCGTCTCTTAAAACCTTCATTTCCTGTGAAAACTAAGAAGTAAGCAATTAATGTCCTCTGCATTAGTATTTTGTAGACTAGTAACAAATACCAGTGATAATTTCTAAAAAAAAAAAAAATGCTTTCAGATTGAGAACATCGCAGGGCGACACCAAACACATTCATTAATAGTTTTAAATAAGTTTCTCTGTAAAAGGAAGTCATTGTTCAGTAATTCATGTTTCAGTATCTTATTTGGGAATGACCAGCTATTCAATAAACTTTCCTCAATTTAATACAACTCCAGAATTTTAAGTTAGCAAAATTGCAAAGACTATTTTAGAGATTTCTAAAGCATATTCATTCTTAACCGTTTATCTAAACGTTCTGATCTCATTTACATTTTCTATCCCTAAAAGTTTCTTTATATTGAATTGGGCCATCACCAGCTGATGGGTGTGTCGCTTATTTTGCTGGTCTGTTACAAAGAGCATATACTGAGGCTCTAGAACTACTCAACCATCTTGGATCTATTTGCTTCTAATCAGCGTATGTAATGTCCTTGGGTGATGTCTTTCTTTCAGACGTTGTGCCCTGCCCCCTCCCCTCCTGTTTTATTTCCCACTCTCAGATATTTCACTCCCACATTCTTATGGGAAGCAGAGGGGTTACAGTCTATCTTGTGTAAGTGTTTTAAGGCTGAGGAGGGGCACTGACCCTGCCTGGCAGGGAATAAAGATCTCTGGATACCAGATCTATGAGCCTCAGGGGGAGGACAGCTCCTTATTTTAATTCACAAGGAATGGAAACCTCTCCTAGCCATCTTTGTGCCCTGGAAATGTTGTGACTGCTTCCTTAGCCCTCTTGTGAATCTCCTTAATAATGAATCCCTTTTTGTAACAGCATCAGAGTACAAAAGTGTATATAAATAACAAAAGATATGGTAAACATCTGATAGATAAAGAAACTTGGTTACAGTAACCAGAATTATGAATGATTACATGTAAACTACAAAATAATTCTAGTTAAATATTTCTCCAAAAGAGACCTTTGGGGCACTCGAAAGTATCCCAAAGTTAGCTGGAACTCAAAAGAAATTTAATTACAATTTGATGTTTGGGAAGCTTGTCAAAAAGTTTTAAAACACTTGGTCAAGCTAAATCATTCATTGTAAGACAATACTCATCGCTTAGCCAAAGTAACCAGAGATCTCAAAAGCAAATATTAATACAAATCCCATGAAGGCAAAGATATTTACATAGTCTGTAGTTAAAAGCAGTGTTTCAACAATACTGGAGGAAAAAGCCAAAACTGTTTTACAGAAGAAGCCAATTCTGACTATGTTGGAACTGTTTCTTTGACTTGCTTTTCCTTGCTTTTGTTATCATGATCATACCTAAGGGCCTGCTTCAGAGGACTCTGTCCCTCGCCTGAGGGTAAACTGAAGTGCCTTTGTTCAGTTCTCAGCGAGAAGATCTGACCCCGCCCACCTGTGAATGAAAAGAGATTAACACTTCCACTTCAGAAGGATGGCCATTCCCTAGGAGATGTTCTGCCAGACTGAAGACCCTTTCACTTTACTTCCCCACTGCCTCTCCCTCTCTATTCTGCCTTTTGACTTTAGTTCCTCCTGGCTTCTTTCTCTTTCACTCTTTGAAAAGAACCTCTCGTCCAGACCCCAATAAGATGGTTATTTTGAGGCATTAACCTGCCATCTTCTTGGTCAGCTGGCTCCTTTGTCTTAACCCCTCATCTCTCAAAATTATTGGCCTATCGTGTGGTAAGCAGAGTAAGCTTGAATTCAGTAACAGAACGACAGAACCAGGGATTCAGGGTTGATGGAGTTCTCAAAGGAGAAAAGTTGGAAAAGCAGGCAGCTTCATCATGAGTAGAGGGACCATAGTATCTCACACTTTATCTTTTCCCAGGTGGAAGTGGGGCCAGGCAGGGGTAGTGAGATGTCCCATACATCGGGTGACTTGAGAGGAAAATTGGGGCGCATCCTTGTTAGCAGGAAAGATCACTGAAGCCAAGACTGAATGAATGACATGGTGGCTTCCAACCCAGCTGGGACCCTGGCCTTACTGGAAGGAAGTCCTACAAGGGCTTATGAGCAGATAAAGAAGACCAGAAAGAGGAAACAGCATTATATTCAGAGTCTCACCCAGTGGAGAGGACATTTTTTAATACTGAGGGCCAAAACCCAGAGAAAAATAATCAATTGAAAATTTTCCTCATAATTTGGCAAGTTTTAAGATAATTATATAATGTATTTATTTGATTTTTAGATTAAGAGGAAAAATGCAAGTGATTTGTAATAAATATTAGTAAAATATGTACTGCAGTTTGATTCTAATGCTAAAAAAGATACAGAGACAGAGCAAATGTATAGAAAGACAGAAAATCAAAAGACAGAGATAAAAAAAAACAGGGACAAGGAGAAACAGAGAAACGAGCTTGAACTTGGTAACAAAACCAGTCTTGTTCCAGCCCATTTTTAACAAAATCCATTTAACCAACTAAACTCAATTCAGTCTTAGAGACTCCTGATCAAGCATAATTTGGTATCTTTTATTCCTTATACCTTCCACTGAAAATGTTACGGAATCCAATCTTGATCTGCTCACCACACAACAGGCCAATGAATCCGAAAGATGAGGTGTTGAGGCAACAAAGAGACTTTAATTGGGGAGTCAGCAGACCAATAAGATGGCCGGCTAGCACCTCAAAATAACTATTTTATCAGGGTGTGGATGCCAAGTTCTTTCATCAATCAGAGAGAAAGAAGCAATGAAGAACTAAAGACAAAAGGCAGAACAGAGAGGGAGATGCAATGGGCAACTAAAGTGAAAGGGTCTTCGTTCTACAAACAACTCCAAGGGAATGGTAAGCCTTCAGAAGGGGTGTGTTAATTTCTTCTATTCACACGTGGGCAGGGACAAACTATCTATCCATCAGCTGGACAAAGGCACTTTAGCTTACAGTCAAGCAGAGGGTCAGCATCTTCCAGGCAAGTCACTAAGTATCATTATAATAATAAAAGCAAGTCAAAGGAACAGTTTCAAACTTGGAGTCAGAACTGGCTTCCTCCCTACAACAAAAAACTCACCTAGAGCCAGACATCCTGGAGTGTGAAGTTAAGTGGGCCTTAGGAAGCATCATTATGAACAAAGCTAGTGGAGGTGATGGAATTCCAGTTGAACTATTTCAAATTCTAAAAGATGATGCTGTGAAAGTGCTGCACTCAATATGCCAGCAAATGTGGAAAACTCAGCAGTGGCCACAGGACTGGAAAAGGTCAGTTTTCATTCCAAACACAAAGAAAGCCAATGCCAAAGAATGTTCAAACTACCACACAATTGTACTCATCTCACGTGCTAGGAAAATAATGCTCAAAATTCTCCAAGTCAGGCTTCAGCAATACGTGAACCATAAACTTCCAGATGTTCAAGCTGGATTTAGGAAAGGCAGGGGAACCAGAGATCAAATTGCCAACATTCGCTGGATCATGGAAAAAGCAAGAGCATTCCAGACAAACATCTACTTCTGTTTTATTGGCTATGCCAAAGCCTTTGACTGAGTGGATCATAACAAACTGGAAAATTCTGCAAGAGATGGAACTACCAGACCACCTGACCTGCCTCTTGAGGAACCTGTATGCAGTTCAGGAAGCAACAGTTAGAACTGGACATGGAACAACAGACTGGTTCCAAATAGGAAAAGGAGTACGTCAAGGCTGTATATTGTCACCCTGCTTATTTAACTTATATGCAGAGTACATCATGGGAAATGCTGGGCTGGATGAAGCACAAGCTGGAATCAAGATTGCCAGGAGAACTATCAATAACCTCAGATATGCAGATAACACCACCCTTATGGCAGAAAGTGAAGAACTAAAGAGCCTCTTGATGAGAGAGGAGAGTGAAAAAGTTGGCTTAAAACTCAACATTCAGAAAACTAAAATCATGGCATCTGGTCCCATCACTTCATGGCAAATAGATGGGGAAACAATGGAAACAGTGACAGAATTTGTTTTGGGGGGGCTCCAAAATGACTGCAGATGGTGACTGCAGCCATGAAATTAAAAGATGCTTGCTCCTTGGAAGAAAAGCTATGACCAGCATATTGAAAAGCAGAGACTTTATTTTGCCAACAAAGGTCTGTCTAGTTAAAGCTATGATTTTTCCAGTAGTCATGTGTGGATGTGAGAGTTGGACTATAAAGAAAGCTGAGTGCCGAAGAATTGATGCTTTTGAATTGTGGTGTTGGAGAAGACTCTTGAGAGTCCCTTAGACTGCCAGGAGATCCAACCAGTCCATTCTAAAGGAAATCAGTCCAGAATAGCCATTGGAAGGACTGATGCTGAAGCTGAAACTCCAGTACTTTGGCCACCTGATGTGAAGAACTGACTCATTGGAAAAGACCCTGATGCTGGGAAAGATTGAGGGCAGGAGGAGAAGGGGATGACAGAGGATGAGATGATTGGATGGCATCACGGACTCAAGGGACATGAGTTTGGGTAGACTCCGGGAGTTGGTGACGGACAGGGAGGCCTGGTGTGCTGCGGTCCATGGGGTCACAAAGAGTCAGACAGGACTGAGCGACTGAACTGACTGCAACAAAAACACATATCTTGCTTTCCTTAAGTTTTGTGGGTTTTTTTACGTTGAGATACTTTTCTTGTTGACAAATCTGTAACAGATGGAATAAGGTCTTATTTGACATCTAGTAAACTTAGGTACAACAGAATTAAACTTAACATAGATAACTCTAAGGACATGTCTATGTTAATCAAACCAACAAGCTTCAGCCACCTTCAATAGTAGATATCAATTTAGTACTGAATATTTCCCAGAATATAGGTCCTAATATTTATCTTGGCCAATTTTCTATTTATATAGATTTAATTTCTCAGTGCTTGCTTTCAAGTATCAAAATTCAGAGCTTAGAGATACCAAGGAAATATTTTATGCAAACATGAGCAAAATAAAGACAGAAATGGAAAGGACCTAATAGACTCAGTAGAGATTAAAAATAGCAAGAATACACAGAAGAGCAGTACAAAAAATGTCTTTATGACCTGGATAGCCAAGATGGTGTAGTCACTCACCTGGAGGCAGACATCTTACAGTGTGAAGTTAAGTGGGCAAGAAAGTTAAAGCCAGTGGAGGTGATGGAATTCCAGCTGAACTATTTAAAAAGCTAAAAGATGATGCTGTTAAAGTGCTGCACTCAATATGCCAGCAAATTTGGAAAACTAGGCAGTGGCCTCAGGACTGGAAAAAGTCAATTTTTATTCCAATCTCAAAGAAGGCAATGCCAAAGAATGTTCCAACTGCTGCACAATTGCACTTATTTCACATGCTAGCAAGGTCATGCTCAAAATCCTCCAAGCTAGGCTTCAACAGTATGTGAACTAAGAACTTCCAGATGTACAAGCTGGATTTAGAAAAGTCAGAGGAGCCAGAAGAACCAATCCAATTACCAACATCCATTGGATCATAGAAAAAGCTAGAGAAGTGCAGAAAAACCTGCTTTGTTGACTACGCTAAAGCCTTTGACTGTGTGCATCAAAACAAATTCTGGAAAATGTTTAAAGAGATGGGAATACCAGACCACCTTATCTGCTTCCTGAGAAATCTGTATGCGGATTAAGAAGCACCAGTTAGAAACACACATGGAACAACTGACTGGTTCAAAACTGGAAAAGGAGTGTGACAAGGCTGTATATCGTCACCTTGCTTATATAACTTTGATGCAGAGTACATTGTGCACAATGCCAGGCTGGATGAAGCACAAGCTGGAATCAAGATTGCTGGGAGAAATGTTGACAACCTCAGATATGGAGATGATACCACTGTCAACTAAAAATATATGTAACTTGAGATTCGTAACTTAAGTTTTATTTGGGCTGGGGTGAGGACCGCAGCCTGGGAGGCAGCACCTCAGATAGCTCTAAGAGATTGCTCCAAAGAAGGAGTCAGGTAAGGTCAATATATAAGATTTTAGTGAAGGGGGAGCTCAGTGCAATCAAGGGCTTAGTTTACAAAAGTTTTGGCACAAGGAGCTGATGTCACCTGGAAGGGATTAAGTGATGTTCTAGATTTGAAGAAGTGCAAAGATTGGGATCATGAAATCAGTTCCTGAAAATATCTAAAGACCTGTTCCACCAGATTCCCTGGAGCACAGAGGGCCTCACTCCACCCTGAGCTCCTGTTGAAGGTCAACAGCTAAAGCAGCACAGGGTTCAGTCTCCACAGAGGCAGATGGCAAATGCCCTTGTTGTTGTCAGTCTTAAAGGAAATCAGCCCTGAATATTCATTGGAAGGACTGATGCTGAAGCTCCAATACTTTGGCTACCTGAAGTGAAGAGCCAGCTCGTTGGAAAAAAACCTGATGCTAGGAAAGACTGAAAGCAGGAGAAGGGGGCAACAGACGATGAGATGGTTGGATGGCATCCCCCAATCAATGGACATGAGTTTGAGCAAACTTCAGAAGATAGTGAAGGACAGGGAAGCCTGGCATGCTGCAGTCCATGGGGTCGCAAAGAGTTGGACATGACTGAGCAACTGAACAACTTTCAAGTCAATTAGAAGAGTTCATTTACAAAGTAAATTTTACATAAAGACCAAACCAGAAATCTCAGTTTTTTATGCTTTAGTTCTAAACGCTTTTCTCTGCTCCCCACTTTTTCCCCTAAGGGCCTGGGCACAAGGGGAGAGAAACTTCAGTCCAATTTCATATCCTGTGCCAGTAAAGGTCTAATTGTTAGTTTTAGACCCATTTTTTGACTTTGAATGAGTAAAAGTTGCTCAGTCATGTCTGACTCTTTGCGACCTCATGGACTCTAACCTGCCAGGCTCCTCTGTCCATGGAATTCTCTACGCCAGAATATTGGAGTGGGTAGCCATTCCCTTCTCCAGGGGATCTTCTCAACCCAGAGACCTCACTTCTTCAAGGAATCTTCCCAACCCAGGGATTGGACCCAGGTCTCCCACATTGCTGACAGATTTCTTTACTGTCTGAGCTACCAGGGAAGCCCATAGGTTGACCAGTCATTTAAAACTTTTCCAAAGGGGTTCCCAGATAAGGGGGTGGGTAGAATCTTAGAGGAAGCACTTCCTATTTTAGCTCAAGCAGTTTTTACCAGATGTCTGCACACTCAAACCAATTGGCAGGCTCAAACCAAAGCAACCAAACAAAAGTGAAACCCCACCAGCTGGAAGTCATACTCAAAATAAATGGCAAAGAGATACCCAGAAATCAAAAAGCCAAATGGTAAAAATGCCCCAAGAGGATGGCAAAGAGATGCTCAGAAGTCAAAGCCAAATGGAGTGAATGCCCCAAACATGATTTCCCATTCCACTAGACCTGTGACCTTGTCCAAGGTGTGCCTTACAAAAGGAGTTGCCCTTCACAGGGAGAACTCCCCCAGTTGAAATCAAAGTTCTCCAGATTGGCACCAAAGTTCCCCAAATTGAAATCAAATTTCCCCAGAAGAGGAAAGGTCAAAGAGGTCCTGGTGTACACTCCATGAGACTTACCAAATTGCTGGCAGCTGTGTTGCAATGTACCAAAGGCACTCTTTCTAATCCTCCAAAAGTTAATGTCTTCTCAGAGTAGAAGTCTCGCAGAGAAAGGCAAAGAAATCCTGAGCAGCTGCTAGGGCGACCTCGCCCCTGTTCTCTGCAGCAAACTTGGAGTTCTGTAGCCCAGAAGGAAGGGTGTGATCCCAGCACAGCCCTACAGCAGGGGAACCCTGAGGGCCTAACCTCAGAGAAATCTTCCAACCTTCCAACTCTCCTAGAGGAGAGAGGCTGGGGTGGAGAGAGATCCAAAAGTGTCCGATCAAGCTGAGTGGCCTGTGGGGCCACCTGCCCATGATCAGATCCCAGACGAGTCTGCAAATTTGTAGTCAGAATCTTAGCTCTCTGTGCACCAATGCCAAGCAGAAATACAGAGACAGAATTACGGAGGAGAAAGAGTGGCTTTGTTATTTTGCCAGGCAAAGGAGGAACACAGTAGGTTAGCTAGTGCCAGGAGTCAGGAACTTCTCCATGGTGAGTAAGAAAAGTTTAAATACTCAGGCAGGAGTATGGGAAAAGGATCAAGGCAGTAACACTCATATTCTTTCCAGTTTCAAAAGGGTGGGGCTGCTGACAAGATTAGGGTGTATGCAGGTTCCTAGGGGACCTCTCCCCTGTTCTCTGAAGCAAACTTGGAGTTCTGTAGCCCAGACAGGGTGTGACCCTAGCACAGCCCTAGAGCAGGGGAACCCTGAGGGCCTGACCTCACAGAAATCTTCCAACCTTCCAATTCATGTGTTTAAGTAAGCTCCGGGTGTTGGTGATGGACAGGGAGGCCTGGCGTGCTGCAGTCCACGGGGTCGCAAAGAGTCAGACACGACTGAGCGACTGAACTGAAGTGAACTGAGGGCCCTAGGGGGTCCATCTCCTAATCTTTGTGTTTTAGTTTATGTATTTGGCTAGGTCAGGACTTGTAGCATGTGGGATATTCATTGCTACACGAATAAATAATACATGTGTTTTCAGTAGAAGATGCAAGGAATAAAAGATTGAATTATGCATTATCAGAATTTGTAAGATTGGACTGTTTAGTTAGGTAAATGGATTTTATTAGAAATGGGCAAGAACAAGAGTGGTTTTGGTTTCTTCCTCTAGTATTCTGGAGATGTTGACTACAGCTGTATGAGATGAGTTTCTTTGCCTTTAAGGAATTTGTATTAATATTTGCTTTTGAGATCCCTGGTTACTTTGGTTAAGGAATGGGTATTGTTACACAATGACTGATCTTGATCAAGTGTGTTAAAACTTTTTGACAAACTTCCCAAATATCAAATTTTAATTAAAGTTCTTTTGAGTTCCCGCTAACTTTGGGATACTTTAGAAGGCTCCTTAGAATTATTATAGAGCCAGCTCTTCGCATCAGATGGCCAAAGTATTGGAGTTTCAGCTTTAGCATCAGTCCTTCCAATAAATATTCAAGACTGACTTCTTTTAGGATTGACTTGTTCGATTTCCTTGCAGTCCAGGCGACTCTCAAGAGCCTTCTCCAACACCACAGTTTGAAAGCATCTGTTCTTCAGTGCTCAGCCTTCTTTATGGTCCAACTCTCACATCCATACTTGACTATTGGAAAAAACCATAGCTTAGACATTTGTCAGCAAAGTGATGTACTTTTTAACATGCTGGCAAGGTTCATCATAGCTTTCCTTCCAAGGAGCCAAGAGTCTTTTAATTACATGGCTGCAGTTGCCATCTGCAGTGATTTGGGAGCCCAAGAAAATAAAATCTGTCACTACTTCCTTTTTTCAGTTCAGTCGCTCCATCGTGTCCAACTCTTTGCGACCCCATGGACGGCTGCACGCCAGGCCTCCCTGTCCATCACCAACTCCCAGAGCTTGCTCAAACTCATGTCCATCGAGTTGGTGTTGCCATCCAACCATCTCATCCTCTGTTGTCCCCTTCTCCTCTCACCTTCAATCTTTCCCAGCATCAGGGTCTTCTCCAATGAGTCAGTTCTTTGCATCAGGTGGCCAAAGTACTGGAGTTTCAGCTTCAGCATCAGTCCTTCCAATGAATATTCAAGACTAATCTCCTTTAGGATGGACTGGTTGGATCTCCTTGCAGTCCAAGGGACTCTCAAGAGTCTTCTCCAACACCACAAAATTCAAAAGCACTAATTCTTCGGCGCTCAGCTTTCTTTATGGTCCAACTCTCACATTCGTACATGACTATTGGAAAAACCACAGCTTTGACTAGGTGGACCTTTGTCAACAAAGTATTATCTCTGCTTTTAAACATGCTGTCTAGGTTTGTAATAGGTTTTCTTCCAAGGAGCAAGCATCTTTTAATTCCATGTCTGCAGTCACCATCTGCAGTGATTTTGGAGCCCAAGAAAATAAAGTCTCTGTTCCCATTGCTTCCCCATCTATTTGCCGTGATGTGATGCAACCAGATGCCATGATCTTCAAGAGCTGTCTTGTGCCTCAGGCTCCTAAATCAGGTATCCAGAGACTTTTATTCCCTGACAGGCAGCATCAATGTCTCTACTCAGCCTTGCAGCAATTACAGAAAGTGGATGTCACCCCTCTGCCACCCATAGGAATATGGGAGTCAAATATCTTCAGAGGGAAATGAAGCAAGAGAGAAGGGGGAGGGCACAAACTTTGAAGGAATGATATAGCCTAAGGACATGACATAGACTGATTAGAAGCAAGTAGGTCCAAAATAGTTTACTAGTCCTTGCTCTTTGTAACAGATCAGTAAGCTAAGTAAACTGCTGCCAATGGGTGGTGATATAAAGAAACTTCTAAGGAAAAAGTGAGTAAAGTGAAGTCACTCAGTCGTGTCCAACTCTTTGTGACCCCATGGACGGTAGCCCACCAGGCTCCTCCATCCATAGAATTTTCCAGGCAGGAGTACTGGAGTGAGTTGCCATTTTCTTCTCCAGGGGATCTTCCCGACCCAGGGATTGAACCTGGGTCTTCCGCGTTGCAGGCAGACACTTTACCATCTGAGCTACCAGGGAATCCCTAAATGAGATAAGAGCTTTTAGATAAACTATTAAGAATACTTATGTTTTGGAAATGTCTGTCTCTCCAGTTGTTAGTAACTTGAAATTTTAGAGTTGCAAATCAAGTGAAGGAAATTTATTGAAAAGCTGTGTCATTCTCAAAGAAAATAAGATACTGAAACATAAATGACTATACATTGGCTTCCTCTTACAGAGAAACTATAGATTATTATTAAATAGGATTATTAATGTTTGGTGCCATTCTGAGATGTTCTCAGTCAGAAAACAAGTTTTTTTGTTTTTTTTTTTTAGAAATTAACACTGGTGTTTGCTTACCAATCTACAACATACTAATATAGACGACAGTTCATAATTGCTTACCTCTTAGTTTTCACAAGAATTTAAGGTTTTAGGAGATGAAGATTCTAATTTAAGCATGTGATTAAAGCTAACAGAAATAATAAAAAACATTCAGGATAAAAAAGAGAAACCTTTCTAACATGGGAGGTACAATTAAGCAGCATATTCCAACAGATTGGACAGTTGGTAACCACTATGCATGAGTTTGTGTTCCATGGGTCTCCCCCTTTCCTGGATGCTCCCTAACATCTCTTCAAAGCAGAAGACTGGGAACTGCCAAAATTATGAAAAAGAGCAATGTGTGAGCAGCAACTTGAAGAAAAAGGGAAAAGATTCTGTGCTCCTCAAGTCTGAGAAGTATCAGACAAAAGGCGGGATTGATGCTGAGCAGGGCCCTGTGGGAATGCACAGAGCTCTTATCTCAAAAAGGCAGGGAGGCCTTTTTGTCCTTCATTTCTTATAGGCAGGGGCTTCCCTGGTGGCTCAGCTGGTAAAGAATCTGCCTGCAGTATGGGACACCTGGGTTCAATCCCTGGGTTGGGAAGATCCCCTAGAGGAGATAAAGGCTACTCACTCCAGTACCTGGCCTAGAGAATTCCATGGACTGCTGTATAGTCCAAAGGGGTTGAAAAGTGTCGGACACGACTGAGTGACTTTCACTTCTTATAGGCTCTCCAGTTTCCATGACATTCTTTCAATTCCAAACAGCAGAACAGTTTCCTAGTCAAAGTAGGAACAGCAACTAGACTACCTGGAGATTAAAAGTCCAAAGAGGCTCATCAAGATTAAAAGACGGAACCACCTAAGACCGTGCACACACCCTCATCTCATCAGCAGCAGAAGAAAATACAAGGCTGGTCCTGCCTTGTTCCTTTTCACATACTCCTGCCTGTCTATATAACCTCTCCCTACTGACCAGAAAGGGGGGACATGGTTCTTGAGGTACTAGCCTACCGTGTTCCCCCTTTGCCTGCCAAAGTAATAACCACTCTTTCCTTCTCTGTAACTCCGCCTCCGTTTTTCTGTTTGGCGTTGGTGCACAGAAAGCTGAGATTTTGGCAACACTTTATCTTTTCATTGCTCCAGTTATTAGTTCTAAGCATCTTTGGAAAGCCTCTTTGTAAATACTCTCAAAAGGCCAGAGAAATATTAATGTTACTGCTTTAGATGTTCCAGGTACAAGGCCAGCACCCAAGGGGCTTAATAAGCATGTGCATATTCAACTTTATAGACATTTTTGAAGAAGTGTCTTTATACAGTTATTCTTTCTACCTTTGGGGTTGTTTTTTTTTTTTTTGAAACATGAGAACACATAGGCCAATTTTGAAAATTGGGAAGTGAGAAGCACAGTTACAGGCATGCTCTGTGGTGCCTGCTTTGTAAGAACTGGACAACAACCTTGTGCTAATATTTGGAAGTAACAAAGCAGCCCACCACGTTTAATAGTTACATGACACATTTACAAGTGTATTCAAAGCTTACTGAGAAAGTGTTACTTTAAAACATTGTTACATAGAGGAAAATATGAGTTTTCAAAATTTTTCTTACTGAAAAATAGCCATTCTCTTTGAGAAAGAAGAGGTAGTTTAACATGTGAATAAAAGGTGATTCTCGGAGTGAAAGCCAGCATTTAATTGGGCAAATTACTTAGCCTCTCTACACCTCAGTCTCCTCATCTGTAAAATGGAAATATGAGTTCCTTTCTCTTAAGGTTGCCAGAAATGTGGAATGAATAAATACATGTAAATATCCGAGTCTATATGAGTGACTCATTTTAAATGTCAAGGCGATCCCATAGACAAGCAGAAAATGTCACCTCAGAGAGTTAGGCTCAAGGACTAGGCAGCATTTACCTTGATTATTTCCAAAACTCCAGGGTTTGGTCCTAGCCCAGCAAGCTCAAGAAACTGAACTTAAAAGCCAGCATTTATTGAGGCTTTATTATGTGCCAGCCCTTGTGCATTATCTCATTTTATTCTTATGACTACTTTTGTACTTAGGTACTATTATTTTTCCAATCTTACAAACAAGAGAAACTGAGCCATATAGTTTGCCCAAGGTAACAAAGATAGTATAAACCAGGAATTGAACCCTAGTGGTTTGTTTCCAGAGAACACTGCCCTGATTCACACTGGGAGAGGTTTCCCTCTTCTGAGGCAGACTCTCTTTAAAAAGCACACAGAAACAGTGCTGCAAAAGTCCATATTGTCAATATTGATTCACAAGAAGAAACACTGGTAAAGTGAACCTGAGCTCATCCCAGGCTGACCAGCATTTACGGGCTGTAAACACTCTCTGCGTGCATGCTGAGTTACATCAGTTGTGTCCAACTCTTTGTGACCCCATGGACTGTACCCCCCCGCCTCCCCCCCACCACCCCCACCAGGCTCCTCTGTCCATGGGATTCTCCAGGCAAGGATACTGGAATGGGTTGCCATGCCCTCCTCCTGGGGATCTTCCTGACCCTGGGATTGAACCCAGGTCTCTTATGTCTCCTGTATTGGTAGGCAGATTCTTTACCACTGGCACCACTGGGAAAGCCCCATAAACACTGTGTTAGTTGCTCAGTCGTATTTGACTCTTTGCAACTCCATGGAGTATAGCCTATAGCCCACCAGGCTCCTCATTCAATAGAATTCTCCAGACAAGAATACTGGAGCAGATTCCTTTCTCCAAGGGATCTTCCCAACCCAGAGATGGAGCCCAGTAGCCTGCATTTCAGGGAGAGTCTTTACCATCTGAGCCACCAGGGAAGCCCAAAACACTTCTTATATAAAGTCAAAGGATGAGAGGGTTGTTTACAAAGCAAAAAATAGAAAATGAGTTACCAAATGTCAAAAAGTGTTTTTCAGTTAAGGGTACCTAGGAAAGCCATCTTAACAAAAGTAACAACCGTCCTTTAATGAACACTTACTATAAGGCTCATCTGAACAAGTGTGCTTAGATCAGATTCCTTCCCTTGGAGATGCTTAGGCAGGTATTGCCAGCTGCCTTTGCTTTTCGGAGAATACCATCCCCCTTCTGTCCACACAGATTTTCTCCAAGCGGAACGGTATAGCCATTGCCTGTCTTTTCTAGTCTGCTTTCTGCCTTTCTCTGATGATTGCACCATTACCATCAAAAGAAGAAAATTCCAGTGAAGGTAGTTGAGTTTAATAAGATCTTTTAGAACTAACACACACAAAAAAGATGTCCTATTCATTATAGGGGACTAGAAGGCAAAAGTAGGAAGCCAAGAAACACCTGGAGTAACAGGCAAATTTGGCCTTGGAGTACAGAATGAAGCAGGGCAAAGGCTAATAGAGTTTTGCCAAGAGAATGCACTGGTCATAGCAAACAATCTCTTCCACCAACACAAGAGAACACTCTACACATGGACATCACCAGATGGTCAACACCGAAATCAGATTAATTATATTCTTTGCAGCTGAAGATGGAGAAGCTATATACAGTCAACAAAAACAAGACCAGGAGCTGACTGTGGCTCAGATCATGAACTCCTTATTCCCAAATTCAGACTTAAATTGAAGAAAGTAGGGAAAACCACTAGACCATTCAGTTCAGTTCAGTTCAGTTCAGTCACTCAGTTGTGTCCGACTCTTTGCGACCCCATGAATTGCAGCACGCCAGGCCTCCCTGTCCATCGCCAACTCCTGGAGTTCACTCAGACTCGCATCGATTGAGTCAGTGATACCATTCAGCCATCTCATCCTCTGTCGTTCCCTTCTTCGCCTGCTTCCAATGCCTCCCAGCATCAAAATCTTTTCCAATGAGTCAACTCTTCGCATGAGGTGGCCAAAGTACTAGAGTTTCAGCTTTAGCATCATTTCTTCCAAAGAAATCCCAGGGTTGATCTCCTTCAGAATGGACTGGTTGGATCTCTTTGCAGTCCAAGGGACTCTCGAGAGTCTTCTCCAACACCACAGTTCAAAAGCATCAATTCTTCAGCGCTCAGATTTCTTCACAGTCCAGTTCTCACATCCATACATGACTACTGGAAAAACCATAGCCTTGTCGGCAAAGTAATGTCTCTGCTTTTGAATATACTATCTAGGTTGGTCATAACTTTTCTTCCAAGGAGCAAGCGTCTTTTAATTTCATGGCTGCAATCACCATCTGCAGTGGTTTTGGAGCGCAAAAGAATAAAGTCTGACACTGTTTCTACTGTTTCCCCATCTATTTCCCATGAAGTGATGGGACCGGATGCCATGATCTTCGTTTTCTGAATGTTGAGCTTTAAGCCAACTTTTTCACTCTCCTTTTTCACTTTCATCAAGAGGCTTTTTAGTTCCTCTTCACTTTCTGCCATAAGGGTGGTGTCATCTGCATATCTGAGGTTATTGATATTTCTCCCGGCAATTTTGATTCCAGCTTGTGTTTCTTCCAGTCCAATGTTTCTCATGATGTACTCTGCATAGAAGTTAAATAAGCAGGGTGACAATATACAGCCTTGATGTACTCCTTTTCCTATTTGGAACCAGTCTGTTGTTCCATGTCCAGATCTAACTGTTGCTTCCTGACCTGCATACAGATTTCTCAAGAGGCAGGTCAGGTGGTCTGGTATTCCCATCTCTTTCAGAATTTTCCACAGTTTATTGTGATCCACTCAGTCAAAGGCTTTGGCATAATCAATTCAGGTATGACCTAAATCAAATCCCTTATGATTATACAGTGGAAGTGAGAAATAGATTTAAGGGACTAGATCTGATCAACACAGTGCCTGATGAACCAAGAATGGAGGTTCATGACATTGTACAGGAGACATGGGTCAAGACCATCCCCATGGAAAAGAAATGCAAAAAAGCAAAATGGCTGTCTGGGGAGGCCTTACAAATAGCTGTGAAAAGAAGAGAAGTGAAAAGCAAAGGAGAAAAGGAAAGATATAAGCATAATAGCAAGGAGAGATAAGAAAGCCTTCCTCAGAGATCAATGCAAAGAAATAGAGGCAAACAACAGAATGGGGAAGGCTAGAGGTCTTTTCAAAAAAATTAGAGACACCAAGGGAACATTTCATGCAAAGATGGGCTCGATGAAGGACAGAAATAGTCTGGACCTAACAGAAGCAGAAGATATTAAGAGGTGGCAAGAATACACAGAAGAACTGTACAAAAAAGATCTTCACGACCAAGATAATCATGATGGTGTGATCACTCACCTAGAGGCAGATATCCTGGAATGTGAAGTCAAGTGGGCCTTAGAAAGCATCACTATGAACAAAGCTAGTGGAGGTGATGGAATTCCAGTTGAGCTATTTCAAATCCTCAAAGATGATGCTGTGAAAGTGCTGCACTCAATATGCCAGCAAATGTGGAAAACTCAGCAGTGGCCACAGGACTGGAAAAGGTCAGTTTTCATTCCAATCTCAAAGAAAGGCAATGCCAAAGAATGCTCAAACTACCACACAATTGCACTCATCTCACACGCTAGTAAAGTAATACTCAAAATTCTCCAAGCCAGGCTTCAATAATATGTGTACCGTGAACTTCCAGATGTTCAAGCTGGTTTTAGAAAAGGCAGAGGAACCAGAGATCAAATTGCCAACATCCGCTGGATCATGGAAAAAGCAAGAGAGCTCCAGAAAAACATCTATTTCTGCTTTATTGACTATGCCAAAGCCTTTGACTGTGTGGATCACAATAAACTGTGGAAAATTCTGAGAGAGATGAGAATACCAGACCACCTGACCTGCCTCCTGAGAAACCTATATGCAGGTCAGGAAGCAACAGTTAGAACTGGACATGGAACAACAGACTGGTTCCAAATAGGAAAAGGAGTGTGTCAAGGCTGTATATTGTCACCTTGCTTATTTAACTTCTAGGCGGAGTACATCATGAAAAACGCTGGGCTGAAAGAAGCACAAGCTGGAATCAAGATTTCTGGGAGAAATATCAATAACCTCAGATATGCAGATGACACCACCCTTACGGCAGAAAGTGAAGAAGAACTTAAGAGCCTCTTGATGCAAGTGAAAGAGGAGAGTGAAAAAGTTGGCTTAAAGCTCAACATTCCGAAAACGAAGATCATGGCATCTGGTCCCATCACTTCATGGCAAATAGATGGGCAAACAATGGAAACAGTGTCAGACTTTATTTTTTGGGGCTCCAAAATCACTGCAGATGGTGATTGTAGCCATGTAATTAAAAGACGCTTGCTCCTTGGAAGAAAAGCTATGACCAACCTAGACAGCATATTAAAAAGCAGAGATATAACTTTGCCAAAAGGCGATCCAACCAGTCCATCCTAAAGGAGATCAGTCCTGGGTGTTCATTGGAAGGACTGATGCTGAGGCTGAAACTCCAATACTTTGGCTACCTCATGCAAAGAGCTGACTCATTGAAAAAGACTGTGATGCTGGGAGGTATTGAGGGCAGGAGGAGAAGGGGACGACAGAGGATGAGATGGCTAGATGGCATCACTGGCTCGATGGACATGAATCTGAGTGAACTCTGGGAGTTGGTGATGGACAGGGAGGCCTGGCGTGCTGTGATTCACGGGATCACAAAGAGCCGGACACGACTGAGTGACTGAACTGACTGACTGATATGGGACTCTGGTTATTGCACAGTTCCTAGAGCATTTAGTGTATCAACATGAAAACCTAATCATTTTTGAGAACAGCGAGGATGGTTCTGAAACAACAAAATGGAAGAAATTATCCCCTGAAACATGGGAAGCACACTGAGGCATGGCTATTCTGGGGCACTGCCTGGTCAACTAGTCAGCTTTGCTAAGCATGTTGCTACCACGACTGCCCTCCCTACCCTCCTGCATGGTTTTAGTATCAGACAGTTTTCAATTGTCCCTCCTAGCTCTCAACATCCACAAGAACAGCCTTATATCACTTGGTCTCAGAGTTCCTCCATCTTCTAAACTCCAAGGACCCTTTTGCAAATCCTGACTTCCGTGCAATTCAACGGTCAATTATTGAGCATGGATTGTATGTCAGGAATCTTGCCACGGTTCCTGAAAGACAAAGCTGAATAAATCATAGTCCTCTTTTCTCAAGAAGCTCTTACTGTAGCAGGAGAGGGGAGCCCACACGGGCAGCCTGTCATCACATACAGGAGGACATGGAGAGCATAAGACTATCAAAGCCATGGCTCTTGGATGAGGCAGATCCAAGTTGAAATCCCAGCTCTGCCGCTTCAAGACTGTGGACAAATTCCTTATTCTTCAGCTTCTCCATTTGTAGAGGAAGCTAATAGTACTGACCATGCAGGGCCATTATGAAATAATGAATGAAATAATCCCTTACAGCCCTTAGAACAGTCCTGCTGCTGCCGCTGCTGCTGCGTCACATCAGTCATGTCCGACTCTGTGCGACCCCATAGACAGCGGCCCACCAAGCTCCCCCGTCCCTGGGATTCTCCAGGCAAGAACACTGGAGTGGGTTGCCATTTCCTTCTCCAATGCATGAAAGTGAAAAGTCAAAGGGAAGTCGCTCAGTCGTGTCCAACTCTTCGTGACCCCATGGACTGCAGCCTACCAGGCTCCCCCGTCCATGGGCTTCTCCAGGCAAGAGTACTGGAGTGGGGTGCAGGTGCCTTCTCCGAGAACAGTCCCTGACACATAGTAAACTCTAGTACAGTTGTCCCTGAGTATCCTCAGGGGATTAGTTCCAGGCCCTAATACAGTGATAGTCAAGTCCCTTATATGAAATGGCATAGTATTTGCGTATAACCTATGCACATCCTTCTGTATACTTTAAATCATCCGTTCAGTTCAGACTTTCAGTTGCGTCTGACTCTTTGCGACCCCATGGACTGCAGCATGCCAAACCTCCCTGTCCATCGCCAACTCCCAGAGTTTACTCAAACTCATGTCCATTGAGTCGGTGATGCCATCCAACCATCTCACCCTCTGATGTCCCCTTCTCCTCCTGCCTTCGATCTTTCCCAGCATCAGGGTCTTTTCCAATGAGTCAGCTCTTCGAGTTAGGTGGCCAAAGTATTGGAGTTTCAGCTTCAGCATCAGTCCTTCCAATGAATATTCAGGATGGATTTCCTTTAGGATTGAGTGGTTGGATCTCTTTGCAGTCCAAGGGACTCTTAAGAGTGTTCTCCAGCTCCACAGTTCAAAAGCATCAATTCTTCAGCACTCAGCTTTTTTTACAGTTCAACTCTCACATCCATACATGACTACTGGAAAAACCATAGCTTTGAGTAGACGGACCTTTGCTGGCAAAGTAATGTCTCTGCTTTTTAATATGCTGTCTAGGTTTGTAATAGATTTTCTTCCAAGGAGCAAGCGTCTTTTAATTTCATGGCTGCAGTCACCACCTGCAGTGATTTGGGAGCCAAAAAAAATAAAGTCTGACACTGTTTCCATTGTTTGCCCATCTATTTGCCATGAAGTGATGGGACCAAATGCCATGACCTTAGTTTTCTGAATGTTGAGTTTTAGGCCAACTTTTTCACTCTCCTCTTTGACTTTCACCAAGAGGCTCTTTAGTTCTTCTTCACTTTCTGCCATAAGGGTGGTATCATCTGCATATCTGAGGTTACTGATATTTCTTCAAAATACTTAATACAGTATAAATGCTATGTAAATAGTTGCCATGCATATGTATTCAGTAGCTCAGTCATGTCACACTCTTTGCGACCCCATGTCACTGTAACCCGCTAGGCTCCTCTGTCCCTGGGATTCTCCAGGCAAGAATATTGGAGTTGCCATTTCCTCCTCCAGGGGATCTTCCCAACTCAGGCATCAAGTCCGAGTCTCCTGCATCTCCTGCCTTGCTGGCAGATTCTTTACCACTGAACCACCAGGGAAGCTAAATAGTTACCAATATGTGGCAAATTAAAGTTTTGCTTTTGGGAACTTTCTGGAATTTTCCCCCAATTATTTTCACTCTGCAGTTGGTTGAATCAATGGATGTGAAACCCATGGATACAAAGGGCCAACTCTATAACTTACATATCAAGAAAGTAGGCTCAGAAATTAGAATACCACAGTTCAAAGCCTAAACCCAACACTTGCTAACTGTATCATTTAAGTTGCTAAACCTCTCTAGTTTCTTCACCTAACAAATGAAGACGGCAATAAAAATGGGTACAGTAGCTGTCTAAATAAAAGCACCAAGAAGAGCATATAACATGAAGACTTACATGTTGCTCTGGTGGCCTGCATACTCCTTTCCAGTTTGTCCCCTGCTGCGGTTCTCAGAAGCGCATCTACACAATCTCCAGGGATCACTGGAGCACTGTTTAGACACTGCTAATTCAGGGAAGGAACTGGCTCAGTTGTGTGTGACTGAAGTCAGATCCAAAAGACTTAACAGAATCAACAGATGTGTGTGGTCAATCAGAATGGAGGAGAACTCCTGCATTCTAACTTGGATAAGCTCTTGCCTGATGTAAATGAGAGTCTTGTCTCCACTGTAGAATATGGAGGTGACCGAGTTCTGAATAGTCCATAGATGCTATAGCTTAACTCTAAAAGGAGTCATGCAGAAAGGGTGCTGGATAAAATCTCTGGGTTTTACTGATGAAGCTTCAACCCTGAATCTCACTGTAGAACTTATTTCTAGTAAATAGGCAAAACCATGTGTGAAACAAGATGTCTCCTTCTCCTTAGGTTTCCTTCCCCTAGATTCCATCCAGACCTAAGAATGTGAAACAAAAGGAAGAAGCAAGAGGAAGATCTAAGAGTCTATACTGAAATTCCAAAGAGAGGACATAAGGAGAAAACCAAAAAATAAAGGAGAGAGAGAGAATCCAGAAGAACTTTCACTGGAAAAGGCAGTCTCATGGACCCCCACTCAGCTGCATAAAATGAATCTTGGGTCTGGAATTCTTCCTTATCAACTGCTAAAGAGCCCATACAGACTATGTCTGGTTTATTACCTGTGTGGGAAATCTTTCCTTGTTTTAATCTCAGTGAGTACTCTCGTCCCTGCTTAAACCACATGTGTCTCATGGTACCTGGCCAATCCTAACTGTTATGATGTCCTCTGAGGTGAGGGAACAGGGTTCCTTTCACTGCAGCATGAATGGGTGCAGTGCCTGACTAATTGCCCTGTGTGACACCTGGGAGAGACCTGCTAGCCATGGGGTACAGATGCCCACTATTAAAGCTGATCTCATTCTGCCTCTTCTCTGTGTAACTAAAATGCTGTCCCATCTAGGGCTTGACTGCATTGTATCTTTTTTTGGAATCTCCAGTCAATACTGAGATGCAATGGGCTGAAGTGTTTGGAGATATACCCTAGGATCCATCACCAGGGCTCGGTGCTCTGCTTGACACCATGCCGTGTGGACACCAAAAATTCTATCCCTAAGGACTGTGACCAGAGGCCTGATGGTCTAGGTCTAACCCACGTCGGTCCTCTGGCCCCTTCCCAGGGATGAAAGGAAAGGAGAGAGCACTGAGCTCCGCTTAGAGTTTGGAAGGTGACAATAAACTAGAGACTGAGGAAAAGAAGTGAGTTTTGATCTATTCTTTTTCAGTTCAACAAACGTGCTTTAAATGTTTATAATGTATGACACGCAATTCCATGAGACATGCATGCATGCTTGCTAAGTCTCTTCAGTTGTGTCCTACCCTGTGCGACCCTATGGACAGCAGCCCACCAGGCTTCTCTGTCCACAGGATTCTCTAGGCAAGAATACTGGAGTGGGTTGCCATTTCCGGCTCCAATTCCACGAGACAATGGTGAACAAAAATGGTCATGGACATTGCTCTCATGAAGCCTGTAAGTCCAGGAGAAGAGAGACAAACTAATGAAAGAAGTATTCAGCTAAATGTAAATTTACAACAGGGATAAGAGTTATGAAAGGGAACTACATGTTCTCCTAAGAGCATTTCATAAGAAGGCCTGGCCTGGTGGTGGAAGGCAGGAAGAGAGGCGGTAGATGAGCTGGAAGAAAAGGATGAGTTAATACGGAAAAGGGAACTCCCTGGGAAGGGGAGAGGAGGAGGGGTGATGCAGGCAGAGAAGTGCACAGGCTCAGTGGCCACAGAGAACTGAAAGACACCAGTGTGCGCAGTGCCCAGGACAATGAGAGGCTGCAGGAAGAAGTCAGGCCCTGCTAGGGGTTGTGGTTCATGGTAAAGACTTTGAGCTTCCCACTGGAAAACCAGTGAACTATTTTCAGTAGAGAGGTGACACGTTAGACTTGCATTTCAAAAGATGACTCCAGCTGAGTTCCGGAGAATGGATTAGACGGTGGCAAGAGTATGTACATGTAGAGAGAGGTTAACAGGTTATTTTGACTTCCAGTTTAAGGTGACAGTTTGAACTGTATTTACTTTCACTCCTTTCAGAAGTCCTAATAAAAAGTCAGAAACGGAAGTTTTACAGGATTTCTGACAAGAATGAAGAAGATAGGGTAGGAGACAGCAGCAATAAAACTTTGCAAGCCAGAAGCAGATGGATAGATTGTCATTTCTTTTGTGAATCCAAGAGGATTCTGAATTGACAGTGGAGGAAGCTAAGATATGACCTGATATTCAGCAAATAAGTTCTCAGAGGCTTAAGAGGCTTCAATATCTTCTGCTGGGGAAGGAGGTGAAAATAGCTGATTGAACAAAGTTTATAATGCACTGAAGACACACTCTTAATGCTCTTTCCTAAAGAAACCTGTCTCTCCCAGACTATACCCAAAGATCAAAGGTTTATTCTCTGGAGAGAGTACGACTAGGGGACAATGAGTATAGATGAGATCAGGGGCTTGATATAGAAAAGAGGATATCATGTCAATGATGAAATTGAATGATGAAACACTCTATTTCCCCACTAAACCTAGCAGCCAGACATAAATTCTTCAGGAAGAAGATTATTTCTGGGGAATTCGATCAGCACACGGCGGGAAACTACCAAGTGTGGGGGAAGAGTAAAGATGTTTTCAGACATGCAAGTTCTCTAAAATTTACATGTTATGCACCCTCTCAGGAAGCTGCTGAAGTATGTACTTTGCCCAAACAAGGAAGTGAACCAAAAAAGAGAAGATATATATAATCCACTAAATTTGAGATCTCTCTTTTCCTCTTCCAGCCTAATAGATTGCATATTCTCTTTAATCGTGGTTTACTCCCTTGAGGAGGAATCAGATAACACAGTGGTTAAGAACATGGGATGCCTGAGGCACTAAAAGCAAAAATAAACTAGTGAGACTAGATAAAACTAAAAAGTCTTCTGCACAACAAAGGGAACCATCAATAAAATAAAATGAAAAGGCAACCTACCAAATGGGAGAAAATATTTGCAAATCATATATCTAATAAGCTTGCTCCTTGGAAGAAAAGCTATGACAAACCTAGACAGCATATTAAAAAGCAGAGATATTACTTTGCCAACAAAGGTCTGTCTAGTCAAAGCTATGGTTTTTCCAGTAGTCATGTATGGATGTGAGTTGGACTATAAAGTAGGCTGAGGGCTGAAGAACTGATGCTTTTGAGCTGTGGTGTTGACTCTTGGGAGTCTTGAGTCTTAAGAGTCCCTTGGACAGCAAGGAGATCAAACCAATCAATCCTAAAGGAAATCAGTCCTGACTGTTCATTGAAAGGACTGATGCTGAAGTAGAAGCTCCAATACTTTGGCCATCTGAAGCAAAGAACCGACTCATTAGAAAAAACCTTCATGCTGGGAAAGATTGAGGGCAGGAGGAGAAGGGGATGACAGAGGATGAGATGGTTGGATGGCATCACTGACTCAATGGGCATGAGTTTGAGCAAGCTCCAGGTGATGGTGAAGGACAGGGAAGCCTGGCATGCTGCAGTCTGTGGGGTCTCAGAGTTGGACACGAGTGAGCAACTGAACAACAACAAATATCTAATAAGAGTATATAAAATATGTAAACCACTCATACAATTCAATAGGAAAACCCCCCAAATAATCAGATTTTAAAATGAGTATAAGATCTGAATAGACATTTTCCCAAAGAAGACATGCAGGTGGCCAACAGGCACATGAAATGGAGCTCAGCATCACTAATTATTCAGGAAATCAAAATCAAAATCACAATGGGATAACATCTAATATCTGTGAGAATGGTTATTATCACAAAGACAAGAAGGAAGCATTAGCCAGCATATAGAGAAAAGAGAACGCTTGTGCACTGTTGGTGGAAATGTAAATTGGTGAGCCATTATGGAAAGCAGCATGGAGGTTCCTAAAAAATTAAAAATAGAACTGTCATATGATCCAGCAATTCTACTTCTGGGTACTTACCTGAAGAAAATGAAAATACTAGTTCAAAAAAATGTATGCACCTCTGTGCTCATTGTAGAATTTACAATAGCTAAGATACAAAAAATGACCTAAGCATTCATCAATAGATGAATGGATAAAGAAATTGGGAGATAGATATATATTTATTTATTCATAATGGAATATCACTCAGCCATCAAAAAGACTGAAATCTTGCCATCTGCAATAACATGAATGGATCTTGAAGGCATTATACTAAATGATAAGTCTGACAGAGAATACCATATAATTGCATGATTTCACTTGTGTGGAATCTTAAAAAAAAAAACAGAGGTCATAGATACAAAGAACAAATAGGTGGTTGCCAGAGGCAGGAGGTGAGAAAAAAGGGTGGAAGGCTTCAAAAGGTACAAACTTTCAGTTATAAAATAAGTCATGGGGATATAATATATAGCATTTTGTGTGTGTGTGTGTTAGTCACTCAGTTGTGTCCGACTCTTTGTGACCCCATGGACTGCAGTCCACCAAGCTCCTCTGTCCATGGGATTCTCCAGGTAAGAACACTGGTTGCCATTCCCTTCTCCAATAGCATTGTGAATAGAATTAATAATACTGTATTGTATATTTGAAAGTTGGTAAAGAGACTAGATCTGAAAAGTTCTCATCACAAGAGAAAAATTGTACCTTTGTGTGGTAACAGATGTTAACTAAACTTATTATGGTGATCATTTTGTAATATATATAAATATTGAATCTTATGTTATACTTGTACACCTGAAACTAAAGGCCACGTGTCAGTTATACCTCAATAAAAACAAATAAATAAAATATAAATTATTTTCCTAAAAAGAGAAAAAAGAATATAGATGCCTGGATATTGCCTTGCTCTGTTCCTAAATTTCCTCATTTGTAAACTGGGGATAACAAGACCTACTTCAAAGGGCTACTAATAAAGATCAAAACCACTGGAGGAGAATGTGGCCCATAGAAAAGGTACTGAATATACTTAAAGGAGAATCATAGTCCCGAGGAAGAATTGAGGACTTTTTAATGAAGCAAAAGATGATTAAAGAAGCAAAGAAGACACTTATTCAAATAAGAGAATGATAAATATTATGGTATGGTGGCTGAGGTGAAGTCACTCAGTCGTGTCTGACTCTTTGTGACCTCATGGACTGTAGCCCACCAGGCTCCTCCATCATGGGATTTTCCAGGTTGCCATTTCCTTCTCCAGGGGATCTTCCTGACACAGGGATCAAACCTGGGTCTCTTGCATTGCAGGCAGAGGCTTTACTGTCTGAGCCACCAGGGAAGCCTGGTATGGTACGTGACTCAAATGTGAATAGCAGTTAAGTAGTAACAGTAGTGTAAAAACTGATTACTACTCCAACTGAAAACATAAAATAAATAATATATATTAGAAAGATGGAGAGGTTCAGAAAACGTGATAAAAAGCAAATCTTCATCTTTCATAGCAGGCAGACAATGGAGAATGCCTACGGTTGAAAAATTAAGTTTAAAATAGGCTGCTGCAGTAATTTAGAGGAGGGGAAGGTTGCACTTAGGGTGACAGTGATGACAGAGATTAAGAAAAGTAAGATTTCAAAGGCTATTTGGACAATAAATTCAAGAGATATTTAGAAGATAAAAACCAAGAAGTCTTGCCAGTGCGCCGATATGGTAAGTTGAAGGAAAGTAAAGCATCAAAAGCTACCCCTAGATTTTTGGCCTATTTTATAGTTTGATGATTGCCATCAACTGAGATGGAGTACACTTAGAAGAGGGAATGTTTGGGGACTGGGGAAAGGGGTGGAGATCATGAGCTGTTTTTGGACATCTGGGTTTAAAAATACTTCATTCCACCCAAATGGAGTTTTTCAAGAAAACAGTGGAAATACTGATTCAGAGCTCAGAAAAGTTATTTGTCCTGAATTTACAAACATATGTTAGTCATCTGCAAAAAGTAGTCATTGAAATCTTGGATATAACTTTCCCCAGCAGGGGAAAATCAAAGAATGAGAGGAGTCAAAAGTCTACAGCTGAGACAGTAGGGATTCCATATCTAATGGTTTGGTAATGGAGTCAGAGAGCAAGAATAACCAGAAAGTTTGTTCTAGGAATAACCTGGAGGAAAACCAGAAGACTGTTCTATCATGGAAGTCAAATTCCGTTTAGAACATACTAAATGTGAAAGCAGCAGTTGTTTACATCTAGTTGTTTATAAGTAAGAGTTTGGAGATTGGGAAAGAGTACAGGACTCACCACACAAGGTGCCCCAACTGAAGGATCTTGACCTAATTCCTCTTTGGACCACAACCTCCACTTTTGCACTTTGAATTTGGCCTTCATATTCTTTGCAATATTTTAATTCATTAATCCTCTCATGGGCTCACTTGCCTTTTCCTTTTATTTATTAATGCCCAGGAAGGCACATCCAGGGATTCAGGAGCACGAGTAAAGAGTCAGGGTTAAAAGCATGGGCTCTGGTGTCAATTGCCAGGGTTAGAATTATGATGTGAGTGTGACCCTAGAAAATCACAGATGTTTCTATGCCTTGGGTTTTCTCACCTGTAAAGTAAAGGTGATGATAATGGCTCCAATTTAGTGTTAAATGAGATATTGCAGTGCCTGGCACATTGAAAGCAAGCGATTAATATCAATTATTTCAATTATTATCCATGGTCCTAACTCCCACCAGCATACTAGAAAATTCCTATAAACTGAATTTCTACTTTAGTTTTTTTTTTTCAATTTGGTGAAAAGCCTTTATCTGCCCCAAGTATTTTCAATGTTCCTTTAATGTCACCATCCACCCAACCACCTAAATCAGGAAACCTGGGAATGATCCTTGTTCCTGTTTCTTTACTTCCTCCATCCAAGCCTAAAATTCTCACAATAATCCCTCCTAAAACAGCTCTTTCATTTATCTTCTCCTGCTTCTCCCTTCTTCCCCTGCCCTTGGACCCTAGATTTCTGCTTTAACCTTCCAAGGCATCTCTATCTCTAGAGGTTTCCATATGCTTTTTCTCTAGGATATTTTCTAAAATGAAAATCTGATCAACAGTAGAAGACACATAACAAGCATTTAAGAACCTTCATTTTTATTTCTTCCTGCCTTTCAAGCTTCATCTCCTGCCACTGACCATACACCCCCCACACCTCAGGCATGCTGACATACGTGTCATTTGCTGGTGTGCCTGTTCACTGGTGCCTCTGGTTCTGCTCTGGTGGAGCCGCGACTTATCCTGTCCTTTGTATCTTCACTGATCTCCCTCCTTCCCAGTAAGGCAGGGGTAATAACATCTGCCAGTTGCACAGTCTCAAAGACAGCATTCGTCTCAAAGTAATTGTTTCTGTGTCTGCTTCTCTACAAGATTATGAAGCCGCTGAACAAAAGCACCAGGGATAGCTCTTGTCCCCAACAATGTCTACTCATGTATGTGTACGCTCAGTCACTGAGGTGTGTCCGGACTCTATGTGATCCTGCGGACTGTAGCCCGCCAGGCCCTTCTGTCCATACAATTTTTCCAGGCAAGTATACTGGAGTTAGTAGCTATTTCCTCCTCCAGGAGATCTTCCTGACCCAGGGATCCAAGTAGATCCATGTGCTCAACACATGTTTGCAAAATTCTCCACCAAAGATGAGCTGCCTTCTGACTTCTCACCTCAGGCTCTCTTCCCTTGTGATTCTGCTTCCCTGGTGGCTCAGAGGTTAAAGCGTCTGCCTCCAATGCGGGAGACCCGGGTTCGATCCCTGGGTCGGGAAGATCCCCTGGAGAAGGAAATGGCAACCCACTCCAGTATTCTTGCCTGAAGCATCCCATGGACTGAGAAGCCTAGTAGGTTACAGTCCACAGGGTTGCAAAGAGTCGGACACGACTGAGTGACTTCACCTTAACTCTGTTTAGGGATTCAAATACACAATAGTCTTTGGGATACTCAAAATGATTTCCATTTCTGGTTCCAAACTCTTCATCAAGCCCAAGACTATCACATCCATTTTTGTTATATCTCTCTACCTGAGTAGGCAACTTGCTCAACATAATCAAACTACACTCATCTTCTCCATAAACTATTCATTTTGACCCTAGAACCTTCCTAACCCTACCCTCTATCTGCTCCCACTCCGACATGATTCAGCTTTGTAGTTAAGATCTAGACTTGCTGCCAACTTTCAACTCTAGATGATTCCCCTTCCAACCAATTATCTACTCTATCTTTTCAAAGAATTTCTCCCTTTTACCTATGTTCTTTACTTAGAAAACTGATCTTACTCAACTTCTCTAATCCTTAGTCCTAGATTTCTGGATGGCTTCACTCACCTTTCTCTCTTCTTCTAGTCTGAGAAAGAATGACTCTCTTCCGATTAGGTGGTCTTCCTCCGAGTCTTGGTGGCTCAGATGGTAAAGCGTCTGCCCGCAATGTGGGAGGCCCAGGTTCAATCCCCGGGTCGGGAGGATCCCCTGGAGAAGGAAATGGCAACCCACTTCAGTACTCTTGCCTAGAAAATCCCATGGACAGAGGAGCCTGGTGCAGGCTACTGTCCATGGGGTCGCAAAGAGTCAGACACGACTGAGTGACTTCACTCACTTTCCTTTCCTCTCCACTAATAGACATATTCTTCTTATCCTAAGCAAAAATTAAAGTTGTTTTAGCTCAGTCCCTTCTTTTGCTTTCCTTTCATTGTCAAAATAATCTACATCTGTTGGTTACTCTTTCTTAGCACTGCTCTGTGACTTACTTCTGCTCTTATCGCTGTAATAGAGCTGTGCTGTAAAAGACAAATAATGATCCCCTAATTGCCACATCCAAAGACTTTTTCTCCATCCTCAGCCCCTTGCCTTTCTGTAGCATTTATATTGTTAGGACACAGGGCACTGTGGTTAAGCAGCCCTGAGAGTTAAACTGCCATAATTTAAAGTTACCTCTGTAGATTGAAATCTTTGTATTTTGGTAAGTTTGAAAAATCTCCTTGTTGCTCCATTAATCTTCTATAAAAAGAGATGAGAATAACGGTATAGGTTTCATAAGGTTGTTGAGTGGATGATAATTTTGGTAAGGCATGTTGCAGTGCCTATCTCATTATAGATGTTCAATAAGCATTCACAACTGCGTTTGAACACACCCTTTCACCTTTGGGGGGTAAAGTTCTTCCTAAGCTTATTTAAACCATGTTCTTCTTCTCATCCACTTCTATGTATACCTCTTTAACTTCTTAGCTGGGTGATATTGGGCATGTTTTTAAGCCTGATAAATGGAGATTATTACTTATTCATAAAAGATTGAAATGATGCATGTAAGAAGTTTAACTTTAGCATAACATCTGGCATTCAGAAAACACTGGCTTTCCTGACTAAAGAGACAGAGAAAACATCTCTGATTCAGTAACTTTCCTTCTTCTTGTCTTAAATCTGAATGTTGATTTCTGGTATAAGGCAATCACAGGGCAACTAGGAGAGAAAAACCAAGAGAACTGCAGAGATGACCATCTGATATCATTGAATAAACATCAGCAGCCCCTATGTCAGAATTTTCATGTTTGCTTTTGTTAAGCCATTGTGAACTGGCTTAAGCTATGTGATTTTCTATTACTTGCAGTGAAAATATTCCTAATGATACAGTCCCAATTTATGCTTCACAGTTTAAGCTAACAGTCTTTCTATTATCCTTCTAGGCAGTTTATGAAGATGAACCCAGAGTATCCACAGTTATTTTAAATGTAACTACATCTATTTTGAATACTTCTGCTACAAATAAACTCTCTATTTAGCTCTTTGGGAAAGATGGTTTTTAGGTGAAATGCCTGAAGGTCTTAGACATCCATCGTTCCCCTGCCTGTGGTGTAAAATGGCAGTATCATCTTGTTAACTAAAGACAACAGGTTTGCCTACATATACAATATGCCAGATTTTTTTCTCTAACTATTCCACTAAGAAGCCACTTAGTAGATTGAAAAGATAACACGTTTTGGAGTTGGACAGATGGAGATAAAGTTTGGTTTCACCACTTCCTAAAATATAAGTTTTTTAATCTTCAGTTTCTTTGATTATAAAGTACCCAAAAAAGGGGGGATAATATTCCTGCAAAAGGTTATTATGAAGAGTTAACGTTAATGCTGCCAAGGGCCTAGCATAGTGCACAGTGTGGAACACAAATAACCTGCTCTTTTACTGCTTCAATTATATAGTAGACAGTGAGTAAATATCACCACCCTGAAGCCTCTCACAGAGCATTAAAAAAGACGAGTTAAAATTCACCCATAAGAAGCTTTTGTAGATTAATCTCAACTATTCTGACCATACCCTTTCTGAGCTCCTATTAACATTTGTACAGTCATATGTTTTTCAAAAATTATTTCAGATAAGTAACTTCTACTTCAAATTATAGACTCTAACAACATGGTAATTACTCAAAAACATTTTTTATAATGCATATTTAAGGAAGAGTTTTCAGAACATACACCTCTTTCTGTCATAGATATTAGTGACAGAATGAATGTTGGTCTTTTGCAGATGGTCACATGACAAATACTAAGCCTAAATATGGTTAATAAATTTATCTAAATTTTTTAGACATATTTTCCCACAGGTACTGAGAATATTATGTGTGTGTGTGTGTGTGTGTGTGTGTGTGTATTCTCCTTAATAGTAATAAAGTCATTTCAAGGTATACTGATGAATAAGGTGGTTTCAAAATATGCCAGTTTTATTGGGGAGGAAGGACAAAATAAAACAATAAAACAAATAGAATACAACAAAAGCAGAAATGAAATTTAAATATTAAGAAACAATTTTTTCTTTTATGACCCAGAAACTGGCTTTGAAGGTAATTCTAAAATGTTTTGGGCCCAACAGCCTCTAAGAGTGCCCATTTTGAAAGACAACAATCATGTATGTGTATATTTGACTTAAACAATAGATTCCTTCTTTATTTACAACTGGACTAAAGATCTCATTTTATGAACATGATTTCTATGCTCAAAACAAAGAACATAGAAACACACAAAAAAGGTCTGTCAGGAAAGATCTTTTTTCAGTGAAGTGAAAGTCACTCACTCGTGTCCCACTCTTTGCAATCCCATGGAGTGTAGCCCACCAGGCTCCTCCATCCACGGGATTTTCCGGGCAAGAGTACTGGAGCGGGTTTCATTTCCTTCTACAGGGGATCTTCCTGATCCAGGGATTGAACCCTGGTCTCCTGCATTGCACGCAGATTCTTTACCAAGCCACCAGGGAAGCCCTCTTTTTCAGTGCTTGAGCCAATCGTCCAACATTACATATTTCAAATCTGTGGTTTTTTCCCCTACTTTTTGGACAAGTGTATCTTGACAAATACATTATTGGGTGTGTCCTTTAACATGAAAATGACCATAAGTTTTATTGTAAATATCATTTAACGACTTAATGAAACAATACTTTTAATTTGTGTGATAAAATCAGATATTTTCTTGGCTGCGGTTACCTATTTCGAGACTTCTGAAATTGATTTCCCGTCCCGGAAACGGGTCGCTTCATAGAATCTGAAGTCTGGTCGTGCCTGCCAGGCTACAGGGTTAGCTTGCCTCTAACTGATGCTTTTGAATTGCGGTGTTGGAGAAGACTCTTGAGAGCCCCTTGGACTGCAAGGAGATCCAACCAGTCCATCCTAAAGGAAATCAGTCCTGAATATTCAATGGAAGGGCTGATGCTGAAGCAGAAGCTCCAGTACTTTGGCCACCAGATGTGAAGAACTGACTCACTGGAAAAAACCCTGATGCTGGGAATGATTGAAGGCGGGAGAAGGGGACGACAGAGGATGAGATGGTTGGATAGCATCACCGACTCAATGGACATGAGTTTGGGTAAACTCCGGGAGTTGGTGATGGACAGGGAGGCCTGGCGTGCTGCAGTCCATGGGATCGCAAAGAGTCGGACACGACTGAGCGACAGAACTAAACTGAACCGAACCCGTCCTTTCCCAGATCGTCAGATTCCCGCAGCTTTTGGTAACCTAGCAACCAGGAGAAGCAGGCCGACATTTCCGGAACACCGGGGCGCCGCGATCCAATCAGCTCTGCAGAGTCGCCGCGGAGGCTGACGGGCCGCGGGAGACGGCCTGGCCGGCGGCGTCTGCACCATGGCGACGGGAGGCCGCGGGCCTGTAGTGGCGATGGCCGCTCGGTCCACTCTGTCGGCTGAGAGTGTGACTCTGTTCCTCTTGCTGGTCCTCCCTCGCGTCTCACAAGCTCAGACCTTCTTTTTCCCTTTCCGGCAGCCAGAGACGTGCGGCCACAATCAGTACTTCGATATCTCGGCGCTCTCCTGTGTGGCGTGTGGCGCCAATCAGAGGCAGGATGCCCGAGGTGAGACGGCTCCGGACGGGCCCTGGCCAAATGAGCAGCCCCGCCTTGATGCTGTGTCCAGATCCCGGCCCCGCCTTGATGCTGTGCCCAGATCCCGGCGTTGCTGAAACATCTTTTTTTTTTTTTCTTTTTTCCTGCGGAAAGAATGTTTCAGAAAGGTTAACTGCCAACGCCTGAAAGGAGGGTCTTGAAGGTTTGAGGCTTAAACACACAACGGAGGAGGTTGGGGAAACCTTGAGTCGGCTACCCGCTAGGCCTCGTAATGAATTTCTTGGCTCCAGTCATTCAATCAGCGGGCCCTTAGGGAGGCCCCTGGAAGCTGACTACCTAAGAAAGCGAAAAGGAGAAGTAATCTTTGGGGTCGCAGAGAGTCGGACAACCAGGACTGTCTGAGGTGCTAAGAGCAGGTGACAGGACCTGTTTGGGAAGGAATGCAAATGAGCGCTCGTAAACTTTGGTAGTTTTTTTTTTTTTTTTTTAATCTCAAATCTAGAAATGTAGAGCTGGAAGGGACCTTAACCATTTATGGTCCAGCCTTCTCAATTTATGGATTAAAAAATGGAAGTCCAGATGAGGTCGTCACGTCTTCTTTGTCCTGTAAATTGGAGACAGGAAGAACTCCTGTATCTCTTTGCCCTCTGCCCTCTGTATTTCCACTATACAAAATGTCCATAATAGTATAGATTTCCTTAGTACTTAGCCCTTTCATTGTTGAATATTTCTAATTCCCTCCAAAGTATCTTTATAATAATTTTTTTTTTCTTGAGATGTTCATCATTCATCCTAGTTGTCCTTTGAAACTGCTCAGGATAAGATGTTCCCCGTATTCTAAAGTCTAGGATGTTTTTAATCTCAGTTTGGTCATCCATGGTATTAACTTTCTGCCATCTTGAAATTTGATTTGTCTTTAAGTCATTGTGTAGGACAAGTCAGGCTTCTCAGGTGAGGAAGTAAGAAGAAAGCATTTCCCAGACTCATTCTATAAAATGTAAGGTTCATAGTCATGCACCCTGTTATCATAAGCATTCTACTACATGGATTCCTATTAAGTATCCACTTAATGCCTTCTTAGAGAATGCTGTCCTTACCTAGCCAGCAAATTGAATAGTGATTATCTTATAAAGTTTACTTTAATCTTTCCAAACAGAGGAAAACAGTGATTTATCTTGGTAACTTTCCTAATAAGATTTTGTTTTGACAGAATTTGAATTCAGTGAGTATATGTGTATGGTTGGGTGAAATAGACATGTAAAATCTCCCATAGCAATTAGTCAGTAGTTTGGTTATTAGTTTAATATTTATAATTTAATAATTTATTTATGCTTGCACTTAAAATTATAGCAAACACAATACCTAGTGTATGCCAGACACATTGTAAGATATAAATATAACACTTTAATATGCTAATAATATGACTAATTTAGTACTTATATTAACCCCACAAGGTACGTACTGTTCCTAATTGGAAGCCAAGGCACAGAACAGTTCCTTGCTCAGGGTCACAAAACTAAGCAGCAGAATCAAGGTCAGAACCCAGGCAGTACTGGCTCCACTGTCTTGCTCTTAGCTCCTGCTTCTCAAGATCTTAAGAGTTATTAAAATTTTCCTATCTTGGAATTTTATTTATCAAGGTCAAAATTGGCTCTTCTTTTTAGGAACTTCATGTGTGTGTTCACCAGGATTTCAGATGATTTCTAATAATGGAGGACCTGATATTACTTGTAAAAAGTGCCCAGAACACATGGTATGGAGTATTTATTTTTTTAAAAAATCTTACTGTAAAAAATAGCAAATATCATTTTTTAAACTGTAATTTAATGCTGTACTCTAATATTTTCCCACAGACTTTAAAATTATTAAGCCAGCTTTGTTTTTACTAGAGTAAATTTTGGGAGATCGGTGAAATTTTGCATACTTGGAGAAAAATAAAAAGGTATTTTTAAAATCTGAAATTTAAAAAAAAGCCATATTTTGTTTATTTCTATTTCATAGAGAAACTACTTTATAAAGGAAAATAGATGAATGAATGATATATAGAGTGAGTTCAGTGTCTTAGACTTACTGTGTCAACAGTTTTACATAATGATTCATGTTCATAATGATACCTGAGTGATAAGTTCATCAAATGCCAATTTCATCACTAAATAAATAATACCTGATGCTGTTTTATTAATCATTTCATTATATCATAATTTTTGGAAAATTAATGTATTAATAGTTACTATATATGATGATTCTTGATTAACAGAAATGTATCTTCAATCATTTTGAATAATAAAGAGTCTTAGTGTGGCAATTCTAACTTTCATAGTAATATTTCTTCTCATTTTTTTTCAAAATGCAATATTACCTCTTCTCATTATTGTATTTTAAAAAAATTTAATCTGGGAATTTAATATTTACCATTTGTCCTGGTTTATGACTAGTACTTATAGGTTTAATGATCATTTTCATACTTGAAGTTTTAGGAAATATTGACCCTAGCTGAATTATGATGAGCAAAAGCTACTAATATGAAATGGTGCCAAAGCAGACTAATTTTTCAGTGATGTTACTAAGCTTGGGGGCTTCACTGATGGCTCAAGTGGTAAAGAACTCACCTACAATACAGGAGACACCGGAGATGCAGGTTCTATCCCTGGGTTGGGAGGATCCCCTGGAGTAAGAAATGGAAACCCTTTCCAGTATTCTTGCCTGGAAAATCCCATGGATGGAGGGATGGGAGAATCAGATATGACGAAGCACACACACACACACAACTAAGCTATCATAATTTTTAAATAGTCCTATATGTATATATGTATTAACAAATACAGGGGCATTTCTTGATAAATCCATTCTTTTCAACCAAAACTTACCATAATTTGTGTCATTGTTTTGTTATTACCATTGTTTTCTATTTATTTTGTTTATATCCATGTTTGTAATAAAATTACTGTGTTTTTACCCCAGGCTTTTTTCTAAATCATGCAAGTCCAGTTTTGGATGATGTCATATTTTATCAGAAATCTTTACTAGTACAAACTATTAGTGGATTAAAAAAGATCTCATAATTTAAACAACTTTAAGTATATTTATTTACCATAAGATTCATCCATTTTGTATCATAACTTAATTGCTAAAAGCTAATTACTTGAATTTTAAAAAATTAGAATAATTATTTTAGAACAGGTAAGGCTAAACTATTAATTACCTATTTGTAGATTCAATACTGTTGAATTTTGTTGCATTTTATCTTGGTAAATTGAAAAACTGGATGACAATATTAATCATGGTAATAAAAGCTCATTTGAATTGAAAATCACAATGAAGAACTATTGCCTTTAGTTCTTAGTAGTTAATAGTAGTCAGTACATAGTTATAATATATAGCTTAATGTTAGAATATAAACACAAATTGTCTTTCCAGGAAATTTTTATGTAGCTCATATGTGTATAATTTATTTACATAATGCCTACTAATTATACCCTATTGTGACTTTTTAAACTCACATGATCAGTTAAGAAGGAGAACATTAATTAAGAAAGGGGAAATAATTTTTTTTTTTTCTTAAATTTAGAAAGGTGTTACTGAAGATGGCTGGAACTGTATTTCTTGCCCTGGTGGTTTAACTGCAGAAGGAAAATGCCACTGTCCCACTGGCCATATTTTAGGTGAGAAGTAGATTCTAGAATGTGTCCTTCTAGACTTTTTTTTTTTTCTGTTTTTAATGTATACATTGTAACCACAGGAAATATAAGTGCTATTTTTTCTGTAGCTATTTCATAGGCAAAGAATGTTCTCTAGCGCACTCTTTTCAGTTAATGGTATGATTAAGATCATACCATTTAGATCTGCCTCATTCTTTTTAATCCACTCCATGGTATTTTATAACTTTTTGCTATTTTAAATATTTAGATTGTTTTCTAATTAGTAATGTTTTGATGAATATTCTTATGTACATAATCAAGTGTCTCTGTAGGTTAGGTATCTAAAAATGAAGTTTTAGTATTATAGAGTGTGTGAATTTATAATACATACCACCAAAAGCCCTCTTAAGTTGAGAAATTTACCATAAGTCTGTGAAAATACTTGTTTCCCCAAACCCAGTGTAACAGGAGTATGCAGGTAAGAGGAAAGAAAATTTTTTAAGGAAAATATATTAATTTATGATGATGATGATGATTTGGAAATTTCTGTATTATTATTATTTTTAATGTGGGAATGGGGAAGGCTTCACTTTTCAATACTTTATGTAAGGTGTTGACATACGTTTTGTTCTAACAAGTTGTTTTGAGAATTATTGGAATAATTACAAGTGGGTTTTACTAAGTGTATAGAAGCTTATATATTGATTATGAATTACATCTTATTGTTTCTAAATTGTTTAGTGGAAAGAAATGTTAATGGAACATTGTTGTCTCAAGCAACTTGTGAGCTCTGTGATGAAAGTGAAAACTCTTTTACAGTAGCAAATGCTTTAGGAAACAGGTAAGCAGTATGCTGGGTGCTGTCTTCATTAATATCTTATTTACATATTCCTTAGGCTAGAAGTAGGCATTAACAGGTAAAGAAGCTGAGGTCTGAGAATGAGACAGAATAGGATTTAAATGGGCTTCCTAGGTGGCTCAGCTGGTTGAGAATCTGCCTGCATTGTGGGAGACCTGGGTTCAGTCCCTGGGTTGGGATGATCCCCTGGAGAAGGGAAAGGCCACCCACTCCAGTATTCTGGCCTGGAGAATTCTGTGGAATGTATAGTCCATGGGGTCGCAAAGAAGATTTAAATCTTGTTTCTGTCTCTTGCTGGTTGTTTGACCTTTGTTTGTTAAGCCAGTGTTCTTGTCTTCAGAAACGGGACATACCATCCACTTCATAGGCTATTATACCACAGCTCAGAAACATACTTTACATACCTAAAGTTTTTAGCTAAGTACTATAGAGTAAGTGCTCAGTAAAAGGTAGCTATTTTTAGCTATTTTTGTTTTATTATTGATATTATGTAATTTGCACATATCTATAATATATAGTATATAATAATAACTTTTATTTGCAATCTACTTATATTTTCTAGGTACTATATTTATATATATTATTGATTTTATTTATACCTTGCCTTTTAATACAGAGTAGTATATACTTTTGATATGTTTACTTTATTGCAAGTAATTACTTAGTTGAATGAACCTATTCTAATCTATTAAGTTAGAAAGACAAGCCCTCAGTTAAATTAGAGCTAGTTCATTAACGTTTTAAAAATAATTTTTGTTGTATTGACAGGTGTGTCCGATGTGAACCAACATTCATTAATACCAGCAGGTCCTGTGCATGTTCAGAACCTAACATTTTAGTAAGGCTAATTACATTGATAATATATATATTTTTAAATTGAATTGCTGATATTCTTACATAAACTGTGTTTTTTTTTCTTATTTATTTATGAAGACAGGGGGCTTGTGTTTCAGCAGCACAGGGAATTTTCCTCTACGTGTGATTTCAACTGCACGTTATGGAGAGCTAGTGAGTATGCTTCAGTTTTTTTGTTCTAGTGTTAAGGATATTTGTGCTTTTCTTCCTTCGGTAATTAATTTGGGGCTAAAATGAGCTTCAGTCCATTGTTGCCCAAATTGTCATAGGTTTGGCCATTAGCAGCCCTTTGAGTTTGTTCCTATGTCTTTTGGACATAACTGTATTTTTCTTGGAGCATTTCCTGTCTGGCACAACAAAATTTCCAGGCTCATCTTATACTTTTCCTGCTTCGATCCTAGAAACAGCTATTTCTCTGAGAAGCTCTTAAGGATAATATTTAGAAACAAAGATTACCATGCTTAGTATGCCCTCATTAGCAGACATAGCTAGAAAATATATACACACATTATGTATAGACGTGTGTGTGAGTGTGTGCTCAGTTGCTCAGTCGTGTCCGACTCTTTGAGACCCCATGGACTTAAGCCCACCAGGTTCCTCTGTTCATGGAATTTTCCAAGCAAGAATACTGGATTGGGTTGCCATTTCTTACTCCAGGGGATCTTCCTGACCCAGGAATTGAACCCACTGCTCTTGCTTCTGCCACATTGGCAGGTGGATTCTTCACCACTGTACCACTGGGAAGGCCATGCGTATACATACTCAGATCTATAAATGTTTCTGTGTTTATCTTATTGTTTTATGTAATTTCTAAGAGAAACATCTAGTCCTCTATAGTAATATATCAGACAGTCAATAAAGAATTTCCAAATATTTGAGTCAGTGTCTTCACATTCCCTTTCCCCGAAGACAATGAGCTTACATCTTGGTTTGTTTTTCCAACTTTAATTTTGAAAAAACTTTATTGCAGAAACGTTAAAAAAAAAAAACAAACAACAAAGACCATGACTGTGCATGGATCTTTTACTAGTTTAACCAATTATTAATGTTTTGCCAAATTTGCTTTCTCTCTGTGTATGTAAACATGCATACACACACATACATTCATTTTTTTTTCTGAACCACTTGAAAATAGGTTGTAGCTGTGTAACATTTTACTCCTAAATATCTTGTAGCTCCTAAGGAAAACAGCATTTTTCTGGTATCACACCTAAAAAGATTAATAGAATTATTTGATATACTATTCATATCTAAATTTGCCTACTTATTTCAATAAAGTCTTTTATCCCTGCTCTCTTTTTTGGCAAAGGGACCCAGGATCAGTGAAAGATCCCACATTGAAATTAAATCTCTTCAGTCTCCTTTAATTTAGAACAGAGATCTTTATCCTGTTTTGCTTTTTGGATTATTTTTTTCTTTTCTTTTTTTTTTTTCTTTTATGGTCATTGAGTCTTGCAGAGTCAATGCCAGCTTTCTTGTAGAGCATCCCAGAGTCTGCATTTTTCTCATTTTTTTCTTATGATTAGACTCTGTGAAACATCGTTTTGGAAAAATATGACATGGGTGCTGTGTATAGCCCATTGTATCATAACATGGAGCACATAATGTCAGGATATCCAATTATTGGTGATGCTAAATTTGACTGGCCGGGCATGGTGCTGTTTGCCTTTCCTCCCCCTTGTAAAGGTACTGTGACTAATAAGTTAGTCTGAGACTTTACTGTGAGACTATATACATATCCTGTTTAGCAGTCATTGATTAATCTTATCTGAATCAGTTATTAAATTGGTTCTATCAAAATGGTTTCACAATTTTATTGTTCCTTTTTATATTTTTAAGTTAGCAATCCTCTGTAGAGTGCTCTCTTTTCTCTCTGTGCTTTTTTCTCTTTAGCTTCACTGCAAACCCCTGGTATCACTAGTATGTTATGGACTGTCACTGTTATTCCTCTTTTCGAAGCTCAGTTCGGTTCAGTTCAGTCGCTCAGTCGTGTCCGACTCTTTGCAACCCCATGGACTGCAGCACACCAGGCTTCTCTGTCCATCACCAACTCCCGGAGCTTGTTCAAACTCATGTCCATTGAGTCGGTGATGCCATCCAACCATCTCATCCTCGGTCGTCCCCTTCTCCTCCTGCCTTCAATCTTTCTCAGCATTAGGGTCTTTTCCAATGAGTCAGTTCTTTGCATCAGGTGGCCAAAGTATTGGAGCTTGCAGTTCAGCATAGGCCCTTCCAATGAATATTTAGGATTGATTTCTTTTAGGATTGATTGGTTTGATGTCCTTGCGGTCCAAGGGACTCTCAAGAGTCTTCTCCAACACCACAGCTCAAAAGCATCAGTTCTTTGGCACTCAGCTTTCCTTATAGTCCAACTCTCACATCCATATGTGACTACTGGAAAAAGCATAGCTTTGAGTAGATGGTCCTTTGTTGGCAAAGTAATGTTCTGTCTAGGTTGGTCATAACATTTCTTCCAAGGAGCAAGTGTCTTTTAATTTCATGGCTGCAGTCACCATCTGCAGTGATTTTGGAGCCCCCAAATTAAAGTCTGTCACTTTATTTTTATTTCCATTTATTTCCAACAATTCCATTGTTTCCCCAGCTATTTTCCATGAAGAGATGGGACCAGATACCATGATCTTAGTTTTCTGAATGTTGAGTTTTAAGCCAGCTTCTCCACTGTCTTTGATTTTCATCAAGAGGCTCTTTAGTTCTTCACTTTATTCCATAAGGGTGGTGTCATCTGCATATCTGAGGTTATTGATATTTCTCCTGGCAATCTTCATTCCAGTTTGTGCTTCTTCCAGCCAGCCTTTCTCATGATGTACCCTGCATAGAAGTTAAATAAGCAGGGTGACAATATACAGCCTTGATGTACTCCTTTTCCTATTTAGAACCAGCCTGTTGTTCCATGTCCAGTTCTAACTGTTGCTTCTTGACCTGCATATAGGTTTCTCAAGAGGCAGGTCAGGTGGTCTGGTGGTCCCATCTCTTTAAGAATTTTCCACAGTTTGTTATGATCCACACAGTCAAAGGCTTTGGCATAGTCAGTAAAGCAGAAATAGATGTTTGTCTGGAACTTTCTTGCTTATTTGATGATCCAGTGGATGTTGGCAATTTGATGTCTAATTCGTCTGCTTTTTCTAAATCCAGCTTGAACATCTTGAAGTTCATGGCTCACGTACTGTTGAAGCCTGGCTTGGAGAATTTTGGGGCATTACTTTACTAGCCTGTGAGATGAGTGCATTTGTGTGGTAGTTTGAACATTGGCATTGCCCTTCTTTGGAACAGGAATGAAAACTGACCTTTTCCAGTCCTGTGGCCACTGCTGAGCTTTCCAGATTTGTTCGGCAGTGGCCAAATTTTCAAAGCTCAAATTGTCCCAAATTTGGACTTCCCTTTGGTATAGCTTCTGTGTTATTTTAACATGTCTCCTTCAGTCTTCAGGCACTACTTTGGTTTCTCTATACCATGTTCCAGGCTCAACCAATAATTATAATTTTAAATTGTCACATAATACTCTAGTTTATGCATTGAAATTCATGTAATTGTATGTCTATTGAATATTTAGGTTTTTTGTTATTAATATTGCTGTTAACCATTTTATGCACATAGATGTGTTTTTCCTTTTGGAGAGATTATTGACTTAAGGCACATGTCCTAAGTGTTTTTAAATTCCTGGGTTAAAAGTATGTGGATATTGTTTTATAAAGGATCATGCAGCTTTATCCTTGGTATTTGTCTGTGGCTTCATTTTGCATGCATTTGCCAGTACTGTTGTCAATACTTTCCATTTTTACTAGGTTTTTTTGTGTGTGTTAGCCAATGTTCTACACATATGTTTTTTTCTAACAAAATGAGAATTTTTGCTTGTTGAGGAGATGAAAATAGTGACTCATAATAATTTTATTTTAGATTTCTTGGACAGTTATGGTGCCATATTTCATATAATTTGGTTTTATCACCTTTGTCCATGTTCAGAGAATTTACTACGGATGGTGTTTCTCAGTGTCTCATTTTTAAGCAGGATATGCAGATGAGCTTTACAGCAGTGGTTCTTAACTAGAGGGAGGCCTGTATCTGCAGTTTTCAGAGGATGTGTGTGCCTGGGTCTCATTCTAGAGCTTCTGATTCATTTGGTTTAGAATGAAGCCAGGCATTTTCTGTTTTCAGGAAATTCCACAGTTGATTCTGATATTCATCATTGTTTGAGAATCACCACTTTGGAGATTTTAAATCTTAGTTTCTCTGTGTATCCCCAATCTCCTGTTGCTTAGAAATCATTCACAAATATTTCTTTTTTATTACTTGCAATTTAATACAGTGTAATAATCCTAAATCACCAAATGTTAACCAAATCTGTCAAGATCTAATTTTTCTTTTATTCTTTTGCACTTTGATTTTCATTTTAGTGAAATGGGCATAATAGGTTTTTTAATTATTATTATAAACATACTTTATTTCCTTGTATCTTTTCTGAGCGATGTGATTTTGTAATTCAGTCCTACTTGTAATTACTGACATTGGTTGGAACTAATTGTTTTATTCTTATTAGAGTCTATTTTTCTGATAACACTGGGAAAGTAATATTAGTTATTTCCCACTCAGCAATGTGCACAGTAATGTCTTCCTAAGGGTGTAGGGTTAAGGAATTTCTATTTAAACGTAAAACTGAAATTCATCTTTTTGTTTACAGGGCATATCTTTCACTTCAGAATGGTTTGCAAAGTATTTGCAGTCATCAGCAGCTGCTTGTTGGGTATGTTTGAATTTCTAGAAAACAGTTTTTATTTCATTTCAAAGAAACTATGGAACCATTTTTTTCCCCAGTTAATAAAACTTTTCTAAATAGATATATCTCCTTGGTCATATTCTATTAAAACCCTTTCTAAGTGGACTGAAAGAGACTAATAAAGAATATGTTATTCATTTCACACTTATTATACATAAATATGTCCAGACTTACTTAGCTGAAATTGAATGTTAGGGGAAACTGATTTGTACTATCATTTAGTAAATGTTTGTTGATGACCTACTGTATGCCCGGCCCTGTTCTGAAATCTTTTAAGTTATCTATTTTAGGAAAAGACAGAGAAAAATCCCGTGTGGAACTGTAAGTAATTGTCAGGTGATGCCAAGTGCTATAAAGACAAGCAAATTGGGATAAAGAGCATAGAGAGTAGAAGGTGGGCCTAACTTATGGAGGATGGTCAGGACAGGCGTCTCTGAGAGTATGATATTTGAGCCAAGACTTGGAAGTGGAAGTGAGCCATGAAAATATCTAGGGGAAGAGAATTCTAAGCAGAGACCACAGTAAGTGCAGAGGTCCCAAAGCAGGGGTTCTCTGGCATATTCATGCTAAAGAAACAGGAGGGAGACCTAAGTGGCCAGATCAGTGACCAGGGAAAGTGGAGAAATGAGTTGAAGGATAAAGGGAGTGACTATAAGACCTAGAGTTTACTGGAAGGGGTGCAGAAGATTTTGTGCAAAGGTACGCAGTGGTTGGCGTCAGGTTTTGAAAAAGATCATTCTAACATGGAAAGTAGGTTTTGTTAGGGCAAAAACAATCAGGGGGAGCAATTAGGAGGTTATTAGAGTAATCCAAGTGAGAGGAAATGGACCTTTGGACAAAGGTGGTTCCATGGAAATGAAAGAAGTGTTAAGCTTCTGGATATATACGTTTAAAATTGAGCCAACGAGGTTTAGTGATGAGTTGGATATGAGAAGGGAGAGAAAGAAGATTACTGCAATGATTTTTATTTGAATAACTGTAAAAACGAAGTGGTCTTTTCCTGAAAGAGAAAATTGAGAAAGACGTTTGAGGATCAAACTCCGCAGATTTTGTTGTTCATAAAACAAATTACTTAAAATAGATTAGCTTTATATGCAATAGATATAAAATAGATTAAATAAAATAAAAATAGGTTAGATTTCTATTCTAATATTAGAAACCAGTTATTATTCTTTCAAATATAATTATTTCATGTAACAGTTTTTTTAAATGTCATGTTGTAGGTTTTTAGTTGGTTCTTCTTCGTTCAGTTGCTTGTCTTTATATTTTCACCTAAAATTTCAGGTAAAATTTATAAATTATTAACCTGCCATATGGAAAGTTCTTTTCTGCTTTAATTAGAGGAAAGGTATTAAAAGCAAAAGAATATCCAAAAAAAGAATTTGCAGAATTCAAATTCTAAGCATAATTAAATTAAAACTAAGCATAATTTTTGTATCAACTTTTGTTTAGGATATTAAAGTCCGTATATTTCTTTGTCATTGTTTTCCTGTAGGTGTATGGCAATCTAACATCTTGCCAAGCTCTTGGAAATATGTGTGTAATGAACATGAATTATTATGACTCCTCTACTTTTGATGCATGTGGATTGTTTCAGGTTATCTTTGAAAATACTGCTGCACTGGGCACTGTTCATTCTGTTTCCTTTTGGTAAGGTTATTCTAATTAATGAACCAAATTTGCAAAATTGGTCATTGTGACCAAATTCAGTGCAATTACTTTCACAAATATGTACTAAGACCGTTCCCCCAATATTAAAACAATTGTGATTGTTTATAGGAGACAGAATCTTCCATGGCTGTTTTATGGAGACCAGCTAGGATTAGCACCTCAAATACTTAGTACTACACCTCTTCCTACAAATTTCAGTTTTAAAGGGGAAAACCAGGTACAAATCTCTATATTATTGAAGGTTAACTACATTTTGATTTATAATTTTGAAAGGTAACAAGAATATTACTAGACATAATTCTTGATAGATTTAAAAACTTTTAGTGACCAAACTAAATCTAAATATTAGCTACTGAGGAACTAAACAGTATAGAGTCTAGTTTTCTTACTTGAGTGTCTGGATGCCTCTGGATTGTGTGTTATGGCAGCAAGAAGTACCTGTGGGTTGGGAGGGGTTTCATCACCAAACACAAAGCCTTTTCTGTCCTATATCTCCACATTTTTCAAAGGGCTGCCAAAGATTGAGTGGGATTCTATGTGTTTCCTCAGCATGTCACAGGTCCAAATTCTTACCTTCATTTCTTTGACCTTCTAGAATGAAAGAATAGATTATTTCCCCCTCTATTCATCCCCCATTTGCGCACACACACACTCATTTAACAGGTTTGGAAAGAAGTTATCTGTCACTGCCTCTCAATTCTGAAGTAATAGTTTTTGTGCAAAAACCCAATCCATTTATATTAAGTGTGTTTAATCAGAGAGATACACTGATTAATTTTTCCTCAAAGTAATGATTGATGAATTCAATATTTGGTCTCTAGAAAAAGAAAAGATCATTTGGCAATGAAAAAATTTGTATAGACTATTATATATACTCTGAAAGTCTGAACTCTGAAAGTTTTTATAGACCGTTATATATATATTCATAGACTTTCAGAGTATGTGACATTATTTTATTCTTGTTTTTCTGTAAGCAGAATACAAAACTGAAGTTTGTTGCTGCTTCCTATGATGTGAGAGGAAACTTTCTCAAGTGGCAAACTTTAGAAGGAGGGATTTTACAGGTGAGTATGATTCTAGAGAGAATCCCTAACGTGTTATTTTTGACTGAGGCAAAATGAGGAAAAAACTAGATTATTGCTTGAATAGAACATCAGTTTGCTTGCTAGAGTTGATTTTTCTTGTTTTAAATTGGAATTTCTTAAAACTAAGTTATAACAGAGATGCCCCCTTAATTTTTCACTCCCTTGATAACATTAAATAAGTATTATATAAAGTATATATCCATGTTAAGTCTTGAGAACCCTTAACTATAAGCAAAGAAAAGATTCGTGAGACATATTTATCAGTTGTGTTCTTTTGTTGTAGCTTTGTCCAGACACAGAGACGAGACTAAATGCTGCTTATTCCTTTGGAACAACTTATCAACAAAGTGTAAGTTGGAACTATTTTAGGCAGTCTACATTTTGGCTTTATTTTTCACATCAGCAATAATTGGAATAATTATTGAATTTTGAAATTAGTAATTTTTTGTGAAAAGAAAGTGAAAGTGAAGTCGATCAGTCATTTCCAACTCTGCAACCCCATGGACTGCAGCTCCTCCATCCATGGAATTTTCTAGGCAAGAGTACTAGAGTGGGTTGCCATTTCCTTCTCCAGGGGATCTTCCTGACCCAAGGATCGAACCTGGGACTCCTGCATTGTGGGCTACTGAATAATTTATGAATGATTTTTATTAATATAATCAGCATGAAAACAGTACCTTGTCATCCATAGAGTCTTAAACATCATAATTGTGTATTTGCTTCTGGCATATAGGTCTTAAAAATAATCCCTACTTTTGAGCATTTTAGAATGAAGCAGAAGTACTTCATTTTAAATAAACAATAAAGTGTTATCACTGCCTCCTCCCTCCACCCTCCAGTAACAAAATGCTTCCTTTTCTCTCTCTCCATACTCGCCTCCCTCCCTCCCTGACCTTCCTTCCTTTGGTAATGCATTTTAAAACTACAGTATGGGACAAAGCAATATTATGAGCCGTTAAACATTTGAAAGACCTTCAATAGTCTACAAAAATACTTCTTGATAAAATGCTTATACACACACCAGAGAACAAAACTGTGATTCCAGCTTTGTTAAAACAACAAAAAGCACCACTGGGGAAAACAGATGAGAAAAAGAAACATTTTTAACAGTGGTTATCTCTGGATGGTGGGATTACAGATTATTTTCTTTCTTTTCTACATTTTCCAGATTTTCTATCATGAACTTGAATTTGCTTTTATTATCAGAAATGACTTGTGTTACTTTAAAGAACTGATGTGTGTCTACTTTGGGCCAGAATAGTCAATACTTTTTAAATGCCACTGCTCTGTCCTCAGCATTTTATCATTTTTATCTCATCTGATCCATGAAATAGCTTTGTAAAATACATACTAGTTGTGTTTTGTCGATGAGGAAATGTTGCTCAGTAATATTAGGTAATTTGTTCAAATTCTTTCATCAAGTAAATGTTCTGTTAGGCTTGAAAACCATGGTTTTTCCGTCGAACACAGTTGCCTCTCAGGGAGTTCACAGCCTACTAGAGAAAGCAGCTATATAGACAAAGAATTGAAAAGAATGTGATGTGTTGGTCTATAGATATGAACAAGGAACTGTGTTGGTTCGAAGAAGTGTCCTTAACAGTTCCTAGGGAAGTTCAAAAGGCTTTACGCAGTGAGTGACGCTTGAGCCTGCAGAATGAATATCAGTTTCCCAGGGAGCACAGTGGGGAAGGGAATACCAGGCAGGAACACCATTTGCAGTGTCAGAGAGATGTAGAATAGCATAGCATACTTAGAGACTAGAAGTAGGTTAGTGTGACTGAACCAGAGACAAAGAGGAAGCAGTGGGAGATAAACCTGGCACTATTAAGGGGAGTCAAATCATAACCAGTGTTTATCCGGAGAAAGAGTTGGGACCTCACCCCACAGGATAGGAGTTTTTAAACCTTTTTATTGCTATACAGTTACAGTTGAGAATGAATGTATAGCCTCTACAGCTGGGTTGTAGGACAAGATTCAGGTGATTCTTTACTGTTATTTTGGCCCTTATAAAAGAATCATATATAGTATTCATGTTTTAAAAGATGTATGAAAATGTGTATAAACAGTATAGTTGGAAGATACTTTTACAATTACAAATCTTTTAAAGATAATAAATATGCTTTCTAACTTTCAATTTGGGTACTTTTATTTTTAATTTTATTTTTCAGTGTGAGATTCCTATCCCTAAGATCTTAACTGACTTTCCCACTCCTACATTTTATGATGTGTACCTTGAATATACTGATGAGAATCAACACCAATACATTTGGGCTGTGCCTGTGTTAAACTTAAATCTTCAGCACAAGAAAATGTTTGTGAACCAAGGTAAGGCATCCATACACACCACTCTTTCTCTGAGCTGAAATCAATAAATAAGTCAACCAACATAGCTTAATAAACCACAGATTATAAGAAAAGTCATGGATTCTCTATGATGGTAAGCTTGTTTGTTTTTTTAAAATATTTATCTGTTTGGCTGCACCAGGTCTTAGTTGCAGCATGTGGGATCTCAGTTCCCTGACCACAGATCGAACCTGGGCCCCCTGCCTTGGGAGCACAGTGCCTTAGCCACTGGACCACCAGGGAAGTCCCTGACTGTAAGGTTTTATGTAGCATGCCCCACAGTAAAACAGTAAGGTTGTTGGTGTATTTACTCAGTGTGCTTAGTCACTCAGTTGTATCTGACTGTGCAATGCCATAGACTGTAGCCTGCCAGGCTCCTCTGTCCATGGGATTCTCCAAGCAAGAATACTGGAGTGGGTTGCTCTTCCCTTCTCTAGGGGATCTTCCCGACCCAGGGATCAAATCTGTGTCTCCTGCATTACAGGCAGAGTCTTTACTGTCTAAACCACCAAGGAAGCCTTATTTACTAAATATATCAGGCTTTTTATTAAGAAATTTTATCATTCCTGAAAGTTTATCTTGAGAAAAACAGTAGAACTATAACATCAGGGCTTCTTCAAACCATCCTTGAGCTGCTTTTTGGACAAATTAGTTTCTTTTGTTGTTTCTCATTTTATAAAATCCTATTTATTCAGGTAATTTGCAGGGAAAATCCTTCCAAACTGAGGAAAAGTCCAGACAATCAGAAAACATTCAAGTGTAGGTAGGGAATGCTATTAGTAGGAGTTTCTCACAGCAGGAGTTGTTTTTGCAACCATCTTATTAAAGTGTACTAATTTTATGTTTTAAATTTGTCTAGTAATCTTCACCTTGAGTGCCATCTTGAACAATTGAAAGTATTTTTTTAAACCCATCTTTTTTTTTTTTTAATTGATAAAAGACAGTAGTTCGGGCAAGTGGCTTCTGACTCGGCGCATTTTCTTAGTGGATACACTAAGTGGAAGGGAAAATGACTTAGGAAGCCAGCCAAGATTAATTAGAGTCGCCACCCAAATATCACTGAGGTAAACAAATGTCTAATTTACTGAATGAGGCTTGGAGTATATGGAAAAATGTCATAGTGAAAGTGTTGACCTGTAATTGTCAGATGAAAACAGTAAGAACACCTGAACTGGAATGATACATAATGTGTTCTTAGATGTCTATATAGATTGGGATAGACTAATAGAGGGGATAATTACTTCAGAAGGGCTTCAAGAGTTTGCCAAAATCCATGTCCTAAGCCCCACTCTAGACTTGCCAAGTTAGAACGAGTTGAGAGGTGGGGAGCAGTGAAGATCCACGAGCTGATGGGGCTGAGTTAGAGCCCACCAGATGATTGCAGCAGGCGGGCCTCCCAAGGCTCCATCTCCTTCAGCACCCGCTGCTCCAGGTTGGGCCTCGTTAGTTACCAGCACCTCGCTGTTCCTCGGATACTTGGACGATGGCCTGCCTTAGGGTAGTGCCATGCAGCCCTCACCGTCTCTTCTCCGCTGTGAGATTCCCATCTCTGACCTTATCCGGCTTTCCCACTCCAGTACCTTATGATGTGCACCTTGAATACACCGATGAAAGCCACACCATCATCTTTATGGTGTTTCAACATACACTGCTTTTCCATTGTTTTTTCATTTTGATTTTCATGACAGTCTTCATGAGGTAGGCAGTACAGAAGCTTTGTCCTAACCCTTTCTGAAATCTACCTGTGCTCTTTTTAGCATTCCCTCAATCTGCCAGTGTAGATTCCCCAGTGAAAATGAAGTTGAAACCAGCCAGGTCTGACTTTATACTGATGAAACCATGCTGGCCGCTGGTACTTGGCATTTTCCTTTCTGAGTTTACAGATAGTATGTTACTAATTCGTTGAATTCAGCAAAATGTACCCTATTATATGCCACAAATAGTACTAGATATGACACGTTATCTTTAAGAATTCATCTTTTTTTTAGTATTTATTTTTATTTTATGTATTTATTTGGCTGTGCCGGATCTTAGTTGTAGCACGTGGAATCACTAGTTGCGGCATGTGGGATCTAGTTCCGTGATCAGGGATTGAACCTGGCCCCTGCACTGGGTGTGTGGAATCTTAGCCACTGGACCACCAGGGAAGTCACCAAGAATTCATCTTTTTTTCAAAATCAGGATATTATCTGCCTTTCTCTAGGCATTACTTTAAGTTCTCAAAAGTGGTATACAGTACTTCATTGATTTTGTTTGTAAACTTTGTAGGGCCTAGATCAAGAAGTGTTTTTTGAGGGTGTATTTTAATATAAAGTTTTGACCACTTCAGATAGCCTGTGTTAGTACTGTTAGTTTACATTTAACCTTTTCTAGTTTTTAATAACTGCTGGTTCTGAGATCACCAAGACTATGCATATCACATTCAGAAGAAACAGTAAATTAAATGTTATGTTTAAGGGCCTCAGTGTATTTTTAACTGAAAATGAATTTTCTTTTAAACAGCATCCACCTTGTACCCAACACAAAAAATGGAAACATTTACCCTCCCTTAATTACCATTGTCTACAGTGATGTTGATATCAAAGATCCCAACAGCCAGTCTGTGAAGGTGAGCTCCGTCTTGGGCATTGCCTGTCTATGTGTTAGTGTGGAACTGAGAGAGTTTTCATTATGATCAAAAGACTATTAGTCCTTTTCAGAGTTTTAAATAAACATAGCACTTTATATAGTCAAGACAGTTATTTCTTACTAATGGTGAGCTCTTATGGATTCTGCATATAAAAAGGCAAGAATTAAGTTTGTCAGCGGGTAGTGTCACCAGCCGCTGGGCCTCCCTGTTCTGGATGCCAGGACATGCTGAGCCATATGGCCTCTCCTCTCATTCTCTTTGGCCACCTTGCTTCTGTTAAGATTTTGCCTCTTTGCCTAACTAAACCAGGAACTCAAACCTTAAGTGGGCATGTGTGTTTCTCTTCTCACCAGTCTTGCCCACTTGATAGAGACATACTTAAACAGGCAGAAAGAGAATCTAATTTTTAGTTTTGTAACTAGTAGCACTAAAGTGAGATAGAGAATGCAGTTTGGACCTACAACCAGTCTTCTGACTGTTTCCCAACTCAGTTAAACTTAACCCCAGAACCCGAGTCCTCCCCTGCCTAGAAGGGTCTGTGTGTGGAAGTGAGACCATGTACACACTGAAAGCAGGCTGTACCAAAGAAGGAGCCTGGCAAAGGCCGAGCTCTGCCTCACCCTGCGATTGAAGCACCCCTGCCTGAGGAGGGGTAGATAAGAGCAGATGGAGGTCGGGACCAGAGCTAATCCTTCTAGACTTCTTCCTCATCCCCTGTCTCCTCCAGAAGCATGACAGTTGGAAGGTGAACATTCCTTACCTCCCAGACTCACTGATAGCTTTTAATTTCCACTTTTTTACTTTTCTGAATTTTAATATTCTAGTTCCTCAGCCAGAATTTTTGGCCTCTCTGTTGAGCTTGTACTTCTACTCTGCTACTGTTGGGTTCAGGCTTTCATAAAGCGAAAAGTAGGCACACAATATGACTTCGAGGTTTCACATCCTCATTTTTATTACCTGATTTGATGTTAAAATTCATTTCTGTTGCCTGAATTTATATACACTGTAATGAGAGGAGAAAATCCAGGAACGTGCTTAGTAACAACAAAAGACTGCCTTGTTTAAATTTTCCTGGAAGGTCATTTTTGGGTAGTTAAGAGTATATTTATCTTAATATAAAACACTTCTGGGTGTTTTCTTTAAATATTTTTCTTGTCAAAAATATATCTAAACTGTTTTGACAAATTGGAAAATAAGCGATAGGAAAAAAGTTGAGAGAATCATAAAACTATACTGAGGAAGCCCACCTCAATCATTCTAATTATAGAATGCACAGATTTCATCATTTCTTAATTTCTCATGACAGCTATTGTAAAAGTTCTACATTCATTTTGAGCATCCAGCTGTATTTCTGCTCTCTTACCGTCTCTGCAAATAACCTATCTTCCTGTTTTTCTGAGCAGATCAAAACCATCCAATATGAATTCCCTCAGATTTCCTCTTTAATACTTCAGTATCTCTGTTTCATTATCTTTCTTGACTCTGGTTCCTATTTCTAAGAATAAAGGACCCTTCCCACTTTCTTAAGTGATTTTCAACCCTTACTTGTTTAGGATATCTTCTTCTATTTAATTTTGTATATTTTATTATAATATATTCATGTGTATTTTCTCATGTTTCGCCCCTGACCTTTTATTCAGCCAGCTTCTCTGCTGGTTCCTTTCCTTTGCCTTTCAGGTTGCCCCATCTTAAAAACAAATTAGCACAACCAAATCATAAAATCTTCTGTCAACTCTGCCAACAATTCAGGCTGCTATCATGTGTCTTTCCTTGATTTCCCAACCATTTATTCTTTTGTCATTTGCAGTTTGGGTCCTGCCATTTTGCTTCTTTGAAAACTTCTTTCATGAAGTCAGCAAGGTATTCCACATACACTGGCTTTTTTCTTTGACTTTACACTTACACAGTTGACCCTTGAACAACACAGATTTGAACTGCATGGTTCTGCTTATATGTGGACTTTTTCTTTTTTTATAACTAAATATGTACTGCAGCACTCCTCAAAGCTGGTCCAGTTCATGGATGTGGAGGACCAACTCTAAAGTTCTATCTGAACTTTTGACTGCATCAGAATTGGTGCCCCTAACCCCTATATTGTTCAAGGGTCAGTCGTATAACAGTTGACTCTTCTCATGACCTCCTCCTTCTTGACCCTGTTCTGTGAACCTGGTAAGACTTAGGTGTCTTCCCTCTCCTATTTCTCATGCTACTGTTTCTCTTAATCCTTTATGATTCTTCTCTCTCCTGTCTCTGTATAATTGTGTCCCTAAGATTCTTGTTTACATCTTTGATTAATTGGCCTTCTTCCTATGTGATTGTTTAGCCAGTTGCTGAACTCTTGATACACAAGATAGGTCACATGCCTCAGTTACAGAAACCTATCAGAAAATGAAATATGATTAATTTGACTTGACTGCTGTTAATGAACCTAATCTACCTTCTAATGAAACCCTCTTTCTTTAATATATGCTCTAAATGGTTATTTAAAGTAGTGTGGGTAATTCCCCAAAGTTTATTTATTTATGTATAAGTAAAGGTCAACTCTAGTAATATTGATAGTTTAAAAGTATGATATTTTTGGTAAAATGCAGCTGTGAATGTATTTTTATAGTAAAAATAGGTTTGTATCATATAACTTCAGTATGGCTAATTTGCTTTCTTTTAAACATCAGGTTTCTTTCTCAGTCACATACGAAATGGATCAAAGAGAAGCACAAGTCCAGACAGATGTGAGTTTCTTTTAACCTGTGAAAATACTTACAGTATATTTTTTAATTAAAACAAAAATTTTTTACATATTCAGGAAAGTTGTCAAAATAAAGAGATTGCCACATATCCCTCACCAAGTCTCCCTTAGCGTTAACAGCTTACGTAACTGTAGTTATTGTTGTTCAGTCATTAGTCGTATCCAACTCTTTGCGACCCCGTGGACTGCAGCACGCCAGGCTGCATACTGTAGTACTGTGGTCATAATCAGGAAATTATAGTGATGTAGTCCTGTTAACTAATCCAGGCTTTCCTGGTGGCTCAGTGGTAAAGAACCCACCTGCCAATGCAGAGATGCAGGTTCGATTCCTGGGTTGGGAAGATCCTTTGGAGAAGGTAATGACAGCCCACTCTAGTATTCTTACCTGGGAAATTCCATGGACAGAGGAGCCTGGCAGGCTTCAGTTCATGGGGTCACGAGGAGATGGACACTATTTAGTGACTAAACAACAACAAATTAACTCATGTAAATACTCTTTGGATTTTACAGATTTTTTTCACTATCCTTTTTCTGTTTCAGGACCCAACCATCGAGTGTGTCTTTAGTTTCCTTAGGTCTCTGACGGGTCGTCAGTCATTCTTTGTCTCATGACTGACCCTAACACTGGTATTTTGTCCTTCAGTTGCTTATCTGGTATTTTCCCATGATTAAATGCAGTTTCAGCATACATACCATGAAAGTGATGTTATACCCTTCTCACTGAGCCATATCAGAAGATACTTGGTGTCAGTATATCTTATTAATGGACTTCCCAGGTGGTGCTAGTGGTAAAGACGCTCCTGCCAATGCAGGAGAGATAAGAGACCTGGGTCCCATCCCTGGGTCAGGAAGATCCCCTGGAAGAGGACAGGGCAACTCACTCCAGTATTCTTGCCTAGAGAATCCCATGGACAGAGAAGTCTGGCAGGCTACAGTCCATAGGATTGCAAAGAGTCAGACATGACCAAAGCTACTTAGCACACACCTATCTTATTAATAGTGATGTCAACTTTGATCGTATGGCTAAGATGGTATCTGCAGAGTTCTCCATTGTATTTTTCCACTTATAATTAATAAGTGTCTTGTGGGGAGATACTTGAGATTATACAAATCTCCTGCTCCTTATTATTCTTTTGCCCTCTAATTTTAGCATCCATTGATAATTCTTGGCCAGTAAAAAATATTACTGTGATATTTGTCTGGTGGTGGTTGTGTTTTTCCATCATTTCTTCTATATTGATTAGAATTCTGTAAAAAGGAATTCTCCCTTTGTCCATGTGGATTTATTTATTCATTTATTATTAAATCAGTATGGGCTCATGAATATTTATTTATTCTAGTAATTTTAATTCGTTACCTTCTATTTTCTTGCCCAAATTGTCCCAGATTTGTTCATTGGGAGTTTCTTTAGTTTGGCGCCTATGTCCTTTTAGTGTACCTTCTAATTTTTGAGCCTGTTTTGAGTACTTTGTTACTTTTTATTTACAGTATCTTTGAACACAGATGAAATTGCATTATGAAATTACATAAATCCCAATTTTTTTTTTTATTTTAGATTGCTTTAGGTGTGTTGGGTGGACTAGCTGTTTTATCATCTCTTTTGAAGACAGCAGGTTGGAAGAGACGCATTGGGAGTCCCATGATTGATTTACAGGTATAATCACAGGACTTTTTAAAGTATATTTTTATCTTTTGACTATTTTATATCCTTCTAATAAGACACAGCTAGCGAATGAGTAAAAAGTTGCCCCAAGTTTCTCTGGGGTATATGACTAGGAGACGTACATGACTAGGGAATGTACCCTTGTTTTCCCGCCAGTGTGCACCACGGCTGGTGGCCAGTCTGCACCCACCAGCAGTGGTCTCCTTGTTTCCTCGCATCCTCACTAACACTTGCTGTTTTCCCACCCTTTTCCCATTTTTTTGCTGATCTGGTGGGATTTAATTTCCATTTCTTTGATTACTCTTCATATACTTTATTAATCATTTGGGCTTCCCCTTCTGTGAACTTCTTATTTATACCACTTGCTCATTTTTCTACTGTTTCCAATTTTTCTTGTTTATTTAAACAAGTTTTTTATATTTTATTTTATTTAGTTTTTTTTGTATTTTCTAAATGTAAATCTTCTTTTGGTTTTTGACATTGAAGTTTCTTCTCCAAGAGTAAATCCATCTGTTATTTTATCTGTCTGTTACTTTGTTTAGTAGAAACTCTTGATTTTAATACTGTCAAATCTGAGTAGGTTTTCATATTATGGTGTGTGCTTTTAGGATCTTGTTTGAGATATCCTCCCCTATGTCAAGATCAAAAAGATTCTCCCATATTTTATCCTATTAACTTTATGGTTTCACTTCTCATTTAATTGTTTTTATGTTTGTTCTTGTTTTTATTTTCATCTGTCATTTATTATTACTGTAAGCCAGGTACTTTTTTAACCTTGACATGTGTAATTCCTTTAGTCCTCACAATAGCTCTATGAAGTTAGGTATCATGGTCATTCCCATTTTATACGTGCTGAAATTGTAGAGATTAAATAAATTTCCTATTCATTTAATTTTTACCGTATCAAAGTAATAGGTGGTATTTCCATCGAGAAAGGCTTATAGTAAACTGGTTTGTGCTGGGTTATCTTCCTGTCTCCAGAGCTAATGTGCCTGGAAATCAGAGGAGGGGGCTTGATTTACTGTTTGGGGAGTCAAGAAAGGTATCCAAAAGAAGTGAATTTTAAGCTGGGTTATCAATGCACTATCTAAGTTTGAACAAACTCTTGGAGATAGTGAAGGACAGGGAAGCCTGGCATGCTGCAGTTCACGGGGTTGCAAAAGTCAGACACAACTTAGCAGCTGAACAGCAGCAGCAGTCTTTGCATTCCACAAATAGTCACTGATGGCTTGCTGTCTGAGTGCCAGATGCTCTATGAGGTGCTGGGGGGTGTGATAATGGGCAAAGGGAGACATGGTCTCTGCCCTCAGAGCTCCAGAGAGTTTGCCAGAGAGAAAAAGAGACGAATATCTGTTGAAATAATGCTCATTTCATTCCCCAAAACATTTGGGATTAATTTGTGGAGTGGTTAATTATTGAGCAAGTTGTTGGAACTGACAGATGAAGCTAAAATTTAATTTTGGCCTAGGTTGTAAAGGAACTTGTGGATCAGGAATTTACATTTTAATGAGGCATCACTGTACATTTTTAAGAAAGAGAGTGACACAGTCCAATTTACATTTTAGAAAGCCAATTCTGATGGTAGTATGGAGGGTACGTTGGGGAGAAGGATTCCAAACGTGAAAATTAGAAAGCGATTCTAAAGTTCTTAGTTGGTGAAAGATGAGAAGGGTTGAATAAGATAGAAGTTATTGGAAATGGATCAAAAGGTATCTGGGAAGTGGCTGCAGTCAGTCCTTCTGACTGATCCATGGATACATGAAATAAGAGCTTCTCAAGCTTGAGAAACTGGGTTGATAATAATGTTATTAATAATAATATGTTATTAAAGTAGTATAAATAGAATGAGTCTATAACAGCTGTGATTCTCTTTTTAAATTGCAGACAGTTACGAAATTCTTGGTGTACTATGCTGGTGATCTGGCCAATGTTTTCTTTATCATCACTGTAGGAACAGGTCTTTACTGGCTTATTTTCTTTAAAGTAAGTGATTTTCTGAATTTAACCTTAGTGCCACAACCTGAATAACTTGTAAGCTCTCTTTATAAAGCAACTGTTTTTACTTAAGGGTGTTTCTAATCAAGAGTACTGGGGCAAGTGCTAAACTCACTGTTCCCTGAGTGTGTTGTATTTATTTTATGCTTTCTTTGGGTTATAAATTGTGCCTAGTAAAAACCTTGTGTGGTCATACTTAGCAGTGTAATTTTCATCACAGGCACAGAAGTCTGTCTCTGTTTTGCTACCAGTGCCAGCTCAAGAAGAACGCTTTGTTACTTATGTGGGATGTGGTTTTGCTCTGAAGGTAAGTTTCAAAGCACAGGTTACTGAATTTTAAAAGTCTGCTTAAAAAAAAAAGTCTGCTAATAAGCACGTAAGTCTTCCGAGTTAAAATGCTTTCAAAATCTTTGGTGTAAAATTAGTTGAATTTTAGAAGAAGGTATGAATTGTTCTTTTTTACTAGGAAGTCTGCATTTATTTATAATAGGTATCTCATTCTGAAGATCTGCCTTAAATAATTTTTTATTATTTAATGTAGACTGTTAATCAAGAGTGAACGGTACCACTCTGGATAAACTGCTGAACTCTTAGCATTGGTTCTCTCTGCCTCCACATTCCTTTCCTCCTCTTCCCATGGGAGCCCCCGCTCCTTGCTTCACTGTTCTTTCAGTGGATGTGATGCTCTTCACATGTCTCTGCTGTACATCTCATCCAGTTATGTTGTGATTATTAAGTGACTGCTGTTCCCACTGATCTGTGAGCCCCAGGAAGAGAGGAATCATCCCATACTTAAATTTTTTACCTTTGTTTGATCAATAATGCACCTTCTCGGAAGAAGCCTCGGTTTAAACATATTCTGTAAATGAAAAGGATTTTTTTTTTTCATCAGAAATCTTAATAGTAGAAATAGAGAAAAAGGCAGTAAGAACATCCTAAAACTTTCATTAGGACAAACCAATTACAGTTGGAGATACCTTTCCTTATAAAGAAGTTAAAGGCTTTTGGAACCCTTGGGAAAGAGAGTCCTTTAGGCAAGATCCCTGTGTGAGGAGGGAGGCAGCATGTCTACCTTCATATTCCTATTTCTAAGAAAGACAGAAGGAGGAAAGGTGAAATTAATGTGTGTGTAGAAAGTCTGTGAATTTGGTGACTGTTATATGATGAGTTTCTGGTGAGCCCCTGATGGTATGACAACTTTGTCACTTGTGAAACTTACAGTGAAAATATTAGTCGCTCTGACTCTTTGCGACCCCATGGACTATAGCCCCCCAGGCTCCTCTGTCCAGGGATTCTCTGCAAGAATACTGGAGTGGGTTACCATTCCCTTCTCCAGGGGATCTTCCTGACCCAGGGGTTGACCCTGAGTCTCCCCCATTGCAGGTAGATTGTTTACCATTTGAGCCACCAGGGAAGCCCCATATATCTTCTTGTGATTTCAGATGTTTGTTTCTTAAAGAATTAGCGCTGGTTTCATAAGCAGACTTAATGCCAGTACTTTAAGGTGTTGCGTTTGTCATTCTCAGGCTCTGCAATTTTTGCATAAGCTCATCTCCCAGATTACCATAGACATATTCTTTATCGATTGGGAGCGGCCTAAAGGGAAGGTTCTTAAAGCTGTTGAAGGTAATGAAAGTAACCATTTGTACCAAGTTTCTTTCGCCACCACTGTAAAGCGAAGAAGGTGAAACGGTTTACTCATTTTACCTCCCCAACCAGGTGAGGGTGGTGTCCGGAGTGCTACTGTTCCTGTAAGCATATGGAGAACTTATTTTGTGGCAAATGAATGGAACGAAATTCAGACTGTGAGAAAAATTAACCCACTCTTTCAAGTACTTACTGTCCTCTTCCTTTTGGAGGTAAAAACTATTTGATAGAATTGTATGCAATTTATGGGTACCTCATAAATGTTAATGTAATTCCAGCTAAGTTTTCCTGTCAGTGAGAGTTTTCTGAAGTTTAAAATATTATTATCGAGCCTTTAAAAAATACGCATAACATGAAATTTATCATTTTCAGTGTACAGTTCAGTAACTGTTAAGTATACTCGTATTGTCGTATAGTCCATCTCTAGAACCCTTCATCTTGCAAAACTAAAACTCTGTGCTCGTCTTTTTCCCTCTTCTCAGACCTGGAACCACCATTCTACTTTCTGTCCCTGAACACCTACTAAGGACCATGTCCTGTGTTAGGATTTGGGGCTACAGCCTAACCACACACACTGAATGGGTACATGCTCATGGCCCCTTTACAGTTATTTGATGGACCTGGGTAGGATTATCAAAGGAAGTATTCAGAACTGAATATGAGACTGAAATATGGAAACTGTATAAGTAACAGATTTTCTCTAGAACTAGCTGCTTAAGTAAGGTTTGATGTAAATTTTGTTGGACTCCTTTGTTTGTCTGCATTCCTTTTTCCTTCTTTCTTACTTTTCTCCTTCCTTCCCTTTTTTGAACCTAGAAGAACATGTGTGTCTCTGAGACATAAGAACACCATCTCAAAAACTTACTTATAGTCCTGTTTTTTAAAGCTTAAAAGGGATTGTGTGAAAAAGTCATTTTATAATCAAGTAAGTTTGGAAAATACTGGATTCCATAAAGTCATGTAACTTCCTTTACCATAAAACTTTCCAGAGCCTTTAATCTATGAGAGTAGAAAGCATAGAGGTGAGTATAACATGATACCTTCCTCAAAAAGCATTTTGGAAAATAGTGTTTTAAAGTATAAAAAGTATTTTGCGTAGTGCCTGTCATGGATTGCTGGTTGTTCATTGGTAGTTTACTGAAAGTGAAAGCTGCTCAGTTTTGTGCGACTCTTTGCGACCCTATGGACTATAGTTTATGGAATTCCCTAGGCCAGAATCCTGGAGTGGGTAGCCTTTCCCTTCTCCAGGGGATCTTCCCAACCCAGGGATCGAACCCAGGTCTGCCACACTGCAGGCGGATTCTTTACCAGCTGAGCCACAGCTTTATTTTTTTGACAGAAATTTTTAAGCTTTGTCAATGTATATGATAATAAGGTTATATTTGTCCTTGAGTCGAAGGGGATGACAGAGGCTGAGATGGTTGGATGGCATCACCAACTCGATGGACATGAGTTTGAGCAAGCTCTAGGAGTTGGTAATGAACAGGGAGGCCTGGTGTGCTGCAGTCCACGGGGTCTCAAAGAGTTGGGCATGACTGAGCAACTGAGCTGAACTGGCCTTGAGTCATATCGAAGAGACTACCTAATAGACTAGCTAAAATTTTGTATTAAATACTTTGTAATTAAAATACTTGATAATTATTTTTATCTAGATTTTCTACTGTTTGTACAAACTTGAATACTTAAGTTTTTCAAGGGAAGGAGTAGAGAGAGGTGTCTAATTTTCAGACTACAGGGGTTTTCTTTTTCCATATATTTTAAAATTATTTTGTTCTTTTTATTTAAGGTTGTGGGATTCAAGAACTTAGCATTAATGGACTCATCCTCTAGTCTTTCCAGAAGCCCACCTAGCTACATAGCTCCTTACAGCCGCATTTTGAGATATGCGGTGTCTTCTGCTCTTTGGCTGGTCATTGGAATTATACAGGTAACAGGAGATTATACTTTTAAGCAACATAACCTCTCTATATTTTTAACTCTGTTTATATACTGATCGTCAGCTGTTGACCACAACAGGATTTCTACAGTATAAAGAAGGTGACAAGAACAATAATAAAGATTCCCTGGTGGCTCAGATGGCAAAGAGTCTTCCTGCAATGCAGGAGACCCAGGTTCAATCCCTGGGTTGGGAAGATGCCCTGGAGAAGGAAATGGCAAGCCACTCCAGTATTCTTGCCTGGAAAATCTCATGGATGGAGGAACCTGGCAGGCTACAGTCCATTGGGTCGATGTATTAATAATAAAGATAGCAAATAGCTAATTCTTACATAGTATGCTAATCCAGGCACTGTGTTAACTGCATTACGCAAATGAACTTACTTAATCTTTATAGTAGCCCTCAGAGATAGATTCTTTTAAATATCCTCATTTTATAGATAAGGATGTGGTGGCACAGAAAGGTTAAATATTTGCCCAAATATTATATTAGAAATCGATTAGAAATGAGCAGAACTGGAATTTGAACCCAGAACAATTAGAAATCAGCAGAACAAAAAAAAAGAAAAAGAAACCAGCAGAACAGAAATTTGAACTCAGTCATTCTGATTTCAGATTTCATTTCTTATCATAGTGGGGCTCTGAAGGGTCTTTCAGAGTCTACAGGATTTAGTTTACGTATAATGATAGGAATTGCTAAGGTACCGTCAATCTTTGCTTTTGAAAACTAACATTTTGTTTACATTCATTTATATATCATTAAATCTCACTCAAATTACCAGTACCCCTGCTGAAATTTTCTTTGAAATATTAATTGAAATAGCTGAAACTAAAATCTGAGGACCCACAGCTCTAGCAGAGGATCTTTGCTATGCTTATTTCCTTTATCTTCTTATAGCTAAAAAAAAATAAAATAAAAAGAATGAAAGGAAAAAAGGAGAAGCAGGAGCTACTAACTCTAGTCTCTGCATTTCTTTTTCTTGCTTATAGACACGCCAATGAGTGGGAAAAGCCTTTCAGTTTAAGATTTCTTTAACTTTTGTCAACTGAACTATGAAGTAGAAAGTTACTTATTTTTAATGTGATTATATGTTCCTGAGCAAATATAAACTGTTGTAGTTGTGTGCACACAATGTAATTTAAGGCTAAAGAGTGCTTGTGGTTGGGGGGAAGGCATAAGTAATAAAGTTTCAGTTCAATTAAAAAAAAAAAAAGATTTCTTTAACTTTTAAATAAGCAAAGGAAGGTGGGATTTCCTATAAACTGGAGAGCTTATATTTGCCTTAAAAACTAAATTTTAAAAAGATTTTGGAATTGAAGTCCCCAAATTCCTACAGAATTAGATCTAGGTGTCATTGTTAAGAGTTGTTCAAACTTAAAGCTGCAGAATAGAGCTAGTGAGGGATAGTTTGACAATCATAGAAGAAAGACAAACAGAAATTAGGATTTGAAATAAAATTAGATTAAAATAATATGGGGTTTGATTTTTTTTTCCCTTTTAGTTTTATTGAGATATAACTTACATGAAAGTTGCTCAGTAGTGTCTGGCTTTTTGTGACCCCAGGGACTATACAGTCCAAGGAATTCTCTAGGCCAGAACACTGGAGTGGGTAGCCATTCCCCTCTCCAGGGGATCTTCCCAACCCAGGGATCGAACCCAGGTCTCCCACATTGCAGGCAGATTCTTTACCAGATGAGCCACCAGCGAATCCCTGGTGACATATAGCAGTGATAGTGACTGTTGTTTGTCACTGTATGTCACTAATACAGTTTTTGTGAACAGATCAGATTTTTCTGGATGTGGAGAAGGCAGTGGCACCCCACTCCAGTACTCTTGCCTGGAAAATCCCATGGATGGAGGAGCCTGGTGTGCTGCAGTCCATGGGCTTGCTAAGAGTCAGACACGACTGAGCAACTTCACTTTCACTTTTCACTTTCATGCATTGGGGAAGGAAATGGCAACCCACTCTAGTGTTCTTGCCTGGAGAATCCCAGGGATGGGGGAGCCTGGTGGGCTGCCATCTATGGGGTCACACAGAGTCGGACACAACTGAAGCAACTTAGCAGCAGCAGCAGCAGCAGCAGAGAATTTAAAGGAGTACCATCTGAAGCTTTTCATATTGGTTGAGTACAACAACTAAAAAAAAAACCCAGACTGACAGGGCCTGAAATGAAAGTAGCTTTTCTCTGTCTCATGTGAAAGAAGAGTAGGGGTCAGCAGTGCAGGGCCAGCAGGGTGGCTGCTGTCAGACCTGGAGGCCTGTTGTTCTGCTTTGCCCCTCAGGACTTCACCTCTCAGGTCACCTCATGGTCCATAATGTCTGATGGGCTTGCAGGTATGAACCAGGGGAGAAGACCTCACCCTTCCCTCTTTTTTTTTTTTTTCCACTATGAATTTTAATTGAAAACATTACAACAGCTTAACTACCCATAATGAATTATGAAACTTTAGTAGTTAAATTATTATTATCATTTATGAAGCATTTATTCTTCCTTATTTTATAGACCTGCAGAAACTTTGCATACTTGTTGTTTTCTCCATTTCAGAGGAAGATTGTGAAAAGAAAGTCTAAAAGTTTTATAAATCAAAACCTAATTGAGAAGTAAAACACAGGCAGAACAGAATCTGTGTATAGCTGAGCGTAGGTGGTTTTTAGCTCGGATTTTAGGCATGAAAACTGTTTAGCTCATTTCACATGAAACAAGCAGGTGAAGTAGTGAAGCTGAGCTGTGAAAACCCCTATCAATTATTTTTAGCATGCCTCTTAATTGTTTTTTTCCCCTGGTTTCTTGTCTTGTGTGCTGGAGTCTCGAGCAGGTAACCCCTTGAGGAGGTGTCGGTGATAAATGGGCTGTGAAGTAAACATCAGCAAACGCAATAAGGCACATCCTGCCATAACTATGTAGCCCACCCAGACTGTTTAGCCACATACCCATAGATAAATCCAAGTACTGTAGAAAAGAGTCAGATCCTGAAACGTGTTCAGCTAGTATCCGGCCCTTGTAATCCTTGAGTGTGAGCAATGAGTCCAGATGCTCCAGCATGACGGGGTGAGCAGGTGGGAATGGGGCAAGGGCCCCAGCTGGGGGGCCATACGGGCCGGGGGCTGGTCCTCCCTGCAGACTGGAGGGCCGGCTGACCCAGGGAGTGTGATGACCGCTCACCCCCTCCTCCTTGAGAGCCTTTTCAGAAGTGTGTTCGACCTCTCCTTGGCCAGAACTTGGTCACATGGCCACTCCTCCCTGCACTGTCTGCTGGGCAGCAGCGTGCCCACACAGGGGGTCTGTCCCGAGGGGAGAGGGGAAAGGCTCGTTGGAGCAGCAGCTGGCCGTCCTGGGCACTACCGTCTAACCTCGCTTTTTGTCTTTCACTCTGCTGCCATTTGATAGAGATGTATGTCTCTCCATGGTCACATCCTCAGATTATCAGTGTTTATGCATCCTTAAGAGTTTCTTTAACCTTAAAGGTTAAAGGAGTCAACTTTTAGCAGTTCCATAAATTTGTCTGTACAAACGCTTCTTGATTCTCATAAGGTTAGGTTTTATTCTTCACTCCCCAGCCCAGCTTCTTCAGTTTTTAAGTGGTATCTCTTAGTTTTTAAACTTTGTCACTGTTTTTCATGTCATTTAAAGGAGCTTTAAAATATGTATGTAGTATATTTAGGAAAGCGTTTTTAGTATTCAGCTGCTGTAGATTCATTTATGCGTTAATTCCCATATCTGAGTATATTTTATGTGGGAGGCAATGGCCAGCCCAAAGCTACGCTGTAACAGGAGCAAGTTACAAGTGTGACAAGTGCCCTGAAGAGCGTCAGCAGGCAGATGAGACGGCAAGTAGAGGGAGGTAAGGGGGAGGAAAGTTAGGACTGGGGACAGCTTTGAATAGGGTGGTTAGGAAGTGTTGTCTTTCTCTGAAGGATATCTAAGCTCTACAGTGTAAACGCTTCTCTTTTGATTTATATAACTTCCCTTTGCAGCATTATTAGATCTAAGAAAACACTTGAAACCATTCCATCTGAATGTTTAACACATTATCTGTAGTTGAAACACAATGCTTGACATATGCTTTTTATATGCTACTCTATATCAGAGATTAATTTGAAAAACAAGCAATTTCTCTAGTAGGCTTTGGAATTTAGGAGATGAGCAGAATCGCAGAACGAGACCTAAACTGGCCATAAGGCATTGGTTTATCCTAAGGTTTTCAAAGCCCCTTACTTCCTCTCCCTGTGTTTGTCCTATCTTATTTTAATGACACAGAAAAGTTTTTAAATTCAAAATAAGCCCCCTCAGTGAATCTTAACAGAATTCCAAAACACTCTTCCTTTGACAGAAGAATAGGAGATGCTAAGTAGGATTTTATCCCACAGGAATCATTATTGGCCCCTATGTTCTTGTTTGGAACTTAGTTTTTCTTAATATACTGTACTGTGGCTATAAAAGAAAATTAAATCCTAAAATCTAATAAGCATGAACTTGGCTTAATGTTTCAGATTGTGTTCTTTGGTGTCTTCTATGAGAGATTTATAGAAGATAAAATTCGACAGTTTGTTGATTTGTGCTGTATGAGTAACGTAAGTACTTTCTGACTTTATCTTGCAACTGTTATTTCTCCCTTTTTAAAGGTCATGAGTACATTAAAAGAGGCTTTGAAGTGATTTGCTATGATTGGATTTTTAGTCTGATTTCCACTGGTGGTTAATTCCATAGATGGTTATAATGAGCTACAAGTTTAATATTTGCTGCCTTAAATTTTCCTTCTCTATTTGCAGCTTCTTAATTATAAATCCCTTATGCTACCAAATAGTTGACTCAGCCTGAAATCCCTGAAAGGTTTTCATGTGTCAATCCTGTTTGTTCTTTTCTTGGAAGTGTCTTCAGTCTCTTTTTCATCTACTTTTTAAAATAACCTCATTATCCTTTATTACCTTATTATTCCCTTTATATATTGTCTAAGAATTCAGTTCTCATTATTTTGAGAGAAAGGAAGCAATTTCAAGAAGCACTTAATTTTTATTGTTTTGCAGATGAATTGCTAACTGGTCCTTCTCTTTTTATAGATATCAGTGCTTCTGTTATCCCACAGATGTTTTGGCTACTACATCCATGGTAGATCAGTACATGGGCATGCTGATACTAATATGGAAGAAATGAATAGGAATCTTAAAAGAGAAGCGGTATATTTTACATCTTTTTTGTTTTTTTAAGCTGAGAGGTTCTTGTAATCTGGGATTTGTAGTAGTATTTTTTAAAAAATCCTCATTGATTACTTTTAAAAGTTGCTAGAATATCAACTCATTACCCTGAACATTAAAAGAGAACAAATCACATATCATCCTGCAGTTCCATTATGGAGTGTATTTCAAGGTAAACTGAATAATTCACGAGGGAAAGATCTTCCTAAAGGAAGCAAGTAAAAGAATTCTAAATTAGAAAATTACCATTTTGTATTGACTAATGAATTAATACATATAGGCTACAATCATCAATGGATGCTAAAACAATTAAGTGAAGGATAACAGGGAACTTTATAATCAGGTTGACATTATCTGAACACACTGACTGGCTCAGTCTTACAACAAGTGAAAATTAGGAAGACTGACATTAGGTACTTCCTGTTATGATGCAGTAAGGAAGTACATAATATCACCCATGAAATACTCTTGCCTAAGAAAATTGAGCCTGAATGTAATCAAGCCTCTAGCTCTAACAGGAAATCAGGTCTCTAGTTTACAGTAAATAGAGGGGATAGAGAGACAAAATAAGTAATACCACAGAAGTGTTTAGCCAGATGCAGAATGTTAGGATGTCTCATAAGACAAATGACCCAGTGTCCCCAACAAATTAGAGGCATGAAAAGAAAAGGAGAAGTGATAATGGTGGTAGAAGAAAGTTGTTAGATGTTAATTTTAAGGTAAAAAAAAAATCAAATACAACATGTAGACTTTGAATCCTGATTCAAAGAACCAACTATCAAAAAAAAAAAAAACCTTTGGAAAAAATCTTGGCGATTTAATGGGCTAAATATTAAATTATATTAAGGGAAGATCAATTTTATTAGGTGTGAAAATGGCATTTTTTTCAAGGTCTTATTGTTTAGAGATACTAATTTGCGAATGAAATGACATGGTATCTGGAGTTTGCTTTAAAAGAAAAAAGTTAGGAAGATAGATGAAACAAAATTGGTAAAACAGTAATTGCTGAAGTTGAGTGATGGATGGTTCACTGTTCTCTCTACTATATATTTTAGAAAACGTCCATAAGAAAATTTTAAAAAGAAAAATATGTACCTAAGAGGAAAAACAAGAGGATTTATTGATTAAGGGACTATACCTGTGACTTGCAAGAATTTAAAACATGGTCATAACATCTCAGTTCAGTTCAGTCGCTCAGTTATGACCAACTGTTTGCAATCCCATGAACCGCAGCATGCCAGGCCTCCCTGTCCATCACCAACTGCCAGAGTCTACCCAAACCCATGTCCATTGCATCGGGGATGCCATCCAACCATCTTATCCTCTGTCGTCCCCTTCTCCTGCCCTCAATCTTTCCCAGCATCAGGGTCTTTTCAAATGAGTCAGTTCTTTGCATCAGGTGGGCAAAGCATTGGAGTTTCAGCTTCAACATCAGTCCTTCCAGTGAACACCCAGGACTGATCTCCTTTAGGATGGACTGGTTGTATCTTCTTGCAGTCCAAGGGACTCTCAAGAGTCTTCTCCAAACACAGTTTAAAAGCATCAATTCTTTGGCGCTCAGCTTTCTTTATAGTCCAACTCTCACATCCATACATGACTACTGGAAAAACCATATCCTTGACTAGATGGACCTTTGTTGGCAAAGTAATGTCTCTGCTTTTTAATATGCTGTTTAGGTTGGTTATAACTTTCCTTCCAAGGAGTAAGCATCTTTTAGAGGAACAATTTATTTAATACATTGAACTGAATCAGTTGGTTAACTGTGAGAAATTATACCTGGATTGAAGAGTTAGATTTTAAGAATGAAACTATGAAAACCTAGAAAAGAATATTTCATTTTGGGAGATGACAAAGCATAAAATAGAGAAAGTATCAAAGTATTATTTATGGTATAGAATATTTATTAATGTATAGGACATTTATATAGCCACAATTATATAGATAAAAAACGTAGGGTAAAATTTCCATAGTAAATATGACAAAGATATTGATCACAATACTGAAAACATGTAAACCAATAAGCAAACTAAGTTAAAAGCTTAATAGAGGGAATTCCCTGGCAATCCAGTGGTTAAGACTCTATGCTTCCTTTGCAGGGGGACTGGTTTGACCCTGGTTGGGAAACTAAGATTCTGCTTGGCGCATGAGCACAGCCAAGAAAAAGAAAAAAAACAAGCAAGCAAAAAAAAAAAAAAAAAAAAAAACCTCTTCAATGACGCAAAGATTTTTTAAAATGAGTAAAGTAACAGAATAGACTAAAAACCTCTAAAAATGTTAAGCTCACAAATCATGGAGGAAATGAATGTAAAAATGATATATTTATTTTCTTCAAATTACCAAACTTTTATTTTAAAAAGCTAATACTTAGTAGCATCAAGGACAAGGTATAATGGGCACTGATCTTAGGATACATTTTCATAAACCTGCTGGAAAGCATTTGTTACCAAGAGCTTTCTTAGAGTTCATTATCTTCAGCTTACTGATTCTATGAATCTAACTAAAGGAAATAGTTAACAATGTGAATAAGTGATTATGTTCAGGATCTTTATCATGAGTTATTTATAAGGACAAAGAATACATAAAAATGAAAGAATATTAAGTTATTTATAAGGACAAAGAATACATAAAAATGAAAGAATATTAAGTAAATTGGTTTATCTATACAGTGAAACCTTAGGTAAACATTAAAACTCATGTTTTATAGAACATTTAGTGATCCCAAGAGTTGCTCAGAATATAATGTTACATGAAAAAGAAATCAGTATGATCCAGATTTTATACCATCTCTATGTATATGCCTAGACAACAGCTAATGGAATACCTTAAAACACTGGTATCTCCTGGTGTTGCAATTATAGATGAATGTTTTTTCTTTTTGTATTTCTCTGTATTTTATAAATTCTCTACAATCAGAATTTTTTTTATAAAGAAATTCACTACACATAGACTGCCTTGAAGTCAGTAGAAAACCAAGTGTCATGTTTGCAGCTTAGGTTTATTTTATTTTTTTTTTCCACAGTCTTTATGAAGTTTTTATTTTAAAGATGAAATTTATTTCAAAAGTTCTTATATAAACCAATCATGAATAAACTTTTATAATGAACTTCTCAAATCTTTTTACTATCTATCTTTCTGTCTCAGCTGGTAAAGAATATGCCTGCATTGTGGGAGACCTGGGTTTGATGCCTGGGGTGCGAAGATCCCCTGGAGAAGGGAAAGGCTACCCACTCCAGTATTTCTGGCCTGGAGAATTCCACGCGACTGTATAGGCCATGGGGTCACAAAGAGTCAGACAGGACTGAGTGACTTTGACTTTCTTCTTGGGATAGCATTGTTATAATAGTATTACATTTCCTTTTTTATTCAAATGAACTGTTTTCAAGATTAATGATTATTAGCAAATCTTGATGCAAGATAAACATGATACTATAAAATTACCATTTTCTATCAACTATCTAAAGTAAAAAAGTATTTGGTACTAAGTGTTCTTATGTTCAAATTCAAAAGTAATTTTTAGTCCCAAGGGAACTTGGTACTCCAAGACTTAAATTTTAATGATATTTACATAATATATATATTTATATTTTTAATCACTAAGTTCCTCCTCATCACTGAAGTATGTGCTTTTCTTTATCCTTGGGCGTCTTGAATCATCTGATGTTGAAGGACCTCCTGAACTGGGTTTCCATCTTTTTTGTTCTTCTTCAATTTTGGCTTGCTGGAAAGCTATGGCCTGACTGAGGCTGTCAAGAGCAGGATCTTCCCCTTCATCTTCACTTTCTTCTACTGCTTCAATTTCTTCTTCTGGCTCAGGAATTTTCTTTTTTTTCTTTTTCTCTTTCTTCTTTGGAGGTTCACGTTCTCCAAGCATATTTTTGGGACAGGCATAACTTAAGTGTCCACTTTCCCCACATTCATAACACTTAGATTTATCAAAGTAGTTTCGTCTTCGGATGAACTCAGCTGCTCTTCCATTGTCAATAGCAATGCTTGCTTTTATCACTCTACCAAATAACTGTTTGTTGTTTATTGCCCTGGTACAGTTTTGTGCAGAGTCTTTATCCAAAAATAGAATAAATGCAACCCCTTTACTCCTCCTGGTATCTTTATCTTTCATTATAGTAACCTTTACAACTTTGCCATACTTGGAAAATATCCGATATAAGTCATTGTTGGTCAGGGAAAAGGGCAGATTGGATACATACACTGTGCTTTTACTTGGGGCCAATCCACCACTCATTTCTTCAAGTGGGGCCGGCCCGGGGGGGAGGGCCAGAAGAGCGCGAGCCCTCAGCTCACTTGGGGCTCAACCCCGACCGTACGTCGCTCCTTGCAGCTGCCTCTGCATCACGGGTCCCGGGAGGGGTCGGGCACAGGAGACGAGAAGCTGCAGCTTAGGTTTAGACAAAGGAGGAGAATGTTAAGCTCCAGAGTAGGCAAATAAAGTTAAGAACAGAGGCAAGAATACTTAAGCTGAACCGTGAAGCATCTATGAAAATTGGCTAGGTCAAGGGTAGGGTAAAATGTTACCTATGAGAGACATCTCAGGAATCAAATTGTGTCAAAGAGACTTGCAGTAGAAATCTGACCTGTAACATTAACCATTGGGTCATATATCACTACCTTTTTAGTGAAATTAATTGAGGAAGTGTATTGAAAGTGTTTGACACTATTTCCACTGTTTCCCCATCTATTTCCCATGAAGTGATGCGACCAGATGCCATGATCTTTGTTTTCTGAATGTTGAGCTTTAAGCCAACTTTTTCACTCTCCTTTTTCACTTTCATCAAGAGGGTTTTAGTTCCTCTTCACTTTCTGCCATAAGGGTGGTGTCATCTGCATATCTGAAGTTACTGATATTTCTCCCAGCAATCTTGATTCCAGCTTGTGCTTCTTCCAGCCCAGCGTTTCTCATGATGTACTCTGCATATAAGTTAAATGAGCAGGGTAACAATATACAGCCTTGACATAATCCTTTTCCTATTTGGAACCAGTCTGTTGTTCCATGTCCAGTTCTAACTGTTGCTTCCTGACCTGCATAGAAGTTTCTCAAGAGGCAGGTCAGGTGGTCTGGTGTGCCCATCTCTTTCAGAATTTTCCAGTTTATTGTGATCCACACAGTCAAAGGCTTTGGCATAGTCAATAAAGCAGAAATAGATGTTTTTCTGGAACTCTCTTGCTTTTTCCATGATCCAGCGGATGTTGGCAATTTGATCTCTGGTTCCTCTGCCTTTTCTAAAACCAGCTTGAACATCTGGAAGTTCCTGGTTCACATATTGCTAAAGCCTGGCTTGGTGATTGCAGCCATGAAATTAAAAGATGCTTACTCCTTGGAAGAAAAGTTATGACCAACCTAGATAGCATATTCCAAAGCAGAGACATTACTTTGCCAACAAAGGTCCGTCTAGTCAAGGATATGGTTTTTCCTGTGGTCATGTATGGATGTGAGAGTTGGACTGTGAAAAGAGCTGAGTGCTGAAGAATTGATGCTTTTGAACTGTGATGTTGGAGAAGACTCTTGAGAGTCCCTTCGACTGCAGGGAGATCCAACCAGTCCATTCTGAAGATCAGCCCTGGGATTTCTTTGGAGGGAATGATGCTGAAGCTGAAATTCCAGTACTTTGGCCACCTCATGCAAAGAGTTGACTCATTGGAAAAGACTCTGATGCTGGGAGGGATTGGGGGCAGGAGGAGAAGGGGACGACAGAGGATGAGATGGCTAGATGTCATCACGGACTCGATGGATGTGAGTCTGAGTGAACTCCTGGAGTTGGTGATAGACAGGGAGGCCTGGCGTGCTGCGATTCATGGGGTTGCAAAGAGTCGGAACTGAACTGATGGAAAGTGTTTAGAGAACCAAAAAAGACCATTTATAAAAGTTGGTAATTCTAGACTAGACTTTTTATCATTTATTAAAGAGCAATAAATTGATTATAAAGAAAGCTAAGACTATCAATATATGGTAAACTTAGTATTTGAGTTTTTGTTTGTTTGTTTGTTTTTAAGTAGGGAGGAGTAAAGCCACCTGCACAGAGGTATGATGTAGAAATTAGTAAGACCTGGAGGGTAGTGGCAACCTTGGATACTATTAAAATTGCTTTGTCTCAAATAGAGTTTCAGTACAACTTCAGTTGGCTTCCAAGTCTTGTAATATTAAATATTGCATCTTCTTTTTAAGATAGGCAGAATTTTCATTATCTTGATCGTAACATAATTTTTTTTAACTTTTCAGGAAAATTTATGTAGCCAAAGAGGTTTGGTGCCGAATACAGATGGTCAGACTTTTCAGATTGCAATTTCTAGCCAGATGAGGCAACACTATGACAGAATTCATGAGACACTAACAAGGGTTTGTATAACTACAATGCAGATATATTTTCTCAATATTTCGTGTTATTTAGATACCGAGAACGTAAGGCATGTTTCATTTACCCTTCTCTCTTTTCACATTAGAAAAATGGCCCTGCGAGACTCTTGAGTTCCTCAGGAAGTACTTTTGAGCAGAGTGTAAAAGCATATCATACTATGAATAAATTTCTTGGCTCTTTCATCGATCATGTATGTATCATCATTTATTTCTAAGCTAGAGTCAAAATGCAGTATTTAAAAGGGTAACCAGGAATGTCAGTTATTTCTTCTGTCAACCATGTCAGTGAACTTAGAACCCTTGTGGAGTTGGTTGGTTGGTTGGTTGGTTGTTTTTGCTGTAAAAACTAATACTGTTTTGGCTGAAAAAATTAATACTTTGTGGATGGAGTTAGGTTATGTAAAAGTAAAACGAGATTGTTACATGTCTATTAGCATGATGATTACCTTAAAATATGTCTATACTGGAATTTTGTTAGTTACCAAATATTATCAATTATTTATTGTAGAAATATGCTATGGTTGTATTCATGAAAAGCTCGTTATAAACTGATTTTCAGTACAGCTAGCCCTAAGTACTACTATCAGAGTTTAAAATTTAAAACATTCTTAAAGAGAATTTTGTTATAAAGTCCAGTGTAATAAATTGTCTTTGAAGAACCAAACCCAAAGATTTTCTTTGGGTACTTTCATTTTTCTTTCCTTCTGATTTTATAAAAATTGGGAAGCATTTATTTCACTGCTATTTTCAAATGACTCTTACTTTTTGTATTAGGTTCATAAGGAAATGGACTACTTTATAAAAGATAAATTGCTTCTTGAAAGAATTCTTGGAATGGAATTCATGGAACCAATGGAAAAAAGCATCTTTTACAATGGTATCCTTCAAATGCCTTTGATGAACTTTATTTTTATTTCCCAAGCTTGAAAGAACATAATTGTAGTTATTGTCTTTTGATTTTATACCTTTATCTAGAAAACTTAGTAAACTTCAAGGAATTATAGTAGTTTTCTATGTCCCATTTTATTATAGGTCATGTAGGAAGAAACATATATACAAGATAATTATTCTACAAAAAAGTAAAAAATGAAGCTGAATTTTAAAATCAGTTGTACACATGGAAGAGATAGTAAAACAAATACATAAAAGTTTATGTATTGAAATATTCATTCAGTGCCACACTTATGAAACATTTAAAGAATAATGTTCATGATTTATCTTAAGTTTTTGTTTTATCCAACTTCTTAAAAATGGCACATATGTATGACAGGAATAGTGACTAAAATGGTTTTTTTATCATTAAAAAGAAAGTATGTCACTTTTAATACATATGTTAATGACCTCTTGTGTGGCTTGGGAAGAATGGAAATGGTATGCTATACCCAGTATCCTGGCCTGGATATCACTTACCCTCTTGTTATTGAGAAGCACATGTTGTGCCAGTCCTGGGATACACAGACCAATGGTCCCTCCCTTGGGCATCTTGATAGCAGATTGTGGAAGGTAGGCAAGTGATGGGTGAGTGGAGTGATGCTGGGATAGAAGTGTGTGCAGACACGAATTATACTGGGTGTGGAACGGAAACTTAGCTAGACACAGAATGAAGCCAGATGACAACATGGTGAAGTCTGAACTGGGTCTTAAAAATAAGTTAGTTATCAAACAGGAGGGTCCAGGGAAGAGAGGTGAAGACATTTGTGCAGAAGGGGGAAAGGGCATTATGTACTTACGAACTTTATGATTGAAGTCTGGAATGGAGTGAGAGAGTGCATGAATGATAAAGAGGGCAGAGACCGAATCCCAAAGGCCTTGTCTGACACCTTAAGGAGTTTTGCTTTATTTTATCCATAGAGCACTTGTTTTCAGAAACATTTTTTAAAAATGTTTTGTCCTACAGGACATGCACTGGTTGCTCCATGAAGGTATGAAAAGAAAATATTAAAAAGTCTATTTGTATATTTGCAATTCCATCATTCTTAATTTATATATTTTTAAAATTATATGTAGTGGTAATTCATAAACTATGCCTATTATGAGATGCATGCTCAACATTTTATTCTGATAGGGATACATGATCAGAATAATTTGGAAACCACTTCTAATGAACATGGATGTCATCAGAAAGCCTTCATATCTGATTCATAAATTGGAATAATTATTTTGGCAGGAGTTAAACAGATGCAAGACTATAATAATATGACTTAGTCATTAAGAATATAGCTTTCAGAGTCTTCTGGTCTTAGGTTTGAAATCTGCTACTAGTTTTGTGAACATGAGAAAGTTGTTTTCCTTTCTGAACTTTAATTACTAAACTCCTGTAAAATATAACCTTCTTTTTTTTTATTTTTTAGTTTTTTTAGTTTTTTTAGTTTTTTATTTTTTAAATTTTAAAATCTTTAATTCTTACATGCTTTCCCAAACATGCACCCCCCCTCCCACTTCCCTCCCCAAAATATAACCTTCTAAAGGTTGTTGTGTTTACACATGTGTATTTCGTTGTGTAAAGAACCTGGTGTGGGTAGGCACTCAGTAAAATGATGTTGTTACCATTTCTAATAATAATAATACAATCATCATCACCATCTTCATCTCTGTAGGGAAATGAGAATATGAGCAAAGGCAGTAGTGATGGGATAAAGAGGAAGAGATTGCCAGAAATGTTAAGGGAAAGAAGGGGTAGGAGAGAAGAAATAGTCAAAAATGATGTGGAGTTCCAGCTTGGCGAGGTGGCTGCCGGTGGTGCCGCCCTTCACTGAGAGACGGAGTGGAGTGCAGGTGGAGGATCAGGTTGTGAGGGGAAGAGGATGAGTTTGGTTTTGAGTATGTGGTGTCTTGTGGCACCTTTGAGACATCTTGGAAGAGATGTCCCGTCGGCCATTAAATGTAAGGGGCTGGGGGACTGAATCTGAGGGGAACGTGAAAGCGCACAGTAAGTTGGGAAGTCTCGTCAGAGGAGGTCATTGCTGGAGCAGCAGCAGTGAAAGGTTGCCCGGGAAGAGTCTACAGAGCTGGCTTGTTTGTTAGAATATGTATACAAGTATATGCACAGAAGTGCACATCTTGTAAGGATATAGCTTCATGCTCAGTGAATTTTCACAAACTGAATATATTCCTGTAACTAGCATCCTGATCAAAAAAAGTGTTATAAGCAAGCCAGATGCCCTCTTGTATAAAAACAAGGGTCCTAACTGGGTGTTCCTGGGCCACTGCATCGCTGAAGAGGCTCTGGCCCTCTCTGAAATTGTGTGCGAGAATCATATGTGTGTGCTTTCCCCACTGCCTCCTGTGAAAGGATCTGTACCTTTCATTAGAATTTTAAAAGGGTGTTCACATCCCCAAAAGGATGAACCCACCCCTGCTTGGAGAGTGAAAAGAGGTCTCAGAGCAGAACCTTGGGGAACTGTTTGAGGCATAAATTGTAACATACTCTTGTAGTCCTTGCTGGTTTTGTTTTGCCTTAAAAAAAAAAAAATTGAAGTATAGTTGATTTACAATGCTGTGTTTTTATTTACAATGCTCTGCTATACAAGAGAGTGTGTTTTGCTTTTTAAATTTAATCTTATCTTTGAGAATTTTTTCTAAGATTCTTTAACCTTTAGTTATGTAAACAAATAGAGAAAGGACATTCATTATCTGATCATTGAAAAATACAGACTGTATACTTAAATTAGTAGCAGTTACCAAGCTTTTGCTGCAAATGTTAAAACTACTTTCCTTGGTTAATGTTTTAGATTAGCAAATTTAATACCCCTTGTTTGTTTATTATAAGTCATGAAATATTTTTTCTTTTTTTTAAATTCAAGTATAATTGACATATAATAGCCATGGAGTATTATAGTAACTAGTTATTTTAAATATTCAAGTTTTATCACCAGAAATTTATCACATTTATTATTCTATTTTTAAATTTCTAATTTATATCTTCTTAATTGCCTTTTTTTAAAATAGATGAAGGATATTCTTTCAGCAATGTTCTGTATTATGGAAATGAAGCTACTCTTCTTATTTATGATCTGATGTTCTTCTGTGTTGTGGATTTGGCTTGCCAAAATTTTGTTTTAGCAGCCTTCCTTACATATCTACAACAAGAGGTAAATTTAAGAATTTTTTGTGGATTTCTTTGAAGAGAAATATGTGGGAAGTGGATATTTATTTTTATTGCAGAGAGTATCAGTGTCTACTTACACTCAGAATTTATAGAGATTTAGAATTTGATTAGCCCTGCCAAAGAAAGGAAAAACATTTCAGCCAAGTTCATTTTACACTCTCCTTCAGAGTCACTGAAATACCAAGGACTTGTGGAGGGCATAAGTTGCTTGACCAAATGTGAAAGAAATCCAGTAGGAAGACACTTAAGTTACCTTTCTCTCTTAGATGCCAGCATTGAGCAGAATTAGAATCCCATTTACCATCTGCACCAATGTTACCATTACAAAAGGCAAACTCTGAGATCTAGCTCAGGGCTCAGCCAGTATAACTTTCAATTCACATATCACCTACCTGCTTGGATGAAAAAATAGCTGCGTGGATTAGTGTGGAACCTGAAATGGAGACTTCAAGAAAAGCCAAGTTTGTTCTAGAAATGTTAGCATTCGTATCACCGACATATTCCCCACTTAGGTCAAAGTAGTGTATGAATTAGTGGTCTGATGAGTTAGTTCTTGATAGAGATCTAGAATTAGGAACACATTTTGTTCCTAACAGTTCTTTTGATATTTCCATAGATTTTAGAGCTAGGGGAAACTTGTCTTGCCAAATATTTCTAAGTATATTCCTATGAACATAAGGGAATTTGTATTAATTTATTAAAACATATTCTGAATAGGGACATACACTGCTTCAGTATTATGAAAGATGATAGTCTTGAAATAGTTTTGTATATCACCATGGAATTCAGGTGTCTGCTACATGAAAATAGCTGCAAGAATTGGCTAGTTTAATTTAGATATTTTAACTGACATTCACATTTAATTTCCTTTATATGTATTTTCCCTCTGAATTGTTTTTACTTTTTTTTTTTTTCAGATTTTTAGATTTATTCGTAATGCAGTAGGACAGAAGAATTTGGCATCCAAAACACTGGTGGATCAAAGATTCCTGATTTAATTTATTGAGTAGATAAGGACAATTATAATCATGGCCAAAAAAAAGGTCATGATTATCAAGTCAGTTTGCTATATTTTTTAAAACTTGTAATACAAATTATTCTATTTTTATTTGTTTTTTAATCTACAGGAAGATTTATTTTTATAACTCATAGAGACATAAACTTGCTTTGTGAATATGTAATATGATACAATGAAAAATATTGTTTTCCTGTTATGCATGGTATTTAATTCACCAGCTCATAAACTAGATAGCTCTGACAATGGGACCAAAAAAAAAGTCTAAATTGCTTTCAGCATAACATTTTTTAAATGATAATCAAAACAGTCCCCATCATTTGTGTCTGTAAGATTATTTTATAACTAGATTTGTGTATATTTTCTCACATTGAAAAAAAAATTGATTCCAGTTCAAGCCTAGTTTTCAGTTCATTTTGTTTTACGTATTTTATGGTTAAATAAATGTTGAAAATATTTTCAAGTTTACTTAGATATTTGAAATTGTATGTGGGCTGACTCAGTTGCTCACTCTGGCAGTGAACTGATTCACTACTGGATTAATAGGCAGTTTGTGAAGTGGTACACTCTCATTCCTTTGTTTCCCTGAAGTATGCTGTTTCTATGAAGTGTATTTATATCTATAATATATAAATATCACTTATATTATTGAGCTGTAATATGTGACATTTTCCCCGATAGTTTTTTATACATTTTAATTACTCAGCATTTTAAAAGCACTTCCAAACATTTGCTCTTCAATTGTGTTTAAAGATTATAAATAACAAATGAACTGTAAGTTATCATGTTATGTGAAAGTGGTTTATTGAAAGCAAACTTAGGCCTGAGCCACATAGCCAATAATTCTGCATGATATCATTTTTTTTCAAAGTACTCTTTAATAATCCTTTTTATTGTATACTGTGAACTTGAAAGTCACCTTTTATTCAAGTAAGAAATGTAATCTTATTGGTCAAGTAACATTTTTTTCTGCCTTCTGGTTAATGCTATGTAAATACTTAAATGTATTGCTATGTAAATATTGTTTATCTTACCAAATTGAAAATATAGAATAAAGCATATTATTAGTGTTTCTCTTTCCTGTTTGATTTAGTATGTATTTTGTGAAGTAGCATTTAGGAATACACTACTGAATCTGGTGTCCCCAGCCATTGCTGAAGCTGAATCCTTTAAAAGCGTTACTGGAACCTTGAGGATGACTGAGGAGAAAGAGGGGAGGCTAATAAGTTGAGGATCTGAAATTCTGCTTTCTTAAGGGTCGGCGTACAGAGATGCCTTTCTAAAAGGCTCAGAGATAAGTAAACATACCAGCCTGGATTTGTAAAGCCACCTACTCAGAAGCTTATGAAAAAAATAACAACTCTCATTCCACATATGAGAAGTTAATATTCATGTGAATGTTTCTAAGTGGAAATTTTAAAACACAGGTCAGTTGGCTCATCTGCTGATAAATTAAGGCAGAGAAAAGACATTTGAAGTAGTTTTGCACAGTACTATTTTTACTTTGGTGAGGTATATAAGAGTGCGCTCGGGTTTTCCTGTATTGTTGACTGCTGTGTTCATATTGCATGATTTAAACTTTGGGATCACGTGCTTAATTCTCTGCTAGACCTGTAGTCTTTTGTCCGTTTCTGTAACACCAACCCACTGTGCATGCGTGCTCAGTCGCTCAGTCATGTCCAGCTCTTTTGCCAGGCTCATTTGTCCACGGGATTATCCAGGCAAGAATACTGGAGTGGGTTGCCATTACCTCCTCAAGGGAATCTTCTCAATCCAGGGATCAAGCCTGCGTCTCCTGTGTCTCTTGCGTTGGCAGGCAGATTCTTGGGAAGCTCCCCACCCACTGTACTTTTTATCTTATATCCGTAATTTTTCTGATAACATGGAAACATTTGGTAAATCTCTTGGTCATTTCATCATGAAGCAACCCTAGGTTCACCTAGAGGTCCTTTACAAGCTGCCGTGTGCTTCGTACCCTCCTTAGAAATGCACGGGCCCTGAAAACAAGTCTGTACATCATTCTCTATCATGTGATGTCCATGTTTGCTTACTTCTTGTGCTGCTTCCCTACCAAACTGCCTTTTGAGAAGGTCTGCTGTTTACCTAGACTGAGAAGCATTCAAAGTGCCCATTAATTCAGTGCTTGCAGGCATGAAACAGGTGAAACAGGTACTTTTTTGTTGTCTGTAAACATTGACAATAAAAGCTGAGAGGAAATAAATGTAAATGGAAGAGCAGTATGGCTTAATGGAAAATGCTTCAAATTTAATAGCAGAAGCTATGTATTTGAATTAAAATTTTGCCCTTTGTCACTCACAAGCTTTGTGACTTTACACCAAGTCATTTGGCATCTTTGAGTTTCATTCCACACGTTTACAATGGAAATGATATCCTTTGCTTACAACTTGTACAATTAATTCATTAGGATAGACTTATAATAACCATAAACACTGGAATTTTATATACTTTAGTTTGAAATTTGTGCCTTCTTGCTAATAAATTCTATGATATTAAAACTGTGGCTACTGATTGCAGTAGTTAACCAATGAAGATGCTGGGCCTTCTGCTTCAGTCTCCCCAGCCTCAATGAGGAACAGGCCTCGGCTGATGTCACAGCCTTTAATGAAAGGAGGCAAGAAGGAGCTTTCACACCATGCTGTAAGTGTGCTTTGTGGTACACATTAGAAAAAAGAGTAGAGAGTGGAATATCGTCTCTGGAAGGGAGGGTTTCTCTCTTACATGTTCATTCAAGTGACATTGCTTCCCATTCCCACTCCAGAGGTGCTCAGAAGGGTAAGACAATTAGTAAAGGAAACAGGCATGTTAACCAAATCACAGCAATCTGAAAAGTGCTACAGCCACCAGGGTATGATGTGGGGAAAGTTCTTAGGTATCTGGTCATCAGGGCTTTGACCTGACAAAGTGGTATTTGATCTAAGATTTAGACGAGTGCAGTCAAAGGAAAAGTATAAGCTCCGAGATGAAGCGCATGGCCACTGAGTACTCTAGGTAGTTTGAATACGTATATTTATGCTTTTTACAAATACTCTGTATATTACATTTTAATATCTTAATTTTTTTTTTTTTTCCTGGCTAGGGAGAGACTGCCCTATTGGGACTAGCCAATTCTTAGAGGTAGCAAAGGGCTCAGCCAGAAGCGGGCCTCTGATACCAAAACTCACCAATCCAGAGCCATACCTGCACCATAGGGGAAAGGATTTTCATTTGTTGGGCTGATGTTTGCTGCTAAATCTCCATATTCCCTGCTCTTATAATGAATACAACTAGCATATAGGAGAAATAAGTATTAACCTTTAAGATTAATCATGTTAACCTTGGGTTAAATAAATTCCTTTCTTGATTGTAACTCACTACACCCTCACCCTATAGGAATGCAACTTTATTTGGAGGGTGGTGCCTGGTTTAAGAAAAAGCACCCTTGGAAAAAATGAGTTTTTTGGTTATCAGAAAGAAAGGGTCGTAAATGTCAGCAGGCCTCATGGCCAGAAGATGATGTAAAACCCCTAAGATCTTTTTTTTATGCAAAGCACCTGATTTTGATAAAGGTCAGGACTGCTGACCCCCGTGTGACTCTGTATTCATCCCTATGTGTAACAAAAGGTGTATAAGCAAACCCAAAAATAAAGAAATCCGATCAGTTTCTGGAAAGACTGATTCCCCCATGTCGTTCGTTCTTTCTTGCTTCCCGTTTTTCTGGCTGAATTCCCATCTGGAATGTGGGTGCTCGCCATGTCTACTTACTTGTCCCAGCTTTCAAGCCCACGAGAGAAGGAGCCTAAGGAGGGGCACCTTCTGATATTCAAGTGGCGCCGGTGGCCCAACGTAGATGGTGCAAATTCCTTGTCTTGGAATTTTATTGGTATCCCACATAAACATGGCACCCCACTCCAGTACTCTTGCCTGGAAAATCCCATGGACGGAGGAGCCTGGTAGGCTGCAGTCCATGGGGTCGCTGGGAGTCGGACACGACTGAGCGACTTCACTTTCACTTTTCACTTTCCTGCATTGGAGAAGGAAATGGCAACCCACTCCAGTGTTCTTGCCTGGAGAATCCCAAGGACGGGGGAGCCTGGTGGGCTGCCGTCTATGGAGTCGCACAGAGTCAGGCACAACTGAAGCGACTCAGCAGCAGCAGCACGTAAACCAAGTTATTCAGCCTCTTTTTCTCTCCTACTATTTTCTGGCCGAATTCCCATCTGGTGCATGGGTACCCACCAAGCCTACTAATTTTGCCTGGGCTTCTAAGATTGGACCGGGGGGGCCTCAGTGTCTCCTCTCCTTCGGGAGAATGGGAAGACGCCTGCGGCCTACATAGGTGGTGATTGGTATTCCATGCAAACCAAGTTATTCAGCCTCTTTTTATCTACTAATTTTCTAATCCCTCTCTATCTGTAATTAAATAAGTTATTTCCAAGGACGCTGACTCTGTCGCCACCTTCGAATCACCCTGGATCCACCAGGGCTGGACCCCAGCACAAATGCATCAGTTCTTTGCATCAGGTGGCCAAAGTATTGGAGTTTCAGCTGCATCATCAGTCCTTCTAATGAATATTCAGGACTTTTTTCCTTTATGATTGACTGGTTTGCTCTCCTTGCAGTCTAAGGGACTCTCAAGAGTCTTCTCCAACGCCACAATTCAAAAGCATCAGTTCTTCAGCACTGAGCCTTCTGTATGGTCCATCTCTCACATCCATATGTGGCTAATGGAAAAACCATAGCTTTGACTATGAGGATCTTTGTTGGCAAAGTGATGTCTCTGCTTTTTAATACATTGCCCAGGTTTGTCATAGCTTTTCTTCCAAGGAGCAAGTGTCTTAATTTCATGGCTGCAGTCATCATCTGCAGTGATTTTGAAGCCCCCAAAAATAAAGTCTCTGTTTCCATTGTTTCCCATCTATTTGCCATGAAGTGATGGGACTGGATGCCATGATCTTAGTTTTCTGAATGTTGAGTTTTAAGCCAACCTTTTCACTCTCCTCTTCCACTTTCATCAAGAGGTTCTTTAGCTCTTTAGTAGTAGTAAGTCCCATTAATATTTAATTCTGAAAGAAAGACCTAGATTAGTTCCTCAGGAATCTCCATTAAGATACTGTCACATTGCTGGGAATGCTAGAAGACACAGCAGACAAACTGTGGATCTTAAAAAATAATTTTGCTTCTATTATAGTTGCATTACCAAAGAAATACATGTCTGTGGCCCAAGGGTAAACAAATGGCAGTGGGACGGAGACTAGAAACAGAGCCACAGGCATACATATACAGTCACCTGATTTATGACAAGGGCAGTACCGTGAGGAAAGCGTGGTTTCTCAATGGTCAACTGAATAGTGCAGCATAAAAAAAATGAATCTTCACCCCAGTGTCACCCTTACATAAAAATCAGTTTCAGGTAGATGGTAGATCTAAATGTGAAAGGTTAAATGATAAAGCTTCTAGAAAATAGCATTGGAAAATATGTGCATAACATTGGCGTAGGCCAAGATTTCTTAAACAAGACCCAGAAAAGACTGACAGTGAAGGAAGACACTGTTAAGTTGGACTTCACAATTTACAGTAAGTTTACAAATGTGCATATTTACAATAAATGTAAAATTTCCATTTACCTTGAAATTAGGAACTCTGTTCATCAAAAGATACTGTTATAAGAATGAAAAGAGAAACTTCAAGTATGAGGGAAAAAAATTTTTTTAACTTGTGACAAAGTGCTCCCATTCAGAATTAAAGAACTCAAACCGGTAAGGAAAAGGCAGACAACCCAATGGAAAAATGGGTGAAAAAACTGAAGGATGCATCTCCCAAAAGAGGGATTTCAGTGAACAACAGGCACATCATGAACAGGGCTCAACTTTAGTCATCATGAGAAGGCAAAATAAAATCAAGGAGGTACATGGCAACCCACTCCAGTATTCCTGCCTGGAGAATCCCAGGGAGGGAGGAGCCTGGTAGGCTACAGTCCATGGGGTCGCAGAGAGTCGGACACGACTGGGCAACTTCACTTCACCACCAGCTACCAAACCACCAAAATGGTTAAGCCTTAAAATAACAAGCACGGTCGCAAAGAGTCGGACACGACTGAGCGACTGAACTGAACTGAACTGAACTGACGGAAGTGGAGCGAATGACCGTTGATACTACGTTTATTATGTAAAGTGAGAGGATGTGTCTTACTGGGTTGGGCTGTTTTCCAAGTTTCTCAAGGATGTGGAGACGCCGTCTCTCCCGCAGGCGGCGGCAGAGCGCACGCTGGGCCCGCCGGCCCCCCTCCGGGGCTGCGGGCCGCGCGTCTGCGCTGCGGGGCTGCGGGCTGCGGGCTGCGCTCCCCACTGCGGGGCTGCGGGCTGCGCTCCCCGCGGCCGGCTGCGCGGCCTCGACCTTATGACCGCTCCTCACTTCTACTGTCCCTCCTGTATACGTAATGCTGAGGTTTTCCCCAACCCAGGTTTAGGAACTGGATGCTAAAAATGGAAATACAAGGGAGAGACTCACAAAACAGCTTATGTTCCAGGGTAGAAAAAAGAGCTCCTTAAAAATCTAATGATTATGGAAACCCCCCCCCATCATTTTTAATAGGCTACACCTTCACATTAAAATCTTAAAATCAAACCATTTTCCAGAGTATGTAAGGTCTCTTTTATACATACAGTCTCATCAAATGGGACTCTATATGGAATTTTCCTTGTATGCTATATGATATATCACAACATAAAATATGACATATGTTAATATATGTTATATACTTTAATTGTGGCAACTTCAAACCTTCAGCAAAAGGCAATATAGTTTCCAAAACTGTGTAGCCGACTCTCTTTACGTGAGGCCCCTATATTAAGCAAGATAACAAGCTGCTGCTGCTGCTGCTACTAAGTCGCTTCAGTCGTGTCCAACTCTGCGCGACCCCATAGATAGCAGCCCACCAGGCTCCTCTGTCCCTGGGATTCTCCGGGCATAAACGCTGGAGTGGGTTGCCATCTCCCTCTCCAATGCATGCATGCATGCTAAGTCGCTTCAGTCGTGTCCAACTCTGTGCGACCCTATGGACAGCAGCCCACCAGGCTCCTCTGGCCACAGGATTCTCTAGGCAAGAATACTGGAGTGGGTTGCCATTTCCTTCTCTAAGAGAGGTTTTTCAGTAAGTATGCGGCATGTGGACATGTGTGTGCTTCCCCCCTATTTTTTGCTTATGTAATATTTGTACTTTCTAATACTATTATCCCATCACTTCTGGGGAAATAGATGGGGAAACAGTGGAAACAGTGTCAAAGAGTTTATTTTGGGGGGCCCCAAAATCACTGCAGATGCTGACTGCAGCCGTGAAATTAAAAGACACTTACTGACTCCTTGGAAGGAAAGTTATGGCCAACCTAGATAGCATATTAAAAAGCAGAGATACTTTGCCAACAAAGGTCCATCTAGTCAAGGCTATGGTTTTTCCTGTGGTCATGTATGGATGTGAGTTGGACTGTGAAGAAAGCTGAGTGCTGAAGAATTTATGATTTTGAACTGTGGTATTGGAGAAGACTCTTGAGAGTCCCTTGGACTGCAAGGAGATCCAACCAGTCCATTCTGAAGGAGCTCAACCCTGGGATTTCTTTGGAAGGAATGATGCTAAAGCTGAAGCTCCAGTACTTTGGCCACCTCATGCGAAGAGTTGACTCACTGGAAAAGACCCTGATGCTGGGAGAGATTGGGGGCAGGAGGAGAAGGGGACGACAGAGGATGAGATGGCTGGATGGCATCACACTCAATGGACATGAGTTTGATGAACTCTGGGAGTTGGTGATGGACAGGGAGGCCTGGCGTGCTGCAATTCATGAGGTCGCAAAGAGTCGGACACGACTGAGCGACTGAACTGAACTGGATACTATTATACTGTTACTTTTCTACTTTATATCTCATGTTCTTTTACCTGATGGAATCAGAAAAAAATAATCACACAAAGTCTTGGCCTGACTGAGAGAGCCATGGTCAGTGCTGTCGCTGGGCCTGGTCTCTACCAATTTGATCACCTTTAACTTTGCCTGTTTCTCTCCCATGGGGAGAGAATGGTGGGATTTACCTCAATATATAATTGATATGTTTACTGCATTCACTAAAACTATATCCTATAACTGTATGAACTTACAAACAACTTTCCTATATACATCTTCCAATTACAAATCCATGTTTAAATGATGTAGCAAATATAAACAAGCTTTTTCACCAAAGATTTGGACTACCGACCCCCCTCCCCGTTGCTCCCCACCCCCAACAATCAGTTATTTTGGCTACTTGGGCACAACCATGAGCTATAAAAGGAAGCCCTTGGGTAGCAAGAGGCACCACTTAAATTCATCTCAAGCGAAAGATCAGGTCTGTTTTGATCACTTTCTTATCCTAATTGTCTGACATTGCACCTTGAAAATAAAACCAAATGTGTGAAGGGATGAAAATGGATGGAAAAATGCATGAATGAATGAATGGGTATTCTGGTCAAGGTTATTGTCTATAGTCACAAAGTCCGGGGAAGATCTCATGATGCCATTACTGCTTGCCCCTGTGGAGCAAAATCAGTTTTCAAGTATTTATCCAGTGCTTATATATGTCAGATACTGGGCTCTACTTTTATAAAACTTAAAGGTGAACAAAAAAGGCAGAATAACAAAAAAAAATACAACTGTAATAAGTATTCTATTAGTCTCCTATAGCAGCTATAACAAATTACCACAATTTAGTGGCTTAAAACAACATAAACTTAAGAGGTCACAGTTCTAGACAGCAGAAGTCTGAAATGGGTCTCACCAGGCTAAAACAAAGTTGTCAGCAGGGCTGTGTTCCTTGTGGAGACTCAAGCACACACTCTGCCTCCTTGCCTTTTCCAGCTTCTGGAATTCCACCTGTATTCTTTGCCTCTTGGCTCCTTCCTCTTTCTTCAAAGCCACCAGCATCAGTTCAGTTCAGTTCAGTCGCTCAGTCGTGTCCGACTCTTTGCGACCCCATGAATCGCAGCACGCCAGGCCTCCCTGTCCATCACCAACTCCCGGAGTTCACTCAGAGTCACGTCCATCGAGTCAGTGATGCCATCCAGCCATCTCATCCTCAGTCGTCCCCTTCTCCTCCTGCCCCCAATCCCTCCCAGCATTAAAATCTTCTCCAATGAGTCAACTCTTCGCATGAGGTGGCCAAAGTTACTGGAGTTTCAGCTTTAGCATCATTCCTTCCAAAGAAATCCCCGGGCTGATCTCCTTTAGAATGGACTGGTTGGATCTCCTTGCAGCATAGCATCTTCAAATCCCTCTAGGACTCTGAATCTCCTGCCTCCTTCTTTCACTTATAAGGACTCCTGGGATTATTGGGCCCACCAGATAATTCCCATCTTAAGGTCCTTAACCTCATCATATCTTCAGAGTCCCTTTTACCATGTAAGGTCATGTATTCAGAGATTCTGGGGATTAAAATGTGACTATCTTTGGGGGCAGGGGGCATTATTCTGCCTACCACAAACAATTAAATCTATAGGGTACAAGAACATAGAACTTAAAATACCTAAAATTGTTTTGTAGCCTGGTAAGGCCTTGTGTAGGAGGAATATTTTAACTTTGACATAAACAATGAGCAGGAATCAGCCAGGATGATGGGGTGGGAATGAGGGTGAAGATTTGCAGAGACAAGGAACATGAGCAAAGGACCTGTTCTTCAGTAGCTCAGTTGAGTCTGACTCATTGTAACCTCATGGACTGCAGCACACTAGGCTTCCCTGTCCTTCACTATCTCCCAGAGTTTGCTCAAACTCATGTCCATTGAGTTGGTGATGCCATCCAACCATCTCATCCTCTGTCACCCTCTTCTTCTCCTGCCCTCAGTCTTTCCCAATATCAGAGTCTTTTCCAATGAGTCCGTTCTTCACATCAGGTGGCCAAAAGTATTAAAACTTCAGCATCAGTCCTTCCAGTGAATAGTCAGGACTGATTTCCTTTAGGACTGACTGGTTAGATCTCCTTGCTGTCCAAGGGACTCTCAAGACTCTTCAGTACCACAGTTCAAACGCATCTGTTCTTTGGCACTCAGCCTTCTTTATGGTCAACTCTCACATGCATACATGACTATTGGAAAAACCATAGCTTTGACCATATGGACCTTCGTCAGCAAAGTGCTATCTCTCCTTTTAAATACACTGTCTAGTTTTGTCATAGCTTTTCTTCCAAGGAGGAAGTGTCTTTTAATTTCATGGCTTCAATCACTGTCCACAGTGATTTTAGAGCCCAAGAAAATAAAGTCTGTCATTGTTGGCATTTTTTTCTCCATCTAGTTGCCATGAAGTTGCGGAACCAGATGCCATGATCTTAGTTTACTGAATGTTGAGTTTTAAGACAGCTTTTTCACTCTCATCACTTTCACCCTTATCAAGAGGCTCTTTTAGTTCCTCTTCACTTTCTGCCATTAGGGTGGTATCATCTGCATATCCGAGATTGTTTGATATTTCTCCTGGCAATCTTGATTCCAACTTGTGATTCCTCCAGCCCGGCATTTCACATGATGTACTCTGCATATAAGTTAAATAAGCAGGGTGAAAATATACAGCCTTGATGTACTCCTGTCCCAATTTTGAGACAGTGTGTTGTTTGATGTCTGGTTCTAACTGTTGCTTCTGTCCTGTATACAGGTTTCTCAGGAGGCAGGTAATGTGGTCAGGTATTCCCATCTCTTAAGAATTTTCCAGTTTGTTGTGATCCACACAGTCAAAGGCTCTAACATAGTCAATGAAGCAGAAGTGGATGTTTTTCTGGAATTCGCTTGCTTTTTCTATGATCTAATGGATGTTGGCAATTTGATGTCTGGTTCCTCTGCCTTTTCTAAATCCAACTTGAACATCTGAAAGTTCTCGTTCCACAACCTGTTGAAGCCTAGTTTGAAGGATCTGAGCATTACCTTGCTAGCATGTGAAATAAGTGCAATTGCATGGCAGTTTGAGCATTCTTTGGCATTGCCTTTCTTTGGGATTGGAATGAAAACTGATCTTTTCCATTCCTGTGGCCACTGCTGGGTTTTCCCAATTTGCTGGCATATTGAGTGCAGCACTTTAACAGCATCATCTTTTTGGATTTGAAATAACTCAGTTGGAATTGCATCACCTCCACTAGCTCTGTTCCTAGTAATGATTCCTAAGGCCCACCTGACCTCACACTCCAGGATGTCTGACTCTCGGTGAGTGACCACACAATCGTGGTTATCCAGGTTATTGAGAACTTTTCCGTGCAGCTCTTTTGTGTGTTCTTGCCACCTCTTCTCAATCTCTTCCGCTTTGTTAGGTCCTTACCTTTTCTGTTCTTTATTGTACCCAACTTTGCATGAAATGTTCCCTTAGGTATCTCCAGTTTTCTTGAAGACATCTCTAGTCTTTCACATTCTATTGTTTTCCTCTGTTTCTTTGCATTGCTCACTGAAGAAGGCTTTCGTATCTCTCCTTGTCATTCTCAGAAACTGCATTTAGATGGGTGTATCTTTCCTTTGCTCCTTTGCCTTCTGCTTCTCTTCTTTTCTCAGCTATTTGTAGGGCCTCCTCAGACAGCCATTTTGCTTTGTTGCATTTTTTTTTCCCCCTTGGAGATGACTTTCATTGCTGCCTCCTGTACAATGTTACAAACCTTTGTCTATAGTTCTTCAGGTACTGTATCATATCAAATCCCTTGAATCTATTTGTCACTTCTACTGTATAATCATAAGGGATTTGATTTAGGTCATACCTGAATGGCCTAGTGGTTTTCCCTACTTTCTTCGATTTAAGTCTGAATTTTGCAATAAGAAGCTCATGATCTGAGCCACAGTCAGCTCCCAGTCTTGTTTTTGCTGACTGTATAGAGCTTCAGCAAAGGCCCTGAGGTAAGAGTAACTCTGTTTACAGACGCTCCGGGTTGGCCATTTGACAGAACTGTCCAGCGGTAGAGAGAGGATTTGCTTAGAGTCCAAGAGGAAAAAACAAAGTTCTAGATTCCATTTACTTTCCCATTGCAGAAGCCAGCACAAGATTTCGGGGTTTTTGTTTTAGCTAGCTAAATGCAGTTCCATCCATGGGACAGTTCTTGTTTTCTGGAGCCTTTCTTGAAGCCATCATTTCACAGTTTCAAAGTTTATTTTTATTTAAAAGTGAGAGAGACCAAGGTCACAAAGCCACAGCCAAGGCCCGCTACTCCTTGGGGATGGTCTGCTCCTTGCTGGGGCTCTGTTATTCTGCTCATGTTTCTGTGTGGGCTGTTTTCTTTTTGTAGCCATTCTCTGTCTCTGAAGGACAGAACCGACACAGCAGGAAAAGACAGCTATTAGTAGACCAGGGCATTTAAAAAATAGTTTTAAAATAAATCATAGAGCTTTTTCCCCTTATATCACTATTGAACATTTCTCAAGCCAGCTCTCATTAGGAGTAATTATAACCAGTGTTTGTATGACATTTTGATGCCCAATATTTTAATTAATATTTGGATGTCATTCCATGTATCCTTTTTAGCTGCCTTGTATCATATGAGCACAGCACTGCCAGCTGCCAGGGAAACTCATTAAATTGACATTTTCAAAACTTCTGTAACTTACTAGACCACTGGAGCTCTAATCCCTAGTGTGTAGAGGATTAGGAGATACTAGGACCAGAGTATCTATCTATCCTGGATACTAACAAAACCAGAACTTCAAACCTATTTCTCTTATCATGTCCTCTCCCTTTCGTTCTCATAAAGCAATAGAAAGAGCCCTCATTTAATCCTTTTTTTTTTCCAAGTTTTTTTGTGTGCGCTTAGCATAAAGAGGCAGAATAAAATTGTAGCAAAGAGCAAAAGCTTTGAATTCTGAGCGATCCAAATCTGAACTCCCCAATCCTCCATTTCCTTTGTGTGGGATCACAGGTAGACCCTTTGGGTCTGTTCTGCATCTGTCAGACTCAATGATCACTGTCTCAAGAGGGTCATTGTGACGATCAAAGGAGGTAACAGGTGTCAAGTTGTTAGCACAGAACCCAGAACAGGTAACTGTACAGTGAATGTACATCACTGTGATTGAATTATTGTCTTGACAACCTCAAGACAAATTGATGTGACATGTGCACGTCTCTGAATGCTTCTGTGTATATCTAAGGTGAGTGTAGAGACGAGAATCCAGAGGACAAGACCTGGCCACACAACGGTACTCCAGAAAAAGAGAAAGAGCTCGGATGGACCAGCAAGCTCCAGAGGTGGCAACACCAGAGGAAGTGGTTAATGCAGGTTCTGGCCGCTTCAGCTGAGCATCCAAAAGGAAGGAGGAAGTGGCCCTACTATGTGCCACTCATCTTCTCCATGGCTTCTAGCTCTAAATGTACCCAGTTCTTAGGGACCCTGACAAACTGGATTTTATTTGGAGGCTGGTGATTAGGATGATGAAGGATCTAGAAATGCCCCAGGAAGAATAACAGAAGGAGCTGAAACAGACTAACCATGACCCTGGTGAGATACTTCTTCAAATGTTTGTCCCCTGGAAGATGGAGTTAACCTCCACTGAGCTCCCAGCCACTGACTTTAAATCAGTGAATGCAAGCTATGAGACAGTGGGTTTCAGCTCAAGTGAGGGAAGAACTTTCAGATGATTTAGAGCTGCCTGAATAACAGTGGCTTCTCATCATTCAGGTCTTCCCTGCACATGCCTATGGCAACAGTCTGGGATGCAGGGAGAGGTTACCTTCCTTGGGAAAAGTATGGACCATGTGGATTCCACGGTCCTTTCCCAGTCTGCCACTTCTGTGTGTGCACACAAAACCTATATAACTGTGTGTGTATATATATAGTAACAATATATATATTAGTCTACTATGTAGCAGAAACCAATACAACATTGTAAATCAACTGTTAGTCAGTTAGTTCAGTCGCTCAGTCGTGTCCGACTCTTTGCGACCCCATGAATCACAGCACGCCAGGCCTCCCTGTCCATCACCAACTCCCGGAGTTCACTCAGACTCACGTCCATCGAGTCCGTGATGCCATCCAGCCATCTCGTCCTCTGTCATCCCCTTCTCCTGCCCCCAATCCCTCCCAGCATCAGAGTCTTTTCCAGTGAGTCAACTCTTCACATGAACTGTACTCAAATAAAAATTAATTTTTAAAAAAGGCCTTCCCAGACAAAATCATCATATCAAATGAGGGTGTCTCTTTGGTTCATTGGGTAGTGACCTTGAGAACTAAAATACTAAAGAACAGTTATTCTTGCACATAGCATAAACTCAAAGGTAAGAGACTAACTGGATTATTTATATAGTCCTACCATTTTGGAAAGTAGAATTTATCCCATGATGTATGTGTCTAAGTCCGTAAAGTAACAAGCCTTGTTCTTAGGGTTGTCTTGGGGGGGGGGTCTTTATAAATAAGAAGTGGTTTAGGAGGGTCTGAAATGGATGAAGATCAAGTTAAAGGTCTGAAACTCATTTCTTCTTCCTCACAAAAGAAAGGAACTCGAAGGTTAAATGAATATTTATTAGGCAGATCTTGGAAAGTATGTGAGACTGAGGTCAAAAGGTTTGGGTTTGGACCTCCCTGGTGGTCCAGTGGTAAGAATTCATCTGCCAATGCAGGAAACACGAATTTGACTCCTGGTCTGGGAAGATCCTACATGCCACGGGACAACGAAGGCCATGCACCACAATTACTGAGCCGGTGGGCATCTAGAGCCTGTGCCCCACAACAGGAGAAGCCACCACAACGAGAAGCCGTCCTCTGCAACCGATGAGCAGATCCTGCTCTCTGCAACCAGAGAAAGTGTGTGTGCAGCAACAGAGACCCAGTGCAGCCAAAAATAAATAAATAGAAAAAAAATTTATTTTAAAGTTTGGGTTTAGTTCTCTCTTTGTTGGTAGCTAGCCCTTGGCTAAATCAGTTATGCCCTCTGGGCTTCTGTTCCCTCATCTGTAGTCCTAGTAATCTCCAGGGCCCCTTCTAAGTACAAGATCCACAATTGATAACTTTCTCCATGTAAAATGCTGGATAAAGATATTGTTCACATTGAGCCCGCTTGTCCTTGGGTGAGCCATTTAGCCTAAAATTAATTATGTATATATTAAATGGTAGATGATAATCTTAACAATCTGTGGATGGTGACTGCAGCCATGAAAATAAAAGACACTTGCTCCTTGGAAGAAAAGCTATGACAAACCTAAACAGCATATTAAAAACCAGAGGCCTCACTTTATTGACAAAAGTCCATCTAGTCAGAGCTATGGTTTTTCCAGTAGTCATGTATGGATGTGAGAGTTGGACCATAAAGAAGGCTGAGCACTAAAGAACAGATGCTTTCAAACTGTGGTGCTGGAGAAGGCTCTTGAGAGACCCCTGGACTGCAAGGAGATCCAACCAATCCATCTTAAAGGAAATCAGTCCTGAGTATTCATTGGAAGGACTGATGCTGAAGCTGAAGCTCCAATACTTTGGCCACTTGATGAGAAGAGCTGACTCACTGGAAAAGACCCTGATGCTGGGAAAGATTGAAGGCAGGAGGAGAAGGGGGCAACAGAAGATGAGATGGTTGAATGCATCACTGACTCAATGGACATGAGTTTGAGCAATCTCTTAGAGATAGGGAAGGACAGGGAAGCCTGGCGTGCTGCAGCCCATGGGGTCACAAAGAGCTGGACAGGACTTAGAGACTGAACAACAGCAGTCTTGAGAGGGCAGGTGGGCAGGTTTATAAGAGGCACATTGGTTTGAATTCTCACAATATGTGTGAAAGATCTTAATGGCCTTGACATTTGCTTTTTGTTTTTGTTTTTTTTTTTTAGTTTTTTATTTTTTAAATTTGGCCTTGACATTTGAACACAACCTACAAGGTGAAATATGCCACCACAAAGTCCTAAATTCCTACCCCCAAATAAATCAACCTTTTGAAGAACTTGCTGGCTGTCTATGGAGTATCCATTCTCCTTTCCTTCCTTACTATGGAACACTGGTTTCATACGGGAGAGAATGCGTTCAGCTTCCATGGTGTATGTAGCCCTGTTTCATGGTGGCCTGGGAGAGACTAGTCCATTAAGTAGTGCTTCTGAGAAGCCATTGATTTTCTCATTAAAAGGGATAAACTGAACTAGCACACTTTTTGCCCTTTCCCTCTTTCTGCCTGGAGTGTGGTCATGATGCCTGGAGATGTTGAAAACATCCTGAGTTCAAGCATGGGGCTGCAGAGCAGAGGAGTACAGAAGACTGGGGTCCTTGATGACTATCTCAAGCAGTTAGGTCAGCCCAGGCCTGCTGCCACTGCTTGTTACTGGGAACTATAAACCCCGATTTGTAGAAAAGTATCCATTACATGGGGCTTCCCTTGTAGCTCAGTTGGTAAAGAATCTGCCTGCAATGCAGGAGACCCGGTTTGATCCCTGGGTTGGGAAGATCCCCTGGAGAAGGAACACCTAAACAGCATATACAAAACCAGAGGCCTCACTTTATTGACAAAAGTCTGTCTAGTCAGAGCTATGGTTTTTCCAGTAGTCATGGATGGATGTGAGAGTTGGACCATAAAGAAGGCTGAGCACTAAAGAACAGATGCTTTCAAACTGTGGTGCTGGAGAAGGCTCTTGAGAGACCCCTGGACTGCAAGGAGATCCAACCAGTCCATTCTAAAGGAAATCAGTGTTTGGCCACCCACTCCAGTATTCTTGCCTGGAAAATCTCATGGACAGAGGAGCCTGGTGGGCTGCAGTCCATGGGGTCACAAAGAGTCAGGCATGACTGAGCAACTAACACTTAAACTTACTTTATTCATTACATGCAACCTAATGCAAGGCTGCTGATAAAACACCCCTAAACTTCTTCCTGGTCAGCCCACACTAAACCATAGGAGGAATTTCACTCCATGCCCTCCATAATCTCTGCCTCCTACAAGTGTCTATAACCACCTGCAGCCCAGTCAACTCAATGACATAATGGAGAACCGTCCTCTTAAACCTTCTTCTTTCTTCTAAACATTCTATTCGGTGTTTTTTTTTTTGACAAGAGACCGTCATCAGCATAACCCTCACAGAAAAGAATAGCAAACAAGCCTGTGTGGTCAGTCATGTCCGACTTTGCGTCACTATGGGCTGTATGTAGCCTACCAGGCTCTTCTGTCCTTGTAATTCTCCAGGCAAGAAGGCTGGAGTGGGTTGCCATTTCTCCTCCAGGGGATCTTCCTGACCCAGAGATCAAACCTGTGTCTCTGCTTCTTCTGCATTGGGCAGGTGGGTTTTTTACCACTGTGCCCCCTGGGAAGCCCCTCAGTAAATAAGTGTTGAGTATCAACACTTTTCCTTAAGCGACTTTTGATTAATTGGCTGACTGCCAGCAGCATTGCTTAATTCAGGGATATTTAACAGAGAAAAGAAGGCACTAGCTCAAACTTTCTTGAATAACCCCTTTAAGGCTTACAATTTTCCATAAAACTACTTCTCAGTGCTAAGAAGGCAAACACAATAGTATTAATTGCTTAATTTTTATTATAACCGATGTGGCATGCATGCTAAGTTGCTTCAGTTGTGTCTGACTCAGTGCAACCCCATAGACTGTAGCTCTCCAGGCTCCCCTGTTCAGGGGATTCTCCAGGCAAGAATACTGGAGTGGGTTGCCATGCCCTCCTATATAACCAGTACATGTTATGTTAAATTGGTTACACTAGTTGTTTTTACAGCTATTCATTTGATAGCTCATTGGAGTCTTTTATAAAATTCTGTGTGTCTTACATTTATGCCTGTTTTAATGAACTCAAGAATAGCATTGCAGTTTTTAAAGCTCAAGTAAATGTATGTGTATCTGTTCGTGATGTGTGTTGGTTGTATGGTTTATATAATGCTGAGTTCTCAGTGAGAATGCTCCTCTATTATAATAATTTTCCTAGGGGGGAAATAGATTCTATTTTGCAGTATTCCACTTTATGCCACAGTTTCCAGGAATGCCTGCATTCCACTTAAGAGCAGACAGTAGGCATATTCTTCTTCTTCCTCTAAGGACTGGGCTCCTCCGTTCCTGCTGGGCAGGACAAGCTCTCCCACTCACGCCTTCCTTCCCTCAAAATTGTGGCGTTTCCTTCTTCTGTTCTGTGTGTCTTTTCACCAACCATCTCAGCTTGTGTCCTGAGAATGCACGCCCGCCACGGACCTCCGATTCTGTTCTCCAAGCTTCCCCCTGCGTCTCCCCCACCCCTCGCAGGCTGACCCTGTCTGTCACCTGCTCAGGGGCTCTGACGGTGACTGCCTGGGTGCCAGCTGGCTGGCGTCTCAGTCCCACCGAGTTTCCACGAAAAATGCAATCACACCAAGCCTTCTGCGTAGGGGTTTCTTTCAGCTTTCTGAGGACTCAGGAGGTCCTCATCGTGGCGCAGCACCCTCCTTCACTGTGTGCGTCTCCCCACACCCCTCCCAAGGAGCTTCTTGCAGAAAAGCAAGACAAATCCCCACCACCCTCAGGCAAGAATGGCATTTTCCTAAAGGAAAAAGCAAGCTCTCCCTGGGAGGGGCACTTGCATCAGTGACTAATAGAATTTTCCTCCCCTATTGTGACATTTATAATCCTCACGCCCGAAGGGCATTTGCTCACATATGTTCATGGATAACCAAAGAATGTTCTGGTTCACAGAACGGCTTCATGGTCTTGTCCTTTAAACTTGGTTTTTACAAGGACGGTAAGAGTACAGACAGACGGTTTGGATCTTCCTCTAGCTTGCGGTTGTCATGGAAGCTAACAGATGTGGAGATGGAATGTCCCCTGCCGTCCCAAAGCAACAACACATATTGCCCGCCAGCAAGTCATCAGCCACGGCAGCTGCCCCTGATGGTGTGCCGTGAGGGTTACTCAGGAAGGAGAAAGCCAGGGAACATTCTGGGCTCTGGACACTAGCCCTAAATCGTTAAGATGCCTTGCTGAGGAATCATTCAGTGAGCCCAGACTCTCGCATCTTCCCATGCATAGAGAAGCCCTGAAATCATTAACTTGAGATGTCTGGTTTTTTGTGATTAGCAGTAATCTTTTGATGTTTAACTACATGTCTTTTTTCTTTTCAGTAAAAACTCCTGTGTATACTGGCTCCTCCCTTATCTCTTCAGAACAGTTCCTCAGAGCTGTCTGAGAGCCTGTCTCCCGACTATAGTCATCAGTAAAGGCCCCAGATAAAATTTAACTCATAAATTTTAGGTTGCTCATTTTTCTTCAGCTGACTCAGAGCAAACCAGATAAAAAGACCCTGGAGACCCAAGTCACCTCTCATACATTTACTTCTGTTAGAACACAGTTAAGTGTTCCCACTTTAAAGCATGCATGAGGGGCTGGGGTGTGTGATGAGGGTCAGAGCCGTGGGGCCGCGAGAGAGGGAGCCCCCGGCCTCTGCTCTCCAGCCTGCTCCCTCCGAGTGGCTCTGCTGAAGTCCTGCCCCTCCTCTCACCTCCTGCAGCTTCAGGTCTCGCTCCCATCACTTCTCCCTTCTGGGGACCCCACCCGTCTTCCAAACTTTCCCCAAGTGCTATTAACACTAGACATCTGTATTTTATTTATTTCCAAATGTTTTATTTGCCAGCCTTTTTATTAAGTCAACTAGTTCACATAAGACCCTGATGCTGGAAGAGACTGAAGGCGGGAGAAGGGGATGATGGAGGATGAGATGGTTGGACGGCATCACCGACTCGATGGTCATGAGTTTGAGTGAACTCCAGGAGCTGGTGAAGGACAGGGAGGCCTGGCACTCTGCAGTCCATGGGGTCACAAAGGGTCGGACACGACTGAGCGACTGAACAGCAATGAAGTTCACACAGCAACTAAACTCACGAGTTCCTTTTTCACCCTTTGACATATTTTATAAACACAAAATACATTGAAACTGTGGTTTTTGAAGATATGTTAAAAATAAATTTACTCATAAATTTCCTTAGCTGTTTATTTCATTCCAGCAACCCAAACTGCTGACAAATTTGGGCTAACACTATACTACAGGCAGATTTATATTACTTATAGAAAATATCTAAAAGAATTCATCAGGATAGAAAAATTGTTTTAATTTCTCTATTTCAAATTTCAAAGACGACTATAATTTATTACCCTATACATCTAATTGCTGAGTGTGTGATAGTCAGTTTGGGGGGGGCGGTCTCAGCTACATGTCTGGGTTTCTCAGATCAGCCAATCTATCTACCTATCCAATATGAGATTCTTTCTTTTTTTTTTTAATATTTATTTTTTCTGGGATGGGTCTTCGTTGCTGAGCGGGGCTTTCTCTAGCTGTGTGCAGGCTTCTTATTGAAGTGGCTCTTGTTGTGAAAGCTGAGCTCCAGGGCACGCGGGCTTTAGTAGTTGCTACATGTGGGCGCAGCAGCTGCGGCTCACGGGCTCCAGAGTACAGGCTCAGCAGCTGTGGTGCTTGGGCCTGGTCGGCCCCTGGCATGTGGGGTCTTCCTGGGCCAGGAGTCGGGTCTGTGTCCCTTGAACTGCATGGCAGATTCTTAACCACTGCACCACCAGGAAAGCCCCTGAGACTATTTCTACACCCAGAAAGAGCATAATTTACATTAGTAAAAAAGTTGCAAGGCATACATGTTCAGAAACTTTATGTGTAATACTGCAGCTGTTCTGTAACTATTCTTGTCTTAGAAGATCCAAAGAGAATTTTACCCTTTCACGAGTGGTGTTGACATTGCTGTCTTTCATCAGATATATTTTTTCAAATCCTTAATAATGTCATCAGAATAAATGACTAGAAGTGAATTATTGGAACAGAGGATATAAATATTCAGATCTATTTTTTAAATTATTAGGTATAACAATTTTACTAATTTAAGCTCCACTAAAGACATATGAAACTCCCCATGATTCCACAGTATTTCTGATACTCAAAATCTAACTCTTGATGTCTACATGCTATATGTCTCTCAGCTGAATTAATTCCATTAGCAAATTGTACTTTCCAGAAAAGTCTCATGAATGATCCATTGCTTGATTGCTTCTATGTTTTATAATATTTGTTCTGTTTAGACTCAAGGAAAGTCTGATTACGTACAAAATTACTGAATTATATTTAGTTTTTTTCAGGACCAAGAGACATTATTGTTTGTAATTGAACTTTACATTAATCCTTTTTTATCATATTTTCACCATTTGCATTACCTTGGCTGAATTTCATTACTGAATAATTTTTAGTTTTTTTTTGTTTTTTCAAGTAGGATTGTGAATGTCATACACACTTAGTTCCTTCACGTCTGGAGATGTTTGTCTCAGACTTTGAATTCAAGACAGGTTACTTCAGTCTAACATCCTTGAGTCAAATTTTATTTCCAAATTTTTGAGACTCTTCCATTATGTTTGGACAGTTAATAATCCTGTAGAGAAATCTGAGGGCAGTTTAACTTCCATCTTTTGTATGTGACTTTTTTCTGCTTGGATGCTTAAAGAATTTTATCTTTAAAGTTCATTCACTTACCCTAGAGTTAAACACACTGATATAAACTTTCTTAAAGTAGAATGTATATTTTAGAGTTCTGAAGATTCAGATCTTTGATTTGAGGATTTTTGTTCTTTGATTATATCTGTTAATACCTTTCTGTATCCATTTGATCCCTGCTAGACAACTGCATGTTTAAACACTTTGCCAAAGGTCTGGAATAACAGAGGAGGGGCTACAGCATAGCATGGTTCAGAAAACAACTTCAAGTTGAATATCAGGCCTCACCGTTCTCAGAGGCCTTCAGCCAGCTCCCCACTGGGGGGAATTTACATTGTTGTCCTAATTTCAGGCCCTGGCCTGCTGTGTGCTGCAGACCTATCTCTCTCTTCATCTGACTTTTCTCCTGTTTATCTTCTTCGTGGAGTCCCCAGGGTTCCTAAACCTTTTGCTTTGGCTGGTGGTGACTCTCAGACTATATGGAAGAAGAGATTAGGGAGAAAAATTGGATCGGAGGTGAGCGGTAAAGCCTCTCCGCCCAAGTGTCCTTTGTTATATGTTACTTGAAGCAGACTGGAGGGTCTACCCTCGTGGCTCAGCTGATAAAGAATCTGCCTGCAATGCAGGAGACCTGGGTTTGATCTCTGGGTTGGGAAGATCCCCTGGAGAAGGGAAAGGCTACCCACTCCAGTATTCTGGCCTGGAGAATTCTGGGGACTGTATAGTCCATGGGGTCGCAAAGAGTCGGACACGACTGAGCGACCTTTACTTTCACTGGAGGTTATAGGATAACAACTGAAGCCACTTCTGTTGATAGTCACACTCATTTTACACTGCAAATCCACAATCTCTCTACTTTAGACTCTCTGTCAAAATACCTCTTTCCAGAATATGCCTTTCAGAGCCCACCTTTTATAACCCAAAAGCCCCCTCCAGGTATTCCTCAAACAAACAAACAAAAATCAGCCTTGTCTCTTCCACCTATTAGAAAACAGCTTCAAAATTTCTTTTTCTAAATAAGCAATTATTTCTTTTCTGTAAAACTTGTAGAGTAAAGATTATTAGTATCCAAAGAGTGTTTAGTTGTAGAATGTTCTTAGGATGTGCCAGGTTTTACCTGACACATATCATAGACTTTGGAGGAACTTAGCCATGGTAACTCACTTCCTTCATTCATGGATCAGAAAACTGAAGCCCAAGGAGATCTGTGGTAGACCCAAGGTCACTGGCAAGCCCCTCAATGGAGGGCTGAGATTAAAGCCTGCCTAGGACTTCCCAAGTGTTGTTAGTGGTAAAGAACCTGTCTGTCAATGCAGAAGACATAAGAGCTAGGGGTTTGATCCCCGGGTCAGGAAGATTCTTTGGAAGAGGGCACAGCAACCCACTCCAGTATTCTTGCCTGGAGAATCCCATGGATGGGGGAGCCTGGCAGGCTACAGTCCATAGAGTTGAAAAGAGTCGGACACGACTGAAGTGACCTAACACGGCATGCAGGCAGAACATCCACTGTTGGTCTGATAATAGTTTAGATGGAGACAGAATATAATTTAAGTTGTTCCCCTTGCTTGTTGAGTACAACCACTAAGGCTCAAATTCTTACAAGCGTGACTTATGGTTTTAAACTTCATGCAAATGACATTATTAGACAGGCAAAAAATATGCACATATCCATTGTTGTACAGGTGATGTTCATCTGCCAATAGGGGATTTTCTGTTATATTGCCAAAAGATTAACAGCTTCCTTTAGGGCTGCTCAGATTGCAATTCAAATTGTTACCCAAAAAATGAGAGTAAAATCTCATGGACCCTCAGTGGTGAGCCTGAGGTTTTCCCCCTGAGTTTTTCTCTTTCACATCATTAGGATGCTTGGAGATTTCTGACCCTTAGGATACTGCTCTCTAATTCCAAATCATACTTCTAATGTATTTAAATTTTTTTTCTGATCATAAAAATGATGCATGTTCCTTGTAGAAACTTTGGGCAATAGAGAAAAGCACAGAGATAGGAAAGCAAAAACTACCTGAGATTCTGTCGCTAGAGATAAGCACAGACTACAATTCAACCATAGCACATTTCCCTAGGGGCTCAGATGGTAAAGAATCTGCCTGCAATTTGAGAGACCTGGGTTCGATTCCTGGGTTGGGAAGATCCCCTGGAGGAGGGCACGGCAACCCACTCCAGTATTCTTGCCTGGAGAGTCCCCATGGACAGAGGAGCCTGGCGGACTGCAGTTCCAGGGATTGAGAAGAGTCGGACACAACTGAGCGACTAAGCGAACACGCATATTTCCCTAGAAGGGCTTCCCTGGGGGCTCAGATGGTAGAGAATCTGCCTGCAATGCAGGAGACCCAGGTTTGATCCCTGGGTTGGGAAGATCCCCTGGAGAACGAAAGGGCAACCCAGGCCAGTATTCTTGCCTGGAGAGGCAAAAGGAATTCCAGGAGAGAGGAGCCTAGCAGGTTACAGTCCATGGGTCACAAAGAGCTGGACACAACTAACATTTTCAATTTTATTCCCCTAGATGTTTTTCTTTGTATTTTAAATAAAAGATACCATATTTATACCTTTTTCTGTAATGAGATTATATGCTACATATTGCTTTGTAGTCTACATTTTTAAAGACTACATTGAATAAATGTGATTAAATATTCTTCAGAAATTGATTTCAACAACATCATTATTTAAAATGATGTTTTCCTACTAAAGAGAAACATGCTAGGGCTAACCTCATTTACTGATCCCTTGAATTATCGATGATGGTCTTTGAGAGGAAACACAAGGTCCAGCCCTAATACCCCTTAACAGGGTTTCACGGTCTTCCCTTATTTGCCTCTCCGTTTTCTTCTCTTCTCGTTGCTCTGTGCAAGCTCAAGCTCTCAGCACCGGAGACTCCGGATTCAGCCCTCAGAAAGCCTCAGTCCATCATCCGGCCCGTCTGTCTCTCTGTTCCCCCATCTCCCTTGTGTCCTTGAGGCCTTCCAACCTGCAATGGCCTCTTTCTGGAAAGCTCCTCCATATTTCATCTAAATCCTACCTCCTCTTTCAGCTGTCAGCTTGGACGTCCCTCCTCAGGAAGCTTCCCCTGACCCCCACGACCAGGTCAGGCATCACTTCCCCTCACCGCCACAGCATCCTTACTTCCCCTTCCATGGACCATGGCGTGGACCCAACCTGTCTTTGGGTCTGCCTCCGCGGAAGGACTGAGACTTCTGTCAGGAGGGACCACGTCTACCCGTCTTGTACACAAAATTGCACACCCAACACTGATGAGAGTTTGCAGCACATGTTTTTAAAAATTTATTGCTTACATATAAGCTTATTTTTTAAGTTATATTTCTTTATATTATTTTTATATTATGTCTTTATATTATTATATATAATATATATATTATTCTTTATATATATTTATTTATATTATTTCATTCTTCACAAGAATGAAATGTCCATCAGTAGGAGCCTTGTCTGTCCTATTTGCTTCAGTATCTAACCCCAGTGCCCAGAACTGTTAACACCTGAAAGGGTACCACTTCCTATTTCTTTTCCACGTTTGTGGCTGCCTGTTTACAACATATGGCATGCATGTTGTCGTTTTTACAGCAGTGACATGACACTTGCAAATGTGCACACACTTTTGGTAATCTGCTTTTTTTCACTCAGCTACATATTGTAAATTTCATGCTAATAAATAGTGAAGGGCAGAACATGCCACTCCCACAATACGCCACTTTGAATGTTGATTATTTTCAGCTGCAAGGACTGGAAAAGCAACAAATGCAAGGAGACACTTTCTCTGAACTCCCTTTATCTGCCTAAAGACACAGCTTCCAAAAGGAACTCAACTGTGAGAAGTCCCCGCCCCAGGAGTTTCATCAACCAAGGACGACTGACTTTTACACAGGAAGGAAGACCAAACAAGCTTGTCACAAACCATCATACTAGGCTCTTCTAAGTGCCTAGTCACCGCTCCTAAAGACCATTCACTCCTTGCTAAGAGGGCTACATTCCCTTCCCGTTTCTCTATTCCAATGGCGTTTAAGTCAGAATTCCAAGAGCCACCTCAAGGAGTCACTTATTTTTCCCTGGACACCTACCACATACCCATGACATATGTTGTTCAGTCACTCAGTCGCGTCGGACTCTTTTGTGACCCCATGGGCTGTAGCCCTCCAGGCTCCTCTTTCCTTGGGATTTCCCAGGCAAGAATATTAGCGGTGAGTTGCCATTTCCTTCTTCAGGGGATCTTCCCCATGCAGGGATCAAACCCCAGCCTCCTGCACTGGCAGGCGGATTCCTTACTCCTGAGCCACCAGGGAAGCCCCATACATGACATATAATGCATGTTATATATTATATATAAGTATATTATATATTATATAACATAATACACGTTAATAAAATATTTGTTTTTCTCTTGTTCATGTCTTTTTTTACAGGGATCTCAGCTAAAAACTTACAAGACTAAAAGGAAAATTACGTTCCTTCATCTGCAACAGTCTCCTAGACAAAAATCTTAGTCTCTTCCGCTGTTGAACCTCTTGGTTATTTTCTGTAATAACTCCTTCCCTAGGTCTTCTAACCGTTTTAGAAGAGCCAAGTGGACTCTATGAGCAGAAAATGGTATGGTGCACACACACGAGGTGACCAGAAGGTGGCGCCGGAGGGCGCTTCTGCTCGCCCCTCGGAAGCGGGCGGGAGTGCCTGTGCGGGGGCCTCCTTCTGTGCCTGCTTCTGGCTCTTTCTGCCTCTCCTCGGCTCCCTTACCTCGTCCTCAAACCTCCACTTCAACTTTTGAGATGCGTAACTCCCTTTTTGTGGGGGCTCCAAAACCACTGCCGGTGGTGACTGCAGCCATGAAATTAAAACATGCTTCCCTGGAAGAAAAGTTATGACCAACCTAGACAGCATATTAAAAGCAGAGACATTACTTTGCCGACAAATGTCGGTCTAGCCAGTTCAGTTCAGTCTCTCAGTCATGTCAGACTCTTTGTGACCCCATGGACTGCTGCACGCCAGGCCTCCCTGTCCATTACCAACTCCCAGAGTTTACCCAAACTCATGTCCATTGAGTCAGTGATGCCATCCAACCATCTCATCCTCTGTCGTCCCCTTCTCCTCCTACCTTCAATCTTTCCCAGCATCAGGGTCTTTTCCAAAGAGTCAGTTCTTCACATCAAGTGGCCAAAGTATTGGAGTTTCAGCTTCAGCGTCAGTCCTTCCAATGAACACTCAGGACTGATCTCCTTTAGGATGGACTAGTTGGATCTCCTTGCAGTCCAAGGGACTCTCAAGGGTCTTCTCCAACACCACAGTTTAAATGCATCAATTCTTTAGCGCTCAGCTTTCTTTATAGTCCAACTCTCACATCCATAAATGACTATTGGAAAAATCATAGTTTTGACTAGATGGACCTTTGTTGGCAAAGTAATGTCTCTGCTTTCTAATATGCTGTCTAGGTTGGTCATAACTTTCCTTCCAAGGAGTAAGCATCTTTTAATTTCGTGGCTGCAGTCACCATCTGCAATGATTTTGGAGCCCAGAAAAATAAAGTCAGCCACTGCTTCCACTGTTTCCCCATCTATTTGCCATGAAGTGATGGGATTGGATGCCAGATTCTTTCTGAATGTTGAGCTTTGAGCCAACTTTTTCACTCTCCTCTTTCACTTTCATCAAGAGACTCTTTAGTTCCTCTTCACTTTCTGCCATAAGGGTGGTGTCATCTGCATATCTGAGGTTATTGATATTTCTCCTGGCAATCTATTGTTCCATCTCCAGTTCTAACTGTTGCCTCCTGACCTGCATATAGGTTTCTCAAGAGGCAGGTCAGGTGGTCTGGTATGCCCATCTCTTTCAGAATTTTCCGCAGTTTATTGTGATCCACACAGCTTTGGCATAGTCAATAATGCAGAAATAGATGTTTTTCTGGAACTCTCTTGCTTTTCCGATGATCCAGCAGATGTTTGCAATTTGATCTCTGGCTCCTCTGCCTTTTCTAAAACCAGCTTGAATAACAAGGCTAAGCTGCCTCAAATACAAAAGCAGCTTCCCTCCTCGTTATTGGAAATACAGTGTAGGCTTTTTTAAGCTGGTTTATTTGCTTATTCTCGGCTGCATTCAGCCTTCCTTTTGCACACGGGCTTTACTCTCGCTGTGGCTGGAGGGGCGACTGCGCTGCACGCGATTGTCTCGCTGCTGTGGCGGCTTCTCCTGTTGCAGAGCGCAGGCTCTAGGCGCATGTGGGCTCAGGAGTTGTGGTGCTCGGGCTTAGTTGCCCCGAAGCATCTGACATCTTCCTGGATCAGAGATTGAACCTGGAGCGCCTGCATTGGCAGATAGACTCTTAACCACTGGACTACCAGGAAAAGTCTGGCACCGTTTTAAAAGCAACATTTGGAAGAATTGAGCCTTACCTATTAAAGTGATCAACATTTTCTCAGGGCCTTTGAAAACGTGATAATTCACTTAGGGAATGAACTGACATTTATGGAAGAGTTGAGGTTATTCCATATTCAGTTGTCTCTGTCCTTTGGATTCAGACTTCCACAGAAGATGATGAATCAGGCTGAAATATCCTACAGGGAAATGATTAATTTCTCCTGCTCTTCACAAAACCGGAACATCTTTATGGTTAAGGCTCTTTATGCACCTCCCCCTCTGAACACACAGCTGGATGGCATTCCAACCCCTTGGGCAGGTTAGCACAGCCTGTGACTGGCTCTAGCCAGTGACACGTGGACAGAAGTGGTGTGCTTTTCTGGCTTGGCCCATAGAAACTTGCTGTGATCACCAAACGGCCAAGGATCCAGGCGAGGATGCTGAGGCCAAGTCACAAGCTGAACGGACACGTGCCAACCGCCAAGATGCACAGCGCTGAGCTCAGAGTCAAAAGGAAGCCCTCGTTGCATTGGATCACCGAGAGCTGAGAGTTTTCATTGTTTTTCACAGTAAAACCACACGTCACTCACTGTCTTCTCCTCGCCTCCTCTTGCTCCCCTCTTTCCTTGGCTTCTGCTGTCTCTCTTTATCATGTGATGAGGACTTTCTGATGTAATAACCAAACCAAACTGGTTTTATTGGATTTGAGATCAAAGCTGAAAGGATAAGCAGGTTCAATTAACTTAATTAGGAGAAAAAGTTCAATCCACTCAACTCTTCAAAAAGCTTATAAGTTAATATTTAGGATAATTTTTATTAAACAACTGGGTAAATGGTGAACATTTATTCAATTTTGAAATTATGTGAGCACCTCAGGGTGAGTGATCTCAGTGCTACCAGCAGATATGTACACGACAACCGCCTTCCAATGAGGAAAACCGCCTTGGAAATGGATATAACCCACAGTCTCAGCTGACTCTCTTTATTTGAATGGCACCGTGACTTCCAGTGGGCACGCGTGGGCACCACCACAGTATCAGGCAGGCCAGAAAAAGTATCAGTCCTGCAGTGAGAGGCTTCCAAAAGAAGCAAAGTTTCAAAGCGGCCTTTAAAACATCCAAAATGAAAATTCTGATCTGACCTTGTGTGACTGCTTTCTTTCAAACGCAATATGGCAATTAACCACCCCCCAGCCCCCTCCTTCTCTTCTTGCTCCAAGTTGGTGACTCTCAAACTGGGCTCAGGGAAGCCCATTCGGAAGTTGTTTCAAGAAGTGGGCTCCGGGCAGCTCACTCCAGATTGTGACCAGAGAAGCATTATTCTGATCTGTTTTGCAGACTGGGTTTCTGCATAAGCATTTATTTTTGAGTGCGAGTGGGGAAGACTCCTTTGCTTTAAAGAGTTACCGAAAACATTGGGTTATACGTTCCACCTGGATATGACACCTACTCTCAGAGTTTTAGTCACACAAATACCCAAAGATGTCCAAATCTGAAGCTCCAGCACATCTCTTTTCCGAACCCCCCCACTCACAGTCCCACTTGTATCTCACCACCTCCACTTGCTGGGTGCCTCAGCCACCTCTTCACAATGCTCCTGAAATAGAGTGTGTTATCCTGCCTACCCTCCTCCTGCATTAATGACATCACCTCCACCTGATTACTCAAAAGAAAACTCTGAATCATCCTGACTCCCGTTACTTCCCCCGCTCCCCCGGATCCAATCATTTAGTCCAGTTTGTGACCCGTCCTAGCTATCCCATAACTATAATGTCTTTCCTCTCCATCCTCGTCACCACTGCCTTGGTGTAGGGCCTCATCATTCTCCTTCTTCTGGACCATCACAGTGGTCCCCAGCGGCTCTCATATTACTCTGCCCCTGACTGCACTGATTTTTCTGAAATACAGTAGAAATCATCATAGCTGATCATTGTTTTTAGCTTGGCAGTGAATAAAATGCTTTCATGTACGTTGTCATATTTAAGTAGCACCACCACATTCCAGCAAGAGGACGTTGTTCTTCTTTATTTAGAACAGGAATTTGAAGCCTCAGAAAATTACCTTGATCAGGTATCCACAGAAAGTCAAAAGAACTAGTGTTTGAACCCAAGGACTCCGAAGTTCATGCAGATGACAGGAACCACGCCACCAAACACACATCCGTCCCTGGCTTTAGCACGTTCAGCTCCTCACCACTGCCGACGGAAGGAAACACAGACCTTTGAGCATTTCAAACACAGCTCACTCTTAACAGTGCCCCAGGAGGCTTCCGCAGTTAATGGTAACAGCTACTTTAATAGTTAACATTCTAACTCTGGAGCTAGAACATGCATTCTAACGTAAAACCTTGGATAAGTTATGCAACTTTTCTAAATCTCAGTTCCTGAAGGTGCAAAGTTGGGCTGTCATAGAGTTTATCCCACGAGGCTGTTGTGAGGCTTAAATAAGATTGTGCGTGTGAAGTACTTTACACCTTGCCTGTCCTGTAGAAAGTGCTGAGTGAAAGCTGGCTGTGGGCAGCTAGCAACCATTCCTCCTCCTAAGGAAATGCATAGAAAGGATTTCCTTTCTGTCCTCCACCCTTCAAGCCGCCCACATTCTCTGTGATGTCCTCCATGAAACCTTGAAAATCCCAGGTGGTAAGCCCCACCACCACTTTGTACCCATCTCTACAGTTAGATACTTGATCGGGTGATACTATCTGTAGAGGGAGGGAGTTAGAGAAGGCAAGGTTCGGAAAAAGAACGAGACCAGCATTTTATAGGAACAGATCACATTTAATGAGGCGAGAAGGGACAGCAGTCAGATTAGTGAGCTGCCGCACTACGCAAGAAAAGAGTAAGTATATATAGGCATATATGTGGAAATCTGCTGTCTTAAGGGGGCCTGTTTTTCTCCAGGGTTGTTCGGAGTAATTATCTCTTAAATGGCTAGGGCAAGGAATTCTGGAGATTGGCCAGAGGTTGGACTGGCTGGGAGCTGGGCGTAATCAACCTCAATGTCCATTTTTTTTCCTTCGGGTTAGAGAGTTCTTTGTTTTGCATAGAATGGTGGGGAGGACCCAGAGGGGAGTTTTAACTCCAGGCTATTTTTAGCTGAGTAACTTTCCTTCAGGATCCTTAGGACAAGCGGAGGACTATTCCCTGAGGCTGGTCACTAGGTCTAGGAGAAAATCCCCACGATGGAAAGCTCCCACGTGCCTAGCTTAAGGTTTCTTTCCTGTGTCTCTCTCTGCACCGCTTTCACTTCTGACATCAGAGATGTTCCACAGGCTTGCCCGTGCCCCCACATGCCAATCCTGGCGTCCAGCTCCAGCAGTTTGACGGCTATCTGACCTCAGCTCTGTATCAGCCCTGTGTTCCTCTTGGGTGCAAAGCTTTGGCATCTGGTCCAGGTTCTTTCTGGCATTTTACTTCAGTGTGTCTCCAGTTTCTAGCTCTTCTGAAACTGACAATGCTGAGGGTCTCATCAAGAATGGTTCAAATGAAGGGAATAATTGTAAACCTCATCAAGCTGATTTGTGTTCTTTGTCTTCCAGGGTAGAGGGATCTTACCTTTCGTCTTGATAGTTCTTCCACAGTACCTGATTTAGGATGAGCCCTTAGCCAGTGTTTGTGGACTGAATATGAAACAGGCTGGGACCTGGGACCCTGGACCCTCTGCCGCAGTGTTTGCACCTGGAGCAACAAAATACTAAGAATATAAGGAACTAAAAATAGTTTTGTGCATGTGCAGCTGGGGCAAATTATGGACAACAAGATACATAAAGACCTTCTGAAGAGTCAGGAACAAAAGCAGGGTGTTGGGAGCAAAAGCAGGATACTTATGTCCCCTACACAGGGCACCACCAAAGGGGTCAGGAGACCACCTCAGCCACCCCCTGGCCCAGCTGGCCCTATCCCTAGACACATCTATGCTCACCCCACATAAAGGAACCAGCCTGTCCCCCACCCTTGGGGAGGGAGTGAGCAAGGGAACCTGTTTGTTCTCGCTCACCGTCCACTGTAGTCAGGGCCTCAGTAAAGCCTTGCCTGGATTTCTTGTCTGGCCTCTTGTCAATTTCTGTTGATTAAGGAAGCCAATAACCCTGGCCCATAACAAGACCCTCTCCCAAACAAGCCACTGGGAGTCCTGGGAACTCTTGATGCACAAATTCTTAAGGGTACCTAGAGGCAAGAGATGGAAATACCAGACCGCCTGACCTGCCTCTTGAGAAACCTGTATGCAGGTCAGGAAGCAACAGTTAGAACTGGACATGGAACAAGAGACTGGTTCCAAATAGGAAAAGAAGTGTGTCAAGGCTGTATATTGTCACCCTGCTTATTTAACTTCTATGCAGAGTACATCATGAGAAACGCTGGGCTGGAAGAAACACAAGCTGGAATCAAGATTGCCAGGAGAAATATCAATAACCTCAGATATGCAGATGACACTACCCTTATGGCAGAAAGTGAAGAGGAGCTAAAAAGCCTCTTGATGAAAGTGAAAGAGGAGAGTGCAAAAGTTGGCTTAAAGCTCAACATTCAGAAAATGAAGATCAAGGCATCTGGTCCCATCACTTCATGGGAAATAGAGGGGAAAACAGTGAAAACAGTGTCAGACTTTATTTTTTGGGGGCTCCAAAATCACTGCAGATGGTGACTGCACCCATGAAATTAAAAGACGCTTACTCCTTGGAAGGAAAGTTATGACCAACCTAGACAGCATATTAGAAAGCAGAGACATTACTTTGCCAACAAAGGTCCATCTAGTCAAGGCTATGGTTTTTCCTGTGGTCATGTATGGATGTGAGAGTTGGACTGTGAAGAAAGCTGAGCCCCGAAGAATTGATGCTTTTGAACTGCGGTGTTGGAGAAGACTCTTGAGAGTCCCTTGGACTGCAAGGAGATCCAACCAGTCCATTCTGAAGGAGATCAGCCCTGGGATTTCTTCGGAAGGAATGATGCCAAAGCTGAAACTCCAGTACTTTGGCCACCTCACACGCCAAAGAGTTGACTCATTGGAAAAGACCCTGATGCTGGGAGGGATTGGGGGCAGGAGGAGAAGGGGATGACAGAGGATGAGATGGCTGGATGGCATCACCGACTCGATGGACATGAGTTAGAGTAAACTTCAGGAGTTGGTGATGGACAGGGAGGCCTGGCGTACTGTGATTCACGGGATTGCAAAGAGTCAGACATGACTGAGGGACTGAACTGAATTGAACTGACTGAGCCTTGTTATATTGGAGAAGGCGATGGCATCCCACTCCAGTACTCTTGCCTGGAAAATCCCATGGGCAGAGCAGCCGGTAGGCTACAGTCCATGGGGCCTCGAAGAGTTGGACATGACTGAGCGACTTCGCTTTGACTTTTCACTTTCATGCATTGGAGAAGGAAATGGCAGCCTACTCCAGTGTTCTTGCCTGGAGACTCCCAGGGATGGGGGAGCCTGGTGGGCTGCCGTCTATGGGGTCACACAGAGTCGGACACAACTGAAGCGACTTAGCAGCAGCAGCAGCAGCAGCCTTGTTATATAAACTTTTCCTTTACAAACTTCTCCTAAAAACTTCTTCACATTCTTACCCCAAAAAAGGAATTAAAAAAAAAAAAAGCTAGACATATACCCACTGAGTCATAGAATAATTGAAATTCTGACAGGAAGATAACTGAAAAGCTCTTCTTTAAAAAAAAAAAAAAGGAGCACCATTCTGCTTTATTTAAACGCTGCAAAGTAGGTGAGCATTTTGTGGGTCGAGGTTTTCTAACACAGGGTGTTATGCAAGACACCGCCTAGCCTCGAATAAGCGCTCAGCTTTGCTCTCCTTGAGCTCCACACACATGCCATTTGGTGACATACTGAGGTCTGCGAGGCTGTGGGATTAGACCTTCTGAAAAGGAAAGGTTATTCTACATCATGGATAAGAAAAAGCTTTGATGATTCATAAAATTAAAGCCTTTTAGTTCCTGGCAGGGGAGATCTCTCAGCCAATGTGTTGAAAGGCAAGTGTCTGTATTATAACTCGCCCCCTGATAGAACCAAAGATCCCAGTTGGGTGGTTTTTTTTTTTTTCCCCCAGGAAGGACAGTGTTGATGAGACCACTTTTAAGCAGCTCAGAGGAGACAAAGACATTTTCAGCCTCCAGGAAAGAAACTGGATGAGTGCCCATACGTCCGAATGCTATGCAGAGCCTAGGGATCGTTCTAGCAAACGTTTCCTCTGAATGGAATAATGCTTGAGGAAACAGACGTCAAGCTGTGGCCCTCATAATTTGTCCCATCCCACTGGGCCACGCCACATATGTCTGATCAGATTAATTTCTGCCTCAGAAAATACACATTTGCTTTAGAAAGTGTAGTCTAGTCAGACTTGACTTAGCTGAGAATTCAGCAGGGTCTTCCATCCCCCCTTTATCTTCTGTTTCCTTTCCACCTAGTGTTTTCCCCTTTTCTGCCTGGAGAGAACACTTAGTAAATGTATCAGTTTGTAATCTCCACCAGACCTTGATAACTGAATAATTCGTTGTCATTTAGTTGGTAAGTTGTGTCCGACTCCTTGCGACCCCGGGGACTGCAGCACGCCAGGCCTCTGTCTATCACCATCTCCTAGCGTTTGCTCAAACTCATGTCCATTGAGTCAGTAATGCCACCCAATCATCTCATCCTCCGTCGCAAGAGCTTTAAACTCAATAAAAGAAATTTTTAGTGAGTTTTTACTTTTCTGGCATATCAAAAGAAGGGGTTGTGGTGTTCTTTCCTTCCTTTTAGATTACAGTTCCTTTTATGCCAGGATTCTACCCCTAATGTGTTTTGGTCTCTAACCACTCGGATTAGATGACCCTTGCAGAGAAAGCGAAACAGCCAGGGCTCCTGCACTCTGGAATCTCACAGAAGATTTGATGTGGCCTTCGAGGCAACTGTAGGTGCTGTGTAGACCCGGAACCTATGATTAATAAACGAATTCATTCTTCTAGCATTTATTATTTGACTCATATCATTAAAAAGTCATTCGATTTCAGTTCCCTTTCAATCCTCTTGTTAAGGAGAAAGGCTCAAGTCAATGATAGTTAACCTGTCATTTCTTCTTGTCACTTGCTGTTCTTTTCAAAGAGAGAAAAAAATTTCAGGCTGGGCTTCTTCAGCAGGCAATTTCATCAAGCTGAAACTTAGTAACATTTTTATTTTTAGTTCTCATCTATGTATAGCAAGTGAAACAGATTTTCCAGTTATCAAATGGTATGAAATATTCTTTTATGACAAACAGGGTAACTGCTAAAAGAGGAGTCCCTTTAAGGGAAAATATCAAATGATAGAATAAGTGGTTTGTGAGTGAGTCCAGGTTGAAAAAAGCAATGAGTGGGAAGAATGCTGATTGAGAGCCAGGGCCCCTGGGTTTCGTCCTTTGCTCCTAGCTAGCTGTGTGATATGAGGCAAGCCAGTTAACTGCTCTGGACCTCAACTTTCTTATCTCTAGAAGATTGCAACAGAGCAACGCCTCTCAGCTGTGACTGCACATTAGAGCGTCTGAGGAACTTGCAGGCCTCCTAGTGCTTGGGCCACGCCCCAGACCAGATGCATCACAATCTCTGGTGGATTCAGGCATCAGTGTCTGCAAAGCTCCTAGATGATTCCAGTGTGCGTTTAAAGTCAAAAACCAGTGCAGGAAATGACTCACATTGTGTGTGTTAGTCACTCAGTCGTGTATGACTCTTGGTGACCCCATGGACTCCTCTGTCCATGGCATTCTTCAGGCAAGAATACCATTCTCTTCTCCAGGGGATCTTCTGGACCCAGGGATCTGGACCCTGGGTCTCCTCCATTGCAGGCAGTTTCTTTACCATCTGAACCACCAGGGAAGCCCAAATGACTTATAAGATCTCTATAAGTCCTAAGTTTCCATGATTCTAAGGTAAAACAATAGGTTAAAGGAAAAATTGTAATGGCACAATCAAGGAACATATCTTAGCATTTCAGGTAACTAGTCAAATGAACCAGCTTGTTGCCCTCATTCATGGGTTTAGATATTCAAATATGTGTACTGTTCTGTTCAGTTCATTTCAGTTCAGTCGCTCAGTTGTGTCCGACTCTTTGTGACCCCATGGACTGTATGTATGCTCACAATTTGCCACAGAACCTGTACTGGGGATACAATGGTAAATAAGGCAGATGTGGTCTTTTCTTCAAAGAACTGACAATTTAATGCTAAGTAAACATTCCACAGTGTTTCTATGTTAGAGAATGCCAGGGGAACATGGGAGAGGCATTATCAGTGTATCTCAAGTATTATTACTTAAATTCTATAATAAAAGTCACCAGGGCTATCAGCTCCCAAGAATGCAACATGGGCCAAATGGAAATGGGCCAAATCCTGCCATTATCATGGCAGCATAATTTCAGGCTTGAGGTTTGTTGTCAAGTTGGCATTGGACGTCTGTGCATAGCCCCACAACAAAAGCCAAGAATAAAATCTCCTCCTTTCAACCCAAAAGGCACTTCTGGAGATATCGTATTGCTTGCATACAATTTAAAGACTTTAATTAAGATTCCGTTTGAATTCAGAATACTGATCAGATGGAACCCACATTTAGGATTCAACTAATGATGCATGCCACTTCACTCAAATAATAAATGTACCTACATGCTGATGCTCTCGTTCCTTGAAAAACTGATCAACCCTGTGATTTACACAGAAATAATCAGACACGGTTTGAAATGAAAATAAATCCTTTACTCTGAAAATAGCTCTTGCATTAGGTAAATTTGGCTGAAATTTAAAAAAAAAAAACGAAGAAGGATAAAGCCTTGTGACTGTTGCGAAATCAAATGAGTTCCATTTTAGTTTTTAGACATAATGGGTCACAGTTAACGTCTTAGGGGATCTACATTAACACTTGCAAGAAATACAAAGTTCTGAGTGGTTCTAAAGAGTATCCTAGCAACCTAGAAGTGTTAAGGGAATTTCCAACAGACTATTTGGAGAAGGAAATGGCAACCCACTCCAGCGTTCTTGCCTGGAGAATCCCATGGACAGAGGAGCCTGGTGGGCCATGGTCCGTGGGGTCGCGGAGAGTCAGACACGGCCGAAGTGACTAAGCATGCATACGTTGAACATCAGCATCCCAGTACTGGAGTCGGTGCTGCTGCGTTGCCTTTACGTCACATGACCTGAGACACGAGGTATGCGTGGATAAAGGATTGGAGTCCGCCGGCGGAGGAAACATGCGACTTCTCATAACGCCATCTTCCGTCCTTCTGCCACAAGCATTGACCGCTTGGCACTCTGCCCGGTGCAGTAGCATCCCCGGGCCAAGTGGGCAGAGGGCGGCCATGCAGGGTCTCGTGGTTCCCGGCTCTGCGGCTGCCTCCACGGGACAATCGAGGGCACTGTTTCTCTGCTGCTGGCTTCAGACAACAAGAATTCTTTGTATGAAGAGGACTGTGGCCAGTTCATCCAACCCAAATTGACTCTTGCTTTGCTCTCTCTCTCAGATGCTCTGTTTTTGTTTTTTTTTTTTTTTTCCTTCCCTTTTTCTGGTATCGGCGTGTCTTACTTTAATATCTATCTCAGCAAGCCTAGAACTGACCATAGCGGCTCGCCGGGGGCATGTCCACTCCGCAATCAGTTCTCCTTGCTTAGTTTTGGTTCACAGCCCTGGAGCTCCCATCCTCCCCCTCAGCTCTCTTACTAGAAAGGGTGCTGGTGTTTGGACTCTTTTCTCTCCCTGGTACCTCACTTCCGGGCTGCCGCGAGCTCTGCCATCTCTTCCTTCGAAGAGCCTCTACTTTGCTCTTCCCTCTTCTTTCCAGCGCTCCCACCGCTGCAGTCCCTGCTACCTTCCAGGAAGCTGAGGCTCCTCCGACAGTCCCCTTTGCCTCCAAAATCACCCTGAGCGGTCCACACTGTATTCTGTTGCAGGAGGTCTTCCTAAAACAGCGGCTCTGCTCAACCACACTTGTCTTTAGGAACCCCCCGTTGGTTCCCTTCCGTCTAACGCGGATGATAATGATGATAATGATGATGGTAGCAACGACCTCTACTGCATATCAAGCGCTTACTACATGCCAGGTCTGGGGAAAACTCTTTATACATATACTATCTCTACTTCTTACAATAGCTGTGCACTCGTCTCTACTGTCCAGGTAAGAAAACTGAGAATCGGTGTGCTTAAATGACTAGCCCAAGATCTCACAAGTCAAAGGCAGCAGAGATTCAACTCCCAGCCTATCCCCACCATGTATGTGCTATGTCACACTGCTTTCAGAGCGCTTGCGTGGATTTCCAGTTCTGTTCTAATGCTCACAGGCTCTTCTGATCTAAACTCATCTCCCACTGCTCTCTGAGAGGCACCTTAGCCTCAGTTAGGAAAGTCCAGTCTCTGTCCCTCATATATTCTGTACTAAGTCCCCCCTCCGTTTATTTGCCTAGTATAGTTCTTATCCCAAGAATGCCCTCCATTCCAATTTCTGTTCACCTAAATGTTCTTCATGCTTCAAGACCAAGTTCAATCCTAAGCATAGACTACCCCCAGATGAGTAGAGCCCAGGCTGGCATTCTCCTTTCCTGAGCTTTACTGTATGATCAGTACTCTATAATGTAATGTTTCAGAAGTCAGATGTGAAAACCAGTGTAAGCTGCAGAGATGATGAAAGTGTTTCTCAGACTGTCAGGTCAGTTTCTCTCCCTTAGTTCTTGTCTCATCACCACAAACATTTGGAACAATGGACGGAAGGATTTTTTAAGAGACAAGTTACAGCTCAAGCAGACAGATCTTTCATTTAAGCAAACACTCCCTGATGTGAGAGTTGGACCATAAAGAAGGCTGAGCATCGAAGAATTGATGCTTTCGAATTGTGGGGCTGGAGAAGACTCTTGAGAGTTCTTTGGACAGGAAGGAGATCAAACCAGTCCATCCTAAAGGAAATCAACCCTGAATATTCACTGGAAGGACTGATGCTGAAGCTGAAGCTCCAATACTTTGGCCAGCTGATGCAAAGAACTGACTCATTGGAAAAGACCCTGATGCTGAGAGGGATTGAAGGCAGGAGGAGAAGGGGGCAACAGAGGATGAGATGGTTGGATGGCATCACCGACTCAGTGGACATGCGTTTGAGCAAACTCTGGGAGATAGTGAAGGACAGGGAAGCCTGGTGTGCTGCAGTTCATGGTGTCACAAAGAGTCAGGCATGATTTAGCAACTGAACAAGGACACTCCAAGACTGTGGGCTGACCTCAAAGGAGTTGTAACGATCCCTCTTGGCTTCCCTTTTTATGCTTTTTGTCTCCTCCTCTTGGTTCTGTCCTGTGCAAGATAGGGCTTGTTCCAGCCACCAATCAGGAAAGGGAATGCAAATCGACAGAGGCTCAAGGATGGTTGACAGTTGCAGGTTACATAACAGCAGGTTCTGGTGCACATGTCTTTCCCATAATTCAGCCTGTTATGATCAGATGTATGTAGATATAGAATATTTGTGAACGTGTAATAGGCTCCTAGCTGCCTAAGGTTACTTGAGGAAGCCCCTGTGGTTAGTTTGTATCCACTGTGTGCCTAGGGGCATGTGCAGGAGTCAGAAAAGTCTCTGTGGTTATTTTTGTAGCATATCTGTGAGCTCTCCTGGGCTGGTCTCAGATGGGGTTTAGACATCAGCTTGCATCTTTTTAGGCTAGGCCACCCTTTGTTGCTCATGCCTAACTTCCTGCCTAACAAGACCAACAGATCTGTGTATGGATTCCATTTTCCGGCTGTGGGACCTCACAAACACTAAGCTTATTATCTTCTGTGAAGCTGAGTTTCTGCATCTGGAAAGATAATAAGAAATGTCATTTGCCAGGGTCATTAAAAATTTAATGACACAGAAACATGTAAAGCTCTTTCTGAGGCCCAGCACTTGGCAAGTCCTATATAACAGTGAGTTTCCTTTCTTCTTTGAAATCAGCACTATGACTCATACTTAAAGAACTGCCACAAGAGATTAACATTAGTTCATGTGTTTTCAGTTGTATAACAGGATGTTGAGCTGTTCATTTTAATGGAGACTTAAAAATGCAAGAGAAAATATTCCAAGTATCCAGAACCAATTTCAGGACACTAAAACCTCATCCCAAAGGGAGAGAATAGAGAGTGAAAGAAGATTTTGCATAAAAATTTCTATGAAGTGAAGCTAGGGACTCAGATGCACACCCATGTTCACATTATTCACAGTAGTCTAAAGAGGATAGTAACCCAAGTGTCTGTTGACCAACGAACAGGGAAACAAAATGTAGTATACACATATGATGGAATATTATTCTGCCTTTCAAAGGAACTTAGAATTCTAACACATGCCACGACAGAAAGGAACCTTGAGGACATTATACTAAGTGAAATAAGCCAGTAACAATAAGGCAACCATTGCATGATTGCAGTCAAATGAGGTTCCTGCAACAGCTACATTTATAGAGACAGAAAATAGAATGCTGGTTTGGGGTTGCTGAGGGTAGTAAAGATGGACAATCCGTGTTTAATGGATGCAAAGTTTCAGTTTGGGAAGCTGTAAAAGCCCTGGAGGTATGTAGTGATGACAGTCGTACAACAATGAGAATGTACTTAATGCCCCTGAACTGCACACTTAAAAAATGGTTGCAATCGGGACTTGCCTGGTGGTCCGGTAGCTAAGATTCCGAACGCCCAGTGCAGGGGTCCTGGGTTCGATCCCTGGTCGGGGAACTAGATCCCACCCGACACAACTAAAGAGTTCACATGTCACAGCTAAAGGTCTCACATGCCGCAACTTAAAAAGATCCCATGTGCTGCAACAAATGTGGAGGATCCCACGTGTGGCAACTGAGATTTGGTGCAGCCAAAAACAAACAAACAAAAACCTTCTTTAAGAAAAAAAAAGTAAATTGTCATGTAGAATAATTCTATAAAGGACTTTTTTTAAAGGAAAGCTTTGGTGTAATATGGGCTTCCAGCAGTGGTTGGAAGCATAGACTGGAGCCTGGCTCTTGCCTTAGGGAACCAAGGCAGCCTGTGGCTCCAGAGCAGAGAGCTGTCTTTAGAAAGTACTTTTCCCCATCCAGATGCGGTAATCTCTGATGAAGTCCCAGAAATGTTGTAGTATAGCACCTGGGTCCAGAGCGTGCAAAACCATCATGTAAGAACTTCTCTGTCTTCCTCTCCCTTCCCTCCTTCCTGAGCTAGTCCTGGACAGGTGTGGTTTATAGTCACAGCGCTAAAGGGCAGGAGGATTTGGGTAAGGAGAAGCTGCCCAGACCCCAGGGCAGAGAGCTGAGGTCCTACCTGGCAGGTATGGAAGCTAGACCTCTAGGACGTCTTGCCTTTCAATGAATATTGCATGTTAATGTAGTGAATGAAGCTTCTTAACTTCTTAATCAGGATGGGGTTTTGTGATAAAGAGATCAAGGTATTGTCCATCCTTAAAAGGAATGAAAATAACCAAAAGGTGGAAAAAAGCCAAATGTTCATCAAAAAATAAATAGAATGTGGATATACATCAAGTGCAAACATTTTTTATTTTTTTAAATTGAAATATAGTTGATGTACAATATTATGTTAGTTTCACTACATAGTGATTTGGTATTTGCATACATTATGAAATGATGACCACAATAAGTCTAGTAACCAACTATCCCCTACAAAATTATTACAATATTGACCATATTTCTTTTGCTACATATTACATTCATTTGGATGATTTATTTTATAAACTGGCATTTTGTACCTCTGAATCCTCTTCACCTAAGTTTGCCTTCCTACTCCCGCCCCTACCCCCCAGGGCAGCAACCATCCTTTTGTCCTCTGTATCTATTGGTGGTGGTGGTGGTGGTGGTTAGTCACTAAGTTGCGCCCAACTCTTTGTGACCCCATGGACTGTAGCCCTCCAGGCTCCTTTGTCCATGGGATTTCTCAGGCAAGAACACTGGAGTGGGTGGCCATTTCCTTCTCCAGGGGATCTTCCTGACCCGGGGTAGAACCCGCATCTGCTGCACTGGCAGATGGATTCTTTACCATCGAGCCGCCTGGAAAGTCCTGATGTGCACAGATACATATTCTTCCTTCCTTGACTTTTGTCTGTCTGAAAGCTCTAGGAAGGAGAGATTTTCTTTCTTTAATCTATGAGTCTGTTTTCATTTTGCTTTGTCTTTAGATTCCACATATAAGTGAGATCCTATGGTATCTTTTCTCTGTCTGACTTATTTCTCTTAGTATTATACCCTCTAGATCCAGTTGTTTTATTGTAAATTGCAACATTTCATCTTTTTTTTAATGGCTGAGTAATTTTCCATTGTAAATGTCCATCACATCTTCTTTATCCATTAGTCTACAGGTGGGGACTTAGGTTGCTTCCATATCATGGTTATCGTAAATAATGCTGCAATGAGCATGGTGTGCATATCTTTTCAAATTTGTGTTTTTGTTTTCTTCAGATAAATGTCCAGAGATGAAACTATTGGATCATATGGCAGTTCTATTTTTAATTTTTTGAGGGATGCTCATGATGGCTTCCATAGTGGCTATACCAGTTTACAATGCCACCAACAGTGCACAAAAGTTCCCTTTTCTCCACGTCTTTGCCAACACTTGTTATTGTTGTCTTTTGGATGATAGCCACTCTGGTAGGTGTGGGGTGGTATCTAATTTGTGGTTTTAATTTGCATTTCCCTAATGATTAGTTATATTGAGCATCTTTTCATGTGTCTGTTGGCCATCTGTATGTCTTCTTAGGAAAAATGTCCCTTCAGATCTTCTGCCTACTTTTTGAATTGGATTGTTTGTTTTTCTAATGTTGAGCTGTGCAAGCCCTTTATGTATTCTGGATAGTGAAAGTGAAAGTTGCTCAGCCCTGTCCAACTCTTTGCAACCCCATGGACTATTCAGTCCATGAAAATCTCCAGGCCAGAATACTGGAGTGGATATCCTTTCCCTCCTCCAAGGGATCTTCCCAACCCAGGGATTGAACCCAAGTCTCCTGCATTGCAGGCAGTTTCTTTACCAGCTGAGCCACAAGGGAAGCCCAAAATACTGGAGTGGGTAGCCTATCCCTTCTCCAGCAGATCTTCCTGACCCAAGAATCAAACCAGAGTCTGCTGCATTGCAGGCTAGTTCTTTACCAACTGAGCTATGAGGGAAACCCATATTCTGGATATTAACTCCAGTTCTAGAAAAACATCTATTTCTGCTTTATTGACTATGCCAAAGCCTTTGACTGTGTGGATCACAATCAACTGTGGAAAATACTTAAAGAGATGGGAATACCAGACCATCTGACCTGTCTCTTGAGAAACCTGTATGCAGGTCAGGAAGAAACAGTTAGAACTGGACATGGAACAACAGGCTGGTTCTAAATAGGAAAAGGAGTACATCAAGGCTGTATATTGTCACCCTGCTTATTTAACTTCTATGCAGAGTACATCATGAGAAACGCTGGGCTGGAAGAAGCACAAGCTGGAATCAAGATTGCCAGGAGAAATATCAATAACCTCAGCAATGCAGATGACAGCACCCTTATGGCAGAAAGTGAAGAGGAACTAAAAAGCCTCTTGATGAAAGTGAAAGAGGAGGGTGAATATGTTGGCTTAAAGCTCAACATTCAGAAAACAAAGATCATGGCATCTGGTCCCATCAGTTCAGTTCAGTTCAGTTCAGTCACTCAGTCGTGTCCAACTCTTTGCGACCCCATGAATTGCAGCACGCCAGGCCTCCCTGTCTATCACCATCTCCCGGAGTTCACTCAGACTCACGTCCATCGAGTCCGTGATGCCATCCAGCCATCTTATCCTGGGTCGTCCCCTTCTCCTCCTGCCCCCAATCCCTCCTAGCATCAGGGTCTTTTCCAATGAGTCAACTCTTTGCATGAGGTGTCCAAAGTACTGGAGCTTCAGCTTTAGCATCATTCCTTCCAAAGAAATCCCAGGGTTGATCTCCCTCAGAATGCTGGTCCCATCACTTCATGGGAAATAGATGGGGAAACAGTGGCTGACTTTATTATGGGGGGCTCCAAAATCACTGCAGAGGTGATTGCAGCCATGAAATTAAAAGACGCTTGCTCCTTGGAAGAAAAGCTATGACCAACCTAGATAGCATATTAAACAACAGAGACATTACTTTGCCAACAAAGGCCCGTCTATTCAAGGAAACGACTGAGTGACTTCACTTTCACTTTTCACTTTAATGCATTGGAGAAGGAAATGGCAACCCACTCCAGTGTTCTTGCCTGGAGAATCCTAGGGACGGAGGAGCCTGGTGGGCTTCTGTCTATGGGGTCGCAAGAGTCGGACACGACTGAAGTGTCTTCGTAGCAGCAGTCAAGGCTATGGTTTTTTGAGTAGTCATGTATGGATATGAGAATTGGACTGTGAAGAAAGGTGAGCACCAAAGAATTGATGCTTTTGAACTGTGGTATTGGAGAAGACTCTTGAGAGTCCCTTGGACTGCAAGGAGATCCAACCAGTCCATTCTAAAGGAGATCAGTCCTGGGTGTTCTTTGGAAGGACTGATGTTAAAGCTGAAACTCCAATACTTTGGCCACCTCATGCGAAGAGTTGACTCATTGGAAAATACCCTAATGCTGGGAAGGATTGGGGACAGGAGGAGAAGGGGACGACAGAGGATGAGATGGCTGGATGGCATCACCGACTCGATGGACATGAGTTTGGGGTGAACTCCGGGAGTTGGTGATGGACAGGGAGGCCTGGTGTGCTGTGATTCACGGGGTCGCAAAGAGTCGGACACGACTGAGAGACTGAACTGAACTGAGATATATCATTGCAAATATCTTCTCCCACACAGTAGGTGGCCTTTCCATCTTGTTGATTGTTTCTTTCTCTGTGCAAAAGATTCTTAGTTTGATGTAGTCCCACTCATTTATGTTTGTGTTTGTTTCCCTTGCCTGTGAAGACAGACCCAAAAATATATTGATAAGATCAATGTCAAAAAGCATAGATTCTTTTGCATGTAGCCGTCCAATTTTCTCAATGCCATTTTTTGAGGAAGTTGTTTTTCTTTGTATATAATTTCTTTGTATATAATTACCTCCTTTTTAACAGATTAACTGACTGTATACCCTTGGGCCATTTCTAGGCTCTCTGTTCTGTTCTATTGATACATATGTCTGGTTTTGTGTCAGCCCCATATTGTTCTGATTACTGTGACTTTGTAATATAATTTGAAAACAAGGAGTAGGATACCTCCAGCATTGCTCTTCTTTTTTCAAGATTGCTTTGGTTATGAGAGGTCTTTCATGGTTCCATACAAATTTTAGAATTATTTGTTTTAGTTTTGTGCAAAATGCCATTGGCATTTTCATAGGGATTGCTTGAAATCATAGACTGCATTGTAGAATGGTTGTTTTAACAATATTACTTGTTCCAATCCATGAGCACACTATAGCTTTCCATTTGTTTGCGTCAGCTTTGATTTCTTTCATCAGTGTCTTGTTTTCCAAGGACAGGTCTTTATATCCTTAATTAGATTTATTCCTAAATATTTTATTCTTTTTGATGCAATGGTAAATGGGATTTTTGTCTTAATTTCTCTCTCTTACAGTTCATTGTTAGTGTGTAGAAAGGCAACATATTTCTGTATATTAATTTTGTACCCTGCAGCTTAGTGAACTGGAAGTCCCAGTTGTCTCCTGCCTCTTCAAGAGGCTTTCCAAGATCAGAAAGTGGGTTTGAACCAGTCCCCTTTTAAATTATTAACTCTGTGCTGGGACTGAGTGTGAGATGCTGTGTGTGTCCTTTAAAAATGGAGTCTCTGTTTCCCCTGGGCCTCTGGTTGTCTTGAACATAAGTCGAATGTTCTGAGGCCTGACCTTTCCAATGGAAGACCCCTAGACTGAGGACCCCTTATGGAGCATGGACCCCTCCCTCCTTGGTGAAGACCTCTACGATTGTGATGTTCCTCCCACTGTCCGTCATTAACGTGGGGGTTTGGGTCCTGACCATACTGCATCTCCACTCCTTTTACCAGTCTCTCTGCTTCCTTCTTTATGTCTTTCATTGTGGGTAATATTTTCTGCCAGTCTCAGGATCATTCTTATTGATGGTTGCTCTGTAAATAGTTATAATTTTGATGTGTTCATGGGAGGTGAGTTCAGGGTCTTCCTACTGTACCATCTTGACCACTTTCTTGAATCCTTCAAATAAAACATTATTTAGCCTTAAAAATGAATGAAATTTAGACAAATCCTACAAAATACTACATCAATGACAAATCTTGAAGACATTAAGCTAATGAAAATAAGCCAGTTACAGAAGAACATTCCCACTTACATGAGGTATCTGGAATAGGCAAATTTAAAAAGACATAAAGTAGACCAGAGGGCTGGGGGTAGGAAAAATGGTCAGTTAGTTTTTAATAAGTACAGAGTTTGAGATCAGGAAGATATACGTTCTTAAGGTAGATGGTGATGTTAGTTACCAATACTGTGAATATAATTAATACCACTGAACTGTACTTTTTAAAAAATAGTTTAAATGGTAAATTTAATGTTTATGTCTGTGTATATTTTGCCCCGATATACAAAATACGGGGCGGGGGGGAAAGGTAGAGAAAAGTTATGGGGCCCGTCCAAATTTCTACCTAGTGGTAAGAGAACTGCCCACTCTGAATAGGCTTACAGGGCCAGGGAGGGACACGAATGAAGCTGTGTTTGTCTTTACACCACCTGAGTCCTACTGGTTCAAAATGTGAGTGACAAAACTACTAGAAAATCCTACTCAAGCTGACTTAAACTAGAAAGCAGATGTGTTGGCTTAAGCAACTACTGTATGCAAGTATTTCTCAAACTTTCATGAGCCTCAGAAGCACTTACCGGGCTTGTTAAAACACAAATTGCTGTACCCCACCCTGGAGTTCCTGGCTCAGTAGGTCTGCAATGCAAGCTGAGAAGTTGCATTTCTAACCCACTGCCAGGTGGTGCTGAGGCTACATCTGTAATCACTGATGTGGGGCTCATAAGTCATCTGTGTTCACTGGGGCTCCGACTCTCTGCTAGTCTCTTTTGTCCGACCTCCATCTTTCAGCTGATCTACAGGCTGGTTTTGCCCACAAGAGCTAAAACGTCTGCCTCAGTTCCAGGCCTCAAGTTCATATACAACGTAATCCAAAGCAGGAGAAATGCCATTTGTCCCAGCATTCCAGGCACAAGCCTAATTGGGTCTCTTCAGATCTGATGCCTTCACAAAGAGTTACCCTGCTCAGGGTATAGAATTGTGGGCTGGCTTCTACTTGATGCTGGGCTGAGCAGAAATATGAAGAGGGGAATAGATGATGGGGAAGTAGTCAATACACATCCATAATCCCAGAAGTGAAACTCAAAGTGGGCAGAGGTTAGACCACATGTCTCCTGATAAGAACGGAAGAACAGAACTTGGAATTAATGGGCAAGCTACTGAATCATCTAATCAGAGGACTGATAGAGTCAATTTCAGGAAGTTTACACCAGCAAAAGTTTGGAACATGGACTAGGGAGAAGCAACCTGGAAGGTAAGGAGAGAAGCAGTTCACAGTGGTTCCCAGCTAGCTCCGACTTGCACCTGTCCTTTAGAGCATTAAACTGGATGTTTAATAGTGTTCCCCACCACAGTGTACCCCCGGGTATTCCCCACTTCCACTGTTACTCTGCTTTTTCTTTCATTTTTTGTGCACGTCTCACCTTCTAACATGCCACATACTTTACTTGTTATGGTTATTAGTTCTTTTTTAAAAATTTGTTTATTTGGCTATGTTGGCTCTTAGCAGTGGGATACAGTATCTTCACTGCACCACGTGGGATCATTTGTTGTGGCACACAGACTCTCTGGCTGTGACGTGTGGGTTCAGTAGTTGTAGCACAAGGGTTTAGAAGCTCTGTGCATATGGGATCTTGTTAGTAATTCCCAGCTGATGCTTTTGAACTGTGGTGTTGGAGAAGACTCTTGAGAGTCCCTTGGACTGCAAGGAGATCCAAACAGTCCATTCTGAAGGAGATCAGCCCTGGGATTTCTTTGGAAGGAATGATGCTGAAGCTGAAACTCCAGTACTTTGGCCACCTCATAAGAAGAGCTGACTCATTGGAAAAGACTCTGATGTTGGGAGGAATTGGGGGCAGGAGGAGAAGGGAACGACAGAGAATGAGATGGCTGGATGGCATCAGTGACTCGATGGACGTGAGTCTAAGTGAACTCCGGGAGTTGGTGATGGACAGGGAGGCCTGGTGTGCAGCGATTCATGGGGTTGCAAAGAGTCGGACAGGACTGAGTGACTGAACTGAACTGAGGCTGATTTTGGGTCTCTTGTTACACCTGATTCAAGTTCAGCTTGCAGTCAATTATTAGCACCTAATCTTTTCTCACAGACTTCTAGTAAAGCAGTTCTTCCACTTTTCAAGTTCAGGCATTTGATATTTTTGGTCCTAGATGCGAAACAACAGCTTGGTGAGCACCTGCACAATTATTCCAGAATTCCATCTGATGTAGTAAACCTGGGGACTTTGACTATTTTAGGGCATCAAGGTTCTGTCTCAGATGGTTTATACCTTCTTAGGATCTCATTCTCCGTAACAGCAAACAGAAAAGATGATGCAGCTCTACTGAGTTCCACCTGGCTTATGCCTCGTGCTCACAGCCACTTGCTCTCCTGACTCGTTAATGGCAAAATGCTCCTCTCGAACTGTCATTTGAGAGTCTCTGACACAAGATCTGAGCTCTTCTTAGCAGCCACGATACATTTGATGAAGGACGAAACCAAATCAGTTCTCTCTGTGGCTGCAGGACTGCAGATTCCATGGAGCCAGGTGACACCAGGCCCATGTCTGCAAGGACAGTCCTGCTAAGCAGCCTCAGCGGGGCGGCCCATGCTGGAGCCACCCACATGAAGACCACGCACAGTCCTTTCGTTTCCTCACCCGCTTGTGTCTTCCACAATTCCCTAGGGCTTTGTTTCTTTCTTCAGACTGTACCTAGAAAGCCCATCTGGCAAGGCCAAGTGCCCTGGGTCTGTCTTCCTCTCAGGAAATTTTCTTTTTTCATGAAATTACAGATATTTTACAGCTGGAAGGAATTTTCCATACCAGGTCAACCACAATTTGTCACACGTAATAGATTAAAAAAAAAAAACACACCGAATTGGAGGCTTTATGATGGCAACACAGCATATTATCAGTGTTTCTGATTACAGGAAAACTCTGGTTTGTGGCCTGAATTTTACTCCAGAATTCTAATAGCAGAAGTTCAGATGGATCACAAAAAGAAAACTGATCCTGGATGGGGGAACCGTTCTCTCCAGACACCAAAGCAGTTGGTGCCCTCAAAATCTTGCTCAAAGACGTGCTGCCCCAAGAAGCCTTCCTCAATCATTCCAGCCCACAAGGACCTTCCTGTCCCCGAACAAGACAGTGTTCAGTTAGAACCAATTTATAATGTCGTAATGTCTGGCATTTCAGCATTCTCTGCTTCACGGGCATGCCTTCTCCTCTGTCTCCTGAGTCGAAGTCTGAGCTCTATGAGAATAGAAACCATGTAAATATTTATTATAATCCTCACAGTGTACAACACGGCTTCTGACACGGGATAACTGCTCAATAAATACATGTGGATTGATAATCACTGGGAGAATAAAACCCCATGTGATGCCATGACCTGTCTGTGATGAGGCAGCCCCTACCCTCTTTGCACAAGGATGACATTTTAATAAATGATCGTGTACTCAGTACTGAAATTGATCTGTATTCAATATCACAAATGATCTGAGACCTCTGAACAACTTACTCTACTGTTTTCTTTGGATTTTATTTTATCCCCTAAAGAGTCAGACAAGATTTTTTTACTTTATTAAAGATAATTACATTTTACTCTTTAAATGAGCAAACCTTTGTTGAATGCCTCCAATTTGCAAAAAAAAAAAAAAAAAAATGGTTTCAGGTAATTTGGGGACACAATGAGAAATACAAACTAACCTCTGCCCTCAAAGAATTTAGTCTACCGGAAGAGACAAATGCATGCATAAATCAATACAATAAAAGGCAGAATAAGATAAACTGCTTGAAAGAAGTTGAAGCAAAACACATTGGAAACAGAAGAATCATGAGAATATAGAATTCAGGATTAAAAGGTCTTTAAAAATTATCTAATCTAACTCTCCAAAGGCTACGCGAATCCCTCTACAATATAATCAAGTAACCATCTATCTACCCCAAGTGTGAACAGCTCCAGTGATAGATCTCATTACCTCCCAGACTCATAGTTCTTTTTTTTTTTTTTTGGCTGTGCTGGGTTTTTGTTGCTGCTCAAAGGGGCTACCCTCTAATCGTGGAGCACAGGCTTCTCACTGCGGTGGCGTCTCTTGTTGTGGAGCTTGGGCCCCAGGGCGCACGGGCTTCAGTAGTTGTGGTGTGTGGGTTCAGTAGTTGCAGCTCCCTGACTGCAGAGCACAGGCTCAATAGTTGTGGCGCGTGGGCTTAGTTGTTCCGTGGCACATGGGACCCTCCCAGATCAGGGATCAAACCCAAGTCTCTTATATTGGCAGGCAGATTCTTTACCACTGAGTCACCAGCGAAGGAGAAGGCAAAGGCATCCCACTCCAGAACTCTTGCCTGGAAAATCCCATGGATGGAGGAGCCTGGTGGGCTGCAGTCCATGGGGTCACTAAGAATCAGACACGACTGAGTGACTTCACTTTCACTTTTCACTTTCATGCATTGGAGAAGGAACTGGCAACCCACTCCAGTGTTCTTGCCTGGAGAATCCCAGGGACAAGGGAGCCTGGCGGGCTGGCGTCTATGGGGTCGCACAGAGTCGGGCACGACTGAAGCGACTTACTAGCAGCAGCGGCAGCACCAGGGAAACCCCAAGACTCATAATTTTAAGCCTAATAATTTTTTTCTCCTATCAGTGGATACATGTAAGATCAAGTGTCTGACCGTTGGGGTGATTACTGGGGTGCAATCCACTGGGGCGCAAAGTCCTATTCTATATAGCATGGGGCACACCTATCAGTGGGTTTCCCAGGTGGCTCGGTGGTAAAAGGATTTGCCTGCCAGTGCAGGAGATGCAGAAGACATGCGTTGGATTCCTGGATTGGGAAGATCCCCTGGAGAAGGAATGGCAACTCGTTGTTGTATTTTTGCTGAGAGAATCCCAGGGACAGAGGAGCCCGGCAGGCTACAGTCTATGAGGTCACAAAGAGACAGACATGACTGATGTGACTTAGCATGCATGCATGGATGTGAAAAAAATTTTAATATATAAAATGTCTAACTACTATTGGAATCAGAGACCTATCAGATAGAGGAGTCATTAGGAAATCAGCTGGCCACTCGGGATCTCACAAAGTGGAATCATCACTGTTCAGTATCTTCCCTTTACATTTTCATGTCCAGCAACTCGGTTTATTCTGTTCTTTCATGGTGAAGCAGGCCTGGGCATTGTGAATGACTTTAACAAAACTTAGAAAGGAATGGTGTATAAATAAGAACACCAAGTGCAAGGGTAAAATACAAATCAAAAAAGAAAAAATAATTCCATCATACAAAAAGGGAGACCCGCCACCCCTCTCCCTTTTGTTTCAGCACTTACTTTAGAAAACTTAGAAATTCTTTTTCTGCCTCTCTGAGATGAGTGTAAAAATTTTTTTTTCTTTAAACTGAATAAGCCTTTTGCCAGCTTTAAGACCCAGGAATACTTTCTCAGGAATTTGGGAGTCATTTCTGAAAAGTATTCATCGAGGAGGACAAGGAAGCCAGTTTCTGTAGGAGGGTTAGAGCCTAATTTTGGTGGACCACCTGCCTCTGACTTGCAAACCTACCTCCTGTCACAAGGATGTGAGAAGTTTTATAAGTCCTGAGGATGTAACATAGAGCATGGTGACTGTAGCTAGCAGTACTGTGCTGTATATTTGGAAGCTGCTGAAAGACTAGATCGTAAAAGTTCTTATCACAAGAAAACAAATTTGTGACTATGTGTGGTCACGGATGTTAACTAAACTTATTGTGGAAATGACTTTACAACATATACATTTATCATTTTGCCATAAACTGACACAATACTGTATGTCAGTTATATCTCAATGAAACTGGGAGGAAAAGGAGATAAGACATTTATTTCTCCTTTGGATAAAGCCAATAGCTAACACAGATGGTCACTGTAATTACTACTACTACTACTAAGTCGCTTCAGTCGTGTCCAACTCTATGCGACCCCATAGACGGCAGCCCACCAGGCTTCCCCGTCCCTGGGATTCTCCAGCTAAGAACAATGGAGTGGGTTGCCATTTCCTTCTCCAATGCATGAAACTAAAAAGTGAAAGTGAAGTCACTCAGTTGTGTCCGACTCTTAGCAACCCCTTGGACTGTAGCCCACCAGGCTCCTCCGTCCATGGGATTTCCCAGGCAAGAGTACTGGAGTGGGGTGCCATTGCCTTCTCCGACTGTAATTATTAGCTAGCAATTATTATGTGTGACAAATAGCATGCAAATAGTGAGCTGCATCTGCTTAACTGTATAGGGCAAGATGTCTTTGCAGTCTCTTAGCAGATTGCCTGTGATATGCATCACATCCTGATTGAATGCTTAGTGATAAAAATGTTTCCATTCTCCTTTACTATTGTGGACAGGTTTTTTTTTTTTTCTAATTGGAGGATAATTGCTTTACAGTGTTGTGATGGTCTCTGCTGTACATCAGTGTGAATCAGTCATAATTATATATATATTGTATATGTATATAATATATAATACATATAATCATAGTTATATATATCTCTCCTCCCTCTTGAGCCTCCCGCCCCTGTGTATTCTACCCTTCTAGATGGTCACAGAGCACCAGGCTGGTCTCCCTGCATCACAGAACAGCTTCCTGCTAGTTATTATTTCACATATAATAGTGTATATATGTCAATGCTACCTTCTCAACTTGTCCTAGCTTCTCCTTCCCTCTCTGTGTCCACAACTGTGTTTCCTGTGTCTCCATTTCTTCTCTGTCAATGGGTTCATCAGTACTATTTTTCTAGATATCATATACATGTTAACATATATATGTGTTTTCCTTTTTCTGACTTCACTCTGTATAACAGGCTCTAGGTTCATCCACCTCACTACAACTGACTCAAATCCATTCCTTTTTATGGCTGAGTAATATTTCATTCTATTCTCATCAGGTGGATTGGAGTGCAGGGGGAGAGGGAGAGGAGAGAGAACAGCTGACTCGTTGGAAAAGACCCTGATGCTCGGAAAGACTGAGGCCATACGGAGAAGAGGGAGACAGAGGTGAGAAGGCTGAATGGCTTTCAATGAACATGAACTTGGATGAATTCCAGGAGACGGTGAGGAATAGGGAGGCCTGGCGTGCTGCAGTCCGTGGGGTCGCGAAGAGTCAGACACGACTTGGTGACTGAACAACAAAAATATTCCATTCTATATATGCACCACAGCTTCTTTATCCATGTGGACAGGTTTTGTGGGTTGACAAGGAGTTTCGGTTTCTGTCCCCAGCACACGTCATTCACGGGCAACGAGAAGAGCTCCAAGTGCCTGCTTCCCGTATTCTCTCTGCATAGGAGAACCTTCAGGGAGGCCAGATTTTCTCCAGAAAATCCCTTGGTGAGTATTCTGGTTTGACTTGTGTATCCCTCAAAAGATACGTACAAAATACAAATGTCCTAACCCCTATAAATAAGAGAAACAGGGTCTGTACAGGGGTAATCAAGTTAAAATGAGGTGTCAGGGTGTGCCCTAATCCAGTGTGACTGGCATCCTAGTGAAAAGGGGAAGTTTGAACAGAGACAGGTATGTCTAGAAGGAAGATGACGTGAAGAGGACTGCCTTCTATAAGACAGGGAGAGACGCCTGGAACAGATCCCTCCTCCACAGCCTTTAGAAGAAAGGAACCAACCCTGTGAACATGAAGTTACTCAGTCCCGTCTAACTCTTTGCAACCCCAAGGACTGTAGCCTGCCAGGCTCCTCCATCCATGGGGTTTTCCAAGCAAGAACACCGGAGTGGGTTGCCATTTCCTCCTCCAGGGAATCTTCCCCACTCAGGGATCAAACCCGGGTCTCCTGCATTGCAGGCAGACTCTACCGTCTGAGCCAGCCTGTAACCACCTTGGTTTTGCAGTTTCTAGTCTTTTCAGAACTGTGAGATGATGCAGTTCGGTTGTACAGCCCACTTGGTTTGCGCTCCTTTGTTATGACCTAGCTAACTAATACACTGGGTGTCGAGTCACAGCAAGGAAAGGTTATTGCAAGAGTTAAATGTAAAATGGACTTGGGTATATAGTCTGAGGTCCTCACTTCATGATGGGAATCCTCTTAGCCTGAGAAAAAGACAGATCGGGTCACTGTCCACCCCATGGCCTCCATTCTCACCCCCAAAGTACTGAGACACTGTGACTCATCTGGGCTTTATGGGATCCTTTTTCTAGCTCCAGTAGACCACTCCCAGGTCATTTGCTCATTTATATACAGGTGTGAATTTATTACAAGTCCAGTGCAGAGCCGTCAATATATAATGACACCTGGATAAAGAGTTCAGATCTGTGCTTAGAGATGGCAAGAAACTATTCTAAGGTCTCTGTCCCCAGACAGAATTACTCAGCTTGATCGTCTGCAAATAAATTTAAAGTTCAGAAAAATAAAAATATATAACACCCTTGAGCGCTTTTGGAGAATATACTTTTCAACTGAGTTATGTGTCTTGAAAACGAAGTGGCATCATCCTTTTCTGGCACCTGCAGCATGGAAGCGTCAGACCAGTTCTCCTATGGTCCCGTGTGGTGGCTTTGTGATGGAAATAGGCCTGGCTTAGTCAACTCCAGCTGCCACAAGAAAAGACCATAGACTGCTAGTTTAGCTTAAGCACAAAGGGAGTTTTCATAGTTCGGAGGCTGGAAGTCCGAGATGAGGGTGACGGCAGGATGGACATCTGGTGAGAGCTCTGTCCCTGAGCTGGGGACGGTGGCCTTCGCGTTGTGAGAGCGTGGGTAAAGTGTGAGGCTGCTCTGCTCAGAAGGCTCCACCCTCATGACCGCATCTAACCCTGATTACCGCCCAAGGGCGCATCTCCCTCTGTGTCCTGTTGACCACGGGAGCGTCAACATAAGAGCTGAGAGGTGCAAGGATGCAGCTGAGTCCATCGCAGCGCCTCTGAGCAAAGAATGGGCCTCTTCTTCCCTCTGGGCAGATGCAGTCCACACCTGGGCGTGGCCTTGTGAGCCACGTGGGGGCTAGTTTTGAGCCTCCTTTGGCCCCCCCAGTCGCCACCTCTGGGATGCATTTGGGCAGTGTGCAAATTATACCTAGACTGAAAACCGCCAGCCTCCGTAAAAAGAGGTTAATCCACCGTAGCCATCAGTCCTGCTTTCGGTAACAGAATTACGGGAAAGAGAGGGGTCTCAAGGTAGGTCAACTTTTCCTTGAAGGTTTTTTTTTCCCATTGGCCAGGCGGTTTCGTAAGCCGGGTCTCCGTGAGGTACGCTATAGGCTCCAAGGCCATTTGAGGCGATTCCCCAGACCTGGCCTTCCCCGATTACCTTCACAGGTTCTTGTTTTCCATCTGCCTTTGCTTCGATTTTATCTCTCTTCAGTCCCCAGCTCTTGGGTGTGACCCTTTGACTCAGCATGCACTTCCTCATTGGGGGCCTGAGGGCTTCTCTGGGATACTCTGACCTGACACGTCACTCAGGGCGGGAACTTTCCTGTCCCAGCCTGTTTCCACAATCCACACCCTGCTCTGGGTCAGTCAGTCCGTCAGCCGTGGATGGCCCAGCCCCTGCGGCCTTCCCTTCTTCCCTTCTCTTCCCTTCAGGGTGGGAGGTGATGGCGATCACCTCCAGGAGGAGTGGAGGGCAGTGGGACACCTGAAACTCGGGCTGGTAGCCCCGCAGGTGGAGGTGTGTCTGCTCTGCGAAGGTTGTCCAACCCTGAGATTGGAACACTGTGTGTGAGCCGTCCTTCTATTTTTAAAACTCTCTGTTAGCTCTAACACAATCACTATTGGGTTTTTCTGTATCTTTTACATCCAATACTTCGATACCCGATCACTGCCTAAAAGTCTGAAAACAATGATATATTTTGAAAATTGAGGGGGAGAGGGATAAGTTAAAAGTTTGGGATTAACATAAAAAAAGAAAAAGAAAATTGAAAGTCCTTTCACATATGTATTTTTTATTTTAATTGTCATAAAGTCTTTGGGAAGAAGGTATTATTGTTCCCTATAAGAGAAACAGATGCTGCAGAAGGGACTTTATAATTCCCACCCAACTTGAGGTTGTTGCCCTAATGCAACCCCAGAGTATTGACCTAAAATTCTGATCCAGTGCCCCTAAAAACAGCAAAAAAATCACTGGTAGAGTAACTTCAAGTGCTTAGTTTCAGGAGAACATGTGTATTAAGCTCTACTTTCTGGGTAACAAAACTGAGCTTTCTGGAGGATGTATTTCAGATGAATCAGGAAAATGCAGCGTCCATGGTTATTTCAGGTAGTCTTTCATTTTTGCTTGTTTAAGATTTTTTCTAATATTGAGATGTAGTCGACATAACATTAGTTTCAGGTATACACCATAAAGATTTGATATTTGTTATGTATTGCAAAATGATCACCACTGTTGACAGAAAGAAAACTTGCACAGAGTGAAAGCTGGGAGTTAAATTTTATTTGGGTACCTTACTGACGACCACAGCTCAGGAGATGACCTCTCAGAAAACTCTGAGGAACTGCTTCAAAGCAGCAAGGGAGAAGCCACGCTATATAGAAACTTTTTTTTTTTTTGCTGGGAAAAGCATGTAGTCAAGCTTCAAAAGTACTGCTAATCACTAAGAACAGGCATCTCAAGTTAATAATTTTACTGCTTTTCTATGTATAAGAAGATGTAAGACTCTGTGGTCATTTGAAATTTTTCTTAAATAGGCATCTTAATTATCTATGGGCAAGTATAATTATGGCTTTTGGGGGGCTGCACCTCGCAACTTGCATGATCTTTGTTCCTCTGACCAGGGATCAAACCTGTGCCCCCAGCAGTGGAAGTGGGGAGTCCTAACCACTGGACCCATCAGGGAATTCTCAGGGAAAGTATATCCAAAAAATAGAATGTTTCCTGTTTTTCTCCATCCTGACTTCCCTTAAGGACACACTGCCGGTGGGCAACTACAGTGACTAATGGCTTTATCTCTGCAGAACTGGAATGGCAGGCAACATTTTTTTCTTAACAGTACAATAACTCCAGTTAACATCTATCAACATACATAGTTACAAACTTTTTTCCTCATAATGGGAATTTTTGATGTCCTCCCCCTGCCCTACTACTTTCAAATATGCAATACAATATTACACACAGTAATACAATATTTGCTATAGTCACCGTGCCGTATACTACATCTGCAAGACTCAACCATTTCAAAGCTGGAAATCTGTATCTTTGACCACCTTCACCCATTTCGCCAGCTCCCTGCTTCTCAGGTGGTCTTTCTCAATTGTTATCATTTACTAAACACCATGGGAAATAGATGGGGAAACAGTGAAAACAGTGTCAGACTTTATTTTGGGAGGGCTCCAAAATCACTGCAGTTGGTGATTGCATCCATGAAATTAAAAGACGCTTACTCCTTGGAAGGAAAGTTATGACCAACCTAGACAGCACACTCAAAAGCAGAGACATTACTTTGCTAACAAAGGTCCGTGTAGTCAAGGCTATGGTTTTTCCAGTAGTCATGTATGGATGTGAGAGTTGGACTGAAGAAAGCTGAGCACCGAAGAACTGATGCTTTTGAACTGTGGTGTTGGAGAAGACTCTTGAGGGTCCCTCAGACTGCAAGGAGATCCAACCAGTCCATCCTAAAGGAGATCAGTCCTGGGTGTTCATTGGAAGGACTGATGTTAAAGCTGAAACTCCAATACTTTGCCACCTGATGTGAAGAGTTGACTCACTGGAAAAGACTCTGATGCTGGGAGGAATTGGGGGCAGGAGGAGAAGGGGACGACAGAGGATGAGATGGCTGGATGGCATCACAGACTCAAAGGACATGAGCTTGAGTGAACTCCGGGAGTTGGTGATGGACAGGGGGGCCTGGCGTGCTGCAATTCATGGGGTCGCAAAGAGTCGGGCACGACTGAGTGACTGGACTGAACTGAAGTTTATTCTAGAGGACCAGAGTACATTTTTTCATATAAAATGCATTATTTTAATGGATTAGCTCCATAAATAGTACTGGGTATACTATGTTTACCTTTGGACTCTTCTACATGAGTGAAAAGTAAGCTTCTATCTTCCCTAAGCCTCATTATTTGGGGATTTTTTTTTTCTTATTGTTCTGTTTTGTACACTCTAACTTATTCCTAATTAATACTTCTTGGGAATCCATATGAACTGTGTTCCTGCTGAGGAATGTAAATCATTATGCACAAGTTCTTCTTAAAATATTTATTTAAAAAAAATGAAAGATGATTGTCTGACTTACAAAGTAGTGGGTGGTTTATCCTAATAGATTTTTTGAAATTGTATGGATCCCTTCACGATTGTTCAGTACTGACTCTGAGAGGGTCCGTACTGCATGAGAGGAATTAGTCAGAGAAGTGAAATCCCCTGCTTTGGGAGCACCTACCGTCTAGCTCCGGAAGCAAATGTGTAAAAATCAAACTGTGAAATATAGTAAATATTATAATAGAGATGTAAAAGTGTTACAAGGACAGCTAAGAGAACAATTAATTCTTCATGGAAGGATCCAGACAGCTTCATGGAAGTAGCATCATTTCTCCTGTGCATCTGTAAGGATTAACTAGTGCTTCATGAGGACTAAGTAAAGTCACAAAGTAAAGAAAAAGCCCAGCAAACAGTCCTGTGTGGCTGCAACACATGGAAACTAGAGAGGATGACGAGATATGTCTGGAAAGGGCCCAGGAGCCAGATCCTATCATCACTGACGCCTCCCTAAGGAAACTCAGGAAAACTGTTGGTGGCTGGGGTGTGATGGGTGATTTTCTGTGTCAACTTGGCTAGGCCATGAGGTGCCCAGATATTTGGTTAAATATTATTTCTGGGGGTGTCTGTGAAGGTGTTTCTGGATGAGATGAACTTTGGAACTGGTGGGCTAAGGAATGCAGATGGCCTTCTCTGTGGTGGTGGCCTCATCCAAACTAGTGAAGGTCTGAAGAGAAGAAAAGGCTGAGGAAGAGAGACTTCTCTCTCTGCCTGTCTATGAGCTGGGACATTGGTCTTCTCTTGCCTGTAAACTGGGGCTTACATCATTGGCTGTCCTAGTTCTCAGGCCTTGAGACTCAACATAATTGTGGGACCCAGTTCCTTACAACAAGTCTCATTACACACATGTGCACACACACACACACACACACACACATGTACCTGCCCCATTGGGCCTATTTCTCTGGAGTAATCTGACTAACACTGGGGTAGGCCTGTCACCCTGTCCTTCTCACTGGCTTCTCTCTTTCCCAGTGACTTGGTATTTCTAGCCAAGTTGTCTTTCCAACATTTACCACAGCAGGCCTGGCCCTCTCTTGATATTCTCTAGCTCCTACCTACTTAGGGTTTCCAATGCCTCAGTTCAGTCACTCAGTCGTGTCCGACTCTTTGCGACCCCATGGACTGCTGCACACCAGGCCTCCCTGTCCATCACCAACGCCCAGAGTTTACCCAAACTCATGTCCATTGAGTCAGTGATGCCATCCAGCCATCTCATCCTCTGTCGTCCCCTTCTCCTCCCGCCTTAAATCTTTCCCAGCATCAGGGTCTTTTCAAATGAGCCAGCTCTTCGCATCAGGTGGCCAAAATATTGGAGTTTCAGCTTCAGCATCAGTCCTTCCAATGAACACCCAGGACTGATCTCCTTTAGGATGGACTGGTTGGATCTCCTTGGAGTCCAAGGGACTCTCAAGAGTCTTCTCCAACACCACAGTTCAAAATCATCGATTCTTCAGCATTCAGCTTTCTTTAAGGTCCAACTCTCACATCCATACATGACCACTGGAAAAACCATAGCTTTGACTAGACGGATCTTTGTTGGGAAAGCAATGTCTCTGCTTTTTAATATGCTGTCTAGGTTGGTCATAGCTTTCCTGTCAAGGAGCAAGCATCTTTTAATTTCATGGTTGCAGTCACCATCTGCAGTGATTTTGCAGCCCCCCAAAATAAAGTCAGCCACTATTTCCACTGTTTCCCCATCTATTTCCCATGAAGTGATGGGACCAGAGGCCATGATCTTTGTTTTCTGAATGTTGAGCTTTAAGCCAACTTTCCCACTCTCCTCTTTCACTTTCATCAAGAGGCTCTTTAGTTCTTCTTTGCTTTCTTCCATAAGGTTGGTGTCATCTGCATATCTGAGGTTATTGATATTTCTCCCGGCAATCTTGATTCCAGCTTGTGCTTGCTCCAGCCCAGCGTTTCTCATGATGTACTCTGCATAGAAGTTAAATAAGCAGGGTGACAATATGTAGCCTTGACGTACTCCTTTTCCCAATGCCTACTCTAGTGTAAAAAGTCCTTCAGACTCTACCCCCAGCCTACTTGCTCAGCCTTCTTTCCTCTCTCTCTCCAGTACCAACATGACCATTTAAACCAGTTATGGTCTCATATCCAAGTCTATGCCCCAACCAGTAACACTGAAGAAACTGAAGTTGAATGGTTTTATGAAGACCTACAAGACCTTTTAGAACTAACACCCAAAAAAGATGTCCTTTTCATTATAGGGGACTGGAATGCAAAAGTAGGAAGTCAAGAAACACCTGGAGTAACAGGCAAATTTGGCCTTGGAATGTGGAATGAGGCAGGGCAAAGACTAATAGAGTTTTGCCGAGAAAATGCACTGGTCATAGCAAACACCCTCTTCCAACAACACAAGAGAAGACTCTACACATGGACATCACCAGATGGTCAACACCGAAATCAGATTGATTATATTCTTTGCAGCCAAAGATGGAGAAGCTCTATACAGTCAACAAAAACAAGACCAGGAGCTGACTGTGGCTCAGATCATGAACTCCTTATTGCCAAATTCAGACTTAAATTGAAGAAAGTAGGGAAAACCACTCGACCATTCAGGTATGACCTAAATCAAATCCCTTATGATTATACAGTGGAAGTGAGAAACAGATTTAAGGGTCTAGATCTGATAGAGTGCCTGATGAACTATGGAATGAGGTTCGTGACATTGTACAGGAGACAGGGATCAATACCATCCCCATGGAAAAGAAATGCGAAAAAGCAAAATGGCTGTCTGGGGAGGCCTTACAAATAGCTGTGAAAAGAAGAGAGGTGAAAAGCAAAGGAGAAAAGGAACGATATAAACATCTGAATGCAGAGTTCCAAAGAATAGCAAGGAGAGATAAGAAAGCCTTCTTCAGTGATCAATGCAAAGAAATAGAGGGAAAGAACAGAATGGGAAAGACTAGAGATCTCTTCAAGAAAATTAGAGATACCAAGGGAACATTTCATGCAAAGATGGGCTCGATAAAGGACAGAAATGGTCTGGACCTAACAGAAGCAGAAGATATTAAGAAGAGGTGGCAAGAATACACAGAAGAACTGTACAAAAAAGATTTTCACGGCCCAGATAATCATGATGATGGGATCACTAATCTAGAGCCAGACATCTTGGAATGTGAAGTCAAGTGGGCCTTAGAAAGCATCACTACGAACAAAGCTAGTGGAGGTGATGGAGTTCCAGTTGAGCTGTTTCAAATCCTGAAAGATGATGCTGTGAAAGGGCTGCACTGAATATGCCAGCAAATTTGGAAAACTCAGCAGTGGCCACAGGACTGGAAAAGGTCAGTTTTCATTCCAATCCCAAAGAAAGGCAATGCCAAAGAATGCTCAAACTACCGCACAGTTGCACTCATCTCACATGCTAGTAAAGTAATGCTCAAAATTTTCCAAGCCAGACTTCAGCAATCCATGAACCGTGAACTCCCTGATGTTCAAGCTGGTTTTAGGAAAGGCAGAGGAACCAGAGATCAAATTGCCAACACCCAGTGGATCATCAAAAAAGCAAGAGAGTTCCAGGAAAACATCTACTTCTGCTTTATTGACTATGCCAAAGCCTTTGACTGTGTGGATCACAATCAACTGTGGAAAATTCTTAAAGAGATGGGAATACCAGACCACCTGACCTGCCTCTTGAGAAATGTGCATGCAGGTCAGGAAGCAACAGTTAGAACTGGACATGGAACAACAGACTGGTTTCAAATAGGAAAAGGAGTGTGTCAAGGCTGTATATTGTCACCCTGCTTATTTAACTTCTATGCAGAGTACATCATGAGAAATGCTGGACTGGAAGAAACACAAGCTGGAATCAAGATTGCCGGGAGAAATATCAATAACCTCGGATATGCAGATGACACCACCCTTATGGCAGAAAGTGAAGAGGAACTAAAAAGCCTCTTGATGAAAGTGAAAGAGGAAAGTGAAAAAGTTGTCTTAAAGCTCAACCTTCAGAAAACGAAGATCATGGCATCTGGTCCCATCACTTCATGGGAAATAGATGGGGAAACAGTAGAAACAGTGTCAGACTTTATTTTGGGGGGCTCCAAAATCACTGCAGATGGTGATTGCAGCCATGAAATGAAAAGACGCTTACTCCTTGGAAGAAAAGTTATGAGCAACCTAGATAGCATATTCAAAAGCAGAGACATTACTTTGCTGACTAAGGTCCATCTAGTCAAGGCTATGGTTTTTCCAGTGGTCATGTATGGATGTGAGAGTTGGACTGTGAAGAAGGCTGAGTGCCGAAGAATTGATGCTTTTGAACTGTGGTGTTGGAGAAGACTCTTGAGAGTCCCTTGGACTGCAAGGAGATCCAACCAGTCCATTCTGAAGGAGATCAGCCCTGGGATTTCTTTGGAAAGAATGATGCTAAATCTGAAGCTCCAGTACTTTGGCCACCTCATGCGAAGAGTTGACTCATTGGAAAAGCCTCTGATGCTGGGAGGGATTGGGGGCAGGAGGAGAAGGGGACGACCGAGGATGAGATGGCTGGATGGCATCACGGCCTCAATGGACGTGAGTCTGAGTGAACTCCGGGAGATGATGATGGACAGGGAGGCCTGGCATGCTGGGATTCATGGGGTCGCACAGAGTCGGACACGACTGAGCGACTGAACTGAACTGAACTGAACTGAACTGATGGTCTCTGAGCATTTGTGCCTCTTACACCCACTGTTCCCATTGTCTGGAGGGTCCCTGCCCCTTTCTCTCCCTGGCTAGTTAACCACTGGTTAGCATCCGAGTGCCACCTCCTCAGGAAATCCATCCCCGATTCCCCAGAGGTACGCAGCTGAGCCCCATTCCATTCTGTGCCTCCCTTCATTGTGACAGGCTTTCCATCACACTGTACTGGTTCATGTAGTGTCTATTTCTACCAATGGACAAGGCTTCTCAAGGGCATGAACGATGACAGTTTAAGTTTTGGATCCTGAGGGTCCAGCATGCAGTAAGGACCTGAGTCCCCAAGTGCTGAAACATCTGGGCATGAACATCTGGATAAAAGGATAGAAGAGGCAAAGAAAGTAAGCGTGACAGTGTAGACCCCAGTTTTCACAGCTCATCCTCCTCTTTAAATGTCCTATTAAATGAACATCGCGAACCCCTTTCCTGTTAACATTTTACACTGTGTTCCAAAAATGGCCAATAATCAACTTTGGGACTGTTTTCATAATTTTTTTTTTCTTTTATTTTTTATCAAGTTTCATCTAGTTTCCATTTGGGCATGAAGAACCTTGGCTAATTTCAGACACTGCTTTTTTCTCTCCTTCTCTCTTCTTATGCTATTATTTTGTACTAGAGAAATTTCAAGAACTCATTCTGGTGTTTTGGGGACATTCAAACATAGCATTGCTTAGTGTAAAGTTAACATTTTAGGGAAAGCAGAATTTCTGAAAAGCATCCTTTGATATTTTGAGAAAATGCATGTTGGAAGTTTTAAAATTCAAGCTCTATAACTTGTGCCAGAGTGAGGAAGTTATGCTTTTAATGAAAGTTGGAAAAATAAGAAATCAAGATTAAGGAGTAGGCAAATTTCTTGTGAGTATAGGATCTTTAGAAATTGCAGCAGGGGCAACAGAAATTGGTTTAATGATTTTAAAAGCAACACTAAGACTGAAAAATGTTTTTAACATTCCCAGCACACAAAAAGAGTTGGCCTCAATGTTTTGCTGCTGAGCAATTGGGAAAATGAGTATTTCCATTGTGGCCAAAAGCCTACACATTTCCGTTATGACTCATCTCAGGTCTGAACTCTAAAACCCTGACAAGCAGAAGAATGGGGAAGTGCCACACCCTCATTTCCAGTTATTTCCTGTCAATATAAAGTCAGACACACTTCAGGGAAAGTTTTGTCCTGAGTTCAGAATGTATTTTCTAGGGCCCTTGATATTTGGGGTAGAATAATTTTCATCTCTAAATTTTTTTAAAAATGGAGACATGCTATTGTATGTAAACAAACAGCACCAATCCTTGACACATATACCCCTTCTTGCTTTCTATACTGTGGACTGATATAAACATCAGTATCCTGACCTTGGGGAAGTAATTAATATTTCTGACCTTCATTTTCCTCATCTGTAAAACAGGAACAATATCCGCCTCATTAGTTTATTGCCTGAGTTAAATGAGTAAACATATGTAAATAGCTTAGCACACTCATTATTCAATAAACAGTAGCTGTTGTGGTTGTTGTTGATATTATTAGCAATATAATGGAAAGAACATTGGCCTGGAAGGAAATCAGAAAAACCTAAGTTTTCCCAAAGTAACTGCTTAACCAATAATCTATTTTAAGCCATCTTTTCTCATCTTAAAATGAAGAGTTTGGCCCAGAAAACTTTCCAAATTTAGTATTTATGACTCTATGAATAAACTGGTCAGAATAGTAAAGTCCTCTCAGCTCTATCCCTTGAAGTTCCTGCAACTTTCCTGAAATATTCTTCAACCACATGTGAGTTTTGTGTCTGAAATTCCTTGGAGCTCTCATGTCTGAACTCCATGCTGGCCAGTTCTATGTGCATGCACAATAGCTCTGCAGAACTGCAGAGGAAAGAATGTTTAAGGTAATGATTTTTAAATCCAAGGACATAATGTTTAGAAAAGCTTTTAGTGCCAGTGGGTACACAGATAACATTCAGACTTGTCTCCAAGAGATACTGCTCACTGTCATTGAGAGTGGAAGGTCGATGCCTTTATGCCACAGTCCTTGATGAAATTTAACCATTTTAACTTGGAAGCAAAGAAATTTTCCCCGGGGGAAATAAAGTTCTCCACAATGACCCCGGGTGAGGGCAGATAGTCATAACAGCACAATAACCGCCTCTTGCAGCTGCCTCTAGAAAGCCCTTTGTTATACATTATGGCCTTCCACCCCAACAACAACCATATAAGGTAGATATCGATGGTCATGAGTTTGAGCAAGCTCTGGCAGTTGGTGATGAACAGGGAAGCCTGGCGTGCTGCAGTCCATGGGGTTGTAGAGTCGGACATGACCGAGCGATTTAACTGAGAGATGCAATGATTATTCCCATAGCTAAAATAAGGAGGTAATATCCAGAGAGGTTGTATGACTTCCTTGGAGTTGCATGGCTCACTGGGCATGTGCTATGCCAGAGAGAACTGTGGCTCAGTGGGCATGTGCTATGCCAGAGAGAACTGTGGCTTACTGGATGCGGAAGGCACCTAGACACCCCCTTCCAATTGCATCTGAAATGCAGTGATTCTGTCTTCCCCACTGGTCTTCTTGGAAACTGGCATCTCCGTCAGACAAAATTAAGCAAAGCTAAGACTTTATTTTTGGGGGCTCCTAAATCACTGCAGATGGTGATTGCAGCCATGAAATCAAAAGACGCTTACTCCTTGGAAGAAAAGTTATGAGCAACCTAGATAGCATATTCAAAAGCAGAGACATTACTTTGCCGACTAAGGTCCATCTAGTCAAGGCTATGGTTTTTCCTGTGGTCATGTATGGATGTGAGAGTTGGACTGTGAAGAAGGCTGAGCGCTGAAGAATTGATGCTTTTGAACTGTGGTGTTGGAGAAGACTCTTGAGAGTCCCTTGGACTGCAAGGAGATCCAACCAGTCCATTCTGAAGGAGATCAGCCCTGGGATTTCTTTGGAAGGAATGATGCTAAAGCTGAAGCTCCAGTACTTTGGCCACCTCATGCGAAGAGTTGACTCTTTGGAAAAGAGTCTGATGCTGGGAGGGATTGGGGGCAGGAGGAGAAGGGGACGACCGAGGATGAGATGGCTCGATGGCATCAGTGACTCGATGGACGTGAGTCTGAGTGAACTCCGGGAGATGGTGATGGACAGGGAGGCCTGGCGTGCTGCGATTCATGGGGTTGCAAAGAGTCGGACACGACTGAGCAACTGCACTGAGCTGAACTGAAGGTCTACTTTGGTAGATCAAAGAAGGGTCTACCGGATTGGCTTCCCAAGCAGGTGTGCTGGAGGAGTGCAAAGGGCAAGAGGTGGGGAGACTAGGCCCTCCTTCTTGTACGTATATCATATAATCCTGATCAGTACACGCTTTTAAAAGGGCTGTCAAACAACTTGCATTCCAAAATGCACAAAAGTCACCCACAGAGAGTCACACTCAGTTCAAAAGCAGTCATTTAGGACATTTAATGGATAAATTTATCTGCTTATTATAAAGGAAAAACAGCATTTTATTAATTGAATAAATCAAATGCTACAAGAAGAAATTCAGGTTCATGTACCAGGAAGAAGATTAATCTTGACCTGTTCATAATTCTGCTTAGTCACTTCTGCAGATAGAAGATAATGGCACACAATTCGCCTCTCTGCTTGGGTTTGAAAATGAAATGATTCCCTTATGGCTTGTCTTTCTCACATTGCTGAGTTTGCCCTGTTCTCCCTGGACTTGGAGTGGAGAGCAGTGGCTGACAGGTCTAGGGGTGGTGGTGGGCTTGCCCACCACTTACTCTGAAAAAGGATTGCAAACAAGTCTTGAGCCTTCGAGAAGCTGGACTCAATGACCCCAGAGGGCCCTTCCAGCCGGAAAGGCAGAGATGTTCCTTTCCCCTCCCTGGGAATCGGCCAGCTGAGAGTGTCCAGATCATCCTTTAGCTTCTGGCAAGGATCGTATAAGTCCCACGAATAAAGAGAGAGAAAGATGAAACCCCCAGAGAAACTCACCCTACTCCCCCCTCATCTTGTCATAGTCAGGCCCACAGTCTGATGGGTTGGTATGCATATTTCGTTGTTTGCAAGTAGGTCTCTTAATTCCCCAGAGGGGGCAAGATTAAGGACAGGCAGAATCATGGCTAAGCTTTGTCTCCCAAGGTGCCCACCCACATGTGAGGACCCTCTCAGTGGTGTGAGGCCCAGAGGTGCACAAGAGTACGCGTGGCTCCACAGTTGGTATATCCCTGAGCCCACTTAACCAGCTTGCCAGGAGTCGGGATCCCTTTGTTCCAGCTCTAGAGAAAGCCCTCAAGCTGGCTATTTTTCACTCCTGGTTTCAATCTGTTCATCTTTGCAAAGCCTGATCTAAAGGCATCTGAACAAAAAGCCTACAGCAAGATTGGGAACATGCCACTGTCAACCAAGGGGCAAATTTTCAGGGAATGTTGATGTCCGCTTATCCAGGACCAACTCTAGGCAGGAGCGGTCCTGCACTTAACCTTGAAGAGCTGTGAATTCTGTTCCCACTTTACAGCTGAGGAAATAGACTCGGATGTGTAGGCTACGTTTACATGGGTAGTAAAAGCCAGAGGCGCCTGCCTTTAACCACTGAGCAGCATTGCCTCTGGAAGTACTAGAAGAAGGATCAGAGCTTCCGACTGGAGACAGAGCTTCCGAAACTTGAGACTGGCTCATCGGCATGCTTGAGTGCCTCTTCATTCACTTACTTTCTAGCTGCCTCCCCATCCACTCAGAACGGTACCCTATATGCTACAAATGCAATAGCCCCGTGACTCCTCTTAGAGACTTTAGGAAATAAAACATGGGCAAAACCCGGAAGGAAGAAAGTTTAAAAGATTCATGGGGTATGATGGGGGTCGGTATCAAAATGTGTGTGCGTGTTTCATGGGGGTCTTGGGGGTCAGTGTTAAAGTGTGTGTGTGTGTGTGTGTGTGAGCCTGCAGTAGGAGCTGGCCTCTGTACACACAAGGCAGGGAGCAGGCCCTCCCTGGCCTCCGCAGCTCCAGTGAAGGCTGCCCAGAATAGCCTTGGCCTGGCTCTGGCCTCATCACATTACAGAACAGCATCTCCATCCCTCCGTCCTCCCAGTTGCTTTTCAGCCTCTCAGCTGTCCTTTCTCTCCTGACCTCTCCACCTTTGCTGTGGATTAGCTCCCCGCAGCTAGATGGGTTTGTACTTCCCCAAACCGAATCCCAGTTCCTCCCCTCCCGCTCGCCAGCAGCGCCTTTGGATGTCTGCTCTGGTTTCCGCCTCTGGTCTTTGAAGCACCTGCTGTGCCTGCTCTCTTCCAAGTTATTAAGCAGAGGTGTTAACTGAGGACAGCCTGGACCGGGCCTCTGGCTTGATACCTCCCTGGAGGCAGCTCCTAGCTCGTCCCTGCGATGGGCACCAACACGCCAACGCTTAGCTGCTCAGGTGTGCTCTGAATCCCCAGCTCTGCCAGCTGGCTAGTGCTTTACTTCCTGAGTCTCAGTTTTGTTATCTGTGTTATGGGTACAGTAATTTCCTCCTCAAAGACTTGGAAGTAGTTAATGAGATAATGGTATACAATACTCAATATGTGACAGCTACTGAAAAAGTTCCAGCTATCATTGATGGATTCATCATTACTTGACATGCTCCTCACCACTCAGGTGACACAGATTTTCCTTCATTTCCCTGTCCTTTCTCCAGTACTACAGTTAAAAAAAATACATCATCTCAATAACCTTTACAAAGGGATGTTATCACCCCAGTTTATAGGTAAAGAAACATCACAGACAGGTTGCACCACTTTCCCAAGGTCGCATCGTGTGGTAAAGGCAACTGGGATACATTAGTTCCATCCCTGACTCCTTCAGGAAACGTTTACTGGGAGCTTCTGGTGTCAGGAACTTTGTTAGGGGTTGCAGAGACTGTGGTAATCAGACATGGGCCTGAGCGGGGACCCAGACAAACGGGAAAGCAGTCAAGTACTTGGATAATGACAGAATAGTAGACGAAGGTATCAAGACAAGGAGCCAGGGACCCGGGGCACCCCCCAAGTAGTAGGGCTCCAGAGCCCGTGGCTTTTTTCATCACCTCGGAGTTGACACACTGCAAACTGGACTGTGTCCTGGGGTCCGGCACGATGGGGCACATTGGGGGAGAGAGTCGTTCAGACAGGGGACAGAGGGAGCAAGCTAGGAAACCCCATGGGGCAGGCGGCCTCATTCGAGATGGGCTCAGAGGCCAGGGCTTCGGCAGCAATTCTGAAGGCCACTCACCCTTCACACCCTCCAGCAGCCACCTTTCTTCAAGGACAAGGAGACCCTCCCCTGGAGCCCCCTGAAGACCATCTTTCTCAACTCTTTGGCCAGAATCACATCATAACCCTGCGGAATCACCACGATTGACTTAGGACAGCAAAACATACTCATAGGCTATGGTGGGGGTGGTGGTGCCCTGTGAAGGCAAAAGCCAAACGGGGGTTCTGTTAGCAATGAGGAGGGTCTGTCTAGTAGGTGACTGGCCAGTGGTCTGCTGCAGCCATCCATTATTATTAGTCTTATTTTGGTTTTTGATTTAAACGTTTGGATAATTTTTCTCTCCTGTGTTTTGGTCCATATTCCTCCTTTTTGGTGACTGGGGGTGTTGAATGCCCCCAGTTCACTATTCTGAGCATCATTTTTCTTTTTTAATTACATTGAGTTCTAGAATTAGGAGGCTTTGAAAAATGGACTGAATTGATACTGGTTACTGGGCTATATTTTGGAAGGCACATTTTGGATAAATTACCAACCTTGTCTGATTTATCTTTTAATTCTGAAAGCAAAGTGCTGAAAAATGTGATAGTTGCTCAGTCGTGCCCGAATTCTCCAGGCAAGAGTACTGGAGTGGATCGCCATTTCCTTCTCCAGCTGAAAAATATTGCTGGCTAAATTGCCAGCCTCCCATTTTAGTTGTTTGGCCACTGGTTACACTCATTTGGTCTTCTAACAGCCTACAGAGTAGGATGAGGACTAGAACCTCTAATTAGGATCAGACAGGTGGAGGGACTTTTGTAAGGCCACTATAGCAAGCTTCAGGCTTCCTGGCCTCAGACTTGTCACTAATTATAGGGTGATGAGCAAAATAGTCTGAAAATGACTATGGCAGCTCACTCTGGTTGCCTGGCCAACGAGGTAGCAGGCCTCAGAGAGGTATTTCAGCAGAAATGCTACATCCCAGCTCAGTTTCCCATGAGACCAGTAGCATCCTTTCCCGGCAGCATCCTGTGGACCATGGCTGCTGGCTTTCCCAGTACCCCTGTAAACAGCTGGCCCCCCAATCCAGAATCAAACTGCCTGAGTTTTCCCCCACTGACAAAGCGGCTGTTTTACACTTGCTTTATAGAAAAGGCAAAATAAAGACACTGTTCCTCTATTGGAACGTAAACCCACACTACGTTTCTTACATAGCACCCTTGCCTGTCTCTCTGTGGGACTGTGGGAGGCAGGGAACCTGGTCCTCTTTCTGTGTAACCTGCCTTGTAAGTTTTCCCTTTCCCCAATAAAGTAAGCAAGTGTTAGTCGGTTAATCGTGCCCAACTCTTTGCAGCCCTCTGGACTGCAGCCCACCAGCCTCCTCTGTCCGTGAGATTTTCCAGGCAAGGATACCAGAGTCGGTTGCCATTTCCTTCTCCAGGGGATCTTCCCAACCCAGGGATCAAACTCCAGTCTCCTACACTGCAGGCAGATTCTTTACCGACAGAGCTACAAGGGAAGCCCCTCCCCAATAAAGCCTATTCCTTAACCCAAACTGGGTGAGGTTGTAGAATTCATTCCAAACCTGATGCATAGTAGGTGGTGACTCAGAAGGGACCCAACTTGTGCACAATTCAGACACTTGCTTTTTTTTTATGTAGGTCGGAGGAGGGAAGTGCCATTCACTTCTCCCCACAAGTGCAAAGCTATTAATATAACAATGCAGAAAAAAAAAACTTGTGCAAAAATTATTTCATCCTTATTTAAAATTTATGCTTTCAAGTTATATGTATGTCGTACAATATATAAATGTATTCATTTAAGTCACCCTAACTTTCTTTTGCAACAAAATAGAGTGTGTATAAATAAATATATATGAATAAGGGGGTTATATGTTATTCATCATTTTATCTAAGACTTCTATGTTCTTTCTGCTTTCTCTTGTCCCCACACGTGCAAAACATTGACATTACTGCTTTCAACAAAATCCGAGCCCTGGCTCTCGGCCTGAGTGTGTTAAACCCTGCAGCCAATAAAGACCGAGATTCCAAACACACACACACACACACACACACACACACACACACACACACCCCACTCATTTATTCTCTGGCAGCAGTTCATCAATGCCATTGTGAAAGACACTTGATTTCCCTAGTGATTCTAAATACTGAGATTCTAGGGGCATCTGGGAGCATTATCCTCCCCAATTCCTCTGATTCTACAACTTCTCTCGTGACTCCACGGAAGTGACCTAAGACAAAGCAGTTTTTAGCAAAAGAGCAGGTTTCTCAGTGAAGTATTAACTGCCCTCATGGGCGGATTACTTTGGAACGGTCTCCAGCTTAATCCTCTTCTAAGTCCTCGCCTATTTGCAGATCTGCCTCTGGTCTTAGCCCCTTCCTGAAGTCTCTCTCTGACTGAGGGCTCCCACATCTCCCTCTCTAGCCCTTGTCGCTCATATATCAGCATGGCTTATACATCATCACTGAGTAACACATACAAACTCACACACTGGCTTAAAAACAGGAGCGGTGACTTATACCTGAGCATAAGTGTGGAGTTCCCTCAGTGTCCTCCAGTTCATCCAGGAAAGGGTGTCTCGTGTGCTCTTGCGAGTAAATCTCTAGTCAAAGCTATGTATCCAGTAATCATGTATGGATGTGAGAGTTGGACTATAAAGAAAGCTGGGTGCAGAAGAATCAATGCTTTTGAACTGTGGTGTTAGAGAAGACTCTTGAGAGTCCCTTGGACTGCAAGGAGATCCAACCAGTCCATCCTAAAGGAAATCAGTCCTGAATATTCATTGGAGGGACTGATGTTGAAGCTGAAACTCCAATACTTTGACCTGCTGAGGCTGTGAGTCCCTCCTGCATGTTCCATCAAAGCCTGTGGCATTGGCCTGGTTGCCATCCCAGGCCAATTTCCTCTCCCACGTCAGCTCTGGTCCAGGAGCAGACTGGGTTCAGTCCAACATGGCCCCCATCCCCAGAAGAGACCAAAATGTGGAAACTCCCTTCATCCTCTAAATCCCCATGTCTTCCCTAGAAACTTCCCTGAAACTCTGTTCTTATTACTCCAGCCTCTTCTCCAGGTCTCGGGGACAGGTCATGGGGACAGGGTTGGGCCACCTGAGGGACAAATAAGGGCTGTACTGAGGTGGAACCTCCCCCATCACTGACTTAATGACCTTGAACAATCTTGAACTCTCCTGTCTCTTTCCTCAAGATGAATTGTCACTTCCTTTAGGAGTGGGCTGGGCAATGCACAGTGGCCCATAACTCTCTCTTCCTTTCTCAGGCAAGACTGAATACTAGGGAGATTTCAGCTGATGCTATCAGGATGGCACCACAGTTTCCAAATAAAAGCAAATGGAGGCTACTTCCCTTTTGTTGTTCCTTCCATTGAGAGGTGGAGCCTTATCTCTTCACCTCTTTTCACTTGAGCCTGGCCAAATGGTTGGCTTTGGCTAATAAGAAAATTTATGACCAACCTAGACAGCATATTAAAAAGCTGAGACATTGCCAACAACGTCCATCTAGTCAAAGCTATGTATCCAGTGGTCATGTATGGATGTGAGAGTTGGACTATAAAGAAAGCTGAGTGCAGAAGAATTGATGCTTTTGAACTGTGGTGTTGGAGAAGACTCTTGAGAGTCCCTTGGACTGCAAGGAGATCCAACCAGTCCATCCTAAAGGAAATCAGTCCTGAATATTCATTGGAAGGACTGATGTTGAAGCTGAAACTCCAATACTTTGGCCACCTGATGTGAAGAGCCGACTCACTAGAAAAGACCCTGATGTTGAGAAAGATTGAAGGCAGGAGGAGAAGGGGATGACAGAGGATGAGATGGTTGGATGGCATCACCGACTCAGTGGACCTGAGTTTGGGGAAACTCTGGGCATTGGTGATGGACGGGGAGGCCTGGCGTGCTACAGTCCATGGGGTCACAAAGAGTCAGACACGACTGAGCAGCTGAACTCAACTGGATGACACATTAGCAAGGGTGCCACAAACAGAGGCTTGACAAGAGCTGTGGATTGGAATCTGCTCTCATTTGCTCCTCTTGGAACCCAGTGGCCCGTGGAAAGCCTGGGGTGGCCTACTGGATGCTGCAGACACTTGTCGCAGTTGCCTCTGAGCCACAGTCAACCGCTAGATATGCAATGAAGCCATACACGTTCAATCAGCTCTTGGCTGAACTGCCAGATGAACTGAAGCCACGTGAGTGAGCCGAGGCAGGACCAGCAGAAGCAGCACCTCGCTGAGCTCAGTTCAAGTTGCCAACACCCAGAATTGTGAACTACTCAGGGATTTTTTTCTTAGCCAAAACACACGTTTTGGGATTGTTACACATCATTAGTTAACTGACCTATTAATGGAAGGGCAGAAGAGGGAATATACAACTGATGGAATAAGTATCCACAGCTGATGGATTAAAGAAGATCTAAGGTCTTTTTCAGGTACTGAAATTCTAAGATTCGTTGAGAAGATCTCAATGTCAATAACAAGTAAAAGGCACATAATTTAAATTTACAATTTCAGACCACATCTGCTCTTCCCTCTGTTTTATATTATAAATCTCAGAGATACACAATGTGTGACCATAAAGAACTATGACTGATAATCACCACAGTGATCTCATTACTTCCTTCCCATGCCTTGCTTTGCTGCTGCCAAGGCAGGGCCTTTTCTGAGTTGTGGACTTTGTAAGTGTTTACTTCACATGATTCATGCCTCAATCTTGGATAAAAGCTATCTGCATCAGAAAAAATGAGTTGAGACGCATGAATTAATCTTTTAATAAAAAGATATTGAAATCACTTGCACAGTCACACACAGCCATAAAAGACTGCAGCCACTGAAACACTAAAGGAAATTACCTCCAGGCTCCCATCCAGGACAATGCAATTTCAGCAACTAAGGCAGAAGCCTTGAAAATAAGAGCTAACACCGGAAATGCTGACAAATCCATAACGCCCATTGCTGAAGAGCGGCAAAGGAAGACCAGAGTAATAAGGACGCAGTGTGAGTTCCAAGTGTTTTTACCTGGCACTGACAGCAAGTGACAGAACCTGCTTTCATAATGACAGTATAATTAAATCACCCATGGTTTATCCAGATGATTTCTGAAAGCCAGGGAAGAAAATAGCGCAATTGGATTTTGGAGAAGATTCCTTTTGGCTGACGTTTTTGTTTCACGCCCACAAGTCAGAGATTTCTAATAGATGGGACACAGCCCTGCCCCGGTTTACACATCTGGCATCCACCTTAAGTCACGTGCGGGGAGACGCAGGAGGGAGGCAGACGCAGCTTTGTGCATCAGTCACGCTGAGGACTGTGGGCCTACAGCTCTGGGAAAATGTCCTCTTTCAACTCTGCGATCAGTGCCTTCCCCTCCTGCGGCTGTGACACAGTTTTCTCTTTGAAGCACAGAGACATCAGGAGACCGTTGGTGGTTCTCATCTCGATTTACGCTCCCCCTACCCTCCTCCACTTGCCGTCCTCCACCCCCTGCCCCCAGCCCACCTCCTGGGCCTCAAAGAGAGTCCTCCTCCAGACACGCAGGGCTGACCCATCACGAGGCACGGCCACCCTTACTCATTACAGAACATTCTCTCTTCTTATCCTGCCTTTTTTTAGCCTGAAGGACAAAGACAGAGAGAGGAATCTTGATTTTCCTTGTTAGTCTGCTCCAGCTGGCAGCCTTGCCAATCTCTAATATCAGTTGTGATGTGACAGTTATTTTTTTTTTTAACTCTAGCATCTCACTTTATGCAATTTTATGGGTAACAGGATGGGAATTCAGCTTAGAAAACTTTTAACAAACAATCATTCAACAAATAAAAATGAGGACAAAAAGGATGACTATGACAAGCAAAATAAAACAGCCCCTGCTATGCCAAGAACATACACGAATCATGTTTCCAAGGGACACGCTTCTTATCTGTTTAATAATGATCTGGAACCTCCTTCTCATCACGTCTCTCTTGGGCTCTTTAGTTGCCCAAAGCTGACTCATGTCTGAACTTAGAACAGTGGACACCCAGAGCCTCAGACTCTGAGCTTCAGAAGGGACCTCAGTGTGCGTTCTGGTTGATCGGGTCCACTGCGTCCCCCACACATGTTGGGAGTTAGAGAAACAAGAATGAAGGGGTTATGGGTTGCACTGCATCCCCTGAAAAATGTGTCAAAGCCTTAATCCCCCAGCACTTGTGGACGCACCCTTATTTGGAAACAGGGTCTCTGCAGATGTAATCAGGCTTCAGATGAGATCATTAGGGTGGCCCCAATCCAATACAACTGCTGTCCTTCCCAGAGGAGGAGGGATCCTGGGACAGACACAGAAGAGGAGAACACCATGTAACAGACAGAGGCAGAATGCGAAGGGCTGCAGCTGTGAGCCCAGAGAGCCAAGGACTGCTGGCAACCCATCCGAATCCAGCAAGAGGCAAGGAAAGATGCTCCCCTCCGGGTTTCAGGAGGAGCCTGACCATGCCGATACCTTGATTTCAGACTTCAGCCTCCAAAATGGTGAGATGAGTGAGACATCTCTGTTGTTTCAAGCCACGTGGTTTGTGACGCTTGTTTCAGCAGCCCTAGGAAACGGATACAGAGAGTTAGGCAAACTGCCCATGATCCCAGGGCGGGTGATGCCTGAGGACACACCAGAGCACAACCCTCATAAGTCCCACTCCAGAGTCAGTCCACTGATCTGGCCTTTATTCCTCTGAGGCATCACAGCTAAGTTGTACGCACGTGTGTTTTCTTACATCCTGTTTTTGTTCCGGATTTCCCTCAAATAGACTTCCCTTGTCTCTCCCTTTTTTTGCTTTGAAAAACTTGAAACAGAAAAGTTGAAAGAGTAACACAAGGAACACATGTTTCCTACACCTGGACTCACCGATTAACATTTTGCCATGTTTGTTTCTCTCTCTCCATGTTTTGGGAGCCCTTGTCTTGAGCCCTTGAAAGTTGCAGACCTCAGGACATTTCATACCTAAAATATTTCAGCACGAATCTCCTGAATTCTGAATTCTCCTGACCAAAGACATTCTCCTTCAGAATGCTCAGAGGCAAAGAATTTAGCATCAAAAGGATAATCAAACACAGATTATATTAAAGTTTCTCCAATTTGCCCCCAAATGTCTCTTATAGATATTTTTTTCTTCCTCCCCTCCCTTTCCCTCCACTCTCTCTCCTTCCTTCAGTGTCCTTCAGCACCATATCCCCCAGCTGCCAGGTCTCGTTGGTCTGTTTCAATTTAGAGCATTTACCCACGGAGGTTTTTTCCTTTTTTGGTCTGGCTTTCATAATGTTGACATTTTTGAAGAGTCCAAGCCAATTGCCTAACAGAATGTCCTACCATCTGGATTTGTCTGCTTGTTTCCTCATGATCGTATTCAGTTTAACCATTTGCTGGTACGAATATTCCCAGGTGAGGCCAGGCACTTTCCACGGCATCTCAGGGAGAACCTCGAGGCAGTCAATAACTCCTGTGGCTGAAGATGCTGGGTTCACTGGTGATGGTGGGGCCCGTCTGGTCTCCCCACTGGAAAGGTACCATTCTTTTCCTGTAGTCATTAGTGAATTGTCTGTGGGGATATTTGAGAGACTTGTCCTTAACTACTTAATACGGTACATCCAGAGTTAACAACAAATGCTGACTTGGTATTAGATGTCACTCCACAACTGAAATGCAATACCTAACATGCCCTGCTTGATTTACCACATGCTTTTCGTTAAGAGTTGAAGGGGGGGTTAAGGTTAAAACTAATCCTCCTTCTTTACAAACCGCCTGCCTACGGAAATCTGATGGTCATTCTCACAGTTTCACCAACACTTACACTATTATCCAGATACTGGCCTCAGGCAAGATTTCTGACTACCTAAAATTGACATTGAAAGTTAAGAAGGCATACCCCCCCCCTACCCCCAAAGTTAACTATATCAACTTGTTAGGTAACCTCAATGCTCAAACCTGAATATTGTGTTAGGTACATGAAAAATTTGTTTCTCAGCCCATCAGTATCGCAATAGTCCAAGTATCATGGATAACACAGATCTTACCTGGCTACACTTGTGGCAGCGTGGTATTTTCCTTGTTGGCTATCACACAAGACGTGAACTTGAGAAAGCAGGACAAAAATAGATCTCCAAAGCCATGTCAACCATTTTTGAGAGGTCAAAACTCCTCATGGCTTTAATTGAAAGTTACTGCTGTGGTAAGTAGTGTAACAGAAAAACACACCTATGTCTCTGCATGAATATTAAGCAAGGTGATTACGAAACATCAGCCACCAAGGCCACCCTCAGGGACTTCGTAAGCCACTATAGGTTGGTTCTGCTGTGAATTTCCTGTGGAGTTTTTTCTGCAGTGATTTCCCCCCTGGATTGCAGGTGCCATGAGAACAGGGGTTTGTTTGGTCCTGTTTGCCCTCCAGTATTCACAACGGTGGGCCTCCCCCATGGCTCTGCGGTCAAGAATCTGCCTGCAGTGCAGGAGCCACAGGAGACACAGGTTCGATCCCTGGGTCAGGAAGATCCCCTGGAGGAGGGCATGGTAACCCACTCCAGTATTCTTGCCTGGAGAATCCCTTGGACACAGGAGTCTGGTGGGCTACAATCCATAGGGTCGCAAAGAGTCGGACGCATACTTGCAGAACGAACAGTATCTGGGTGTCCAACAATTACTGGTTGAATGAATGAATGACTCAAATAGCACTCATCAAGGTTAGGTCAATTCAACACTTCTAAGGAACCAATGAAACCTCATGGACCTTTTATTCTCTTTTTTCCCTTAATTTATTTTTAATCGGAGGATAATTGCTTTACAATGTTGTGTTGATTTCTGCAGTACAACATCATGAATTAGCTATAAGTATACATGTGTCCTCTCCCCCTTTGTTTTCTTTTAATTACAAAATTTGGTGCTAAGGTGTGGAAAGGGCCCTTCTTAGCTTCTCTATCTCAACTTCCAACAGCCTAGCTGGCCATTTCAGGGTGGACACACTGGGTCACAATTCTACCTCTTGAAGCCCATGTTTTTCTCTTTTTTAAACAAAATAGGAACCAGAAAGGCCACAGAATATTCCATCATCTCATCCTCTCTTGTGTGTTTATCTCCTTCCAATATATCCATTACTGGGTTGCTAAAGGTCATGGGGAGAGTGAAGCCTGTGGATTATTAATAGAATACATAATTCACTTAAATAACATTTTTTTCCTCCACATGATTTTGTCTAAAAATATTGTGACATAAAATTTTTATTTATCTCCTTTAACATTTGAGAGTTAAGCAAAATAAATGATCTGCCCTATAAACATCATTTCATTGTTGTTGTTCACGTGCAGATGCTTTAGTTTCAAGGAAGCTGAAAGAATCAACCAGTGCACGTGATCACTTGAATCAGGACACTCCAGACACAGAGACGGGAGACAGCGCAGAGCCAAGGAGAGAAGGGCCAGGAGAGAGGCTCTCCTCTCAGGAGCAAGTGACAATAATAAAAATTTAAATAGAAGAAGAATAGTAATAGCTTGTGCTTATTGCATGCTTATTACTTCTATTTACATCAGCCTTTGGAGTAAGACTATTATTTCCATTGAAGAGGAGAAAATTAAAGCTTAGCAAGGTGGTGACTTGACTGCAGTAATGAGTGAGCAAGAATTTGAATCCTCTGACTTCAGAGCCTCTTACTTGACCACACACAGGGCTGCTTCCAAATGCACAGTAGAAGAGCCTGCTATTTACAAGCGTTGTCTTGCAAATTTTCAGGGAAATCTTTGATCATTTTTTAAAGCATCTATGCTGGAAGGAATCCTGTAAGATCACTGCCCCAGAGTTCAGATAGGGAAATCCCTATAGTATTCTTCTTAAATCTGATACCTTTTGATATTATTCAGCCCTTTTATCATCTTTGTCATTCTCCTTGAATCCCTCTTCAAAGATGATACATTCCCTAAAATTATGGATATAGCTCAACTCCTGAGAGGCATCCATTTGCAAATAGATGAAAAGCTTTGCCACTGTAGGTGAGATGAACAAGGTAGACTGACAAGGTGGCAGGTTAAATATTCCGTTACCACTGACCTGCTCAGACACACAGACACAATGGCTCACTCTTCTGTCCCCTGGTGAAAACTCAGGGGAGAAAAGGGGCCCATATATACAAAGGTTACTTTTTAATCCAATACCTGGAAAGAAGTAGAGGTTTACAATCATCAAGCTAAATCTTATCTAAACTTCTGAAGATTTTATACAGAGGGGTGAAGGTTGAGGGGGTGGGGGTGCAAATCCTTCTAAAACCAGTATTCATGTTGGCAACAGCAGCTCTCCAAAAGTACAGTTCAAATTCTGCACCACTGTGGGTACTTTTTTTTTCTCTTACACCCACCCCCCTCCACATTCCCCCAGACACATACTAGAAAAACACTCAAAGCCAGTGTTTAAATGCAAGCATACATTTTTTTCTCTCACAAATTAGTTTCCCCTTAATGTAGGTATTGTTAAACCACTGACAGGCAAACAGCAAGAATGCCTTTACATGTGTATCTCTTTCTTCCAACCCCAGCACAAATATAACCATCCTCACAAGGGCTTCTAGCCGTTTAGGTTTCAAGGACCAATAAATGAATGCATACAAGAAAATTTGGATGATGCTAGGTTGCCAAGTTTTATTTTACAATGAAAGAAAACAAATAATAATATATATTATCATCATGTCTTCATGAAGTGAAGGACATCACAGGAAAAAGAATGTCAATACATAATTTCATGCTAAATTAAGATTTTTTAAATCTTAAAATTAGCTTGTGGAATTTTGTTTTCTTTCTCATTCTGCCACAAGTCAGTGAAAATTCTCTTAGAGACTAGCACTGGTCTTGAGACCAACATTTGGGGGCCACCAATCTAAGAGAGGTCTTTCCTGGTAAAATCTTCTTCCTCCACCACTGGGCAGAACTAATCCCCTTCTTTCTCCTCAAGCATTTTGTGAATACTTCTGCTATCTCACATGGTTTCATAATTGTTCCTGTTAATATTTACCTAGCAGCTAGACCACAAGTTTTTAAAGGCGCAAAGACTGTGTCTTAGCTTTTTAGCCACTTAGAGAATATAGCACAAAGCCTAGAACACTCTAAGAGAATTTAACAAATCAATTTGTACCTAAATCAGTCAAAACTAAAGAGAAAATTCTCTCCCTAGGCCAAACCGATCATCTCATTTGCAAACTGGCATACCACAAAGTTCTGGAGGGAGGTCACAGAGATGTACAGGAAGTTATAGCAACATTCAAATACCACGGGCGCACAGCGATGGCTTGCAAATTTTAATTGAAGTTCAACACCACTGTTCTGAAAAACAATCTCAGGAAAGAAATCAGTTTGGGGCTATGTTTAAACATGGAGAGTGACATCAATTTATACATACCTCAAATGAATATGGAATTTCCAGATACAGAATAGAGTTAAGAATCAAGAGGTAGGGCAATAGTCCACAGCAGTTGAGATCCTCTCTGTTCGTTTGTCCAGGTGGTTTATTGGTGAGTCATGGGTCTGAGGTCTGAATACCAAACACTGAGCCGGCAGTTTCCTGAATCCAGGAAAACAACACGTCCTTATTTATTACCCTGACAAAATGTGGCCACGGATCAACAATGCCGTAAAAAATATGTTCCATAAAAATATCTTTATAGATTTTCTCATTACACTAACAAATGAGGGGTGGAATAACCTTATGGGGGGGAGCAGAATCACTAAAAACTTCCATCCTTTATATACCCATATCTCCCATGAAGCAAAGAATATAAAAAGTGGGAGGAACTACAATTACTATCAATTGTTTCTTGCACTACCAAAGTCAGAGGCTGTCAACCTATATACTGTCATGTTAGCTATTACTCTCCACTTCTTAGTGGGACCCGACAGTTAGATCATTTGGTGTTGTCTTCTGGATTAAAATCAGATTTACTTTTAGCAGCAATTAAATAGTTATGAGGCAATACAAAGCTTTACGGATGGAAATGTGGCAGCATTGGCAACTTGTAAGCAGGATCAGAAGAAATCTGAAACCCATAGCCTCCTCACTTGCTGTGCTCATTCACCTGTTCTTCAAGCTGGAAAGGGGGGGGGGATCAAAGTAGTTCTGGGGGCCAAACTTGAGCATATCCAGAGCCAGTGCTTTTGTAGAAGCAACATCCCGCAGGCTCAGCTATGCTATTTCCTCCCTGCGAGTAGCGGCTTCCAAGATGGCCTCCAGCGATCCTATCCCTGGGACTCACACCCTTGTGGACTCCTTTCCCTTTACCTGGGTTGGTTTGTGTGACTGGTGGAAGATGGGAGTGATCATCACTTCTGAGGTTAAGTTATAAAAGACTTTGCAGCTTTCAAACAGTTACAGCCCCAGCAGATGGCTCAATTGCAACCCCACCAGCCCCCGAGCTAGAACTACCCAACTGAGCTGCTCCCAGACTCCTGACCCTCAGGAATCAACTGAGAAATTATGTGTTTATTGGTTTAAGCTGCTAGTTTTGAAGGGGATTTGTTACCTGGCAATAGTTAAGTAGTACACCCACTGTGATCTCGAGCAAGTTAAATAAATTAATTGAGCTTCTGCTTCCTTATCTGTAAAGTGGGGACTGACGTAAATAGAAATATATTTGTAATTATTGTCCTTTGTTTTGGAATTTAGGACTGCCTTCAGAGATACATAAAATACAAGGCAGCATAAATTAAGAGGAGGAGGATAGAAAAACAAGGGGAGGGAAAAAATAAGAAACAGGAAAGAGGCTAAAAAATTATATATTACACACAACTAAAATTGGGCCACAATTCTGGATCTGAAACTTAGCATAACTCCTTCAACTTCCTCCTGCCTCTGCCAACCACACCACACACACAAACACACACACACAGGGTCATGTGTTAATTCCATTCAGGGTCCAAAAATTTAAAAAAGAAATTCAACTATTTAGAGACACATAATTATCCTTAGAGCTACTGTGAACGAGAATTTTCCTTGGGCACTCCCTAAAGCAGATACTGCCTGGGGTACAAGCTGAGGCCTTCAAATGAGGGATAATTTAATGAAGTGGGATGATACACACAGTGTATCAGGCTGGCCCATCCTAGGGCTTGTCCAACAGTGCCTACTGTTAATACTACCATTCAGAGTAGAAATTTTTCAGTACTACAGCTCCTCTCCAAGAGGAGAGGAGAGAAAGATTCCTGTTGGAAAGATTCCTTGAAGAAGGAAATGGCAACCCACTCCAGTATTCTTGTCTGGAGAATCCCATGCACGCAGGAGCCTGGCGGGCTACAGTCCATGGGGTCTGCTCTCCACAGACTAAAACTCTTGACTTACCATTCTCATCAACATTAAAAATAGTCCATTTTCAGCCATGAACTTAATGGAAACAGTTGCAGGAAATCCTGGATATTCCAAATAGTTTCTCATCTTCCTTCCATTGCACTAAGAAGCTCAGTGTACATAACTGTCTGCCCTCATGTTCACAAGCTGTGGGCCTCCCCTTTAAACCCTTTCTTGTTATCTCACTACCAAGTCTTAATGTTTTCAGTAATGTCTCTTCCCATCTGATTTCCTTTATATTTTTGCTGCTGCTTCCTAGTGCTGAGTTCTGACTCATTACTCCCAGATGTAGGCAAGAGCCCTGTATTAGTCAGTTCTGGCTGTCATAACAAAGATATTGATACAATAGCCTGGTCAGCTTAAACAGGAGATGCTTATTTCAGTATTTCTCACAGTTTTGGAGGCTGGGAAATCCAAGAGCAAAGTGCTGGCTGATTCTGCTCCCTGGTGAGGGTGTTCTTCCTGGCTTGTAGATGGCTCCCTTCTCCATATGTCCTCATATGGCAGAGAGACAGAGAGGGAGAGAAAGCTCCCTGGTGTCTCTTCTTAGAAGGGAGCTAATCCCATTATGAGGGCCCCATCCTCATGACCTCATCTAAACCCAGTCACCTCCCCAAATCCCTACCTCCTAATCCATCTCACTAGGAGTTAAGGCTTCAAGATAAGAATCATGGGGGACATTTCAGTCCATAGCAAGTCCCCAGAGCCAAAATGCATAACTGTAAGAGCACTCTTTCTGTCTTCTTTCATAAAGATTTAGTCAAGCATCGGCCTGGGTTCAGACTGCAGAATGAGAAAGCCTGACATCCTTAAAATTAAAGAACCTTCAAGAATCAAGACCCAACCTTCTGCCCCAACTCTAATTCCTGTACTTCACCCAACATATTTCTTCCACTCTCTCGCTCCCTCTTGTCTCTGAGCTTTTTCTGTACTGTGAAACCTAGGATGCAACACCGCCACCCTCTTTCTGCAACTGATTCCATTCTTTAAACCTAGTTCAAATCCTAGCTGAGAACTGAGAGTCTGAGTTGGAAGGACTAAAGATCACTCTGTCGAACCCTTAATCTCATTCATGCATCTATTTGCCAGACCAACATTCATTTTGTACCTTCTGAGCCAAGTTAAAATGATAGATTCAGACCGGAAAGAAGTCACGAGTTGCACAAGGAGACTGGAATGCAAATGATTACAGTGTAAATACAACGTTCAAGGCCTGAAGGAGTGTTTTGGGAGCACATTCTTTGACACTTGTCGATTCTATTTTAATACCTCTAGGGACAGGAAACTCAGGTAGCTCATTCCATTTCAGGAAACTGTAACCATGTAAAATGACCACACTGTGTTTAAATCTACCTTCTACACAGCGCTAGTGGTAAAGAACCCACCTGCCAATGCAGGAGACATAAGAGACATGGGTTCAATCCCTGGGTTGGAAAGATTCCTTGAAGAAGGAAATGGCAACCCACTCCAGTATTCTTGCCTGGAGAATCCCATGGACGGAGGAGCCTGGCGGGCTACAGTCCATGGGGTTGTAAAGAGTAGGACACAACTGAAGTGATTTAGCATTTTTAAACTCCAAAGATTTCAAAGATAAATCTAGATTTCTTTTCATATGTCTGTCAATTAGGTATTTGAAGACCACACCGTAAATATCCCCAAACTTCTTATACTTTCTGAGTCTAGGCTCTTCACCCTGTTGGCTCTCTCCTCTGGCTCCACTGAAGATTTTTTATACCCTTCAAAACCTCCAGGGGATTTGCCAAGGATTTACCAAGGTGAGCCCCTCCTTTGTTCTCATCTTAATGCAACCTAAGATCGCATTGCCCTTTTGTGGCAGGAAGGAGGTGACCTTATTACTTCTCGTGGATAATCAAAATTTTCTTTTTTTCTCCCTCATTCATCTAAGTGACCTCTCCTCTTAAATGAGTCATATTGGGGCTTGTTCATGCTACCTTGTATTATCAGCTAATTTTTTTGACAGAATACCAAACAATATTGACCATTGACAGTAGTACAAGACAACAAATAATGTACCAATTGGGGAATAAACACAACAGAGCCGCAGACACCCTGTGCGTGCCCTAACAGCAAGAGACAAAGGAAGTGCAGACTTCTCCAGCTAGGTCTCAGGCAAGCAGGAGAGGATGGTGGCCATCCTGCCCGGGCGACCCGAACAGGCAGCCAGGGGGCTGTCAGGAGCGAGTCCACACGGAAGGGCAACGGGACAACCATTGGAGGTTGACTAAGACAGACCCCAAAATGCTGCACAGACTGAAATCACACATAACATGCAAGCTCCATACCAACTTGGGGTGTAGAGCACGGTCCTCGGGGAGAACCAGGAGGCATCTCTCACTTGTAGCCACGCTTTGAAGCAGCTCTTTTACATAAAGACATAACGGCAAAATCAGCAGTATTTTCTATCTTCCTAGTTTACATACAGACTATTGTTACTCATCACAAGCAAACACTGGAGGAAATCTGAGGCCCTGGCACTGTGACCCTGGCAGATGTGTGGGACTTACTCTCTTCTCTGTTAAGAAAAGGGGAAAAGCCCATTTTCATTGGGTCTGAGCAGTGTCACCGGCTGTTGATGGCAATGGGTCCGGGGCCCCAGAACCTGCCCAGGGCTGTGTTACTGAAGAACTTTCTACCTTTTAAGAAACATTCCAGTCTTTTCCCTTCAACTATCCTATATTCTGGCAAAGCTTACATTTCTAATATTTAGCATTTAAAAAAAAAAAAAAAACCTGTGCCCGCAAGAATCAGTAAGTGAAAGTGTATTTTTCATACCGACCGTGACCCCAAAACTAGCCCCATAGAAGCACCCCAGAGTGGTGATAGTCCTCTCTGTGATTGAAATGAGGGGTGGTCAACGCCTGGGGTTAAAATCCCCGTCTAGACAGAGAGCAGGCATTCAGGTTACAAGTTGGGAGAAAATGTCATAGGAGGGAGAAAAAAAAAGGTAAAAACAAAACCCAAGTCCGTCACCACGTGGGCGTTTTACCCAAACAAAGGTAGGAGGGGATGGGCTGAGGGAGGCTGGGGAGCGTTGCCGCAGTGGCGCTGGGCACCTAGGGAAGGTCCTCGGTGTCTGAGCCTGCCTGCCGATGGGCTTGGCCACACCTGCACTGTTCGATAGCAAACACAGCCCAGCGCCAGAAGGGGATGGGGGCTCTAGAGGCAGCCCCCCACCCCAAGAGGCAGCTGGCCATGCTGGAGGCCGCCTGTCTACTGTTGGTGTCCTCATCATCCATCTCCAGCTGTGCTGGGGCGTCTCTTTCATTAATGGGTTGCCCATCAAACCTGAACCGAATCCGTCTCATGGACAAGCCTGGGCGCTGCAGGAAGCCTTCACCAGCTTGCAGAGCAGTGCGTGTCTCTTGATCTTGAACTGGACCCTGGAGCCATCCACCCAGCCACCTTCAGGTTGATGTGATCCTTCTCCATCTTCACTCCCTCCTGGGGCTTCTCCTCTGATATGGCTGCATTCGGACGGCAGCGGGACAGCAGGCAGCCTCTGGGGTGAGCAACTTACGCTCTTGGCCCACTGCTCTCCCACCGCAAACACCTCAGCTAATTTTTTAATGTATAAATCTGCTGGGAGAGATTGGGGCCAGAAGGAGAAGGGGACGACAGAGGATGAGTTGGCTGGATGGCATCACTGACTCGATGGACATGAGTTTGGGTAAACTCCGGGAGTTGGTGATGGACAGGGAGGCCTGGTGTACTGCAGTTCACGGGGTTGCAAAGAGTTGGACATGACTAACTGACTGAACTGAATTGAACTGAAGTGCTTCATAACTCAACGTTCAGAAAACTAAGATCACGGCATCCAGCCCCATCACTTCATGGCAAATAGATGGGGAAACAGTGGAAAGTGGCTGACTTTATTTTTGGAGTGATCCAAAATCATTGCAGATAGTAACTGTAGCCATGAAATAAAAAGATGCTTACTCCTTGGAAGGAAAGTTATGACCAACCTAGACAGCATATTAAAAAGCAGAGACATTACTCTGCCAACAAAGGTCCATCTAGTCAAGGCTATGGTTTTTCCAGTAGTCATGTGTGGATGTGACAGTTGGACTATAAAGAAAGCTGAGTAATGGAGAATTGATGCTTTTGAACTGTGGTGTTGGAGAAGACTCTTGGGAATCCCTTGGACTGCAAGGAGATCCAACCAGTCCATCCTAAAGGAGATCAGTCCTGGGTGTTCATTGGAAGGACTGATGTTGAAGCTGAAACTCCAATACTTTGGCCACCTGATGGAAAGAACTGACTCATTTGAAAAGACCCTGATGCTGGGAAAGATTGAAGGTGGGAGAAGGGGACAACAGAGGATGAGATGGTCTGATGGCATCACAGACTCAATGGACATGAGTTGGGTAAACTCTGGGAGTTGGTGATGGACAGGGAGGCCTGGTGTGGCCTGAACTGAACTGAAACACTTAACTCAAACAGAAGAATTCTTGGCAAAATCACAGCAGATGGTGACTGAAGCCATGAAATTAAAAGACGCTTACTCCTTGGAAGAAAAGTTATGACCAACCTAGATAGCATATTCAAAAGCAGAGACATTACTTTGCCAACAAAGGTCTGTCTAGTCAAGGCTATGGTTTTTCCAGTAGTCATGTATGGATGTGAGAGTTGGACTGTGAAGAAAGCTGAGTGCCGAAGAATTGATGCTTTTGAACTGTGGTGTTGGAGAAGACTCTTGAGAGTCCCTTGGATTGCAAGGAGATCCAACCAGTCCATTCTGAAGGAGATCGGTCCTGGGTGTTCTTTGGATGGAATGATGCTAAAGCTGAAACTCCAGTATTCTGGCCACCTCATGCGAAGAGTTGACGCATTGAAAAAGACTCTGATGCTGGGAGAGATTGGGGGCAGGAGGAGAAGGGGACGACAGAGGATGAGATGGCTGGATGGCATCACTGACTTGATGGACGTGAGTCTGAGTGAACTCTGGGCGTTGGTGATGGATAGGGAGGCCTGGCGTGCTGCGATTCATGGGGTTGCAGAGTCGGACACGACTGAGCAACTGAACTGAACTGAACTAAACTGAACTGAAAGATACTTTTACTATATCATTCGTATTTTCCTTTAGTAAGTATATGAACGAATGAACAAGTGTTAAGGGCAAAGAGCACTGTGAAATGCAGAGCCACAGCCCTGTCTAAAAAATGTCCACACCACAGTCCCTCGGAACTGTATGCTCTGTGCTCCATGACAAGGGGGGATGAAGCTTGCAGATGGATGTACAGTTGCTAATGAACTGACTTTAAGATAAAGAGATTATTCTGGATTATGACCCGATGGGCCCGATGTAATTACAAGAAGGCAGAAGAATCATAGTGAGAGTGACCTGAAGATGCTGTTCTCTCCCTTTGAAGGTGAAGAAAGGAGCTGTGAGTCAAGGAACTGTAGGAGCTTCTGAACACTGGGTGAGACAGGAAAACAGATCCTCCCCAAAGCCTCCAGAAGGGAATGTGGCTCTGCTGACGCACCTTGATTTTAGCCAACAGAGACCCACGTTAGACTTCTGACCTCCAGAACTGCAAGATCTGTGTGCTGTTTTAAGCCACTGAACTTGTGGTAACTTGTCATGGCAGGAATAGGGGACGCATTTCGGTGCTACCACTTTGTGCTATTTGCCAGCCTTCATTTCACATTTTCTTTTAGATTATCATTATGACTTTGACTGTGTGGATCACAATAAACTGTGGAAAATTCTGAAAGAGATGGGAATACCAGACCACCTGACCTGCCTCTTCAGAAACCTATATGCAGGTCAGGAAGCCACAGTGAGAACTGGACATGGAACAACAGACTGGTTCCAAACAGGAAAAGGAGTACGTCAAGGCTGTGTATTGTCACCCTGCTTATTTAACTTCTATGCAGAGTACATCATGAGAAACGCTGGACTGGAAGAAACACAAGTTGGAATCAAGATTGCCGGGAGAAATATCAATAACCTCAGATATGCAGATGACACCGCCCTTATGGCAGAAAGCAAAGAGGAACTAAAAAGCCTCTTGATGAAAGTGAAAGAGGAGAGTGAGAAAGTTAGCTTAAAGCTCAGTTCAGTTCAGTTCAGTCACTCAGTCATGTCCAACTCTTTGCGACCCAATGAATTGCAGCACGCCAGGCCTCCCTGTTCATCACCATCTCCCGGAGTTCACTCAGACTCACGTCCATCGAGTCCGTGATGACATCCAGCCATCTCATCCTCTGTCGTCTCCTTCTCCTCCTGCCCCCAGTCTCTCCCAGCATCAGAGGCTTTTCCAATGAGTCAACTCTTTGCATGAGGTGGCCAAAATACTGGAGTTTCAGCTTTAGCATCATTCCTTCCAAAGAACACCCAGGACTGATCTCCTTTAGAATGGACTGGTTGGATCTCCTTGCAGTCCAAGGGACTCTCAAGAGTCTTCTCCAACACCACAGTTCAAAAGCATCAATTCTTCGGCGCTCAGCCTTCTTCACAGTCCAACTCTCACATCCATACATGACCACTGGAAAAACCATAGCCTTGACTAGATGGACCTTAGTCAGCGAAGTAATGTCTCTGCTTTTGAATATACTATCTAGGTTGCTCATAACTTTTCTTCCAAGGAGTAAGCGTCTTTTCATGTCATGGCTGCAGTCACCATCTGCAGTGATTTTGGAGCCCCCAAAAATAAAGTCTGACACTGTTTCCACTGTTTCCCCATCTATTTCCCATGAAGTGATGGGACCAGATGCCATGATCTTCATTTTCTGAATGTTGAGCTTTAAGCCAACTTTGTCACTCTCCTCTTTCACTTTCATCAAGAGGCTTTTTAGTTCCTCTTTGCTTTCTGCCATAAGGGTGGTGTCATCTGCATATCTGAGGTTATTGATATTTCTCCCGGCAATCTTGATTCCAACTTGTATTTCTTCCAGTCCAGCGTTTCTCATGATGTACTCTGCATAGAAGTTAAATCAGCAGGCTGACAATATACAGCCTTGACGTACTCCTTTTCCTGTTTGGAACCAGTCTGTTGTTCCATGTCCAGTTCTAACTGTTGCTTCCTGACCTGCATACAGATTTCTCAAGAGGCAGGTTAGGTGGTCTGGAATTCCCATCTCTTTCAGAATTTTCCACAGTTGATTGTGATCCACACAGTCAAAGGCTTTGGCATAGTCAATAAAGCAGAAATAGATGTTATTCTGGAACTCTCTCGTTTTTTCCATGATCCAAGAGATGTTGGCAATTTGATCTCTGGTTCCTCTGCCTTTTCTAAACCCAGCTTGAACGTGAGGGAGTTCACGGTTCACGTATTGCTGAAGCCTGGCTTGGAGAATTTTGAGCATTACTTTACTAGCATGTGAGATGAGTGTGATTGTGCAGTAGTTTGAGCATTCTTTGGCATTGCCTTTCTTTGGAATTGGAATGAAAACTGACATTTTCCAGTCCTGTGGCCACTGCTGAGTTTTCCACATTTGCTGGCATATTGAGTGCAGCACTTTCACAGCATCATCTTTCAGGATTTGAAATAGCTCAACTGGAATTCCATCACCTCTACTAGCTTTGTTTGTAGTGATGCTTTCTAAGGCCCACTTGACTTCACATTCCAGGATGTCTGGCTCTAGATTAGTGATCACATCATCATGATTATCTGGGTCGTGAAGATCGTTTTTGTACAGTTCTTCTGTGTATTCTTGCCACCTCTTCTTAATATCTTCTGCTTCTGTTAGGTCCATACCATTTCTGTCCTTTATTGAGCCCATCTTTGCATGAAAAAGAAAACAAAGATCATGGCATCTGGTCCCATCACTTCATGGGAAATAGATGGGGAACACTGGAAACAGCATCAGACTTTATTTTCTTGGGCTCCAAAATCATCGCAGATGGTGATTGTAGCCATGAAATTTAAAGATGCTTACTCCTTGGAAAGAAAGTTATGACCAACCTAGATAGCATATTAAAAAGCAGAGACATTACTTTGCCAACAAAGGTCCATCTAGTCAAGGTTATGGTTTTTCCAGTGGTCATGTATGGATAAGAGAGTTGGACTGTGAAGAAAGCTGAGCACTGAAGAATTGGTTCTTTGAACTGTGGTGTTGGAGAAGACTCTTGAGAGTCCCTTGGACTGCAAGGAGATCCAACCAGTCCATCCTAAAGGAGATCAGTCCTGGGTGTTCATTGGAAGGACTGATGCTGAGGTTGAAACTCTAATACTTTGGCCATGTTATGGGAAGAGTTGACTCATTGGAAAAGACCCTGATGCTGGGAGGGATTGGGGGAAGGAGGAGAAGGGGACGACCAAGGATGAGATGTCTGGTTGGCATCACCAACTCGATGGACATGAGTTTAAGTAGACTCTGGGAGTTGGTGGTGGATGGAGGCCTGGTGTGCTGCGATTATCATGGGGTCGCAAAGAGTGGGACACGACTGAGTGACTGAACTGAACTGAAGCCTTAAAACACTGTTTAGATTTTTAAAGTGTTGAAGCTATTGGATAAATTTGGAAAGATTACCCAGCTAGTAAGCAGCAGAGCTAGGATTTGAACTCAGGGCTTCCCGGGCGGCTCAGAGGTTAAAGTGTCTGCCTGGAATGCGGAAGACCCGGTTCGATCCCTGCGTCAGGAAGATCCCCTGGGAAAGGAAATGGCAACTCTCTCCAGTACTCTTGCTTGGAGAATCCCATGGAGGGAGGAGCCTGGTGGGCTATAGTCCATGGGGTCGCAAAAGGTCGGACACGACTGAGTGACTTCTACGTCTCTGGCTCCAACTTATGTTCATTTTATAAAATCTCAATGCCTAAGAAGGGATAAAATCACAACCCAGATACTGTACTTTAGCATATTCTGATTAGACTTCTGGAGTCCATTTCCTAGCAGAAACTGGACACATAATTCGATAACTCTTACTAACATTCTTCTTGTCTTTTCTCTCCCTGAACTTTCATCTCTCATGTGGATATTGATTAAAAAGTGCTTTATTTTAAACTGAACTTATAGCTTTAAATAGATTGAACTGTTTACTTCATATATCAACTATAGTTTATTACTAGGATGTGAACTGAATACATTAGGTGGTGATATTATTTAGTTACTAAGTCATGCCCAACTCTTTGTGACCCCATGGACTGCAGGATGCCAGGCTTCCCTGTCCCTCACTATTTCCTACGTTTGCCCAAGTTCATGTCCACTGAGTCGGTGATCAACCATCTTGTTCTCTGCTGCCCTCTTCTCCTCCTGCCCTCAATCTTTCCCAGCATCAGGGTCTTTTCCAATGAATCGGCTCTTCACATCAGGTGGCCAAAGTATTGGAGCTTCAGCTTTAGCTTCAGTTCTTCCAATGAATATTCAGGACTGATTTCCTTTAGGATTGACTGGTTTAATCTCCTTGCAGTCCAAGGGACTCTCAAGAGTCTTTTCCAGCACCACAATTCAAAAGCTTCAACTCTTTGGCATTCAGCCTTCTATAGGTATTCATTAGGTATTCACCTGCAAATATTTATATCTAGTTTCCAAGGAAAATATGCTTTTATAATAGCTGATCTCATGGCATAATGGGTGCAGTGACTTGAAGCAGGAACTTGGCCCTTGTCTTCTTTAAAGAAAGAATTCAGCAGAGAGACAGATTGTGAAGCAGAGAAAGCATTTATTAGAAGCAGAGTAGTGTGGAAGAATACACAGGTGGAGCTTCAGTGAAGTGTAGAATGAGGATTGTTTACATGGTTTATGTATGGACAGTGTTCCAGATTGTCTCTGACCAGTCATCTTGCTTGTCTCCATATTTGCCCTGACACAGTCATGTATGGATGTGAGAGTTGGACTGAAGAAAGCTGAGTGCCGAAGAATTGATGCTTTTGAACTGCGGTGTTGGAGAAGACTCTTGAGAGCCCCTTGGACTGCAAGGAGATCCAACCAGTCCATTCTGAAGGAGATCAGTCCTGGGATTTCTTTGGAAGGACTGATGCTAAAGGTGAAACTCCAGTACTTTGGCCACCTCATGCGAAGAGTTGACTCATTGGAAAAAGACTCTGATGCTGGGAGGGATTGGGGGCAGGAGGAGAAGGGGACGACAGAGGATGAGATGGCTGGATGGCATCACTGACTCGATGGATGTGAGTCTGGGTGAACTCTGGGAGTTGGTGATGGACAGGGAGGCCTGGCGTGCTGCGATTCATGGGGTCACACAGAGTCGGATATGACTGAGCGACTGAACTGAACTGAACTGAGGGCCCTCTCTGGTGGATGTGCACTCATCTCTCAGTCAAGATAGATTCCAGTGTGAAAGTTCCTGGGAGGTTGGTAGGACATATTATGGACTGGCTCCCTCTCCCTCCCTTGAACCCCAAGGACCTTCTCTGTGCCTGTGTGGCTGGGAAATTCCCTTGACCACAAGAATGAGAAAAATGTGGTTGCTTTGTCTTTCACTTTGTCAATCAGAGTCTGATGCTCCTGCTAGTATCTTGAGGTGTCAGCAAGGGACCAGTTGTGGCTGCTTAGCTAGCTACAACTGTTTTTCCTGAAAAACCATAACCAAACCCTACAGTGCTCTGACAAGAATGGCTATTCAGTGGAGACACACTTATCTGTGCGAAACGTATTGCTGGTTACAGATACGGAAACATGGGTGGAAATTCTACAATTATAAGGATATAATTTACCGTCGGGTCCACAATGAAAATGTGAAACTTTCTGTACTTTGACACGAGTTCATTACTGAGCATCTATTCTGTGCAATGGTCACTAAAACATAGTGCCTCAGAATGCAAGATGGATACTCTACTACTTCTCACTTATGTAAACAGTGCAAATCATCCTCAGTGAGATTCCTCTTCTGTGAAATGGATATAATGGTAAAACCTAACTTTTATGAGTGTTATGAGGATACAACTAGACAATGCACTTAGAACAGAAGACGGTATAAAGTAAGCATTCACTACCCATCAGTTCTCACTATTATGCCAAGCTGTGGGTATATATGGGTGTATAAAAGAGACATGATCCCTGCCTGTCCTTGGGAAGCTTATACTCTTATAGTTATGGTGTCCAGGTAAGCAGAGAATTATAGTTTTTAAGAAGTGTGTAGATCCGCAGCTACCATTTTTGAGTTCATAGTGTGGGGGATTTTGCTGAAGTCTGCAGATTGGCATGGCCTGCTTCAGGGGCACTCATGACCTGGCACCTACTGTAAAGTGCTCTAGATCCACCCCAAGGTCTCATCTCCCCTGAAACCTTTCTGAAAACTTTTACCTTCTGTATTCTGGAGAATCATCTATAGAGACACACTGAATGAAAAAGTGTAATTTTTCACTGCCTAGCTGTCTTATGGCTAGTCAATAAAACCCCTTCCCCCATGCACATCATCCTTAATATTCAAAGATAACCCCATTAGCAGGGATTTCTGAAGGAAAGCAACTGCAGATACCTACTTTCCATACTCGTTGTCATGTTAGGTCAATGCAGGAGATTTTTGTTTCTAATTTGGCAAGAGAACACTGATACATATATTTCCCTCAAACTACTACTGCTTCATGAATTCTAATGAGGATGGACTACTTTTAAAATATTAAATAAGTCTGAACACACCTATAACCTCTGACTCACAAGAAATGAGCCACAGTACCTGATCTGCTTCTTTCTTACAGATGATTTGTTGATTTCAGTGCATAACTCCAAATAATTTAATTTCAAAGCAATTCTCAATGCTAGGATGATAATAAAACAAGTACCTAACGCTTAATAGTTAGTAAATATTTGCTGATTTCTTATCTAAGACCTTGAGGGAAGAAGGAGCTAAAGATTGTCTAGCAGCCTCTTTCCTCTAATCGTTGATTTTGGCAAAGCCCACTGTTAACTCACTAGCCATCAGGCGAACAGCATCTCAGACCCACTTGCAAGTCTATTTTAAGCTTTCTGTCTGGCACCACTGAGATTCTACTGGACCATCTCCATGTTGTCACAGCTAACCTCCAATAACCCAAGGGTTTATATCATCCACCCATAAGAATACCAGGCCAATCTGGCTAAGCAGTTGCTCATTTCCAGGTTTATTCTAGGGCAAGAAAATGACTATGTGTTAAGGGTCTAATTCAGGTACTGACTTTCATTTTTGGTGTTACAAAAAGCATTGTATTAACAAAAATAAGTATTTTTCCACAGTACTGTCTTTGTACTGGAGTATTTGGGAAGCCCCCTCCTCCTCTCTCCTTACCTCCCCTTACAAAAATTCTGGGTTGTTTGGTGCTATTTTTCCACACCTTCCAATGTTAAAAAAAAAGTGTCAACAGGCGTTCTGGTGGCTAAAACAGTCTGTGAGGTCAGAGCAGCAAACCCACAGACCTGCTCTGGCTTTGGCCAGATGGCCATGTGATAAAAATCGCACTTCTGAAGCAAGCCTATTCACTGGATGACCAAAAGGAGCTCCATCTAGAGACAGGAAGACAGCCAGACCAGAGAGGAGACAAGGCTGAGATACTTAAGGACCTCCCCCAGTGGTACAAGCACTTAGTTCCTGTGCAGAAGGACCATAACTTTATTTACAACATACATCTCACAGAATCATATAACTGCAGCTAGAGAATAAAACTTACACCTCTAAATGAATTTATTTCATAGCCATTACTTTGGGGGATCCTTTGATTCCAGAAATACCTTGGCAATGCCTTCAATTCTCAAGACAAATTCTTTTGACTATATTTCAGTTCCGTTCAGTTCATTTCGGTCGCTCAGTCGTGTCCGACTGTTTTCAATCCCATGAATCGCAGCACGCCAGGCCTCCCTGTCCATCACCAACTCCCAGAGTTCACTCAAACTCACGTTCATCGAGTCACTGATGCCATCCAGCCATCTCATCCTCTGTTGTCCCCTTCTCCCCCTGCCCCCAATCCCTCCCAGCATCAAAGTCTTTTCCAATGAGTCAACTCTTCACATGAGGTGGCCAAAATACTGGAGTTTCAGCTTTAGCATCATTCCTTCCAAAGAACACCCAGGACTGATCTCCTTTACAATGGACTGGTTGGATCTCCTTGCAGTCCAAGGGACTCTCAGGAGTCTTCTCCAACACCACAGTAGGAAAGCATCAATTCTTCAGCGCTCAGCCTTCTTCACAGTCCAACTCTCACATTCGTACATGACTACTGGAAAAACCATAGCCTTGACTAGACGGACCTTAGTCGGCAAACTAATGTCTCTGCTTTTGAATATACTATCTAGGTTGCTCATAACTTTTCTTCCAAGGAGTAAGCGTCTTTTCATTTCACGGCTTCAGTCACCATCTGCAGTGATTGACTATATTTAGTGGTGGCAAATGTCAATTTTTTGAGAGTAGGTGTTATTTTCAGAAATAGGTTGTTTAAAACTAAGAACATTAGCATGAGGGAATCAATACTATTTTGGTATAAAAACCAAGGTGCTAGTTATAGTAAAATAAGTTGGAGTTTCCTGTGCAGATCCAAAAACAATTTGAAAAGGTAATTTCTACAGGGCTCTGACTAACAGCAATATTGGTGTGGAATAAGGTATATGCTACCAAGGTGATCTAAAGAGGTCATTGCTATGGAGATATATATATATATATATATATATATATATATATATATATATATATATCCTGCAGTCTCATGACTCTATTTTCACAATAGAAAAAGTTTTACAGACAGCAAACTAGCCTAGTATAAACTTCACTTCTGAGTCTTCAGGCAGAAACTCTCAAAATAAAAATCCACTTATATTCAACTACCTGTCTCCATGTCTGTAAAGTAGGGGCTAAGAGGTAGTAACATTCTTCATGTAAATAAATCACCTTAACCTGATATCTTAAGGTTGTAAGACTCTCCACTTTGTTAATGACTGCTTAGTACCTAGCTGTAGAATATATTCTACTTGAGTGTATTCATCTCCTACTCCCTAGGAGTCCTTAATAAAACAAACACACTGAGCTGGACTTGTCTATAATATTAATAATAGCTGATACCTACATAGCCCTTACTACTTGCTTGTACTTACTCAGCATGATATATCAACTCACTTAATACAAACCTGTGAGGGTAAAAATTTTTAAATATTACTATTTTTATTCCTATCTTACATATGAAAGAACTGAAGCAGGAAGAAGTTGCCCAAGACCATGTAGCAAGATGCAGAGCTGGGACTGGAACTCGGGTAGTCTAGTTCCAGCTGTGTTCTTACTCACTTTGCCATACCACCCTATACTGCCTCTATGAGACTACAGAAAATAGATACATAAATCAGATACTCAACAGAATAAAAGACCATGAAAAAAATACCAACTTACGGAAAGCTCATTTGAGAAGTAAAAAAGAGGGGTTGGTTGATGTGAGGCAGATAGGCCCATATAAAATGGATGAGGGCCACATAAAAATAGCCACAAGAGTTCCGTGGGAAGCCTGGGGCTGGGCCAAAATGCTATTTCGAGAATAGAGGAGGCAGTTGGAAAGATCTAGGAGCTATAAAGAACCAGTTCCTGGCACTGTTTCGTGTCTATAAAATTTCTCCTTTATTACATAAAATCAGATAGTGCAAATTAACAAAAACAAAACTCCACAATACTGTTAATATGACAGCTTTTCATAACTTGCGCACATCACTTTGGGAATTTTATCGGCTCGTAAGCAGATATGGTTAATAAGTCAGTTAACTGTTTTTAACAGTAGGCAGGATGGAGAAGGAAATGGCAACCCACTCGTGTTCTTGCCTGGAGAATCCCAGGGACGGGGGAGCCGGGTGGGCTGCCGTCTATGGGGTCGCCCAGAGTTGGACACGACTGAAGCGACTTAGCAGCAGCAGCAGGATAAGTGCAATGATCTGCCTGATACCATCTCCAAGGAAGTTTTCAGAAGCCACTATCAGTGACTCAGTTCCCATAAAGAGATTACGTGCGGACAGAAGCAAGTGAAGCAGCCCCTGCCATGTCTACCCTTTAACCAAGACTGCCAACGCCACCCCAATCCAGCGTAACAGAAGTGGAAACTGAGGCTCACGAAGCAGAAGTGACTTGGATGAAGGTCCTGACACAGAAAGTCCAGGGCTCTTCCCATTTTCGCATTGTGCGTTCTACCCTTTTCCTTTCTACCCTTTTCTTATTCAGGGCAAATAAAGACTGATTTCAAAGCCCTTCAGAAAACATGGGGTGCCTACAATGCGGGAGACGGGAGTTCAATCCCTGGGTCGGGAAGATCTGAAGGAAATGGCAGCCCACTCCAGTACTCTTGCCTGGAAAAATCCACGGATGGAGGACCCTGGCAGGCTACAGTCCATGGGGTCGCAAAGAGTCGGACACGACTGAGCGACTTCACTTTATTTCAGAAAACGTGAGCACACACACCTACTCGACAGAGTCAATCCTTCCTTCATCACAACTTCCTCTGGCTGCTGTTCAGACCGCCTTTCTCTTCCTGGGCCCTGGGACATGTCCAGAAAATGACAGAAAACATGCTCCAAAGTCAACGCTCCGAAAAGAATCCCATGAACCAGGCCTCAGATACCCCGGGGTTCTCTCAGGCCTTGTTATTCCAGGTAGGGCCGTCTCTGGGAATTTAGTTTCCCGTTGGTCAGGAAGCCTCCCCTCGCAGCCTAAACCTACGAAGCCCCACCCACCCGTAAGGAGGGAAGGAGGCTCGCCGAGGGGCCGGGGCGTCGTGGAAGCCTGCCTGCGGAAAGCTGCCGTTCACGGGCCCCGCCCGCTCGGGGACGCTCGTGCCGAACCCGGCGCTTCCTCCCTCCCGGCCCTTCCGTCAAGCCCGCGGCCGCGCACAGACCCGCCTCCCTCCGGCTATAGCGGGCGCGGGCGCGGGCGCAGTCACGTGAGGCGGGCCCGCGGAGCCAATAGGCAGCTCGCGCGGAGTGGACGGGCGTGTCTGACCCTCGTGATGTCACAAAGCGGGCGGGGAGGCGTGGCTCTTCCGCCCCCACGCGCCGAGCCGCGGCCCGCTCTGCTGCGCCCCGCCCCCTCGCCACTGCGCAGCCAATGGGAAGGCGGGAAGCGCTCGGACCCGAGCGCGCGGGCGGGGCAGGGCGGGGGCCCGGCGCGGCGTGGGGGGACGGGAGGGGGCGGGGCGGAGTGGGCCGGCCTGGGGCCCGGGGCCGCGCTCCTGGGAGTCGCGGCGGCTCTTGAGGAAGGACAGCCGGGTGGTGCAGCCGTCGCTGCCGCTGCCGCTGCCGCTGCCGCCGTCTCCTCTTGAGAAGCGGCTCCTCCCACTGCCGTGCCCGGTTCGTATTCCCTCACCCCAGCGCCGAACCGCCCCGTCCGGAATCCCGAAGTTGTGAGGGGGGCGGCCGGCACGCGTGAGGAGACGAACCTGGAGGCGCCAGGTGCGCGCTCGAGGGGCGTCGGGGCCGCGGCGGGCGTGACGGCCCCGTGGGGCTGCCCGCGGGGCTCCAGGGCCGGGGGGGCGGGCCCGCCTCGCCCGCTGGCCGCGCCCGGGGCGCCGTGAGGGCCGGCGCGAGGGTGGGTCCGGGGCAGGTGCGGCTCAGGTGGCGCGGAGGCCCTCTGCCTGAGGATTCCCCCCTCACACGCGCACCCCGGGCCCAGGGTGACCCCGCGGGCCGACCCTCGGTTTTTCAGGTCTGCGGCCGGCGCGACGTGGGCGGGCGGAGGATGCTGCGCCCCCGTGGGCTCCGCGCCGGGGCTGGATGGACGGGCCGGTCCCGGGGCGCGCCTCCGCCGGCGTCTGGGCCCCCGCCGCCTCCAGCTGTAGCTCCGCGGCTCCCGAGGGGTGGGTTTGTTGGTTGGGTTTCCGCCCTCCTCCCCACCCCCTGTCTTGCGCCTCTACCCTCTTTCCCCCACCCCACCTCACCCCACCCCACCTCCTAGCCCCATTCACCCGGCTGCAGCGAGACCTCGCCCCTCCTCCGCTCGCGCCTCCCCTGCCGACGCCTCCTCTAACGAGCATCTCTGCCTTGCTTTTCAATGGGCCGGTGCCGCTGTCGCTGCTGCTCTCCGCGCGGGTTGTGGATGTTGTCGGCTCCGTGTTGTGATGACAGGAGAATGTGTGTGTGTCCCGGGCCCAGACGAATTGGTAGGTATTCCCTTAACTACCTAGCGTTGGGTACCCAGGGAGGAGGATGATTGATTTTGCGTGTGGATGGTCTTAGGTGGGTTTGTGTGGAATGAAGAGGTGAGGTAGGTAGAAAAGGGGGGACAAAGGGATCCTGCACCAGGATAGCAGTTGATGCCTTAAGTGAGTGCCATTTTCAGGTAGGGTACAAAGGAAATTGATCAAACAAGTGCTAACTTGGGGCTTCGGAGTCTTCCAAAGGCAGCAGGTTTCTTCATTCATGTAGAGATAACAGGAGCTGTGAAATGGCTAAACGTTGCCCCAAAATGCTGAAAAATCGCAGTCTTTATGCGGGGTGTTTAATGCAATCGGATTACATAAACTGGGGTTCTGACACATTTAATGATTAGTATAGCATTTTTTTTTTTCCATTTACACCAAAAGCTTTGCAAAGCTAAAGAGCTCTGGAGTCGGGGCAGTAATTGCATTCTCTTAATTAGTTTGTTCTGAGAGTTTATTGATAAAGTGGAATCATTTCCTGGCACAAGCCCTGCAGAGTACATCAGTAAGAATGGATGGGTCTCTTTCCTGTTTGTCCTTACAGCTCATCTTTCCTTATTAGTCACTGGCAAAATCTGCCTAAGACTAAGATGCTGTACCTAAGGTGGCTAAGGATCTGGGATCTGAATTTTTAAGTGAAATTGTGGCCAGAAATAACTTGAAAATTTGACGGTGCTTCAGTTTACCACAACTGTACCTTGTTGCTGTTCTTACTGCTGCATCAGAACCCTTTAACTTTGTTAATTTAGCAAGTTGTCAACAAGAGTTTTGATTTCGTGGACTTTTTTGTTGAATCACAGGATATTCAGAAGGATACTCAAAAGAGTCTTTTGAATGTTCACTTATGGTTTATGAAAGCATTCGAAAGTACATTAACTTCCAGGAGTAACTGGTCTGATAGAGTATGTCACTTGTACTGGTGGTGAGTGAATGCTCCTTAATCACAGAGTAGGTAACTTCCCTAGGAATTTGACTTTTAGAGGCATGTTGGGAATCTCAGTCCATATGCTAAACCCCTGAGTAATTGAAAGATCGAGTTAATAAAATTGAATCTCTGCTTTTTTGTTTTGAATCTTGAGAATTTATGCCTGAAGGAAAAATGTATGTTACTTGAGTGCCTGGTGTTTGAATTTACGTATTCAAAGCATCTGCTGCATGAATCAGTTCTTTTGCCAAAATAGTTCATTTTGCAGTCAATTAGAAAAGAAGGAGGATTGTCAAAACAAAGGAATTTAAGGAAAGTGTGGGTTTCCCGGTCTTGTTATTTCTTGATCAGATGTCATATAGCCCAATTCTGTTACACATCAGTCTCTCAAACCCTGCCTCCAAACACAAACAGTACTTTGATTCAATCTGCATTCCATACAGAAACACAGGTATTTTTTTCCCTCTAAAATTCTTACATATTAAAGTAAGCTTAAATGCAGACATATATATAAACTTACAGAGAAAATTTATTTTCATGAAAATTGGTATGTTTCCATTTTTAATAATAGAAATAATCTACATACAAAGCATGAAATGAGTCCATGTGCTTTCTGCATACAAACCTAGCAAGAGATATGGTTCATATCTGAAAGCCAGTGTCATGTGGCCCAGCGGTTTAGCACATCTCCTGGCTCAGTCATGTACACTTAACCTTTGGATGACTTTCAGGTATTCAGTTTGAAGTCCTGTTATTTAAGTGGTTATTCTTGATAGATTCCTGTTCTTCTGGAATTTCTGTCTTTCATGACTGCCTTTCAGACGTTATTTAGTTATTCCTCTTATTCCCAAAATTCTGTTCATTACCTTCTCTTGCTTAATCTTATTTTCAGTTTTGTAAACAAATTTCTTCTTAAATAATGCAGTTAAAATAATGATACATTGTATCACATGCAAAAGGGGTTCTATATGACTGGCTTACACAGTGCTTATTACCGAAGCAGACTCAGTGTTTGCTCCCTATGTTCCACTTACCATTTTTCTAACTGTTTTTCAAAAAGGGTATGTGAAAATAATGTAATATATAGCTAATACTCTATGATATTTGTAAAAATTTTTCTTAATGTGTTCAACCTTAGGAAGAAATAGTTGATATTAAGGCTCAGGTGATTTTCTATTGTTTATTCCTTTTTGTTTATTGCATTTGTTTCCCTATTTAAGATACTTCTAAAGCCTATTTGTTTATAGGCCAGTTGAATACTTTGAGGCAATACCTCAAGAATTCAGGGGAAATATGTGTTACAAGAGGGATTCTTTTTTTGTATAGATTACCTGGCTTACTGATACATGTTTATTACATTTTCTAGATAAATGCTCATCAGAATATTTTCAGTGTTCCACTTCCAGATATAAGTGATATGATTTTCATTTATTCATCAGTATAATGCTCTACCTTTTTAAGCCAAACCTTAGTCCATTAGACTACTGTTTCACTGTTTATTAATTTCCAAGGACAAATAGATAACCATTTTTTTAAATGTAAGAGAATATTTTTCTACAGGTGAATTCTACTTGGGGTCCATAATAGTTAAAGATCATATTTCTGTAGCTTTCTTTTACAGTTGATAGGCAGAGGAAAATAGTAACAAGTAAATTAAGTTCCAGAACTGAGACCATTTATGTTACTAACAAAGTTTTAGAACTACTGAAAAACTTGTTTTTTTTTTTTTAAAGTCACAAAAAATACAGTAAAATTAATGAATAAATGAAACCTGCCCGCTTTTCTAGGATTATTTGGTGACTTGGTGGCAGACCTGTGTCCCTAAACTTGCCAAATCGGCACAGTGGTCTGGAGAAGCATTGTTTGCAAGACCATCTCCTGGATGCAAGGAGGGCATTTTGGAACTTCTATTTTTATCCATTATGTAAGATTTTTCTTGTACGTGTTAATTATAGTAACGTATGTATATATTGTACAAATAAATCATGAATATACACAGGCTGCATCCCAACACGTTTATGGTGATATCCAAGTGTGTCAAATGCTAACCATTGACCATGGCTCTAGAAACTGGATCTTCATAAATGGGAGAAGTCCCTGTGCAATATGGGAGACTCATGGACTTTTTTAAGGATTAAAAAGAAGGGTGATTGGCCAGGTAGACTGCCACTGCATAATGTTATATAACCTTCATCTCCTCCGCTCTTCCCAGCCAGATCTGTTGTACATTCTGCCCAGTTTGTGCTGCATAAAGAAATACAAAGAGAAAAGTAAAGCTAGAAGACAGTTTGCTCCTGGCTCCATTAAGTAATCAAGTGCGCTTAGCAGAGTATATCCTGTAGAGATAGTACATGGTATGTGTGTAAAATATAGTACCTTAGGAGGCACGGGGCACTTGTAAATTCACCTGCTAAATATCTGTTATGAAAGAAAAAATAGATTAAGTAATCTGAATGTAACTTTTTTCTTTGTGCGTACCTGTGAAATTGCTGTCTAGGAATCCCGGTCAGAAGTTCCAGCCTGCCACTGTTCTCTGATGCCATGCCAGCACCAACTCAACTGTTTTTCCCTCTGATTCGTAACTGTGAACTGAGCAGAATCTATGGCACTGCATGTTACTGCCACCACAAACATCTCTGCTGCTCACCTCCTTATATTCCGCAGAGTCGCCCGAGATACACACCCCATCCGGCGTATGCTACCTTTTACAGGCCAAAGGAGAGCTGGTGGCAGTACACCCAAGGAAGGAGATATGCTTCCACACCGCAGAAGTTTTACCTCACACCTCCCCAAGTCAATAGCATCCTGAAAGCTAATGAGTACAGTTTCAAAGTGCCAGAATTTGATGGCAAAAACGTCAGTTCTGTCCTTGGATTTGACAGCAATCAGCTGCCAGCAAACGCACCCATTGAGGACCGGAGGAGTGCAGCAACCTGCTTGCAGACCAGAGGGATGCTTTTGGGGGTTTTCGATGGCCACGCAGGCTGTGCTTGCTCCCAGGCAGTTAGTGAAAGACTCTTTTATTATATTGCTGTCTCTTTGTTACCCCACGAGACTTTGCTGGAGATCGAAAATGCCGTGGAGAGTGGTCGAGCCCTGCTACCCATTCTCCAGTGGCACAAGCACCCCAATGATTACTTCAGTAAGGAGGCATCCAAGTTATATTTCAACAGCTTGAGGACTTACTGGCAAGAGCTTATTGACCTCAACACTGGGGAGTCGACTGATATTGATGTTAAGGAGGCTTTGATTAATGCTTTCAAGAGGCTTGATAATGACATCTCCTTGGAGGCTCAAGTTGGTGATCCCAATTCTTTCCTCAACTACCTGGTGCTTCGAGTGGCATTTTCTGGGGCCACAGCTTGCGTGGCCCACGTGGATGGCGTTGACCTTCACGTGGCCAACACTGGCGACAGCAGAGCCATGCTGGGGGTGCAGGAAGAGGACGGCTCTTGGTCGGCGGTCACACTGTCTAATGACCACAACGCTCAGAATGAGAGAGAAGTGGAACGGCTGAAACTGGAGCACCCAAAGAACGAGGCCAAGAGTGTGGTGAAACAGGATCGGCTGCTTGGCTTGCTGATGCCTTTTCGGGCTTTCGGAGATGTCAAGTTCAAATGGAGCATTGACCTTCAGAAGAGAGTGATAGAATCTGGCCCAGACCAGTTGAATGACAATGAATACACCAAGTTCATCCCTCCTAATTATTATACACCTCCTTATCTCACTGCTGAACCAGAAGTAACTTACCACCGATTAAGGCCACAGGATAAATTTCTGGTACTGGCGACTGATGGGCTGTGGGAAACAATGCACAGGCAGGATGTGGTTAGGATTGTGGGTGAGTACCTAACAGGCATGCACCACCAGCAGCCAATAGCCGTTGGTGGCTATAAGGTGACTCTGGGGCAGATGCATGGCCTTTTAACAGAACGGAGAGCTAAGATGTCATCAGTGTTTGAGGACCAGAATGCAGCAACCCACCTTATTCGCCACGCCGTGGGCAACAATGAGTTTGGGGCTGTTGATCATGAGCGCCTCTCCAAAATGCTTAGTCTTCCTGAAGAGCTTGCTCGGATGTACAGAGATGACATTACAATCATTGTAGTTCAGTTCAATTCTCATGTTGTAGGGGCATATCAAAACCAGGAACAGTGAGTGGATATTACCAAGGCAATTCTCAAATAGATTTAAAAGGCAGATAGGTTTTTTTTTTTTTTTTAAAGATAATGTTATAGTAAATATTGCCAGTGGGTCATTCTCAGCATTTCCCTATTTGATACTCGAGTCTGCCAGGTAGTCCAAAGTGACTTTGTATCAGAGTGGCAGGATCCTGAGAGTCTCGTTCTGCTTAGTTCAGACCTCAAAGCACCTGCAGTTGAGGCCCATCAGTTCCTTAACTGCAGATGGCTTAAGACATTGGCTGCTTTTATCAGTCTGAGAAGATCAGGATGACCTGGCAAACAGGGTTTTGAATAGGCCCAAAGCAAGGAACTTGCTGGGCTTATTCTTTTGGTAAAATGAAGAAACATTACTGTTCACACCTGCAGAGCCCTTTCATCACCAAGATTCCAGTGTATGTGAGAACATATTTATTGCATGATTTCCTAGATGTGTAGCCTGTACATTATTCATGAACTTTAACCAGAGGTAGTTTTCAAACCCACTACTTTAAGCCATAAAGGACCGAGAACCAGGCAATCTGAATTTGTCAGTGTGTGTGATTATTTGACTTGGAATGCTTCTTAAATGAGAAAACAAACACTAGCCCTTCACCCGATTACCTAATGTAGTTGAAATATTTTCTATTTTGCCAGGCACTTGAAGACAATAAAGGTGTTTTATCTCCTCTTATTGGTATTAAAGGGAAAAAAAAATTTTAGTTAATATTAATGAAAAGCTTTATTTAGTTTGAAATAAAAGATCCAGAATGAAGAGAAGAGACTGATATGTTCAATTATGGTCATCTGTAGCCACCAGCATGTCACTCTTATCATGTAAACCCCTGAAGTGTGGCATGCTCTAAGTGTGTGATGGGTAGACTGCTGCTGAGAAATCATACTTCTAATTTAGTAGTGGTAAGAATTTTTGTCATGTTTGGAATTTTAAAGATGACATATAAAAAAATTTTTGCATAATTTGGGGGAGTAAAGTTTAAATATTACCTTCAGGTGTTGCAATGAAGTTTTTTGTTGTTGTTTTTCCCCACTTAGGTGTAGGTCAATTTAAATAATTGGTTTAAAGATTACTAAATGCTTTAAAAATATTGTAGCTTATAAATAGAAATGTTAAGATACGTACATGAGAAATTTTTTAAAGTAACTTGTGCATGCCTGCTGCTTAATGGAACACTTAATAGCATCAAATATTGTCTGCAGCAGTCTCTGTAATTATATGCAGACCCTTCCAACGCTGTATCAAAGTAAATGAAAATAAATATATTCAGATTGGCTTTGGGGGAGCTTATTTGATATGCATCAAATGGCATTGTGTTCCTGTGTTTAATGGTGATTCGTGTACAGCTATGCATATATTTCATCACTTATTCTAGCATCACTGTTAAAAGAATGGCTATGACTATGTTCAATTTTCACATAAGTTTTAATATAGAACATGATCAGTTTTCCCTTGTGTAATTAGTTGAGGGGTGTTTAGGAGTCCTTGCAGATTTCTGTAGAATACTGAACTAGATATTCAAGGACTCTGGACTGGACACCGAAGCAAGGTAGAATTGGCTGCAGAATTTATTCCAATTGAAAATAGACTGGAAGATTGCCACTTACCAGACCATATAATGTTTGTTTTCTGAGATCTTCCCCCCTACCCCCTTTTTTCCCTCCTTGAGTCACCTTGGAAATTTTCTCCCAGGTGGTATTTTGGAGGGGGAAAAGCTATTATACTATACACTTACTTGTAAATGTTTTGACAGAGACTTCATTTTTTAATGGAATGTATGTAGAATACAGTAGCAGTTAAAACTCATTTTCAGGCTACTATTTGAATTTCTCTTGAACACCTTACTAAAGAGTTCCATATTATACTTAATAAAGTCTCATCTCTATATAGTACAGTATATATAAATTTGGTTTCTTTTGATCATGATCAAGATAGTAATTATTATTACACAAGAAACTTTGTTTTTATTATTACACAAGAAACTTGGTCTGCAGTCTAAAAGCCTGTTGTGTTAAGCCTGTAGTATTAATGGTGTGGAAATGAAAATAATTGGATGTTAGAAATTTGAATGTATTATCACCTAAAGGAAGTTTTGATTTTATTGTAATTGGTTGTCACTGTGATGTGATATCTAGAATTAAAGAATACATGTAAACTTTTCATTGTATTTAGCCTTTCTTAAACATTTTTAATTTATACTTTCTAACGTCATTTTTCTGTATATAGTCAGTGGCTCATGGTATTTATAATATGTCCTTAGCTAGTTAAATGCAATTGTGCTATGGTACACAGTACTTGGAGGGGAAAAAAGTCTTATAAAAGATTTATCTGTGTGAAGAAATGAAAAGTTTATATATTATATAATGAATAGAAATGCCCACAGTGAATTAAAGCTTCGTATCTGCTTTCTGAATGAACGACCTGTGTTGTTTCTTAATTAATAGATTCATTAGATGCTTTCTATGGTGATAGGTTATACTTAACTTTACGATCTTCTAGATATAGTACTTTAAAAAAACTGGGGTATACTTTACATTCAATAAAATGCACAGATTTTAAATGTGTAATTTGAGATTTGGTAACTACAACCCCAGTAAAGATACAGGACTTTTCCATTGTTCCAGCAGAAAATTCCCTCATGCCCCTTTCGGGTTAATCCTTCCCCATAGAACTATTGTTCTGACTTCTGTCACAATAGATTAGTGTTACTTGTTCTAGAAATTCATATAAATGAAATCATGTAATATATGTACTCTTTCATATGTGACTTCTGTTCATTTTTTTTTTGAGATTCACTTATGTTGAGTGTATTCATAGTCTGCTTACTACCAAGTAGCATTCCATAATATGAATAGAACAGTTTATCCACTGCTGATGGGCATCATCAGCCCCTTCTCCCCCTTAAAAGCTAACTTAGGTTATCAATTCCCAGAGGGATTATTTGATTGAAGTATAGATTTAACATTAAAAACATGATTGATTACAATCGAGTTTTATGTTCCATACCTTAATGGTAGGACTTTAAAGAAAAATGCCCTTTAAAAAAGCAGTGAAAATGAAACTTGGTAAAAAATTTGGAGAGATGAGAACATTCTTTCACTAATGACTTTTCTGTACCTCTCCCATTGATAACTTTATTGAGTTAACAGTTCATTAACTGATTGAGCTAATGACTATCCTGTAAAAAACAGACATTATACCTTGGTTTTTCCTGTTTGTTTGCTTTTTTTTTCTTTAATTGAAGGATAATTACAATATAGTGTTGGTTTCTGCCATACATCAAATGGATCAGCCATAGGTATATATATGTCCCCTCCAGTTTTTGATGGTCTTGGTTTATTACTCCCATCAGCCATAGGTAGGATTGGGGATGAGAAAGGAAGTGGATTAAATGTTGACTGTTAAATTGGGACTGGAATAATATAACTCGCTTGAATATCTCAGCTTTTTTTTTTTTAATTCTTCCTAGACCAAGATTTCCTGCTCACTAGTCAAACACATGCCTGAATATGGGTTATCGTTAGCGTTGTCTTTGGGTGTAGCAAGAGGGTCTGCTCCTGCTGCTGCTAAGTCGCTTCAGTCGTGTCCGACTCTGTGCGACCCCCTAGACGGCAGCCCACCAGGCTCCACCGTCCCTGGGATTCTCCAGGCAAGAATGCTGGAGTGGGTTGCCATTTCCTTCTCCAGTGCATAAAAGTGAAAGTGAAGTCGCTCAGTCATGTCCGACTCTTCTCGACCCCATGGACTGCAGCCCACCAGGCTCCTCCATTCATGGGATTCTCCAGGCAAGAGTACTGGAGTGGGTTGCTATTGCCTTCCTTCTCTGAGCAAAAGGGTCTAGACAACTGCTGTCCTTAGTCTGTTCATTAACATACTTTAATTCCGACCTTTTTCATAAATAAGAAAACAACTACTATTTACTGTAGCTGAGACTTGGACATGCTGGGTAAATGGCATCTAAATAGACTTGTTACAGTATGAAGGTCACTTTTTGTTCCTTTCAGAAATAATTTTGAAAGCCAAGCTTAATCCTGTTAAATCCAGCCAGCCTGGTTCTTAACGACAAAATTTATACCTTGGATTGAATCCTAACAGTATACAGCATTGTCTTCTAAATAGCTTTCAAATTTTAAGTCTTCAAAGTAAATATATCAAGAATGATGAAATTCATGCATTTCATGTTCCACTAATAATTTTTATTCAATGCATATACTTTAAGGACCATGCAATTTAGGCTCAGTAATGTAGCCAATATTTAGATTCCTAAAATATATACATGTCTGGTTTAAAATTGTTCTAATAGTTTTTTAACTTTATCTTGTTTATCCATCAGTGTTTTCAATTAAGGTCAGGGCCTGTGGATTTTGTCTCTCTGAGCCAATGCAGTATTGAATAAAAAATGTTCTGCATCCACTTCATTTTATTTTAGAGATGTACAATCAATTTTAAAAGAAGCCTAAGTGAACTTTAACAAGTTATCTTCTTTTGTCAGAAGTTAACGTCTCAATCTAGATGCAGAGAAGTAATTTATTCCAGTAATTTCAGTTTTGTTTTATAGGTAAAAACCAATGATTTCTAAAACTTGAACTAGTTCCCTGTTGCAAAGAATATTCAAAAGAAAAAATTAAAGTACCAGGGTACAAATAGGCCCATCATGGGTTTAGCCCTCTACAGGAGAAGGCTTCCTGTGTTCATTGGAAGAGACCCCAAAAAGTCAATTTTCAAGTGAGTCAATTGAACCCCCAAAGTCAGCTTATTTCCCCCAGTAAAATTTTGCTGAATGGTCCCCATATAACCCTTGTCCCCTCCCCCAGCTCATTTTACAGAGGTTGGGAGAAGTGTTCTTTGAGGACCTGCTGAGCACTTTAGCAGCCGTATGGAAATGCCTGACACCTGGTTCCAAAATAACTCAGTATTTCATGTTGGTTCACCTTCGTACCCTGAGGGGGATTTAAGACTGTCCTTAGAGTCACACCTCTCTGCTCTTCTAAGCTGTACCCAGGTCACTGGCTCACTGTCTTCAGCACAGACTCAACCAAACTGAACAGTCAGACTTTACTACAGTGCACGGAGGTTCCTGGAGAAGGAAAAGACAACCCACTCCAGTATTCTAGCCTGGAAAATCCCATGGACAGAGGAGCCTGGCCATGTTGCAAAGAGGCGGACATGACTGAAGGGCCTTAGCCTGCACGGGTGCAAGGAGGTTAGTCATCAGATTCAGCCCTTTAGAAACCTCAAATCTGGAGTGCAGAGCCGCACCAAGCAGCCAAGAAGAGTCAAAGAACCAAAGATTTTTATCTCACCTGCGGTGATTTAATCAGTCCATCTCCTTGAACGACAAGACCCATTTGATTGGCTGGCAGTGTTGACTGAGAGGCCAGCCTTCAAACATGAAAACTGAGAAGAGTGGGAAATGTGAAACAAGATCTAAGGGGGAAAAAGGAAAGGTGAGGAAAGAGAGGGGTGTGATCAGAGGCAGTAAAGGGGGCAGGGAGCATCAGGTCCTCTGACACACTGGGCCAGCAACAGGGACAAGAACAGAACGGGAAAGACAGAAGGCAGCCGAATAGTGGTGAGGCAAAGGAGTTTAAAAGATATTTTTAAGCCCTTACGAAATCATGGATTTTATGCTTGGGCTGCAGCAGTTGGAGTGCAAAGCAGTTTCCATTAGCATGACCATTTCGTCTTGGCTCATTAGGTAAGAGGGACAAAGGAAAGTCTTAGGCCATATGTAAAGGGATCTGTGGTGCCCAGATGGACAGATTTCTCAAAAGAACTTTGCTCAGAAATTATTCTTTCTTGCTCTAAATCTGGGGACAGGTTAAACAGCCTACATTTCACCTGATGAAAACAAAAACTGGATCATTAAAGCTCTGGTGTCAGGAGACCCAGCGAGAGTGCGTTACTAAACCAAGCCTCACGACTTGCTTAGAGGGGCAAAGATGGCCTTAGGTATAACCGGAAAGTCCAGTGACCTTGTAGCCTTAGTGATACTAACAATGACCACAATCACTGTTTGCGGGGCAGTTGCTATGTGCCAGGTCCTGTGGAAAGCATACTGTGTATTTTCTCATTTAATCCTGTGCTGCTTGTCTCGTCTGGTTCTTCAGCCTCTTCACTAGACCCTCTGTGCCCTGCTCTGTGCCTGGAAGCCCCGCCCTCTAGCTGCACTTGCCAGGCTCTCTTGTCTCCTGATTGCCATTCCATTCACCCCATAGGTAGCACCCGCAGGTGAGATGAGAGAGACGCTGGGAAATGTCTTCCTCGTCCTCTCCATACTTCAGGCTGCACCTCCAGCCTTAGCTGCACCTGTCCACTCTACAGCACCTCTTCCACAATTCTGGTTCGAGGTGGGCTCTTCTTCCTTTTCGCTTTTCAGCTTTAGGGATGCTAATGGCTTCCTACTGCTGCTCTCCGGGTACCTCAACAACCCTTGTTTGTTCCCTCATCCTTGCTCACACTTCTGTGAGTAATCCATTCATTTGAAGAACGAATGTGAAACCAGTTTCCTGCTGGGACCTGACCAATGTGGTCGTTAAACTGAAGTATTAGTTCCCCTACTTTACCTAACACAAAGAGGTGTTAGAGCTCATCCCTCATCACCCAGCAAACAAAGCCATATGTGGATATTCCAAAGTTCTGTACGTTTAATCCCCACCTCACACTGCCTGGTCTCTCCAAATAACCAAGGTGATCCCTTTGAAACTGAGAAGACTTGAGGGCTGTCAAATGGCTGATAGCCAAGTGAGCCCTTGGAAAGCAGAGACAAAGTGCTCAGAAGCAGCAGCAAACACCCATGTAGCCGAGCAGTTAGTCTAACACGTAGAGGAATGGAGCCACCCACAGAGTGTGCCAAGTGGGGACAGAATCAGCCATGTATGTTGGTGTCCAAGTATTCAGTTCCTCAGCTCCCCAGTTCACTTGTTGAAATCTCCATGATGGGAGGTGAGGTAGAAGGATACAAGCCACAGAGAAAGCCTTAGGTGTATATACATTTGAGCCTTGAACAAGGAGACAAGGGGCCCCAACCTCCCAGCATGGTAGAAAATTCTGTATAAATTATAGTCAGCCCTGTATATACTCAGTTCACCCAGATCTACTGTTCCTCTGTATCTGATTCCATGACTACAGATTCAACCAACCATAAATCAAGTAGCCCTGTATTATTTACTACTGAAAAAAATCCACATATAAGTGGACTTGGGAAGTTCAAACCCTTGTTGTTCAAAGGTCAGCTGTACACAGTAACTGCAGCATCCTCGCAGCTAGCATACACTTAGAGAGAGAACTACCAGAGAAGGTAAAGACTAGCTGAGCAAAGCAGGGGTGTTAGAGTTAGTTGGGGCAGGACTGGGAGAAAGAAGTACAACCGAGGTGAGCCAGAGCCATAGCCAGGTTGAAATCTGGCTTCTAGCCACTCAGGTGGGAAACTTGACTAATTCTAGTTAAGGAAGGGCTGGTGGTTAGGTAAGAGACATCTGTGTGATTTACATATTGCCATCAGTCATTCATGTCTGTGCTCACATTTAATAAACTGATATGTTTAATTCAAACAGTCAATATTTTGTTTCTCTGGATTCCTTGGTAAGCGTACTGCATGACCACTGAGCTCTACCTAGGTATGGGGTAACTTGACAACTGAACTTTTGTGACCTAACCAGTCACCCATCAAAGTCTTGGAACATTATAGCTTGGATTGAACTGCCAGTTCAGTTAGTTCCGTCCAACCTAGAAAGTGTTTATTGGGCTTGTTCATTGTTTGGGGAAGATAAGCCCCACCCTACACAGGTTGGAATGTGTCCAGAATGCTACAGGGGAAAAGTGGAGGGTAATTTAAATAGCTTCCAGAAAGAAAAAGTGGCTGGGCCAAAGTGGAAATGATGCTTAGGTGTGGATGTGTCTGGTGATGAAAGTAGTCTGATGCTGTAAAGAACAATATTGTGTAGGAATGTGGAATGTTGCCCATGGTCAAGCAAGAGATGGCAAGAGTGACCATCGACATTTTAGGAAGTAATGAGCTAAAAGATGGGAATGGGCAAATTTAATTCAGATGACCATTATATTTATTATTGAGTGCAAGAACCCCTTAGAAGAAATGGAGTAGCCCTCATAGCGAACGAAAAAGTCCAAAATGCAGTACCTGGGTGCAATCTCAAAAACAACAGAATGATCTCAGTTTCTTTCCAAGGCAAACCACTCAACATTAGAGTAATCCAAGTCTATGTCCCAATCATTGATACTGAAGAAGCTGAAGCTGACAAGTTCTATGAGGACCCACAGACCTTTCAGATCTAATTCCAAAAGATGTTCTTTTTATCCTAGGGGATTGGAATGCAAAATTAGGCAGTCAAGAGATACCTGGAGTAACAGGCAAGTTTGGCCTTGGAGTACAAAATGAAGCAGGGCAAAGGCTAACAGTTTTACCAAGAGAACATGCTGGTCATAGCAAACACTTTTCATCAAAACAAGAGATAACTCTATACATGGGCATCATCAAATCGTCAATGCCGACATCGGATTGATTATATTCTTTGCAGCCAAAGATGGAGAAGCTCTATAGTCAGCAAAAACAAGACCAGGAGCTGACTGTGGCTCAGATCATGAGCTCCTTATTTCAAAATTCAGGCTTAAACTGAAGAAAGTAGGGAAAATCCCTAGGCCGTTTCGGTATGACCTAAATCAAATCCCTTATGATTATTCGTCACAGTGAAAGTGACGAGTAGACTCAAAGGGTTAGGTCTGGTAGACAGAGGGCCTGAAGAACTATGGACGGGTGTTCATAACACTGTAAGGAGGCAGTGACCAAAACCATCCCCAAGAGAAAGAAATGCAAGAAGGCAAAATGTTTGAGGAGGCTTTACAAATAGCTGAGGAAAGAAGAGAAGTAAAAGGCAAGAGAGAAAGGGAAAGATACACCCAACTGAATGCAGAGTTCCAGAGAATAGCAAGGACAGATAAGAAAGCCTTCTTAACTAAGCAATGAAAAGTAATAGAGGAAAAGAATAGAATGGGAAAGACTAGAGATCTCTTCAAGAAAATTAGAGATACCAAGAGAACATTTCATGTGAAAATGAGCACAGTGAAGGACAGAAAGAGTTTTGACCTAACAGAAGCAGAACATATAAAGACGAGGTGGCAAGAAAACACAAAGAACTATACAAAAGAGGTCTTAATGACCTGGATAACCATGATGGTGTGGCCGCTCACCTAGAGCCAGACACCCTGGAGTGTGAAGTCAAGTGGGCCTTATGAAGCATTACTATGAACAAAGCTAGTGGAGGTGATGGAATTCCAGTTGAGCTATTTCAAATCCTGAAAGATGATGCTATGAAAGTGCTGCATTCAATATGCCAGCAAATTTGGAAAACTCAGCAGTGGCCAGGGACTCGAAGAGGTCAGTTTTCATTCCAATCTCAAAGAAAGGCAATGCCAAAGAATGCTCAAACTACCGCACAATTGCACTCATCTCACATGCTAGTAAAGTAATGCTCAAAATTCTCCAAGTCAGGCTTCAGCAATATGTGAGCTGTGAACGTCCAGATTTTCAAGCTGGTTTTAGAAAAGGCACAGGAACCAGAGATCAAATTGCCAACATCTTTCGGATCATGGAAAAAGCAAGAGAGTTCCAGAAAAACATTTATTTTTGCTCTGTTGACTATGCCAAAGCCTTTGACTGTGTGGATCACAATAAACTGAAAAATTCTGAAAGAGTTGGGAGTACCAGTCCACCTGACCTGCCTCTTGAGAAACCTATATGCAGGTCAGGAAGCAACAGTTAGAACTGGACATGGAACAACAGAATGGTTCCAAATAGGAAAAGGAGTACATCAAGGCTGTATATTGTCACCCTGCTTATTTAACTTCTATGCAGAGTACATCTTGAGAAATGCTAGGCTGGAAGAAGCACAAGCTAGAATCAAGATTGCCCAGAGAAATATCAATAACCTCAGATATGCAGATGACACCACCTTTGTGGCAGAAAGTGAAGAGGAGCTAAAAAGCCTCTTGATGAAAGTGAAGGAGGAGAGTGAGAAAGTTGGCTTAAAGCTCAACATTCAGAAAATGAAGAACATGGGATCTTGTCCCATCACTTCATGGGAAATAGATAGGGAAACAGTGGAAACAGTGGCTGACTTTTTTTGGGGGGCTCCAAAATCACTGCAGATGGTGACTGCAGCCATGACATTGAAAGACGCTTACTCCTTGGAAGGAACGTTATGACCAACCTAGATAGCATATTCAAAAGCAGAGACATTACTTTGCCAACAAAGGTCCGTGTAGTCAAGGCTGTGGTTCTCCGAGTAGTCGTGTGGATGTGAGAATTGGACTGTGAATAAAGCTGAGCGCCGAAGAATTGATGTTTTTGAACTGTGGTGTTGGAGAAGACTCTTGAGGGTCCCTTGGACTGCAAGGAGATCCAACCAGTCAATTCTAAAGGAGATCAGTCCTGGGTGTTCATTGGAAGGACTGATACTAAAGCTGAAACTCCAATACTTTGGCCACTTCATGCGAAGAGTTGACTCACTGGAAAAGACCCTGATGCTGGGAGGGATTGGGGACAGGAGGAGAAGGGGACGACCGAGGATGAGATGGCTGGATGGCATCACCAACTCGATGGACATGAGTTTGAGTAAACTCTAGGAGTTGGTGATGGACAGGGAGGCCTGGCGTGCTGCAATTCATGGGGTCGCAAAGAGTCAGACATGACTGAGCAACTGAACTGAACTGAAGGTTATATTCAAAATCCTTCAGGCTAGGCATCAGTAGTGCATGAACCAAAAGCTTCTAGATGTACAAGCTGAATTAGAAAAGGTAGAGGAACCAGAAATCAAATTGCCGGCATCCATTGGATCATAGAACAAGAAAGGGTTCCAGAAAAGCATCTACTTCTGCTTCCTCAATGATGCTAGAGCCTTTGACTCTGTGAATCATAACAATTGTGGAAAATTCTTAAAGAGATGGGAATACCAGAGAAATCTGTATGCAGGCCAGGAAGCAACATTTAGAACCAGACATGGAACAATAGACTGGTTCAAAACTGGGAAAGGAGTACGTGAAGACTGTATATTGTCACCCTGTTTATTTAACTTGTATGCAGAGCACATCATCTGAAATGTGGGCTAGATCAATCACAAGCTGGAATTAAGATTGCAGGGAAAAATATCAACAACCCCAGATATGCAGATGATACCATTCTAATGACAGAAAGTAAAGAAAAACTAAAGAGCCTCTTGATGAAGGTGAAGGGAAGAATGGAAAAGCTGGCTTAAACTCAACACTCAAGAAACTAGGATCATGGCATCTGGTCCTATCACTTCATGGCAAATAGAAGGGGAAAAGGTGAAAGCAGTAACAGACTTTATTTTCTTGGGCAGAAAGAAAAAAAAATCACTGCGTACGGTAACTATAGCCATGAAATTACAGGACACTTGCTCCTTGGAAGAAAAGCTATGACAAACCTAGACAGCATATTCAAAAACAAGCATTACTTTGTTGACAAAGTTCTGTCTAGTCAAAGCCATGGTTTTTCCAGTAGTCATGTATGGATGACCCTTATTTCCTGGCATTTATACTTTGAAGGAAAGTTATGACCAACCTAGACAGCATGTTAAAAAGCAGAGACATTACTTTGCCAACAAAGGTCCGTGTAGTCAAGGCTATGGTTTTTCCAGTGGTCATGTATGGATGTGAGAGTTGGACTATAAAGAAAGCTGAGCACCGAAGAATTCATGCTTTTGAACTGTGCTGTTGGAAAAGACTCTTGAGGGTCCCTTGGACTGCAAGGAGATCCAACTAGTCCATCCTAAAGGAGATCAGTCCTGAATGTTCATTGGAAGGACTGATGTTGAAGCTGAAATTCCAATATTTTGGCCACCTGATGCGAAGAGCTGACTCATTTGAAAAGACCCTGTAGCTGGGAAAGATTGAGGGCAGGAGGAGAAGGGGATGACAGAGGATGAGATGGTTGGATGACATCATTGACTCGATGGACATGGGTTTGGATGTGAAAGGTTGCTGAATCACGCAAAGACGCCGGGATTCTTGGCCCCCGGAGAAGAATTCAATCCAGAGACGAGGGGCCAGAGAAGAGGCTTGATCGCTCAGAGCTTTTGTGTAATAAAGTTTTATTAAGGTATAAAGGAGATAGAGGAAGCTTCTGACAGAGGCATTAGAAGGGGGCAGAAAGAGTACTCCCCTGCTAGTCTTCAGCTGGATGGTATATAGTCACTCAGACAGTTCAGTCCCTCAGTCATGTCCGACTCTTTGCAACCCCATGAATCCCAGCACCCCAGCCTCCCTGTCCATCACCAACTCCTGGAGTTCACTCAGACTCACATCCATCGCGTCAGTGATGCCATCCAGCCATCTCATCCTCTGTCGTCCCCTTCTCCTCCTGCCCCCAATCCCTCCCAGCATCAAGGTCTTTTCCAATGAGTCAACTCTTCGCATGAGGTGGTCAAAGTACTGGAGCTTCAGCTTTAGCATCATTCCTTCCGAAGAAATCCCAGGGCTGATCTCCTTCAGAATGGACTGGTTGGATCTCCTTGCAGTCCAAGGGACTCTCAAGAGTCTTCTCCAACACCACAGTTCAAAAGCATCGATTCTTCTGCACTCAGCTTTCTTCATAGTCCAACTCTCACATCCATACATGACCACTGGAAAAACCATAGCCTTGACTAGACGGTCCTTAGTTGGCAGAGTAATGTCCCTGCTTTTGAATATACTATCTAGGTTGGTCATAACTTTTCTTCCAAAGAGTAAGCGTCTTTTCATTTCATGGCTGCAGTCACCATCTTCAGTGATTTTGGGGCCCCAAAAAATAAAGTCAGCCACTGTTTCCACCGTTTCCCCATCTATTTCCCATGAAGTGATGGGACCAGATGCCATGATCTTCGTTTTCTGAAGGTTGCTTTAAGCCAACTTTCTCACTCTCCTCTTTCACTTTCATCAAGAGGCTTTTTGGCTCCTCTTCACTTTCTGCCATAAGGGTGGTGTCATCTGCATATCTGAGGTGATTGATATTTCTCCCGGCAGTCTTGATTCCAGCTTGTGTTTCTTCCAGTCCAGCGTTTCTCATGATGTACTCTGCATAGAAGTTAAATCAGCAGGCTGACAATATACAGCCTTGACGTACTCCTTTTCCTATTTGGAACCAGTCTGTTGTTCCATGTCCAGTTCTAACTGTTGCTTCCTGACCTGCATACAGATTTCTCAAGAGGCAGGTCAGGTGGTCTGATATTCCCATCTCTTTCAGAATTTTCCACAGTTGATTGTGATCCACACAGTCAAAGGCTTTGGCATAGTCAAGAAAGCAGAAATAGATGTTTTTCTGGAACTCTCTTGCCTTTTCCATGATCCAGAAGATGTTGGCAATTTGATCTCTGGTTCTTCTGCCTTTTCTAAACCCAGCTTGAACGTGAGGGAGTTCACGGTTCATGTATTGCTGAAGCCTGACTTGGAGAATTTTGAGCATTACCTTACTAGCATGTGAGATGAGTGCAATTGTGCGGTAGTTTGAGCATTCTTTGGCATTGCCTTTCTTTGGGATTGGAATGAACACTGACCTTTTCCAGTCCTGTGGCCACTGCTGAGTTTTCCAAATTTGCTGGCATATTGAGTGCAGCCCTTTCACAGCATCTTTTTTCAGGATTTGAAATAGCTCAACTGGAATTCCATCACCTCCACTAGCTTTATTCATAGTGATGCTTTCTAAGGCCCACTTGACTTCACATTCCAGGATGTCTGGCTCTAGATTACTGATCATACCATGGTGATTATCTAGCAGTCTGTTAATGAAAGAAAGGAATGTGTTAAAACTCAGCATGGCACCAGGCCTCTCACCCATAAGATGCATTTTGGGATAATCTTGCCACCAAATGGTTCATCCTAGGCCATAAAATGATTAGCTTGAATCTTGAAGAAGGGCTGATCACCATACAAATAGTTTCATTAACATAGATTCAGTTCAGTTCAGTTCAGTCGCTCAGTCGTGTCTGACTGTTTGCGACCCTGTGAATCTCAGCTCACCAGGCCTCCCTGTCCATCACCATCTCCTGGAGTTCACTCAGACTCACGTCCATCGAGTCCGTAATGCCATCCAGCCATCTCAGCCTCTTTCGTCCCCTTCTCCTCCTGCCCCAAATCCCTCCCAGCATCAGAGTCTTTTCCAATAAGTCAACTCTTCGCATGAGGTGGCCAAAGTACTGGAGCTTCAGCTTTAGCATCATTCCTTCCAAAGAAATCCCAGGGCTGATCTCCTTCAGAATTGACTGGTTGGATCTCCTTGCAGTCCAAGGGACTCTCAAGGGTCTTCTCCAACACCACAGTTCAAAAGCATCAATTCTTCGGCACTCAGCCTTCTTCACCTTCCAACTCTCACATCCATACATGACCACAGGAAAAACCATAGCCTCGACTAGATGGACCTTAGTCGGCAAGTAATGTCTCTGCTTTTGAATATGCTATCTAGGTTGGTCATAACTTTTGTTCCAAGGAGTAAGCGTCTTTTCATTTCACGGCTGCAGTCACCATCTGCAGTGATTTTGGAGCCCCCAAAAATATAAAGTTTGACACTGTTTCCCCATCTATTTCCCATGAAGTGATGGGACCAGATGCCATGATCTTCGTTTTCTGAATGTTGAGCTTTAAGCCAACTTTTTCGCTCTCCTCTTTCACTTTCATCGAGAGGCTTTTTAGTTCCTCTTCACTTTGTGCCATAAGGGTGGTGTCATATGCATATCTGAGGTTATTGATATTTCTCCTGGTAATCTTGATTCCAACTTGTGCTTCTTCCAGCCCAGCGTTTCTCATGATGTCCTCTTCATAGAAGTTAAATCAGCAGGCTGACAATATACAGCCTTGACGTACTCCTTTTCCTGTTTGGAACCAGTCTGTTGTTCTGTATCCAGTTCTAACTGTTGCTTCCTGACCTGCATACAGATTTCTCAAGAGGCCGGTTAGGTGGTCTGGAATTCCCATCTCTTTCAGAATTTTCCACAGTTGATTGTGATCCACACAATCCAAGGCTTTGGCATAGTCAATAAAGCAGAAATAGATGTTTTTCTGGTACTCTCTTGCTTTTTCCATGATCCAACAGATGTTGGCAATTTGATCTCTGGTTCCTCTGCCTTTTCTAAAACCAGCTTGAACATCAGGGAGTTCATGGTTCACATATTGCTGAAGCCTGGCTTGGAGAATTTTGAGCATTCCTTTACTAGCATGTGAGATGAGTACAGTTGTGCGGTAGTTTGAGCATTCTTTTGCATTGCCTTTCTTTGGAATAGGAATGAAAACTGACCTTTTCCAGTCCTGTGGCCACTGCTGAGTTTTCCATTTTGCTGGCATATTGAGTGCAGCACTTTCACATAGATTAGGGGAACAATTTCTGAGTAGAACATACTGGTTTGTCAAGTAGGTTCTCAGCTAAGAGGTGGAACCAACTTGAAGACAGAGTTTGGGGTAAAAAGGCATTGGTTAACTTCAGGTGAAACCAGGTGTCTTTATGGCAACACAGTATTTTAAGAGAAACCTCCTTTAAATTTGTATAGAGAAGGAAAAAATATCGCTAGTTTGTTCCTCCTGCCGCTTAAGAGAGAGAAAAATGTCTGACACTTGCAGGCTGTTTCCTCTGTTTGGAGACCCCTGGCTTTCCTGCCTGTTACCCTCTCAGATGGACTCAGCGAGTTGATGATGGACAGGGAGGCCTGGTGTCCTGCATTTCATGGGGTCACAAAGAGTCGGACATGACTGAGTGACTGAACTGAACTGAACTGAATCGTCTGTATAATTTGTATGCTCTGTAAGATTTGTTTGTGTGACCAATGGAACATAGCAGATGTGATGGCATGTCCCTCCTCAGATCAGATTATAAAAGACAGTGCAAATTTTGTCTTGGTCATACCCACTGTCTCTTGGATTACCTGTTCTGGGAGGAGCTATGTTGTGAGCAGCCTTTTAGAGAGAGCCGCATCCTCAGGGACGGATGCCTCCTGGCCACAGTCACATCAGTGAAGTTGGAAACAGACATCACAGGTCCAGTCAAGACTCCAAAGTCAGCAACTCCAACTGATAAAACGTTTACAGCCTCAGTGAGATCCTGGGCTAGAAATGCTGCTTCCAAATTCCAAACCCTCAAAGTGCAGCGAATTCTTCTACTAGCACAATAGATTTATTTGGGAACAGCAAGAACATTGTGGTTCAGGACATGCAATCTGTGGCACAGCATAGGCGAATTCGGAGAATACAAGAGAGTAACTTTTATGTATATATATATATATAGAGAGAGGAGAAGTGGGAGAGTCTATTATAAACATTGGAGTCCACTGGAGAAAACAGAATTTAGAGTGTAGTGGATTTTCATTGGCTGAGTTGTGACGCTCTCAATGGTTGGGCTGTTGCCAGGCAAGGAGAAATTGTTCCTTCCTCCTACTGGGTAGTCATGCTGTAACTTTCTTCCTGTGGAGCTGCAAAGGTACAGCTCTTCCAGCTGGGTCTGCAGTTGAATTCCAGTGGTAGAGCATGAGAGTGCCCCTCCTGGCGCCATTTAAATGAGGTTTCTATTTACAGGCAAACCTCATTACATTGTTCTTCACTTTATTTTGCTTTGTGCTATTTTTTGTAATGGGCTTCCCTTGTGGCTCAGCGGATAAAGAATCCGCCTGCAATGCGGGAGACCTGGGTTTGATCCCTAGGTTGGGAAGATTCCCTGGAGGAGGGAAAGGCTACCCACTCCAGTATTCTGGCCTTGAGAAGTCCATGGACATGGACTATATAGTCCATGGGGTCACAAAGAGTCAGACAGGACTGAGTGACTTTCATGTTCACTTTCAATTTTTGTAGTATATATTGAAATCAGGATGTGTGATGCCTACACCTTTGTTCTTGCTTAAAAAATTGTTGTGGCTACTTAAGGTCTTTTCTGGTTCCATATGAATTTTAGGATTTTTTTTTCCTATTTCTGTGAAAAGCATCACTGGAATTTTGATAGGGATTGCATTTATTTGTAAATTGGGTAGAATGGACATTTTAGCAGTATTAATTCTTCCAATCCATGAACATGAAATATCTAAAAAGGTAGCTCAGTTGGTAAAGAATCTGCCTGCAATGAAGGAGCCCCTGGTTTGATCCCTGGGTCAGGAAGATCCCCTGGAGAAGGAAATGGCAATCCACTCCAGTATTCTTGCCTAGAGAATCCCCATGGACAGAGGAGCCTGCTGGGCTACAGTCCTTGAGGTCGCAAAGAGTCAGACACGACTGAGTGACTAAGCCCAAGCACGTTAAGTGGACAAACAGGTTTCAAATCAACATGCACAAAATCAGTACAATCTGATTTTATTGTAAACGTATGTATGCATGTCGAAAGATCTGGAACTATAATAGCAAAAATGACTCAAGGCCAGCATACAAAAGGAAGCCTCCTCATTCAGACTCTAAACAGGCTCAAGCCCTGGGGCAGCTGCAACAAGAATCAGGGAAAGGTGTCCTGAGAGAAAAGGACTGAACGTGAAGGTTAGAATCTTACGTAACTTATTTTTTATGCCACTATTTAAACTTCATATCATTCCCTTTAGTGTCTATATTTACTTTTGAGAGCACTATATTTTAGAATCGCATGCTGTGCTGAATGGTTCTCCTGCGGCTATCTACTCTGGGACACTCTGACATCATCGGAGTGGTTGGCTGTGTTGGGCATTCACAAACGCGGATGAAGTAATACAGCATCTTTTGTAGAGAGATGTGGGCAGCGCCTTTCATCTCCCCTGGGCTTTTAGACAAGGATCAAGTCAAAGTGAAGGCAGGGGGCAGCATCTGGCAGGAGCCTCCTAGCCTTAGCAGCCTTTGCTCATGAACATGGGCTCAATTTCTTGGTGGCTAAGGGAGGGAAAGGTCAGATTGGCCTGCGAGGAAGGAAATCCATGTCCCTCTGCAGAAAGTCCACTTCCTAGGTAACTAAAGAAATATAGTTGAGCCAAGACAGACCTCAACAAGACAATTCTTCAGGGCATGGGCGATGGTGACCCTGATCGGAGAAGACACTGGATATAGGACAGAGTTGAAAACAGTTTGAAAGATCTCCCGCAGTGACCAAACATGAACTTTGTCTCCAACTTTTGTGATGGTAGCCACGTTAACCTGAATTACCCTCACTGCCCTTTTAAGAGAGTTACTGGTGCGACACAGAAGAGACCAGCAGTTTTGCCACACTGAGCTACAAACAGAACCAGAGCAGCTTTCTTGAGCTCTCACTGCGTGCCAGACAGGCTTGCATACAAAGGAAGCCTCCTTGCTCAGACTCTAAACAGGCTCAAGCCCTGGGGCAGCTGCAACAAAGTCGAGAAGCAGCTGTTCCCTTGCCCGCTCGTGGGCTTGGCTGCCGGTCTATCTGCTCTGCCAGCCACCTGGGTTGACGAGTTGTGAGAGGTGAGAGGCCGGCTTTTTTCCCAGAAAGGGAAATTAACCCATAACGCTAAGATAGTCAAACTCACACGCAGACGAAGGGCACCAGTGAGGCACACAGAAGCCATTGTCCACAGAAAGAAGATAACTTGCCAAAAAAAAAAAAAAAAAAAAAAATCCACTAACACATGGTAATTCTTTTACAAACACAAATTTAAACAACATACACAAAAACACTACAATAAAGTCCAAAACCGCAGAAGCTCAATGTGACTGAACTGCAGCTGGGCAAAATCACTTGGGTGTTGGCTGTCCTGTTATTCTCCTCCTTTGCCTCCTCTGCCAGCTGCATAGATGGGGGAGGTGTGTGTGTTAATCGCTCAGTTGTATCCAACTCTTTGTGACCTCATGGACTGTAGCCTGCCAGGCTTCTCTGTCCGTGGGATTCTCAGGCCAGAATGCTGGAGTGGGTTGCCATTTCCTTCTCCAGGGGATCTTCCTGACCCAGAGATCCAACCTGGATCTCCTACATTTCAGGGAGATTCTTTACCACTGCGCCACCAGGGAAGCCCCTAGATTGGGGCGGGGGAAGGGACAAAAGAGGTGGAAAGACTCTAGCAGACCCACTGGAGAGGAGGGCAGAGGGGGGTTATGGAGGAGAGTGTGAGGCCCTGAGGATTTACTAAGTTCTAGAGAAGAGCTGAAAGTGGGTGAAAGTGAAAGTCGCTCAGTCAAGTCCGACTCTTTGTGATCCCATGGACTATATAGTCCCTGGATTTCGCTCCAGGCCCAAATACTGGAGTGGGTAGCCTTTCCCTTCTCCAGGGGATCTTTACAACCCAGGGATTGAACCCAGGTCTCCAGCATTGCAGGCGGATTCCTTACCAGCTGAGACACCAGAGAGTTAAAAAGGGTTTGACGATTAATCACGAATTATGACTTAGATTTTTTAAAATTTTTAGAGAGATGAGTAACGCTGAAATGCCTGTTTGAGCTGTGCTTCTTCAAATAAGTGTCCATTCTGAGACTAGACCGCTTGGGCTGTGACCGTGTAAGAATTCTCCAAGCAGGATCATGAGGCTCCCTTTTTGCCCTTTTGTGTGAGCATGTGAAAATGCAGAAAATAGAGTCATTCTCTTTGACTGTTTCAAGTACTTTCTCTGTGACCCAAGACCAGTTATGTGCCAGCTTCTTCATAACCTAAAAATTACGGCAGAAGAATACATCCTACTTTTCTCTGGGGGCAGGGAGAGGCGGGGAGCAGTTCATAGCTCAAATGCCATAGATTCTCACAGTTCTTACTGAGACTTAGTAGGTTTTCTTGAATATGCGTTTCTTCATTGGCTATATGCCCTCAGGACAATCTGTACAGACTTGAAATGGTTAAGTTTTTAAAAGTAACTGTCACCAGTTATGACTGTTTCACTGAAGAGCACAGGTCTGAGAGGCTGTTCCTGCCACCATTCCAGAATTGGGTCTTTGGTATTTGAATCTGGGATTTTAGCAGAGAGGGAAAGCATAGTTCAAGTCAGGTTGGGAGCCAGAGAAAAAGAAACAAGAACTTTGGAAGCCAAAATGAACCCATTGTTCATGCTTACTTACCTCCTGGGAATTTTATGGTCCAGCTCATTCTGGAGTTAGAACCCTTCTTGGCTGAACTAGCACCAGCAAAGCTGTGGGCTGTGATATATGATAGCTGTGAGGCACGTGAGGTCATAGACAGGTTGCTCTTCTGACCGGAGATCAGAGAAGAAGTAGGCTAGAGAGAGAAGGCAAAAATGGAGTGGGGTGGGTATGAGACCAACTTCATTCTTCTACATGTAGATATCTAATTTTCCACGCACCAATTCATTGTTGAAAGACTGTCCTTCAAGGCTGTTCTTGGCACCCTTCCCGAAGACCAGCTGACCATATATGCATGTTTTTATTTCTGTTTCATTGGTCTATATGTATGATTTTTTGCCAGTGCCTTACCATTTGGATTACTATAGCTTCCAAGGATGGTAACCTCAAAGGATTTTTTTTTTTTTTAAGAAGAAGAAAGTTTTGCCTTCAAAAGCAGAAACAGCAGCAACAGTTATGTAAGCTCTTCTGATCTTCACAGGTGGGGTATAGGTGAATTCCTTGCTATTTGTGGGGATCTTTTCATGACAAAGCTTTCTTCTAAACAATGGCTTCCGCAGCATGCAGACAGCTACAGGCTGCTCAGTTGCTTGTATATGGTCAATCATTCAACAGTTATTAAATGCCTACTGTTGATCAGAAACAGAATTTAATTCTAAAATAAGTCTAAAACATTTACTAAGGCCTCCAACATATTTGCCACTTCTTGGTCCTCGATTCAATGAACATAATGTCATCAGTATGGTAGAGCAATGAAACATTTTACAGAATTTCCAGATAGCCTGGAGCCCTTGGGACTATCTTACGACAGATGACATGAGTTAACTGAAAAGCTAGAGAGAACCTGTAAGTGTGTACTATCGTTTAGCCTCCCATGAGTGCAGACTGCTTCTACCACTCTTTTCTGATGAGAATAGAAGACAACAGATTTGCCAAATCAGTGGCCATGTGCCATGAGCCAGAAGCCATCCTGACCGTATTGATACACGCTAGTAACGACACTAGAGGGACAGCTGCAATTAGAGCTTCTGCTTAGTTAAATTGGTGGGAATTCACTCCAATTGGCTTTACAGGGGACAAGCTAGTGAACTAAATGGACATATGAGGGGGGCAACCACCACGCAACCTTAGATTTTTAAGAATGACACTAGTATACAGCACAGGGAAATAGTCATTATTTTATAGTGATTTTAAATGGAGTATAATCTGTAAAAGTATTGAATCATGCCACTGTACACTTGAAACTAATATAATATTGTAACTTAACTATATTTCCATTTAAAAAGAATATCAAAAAATAAAGTAAGTTTAATCAAACAAGCAACTCAGCTCTTAGCCAAATGCAATCAAATTGCACAACTTGCCAGATGTTATCGTATTTACAAATTTGACTCTATTTACTCTGAACAGGCTTAATACATAACTGCTTGATCTTTTTCCTCCCTATTCCCCAATTCCCCCAGCAGGGACTGGAAACAGAGAGAGGAAGAGCACGCCCATCAGGAGCCAATCACGTCTGAGGCTCTAGTGTTTCCCTTTGCTAATCTTCTTGCAAGTCCTTGGTTGATTCCCAAGCCCATTCCCCAGAACAGCTATTTCAAAACTCCATCACTTCCCCAGTCTCCTGAAAGTCCTCCTCTTTCTGTCCCCATTGGCTCTCAACAGATGGCGTGTCTCATACCGAGGACATTGAGGTGATCAAGTGAGAACTTGCCAAATTTCCTACTCCGTAGCCAATGACTTGATCTGTTTCTACACCCCACTCCTCTCTTTGTTTAAGTCTCACCTCTCCACCAGTCTTGTTAATCAGATTTGCCTTCAGCTTTTCTAGGTGGAATCACATCTTAAGATGAAGATTAGATTCTTAAGTCTGCACATAGACAAAAGTCACATATAGTCAAAATTACCCTAGTAGATTTCTTACATTACCCACAACAGCAGATCAAATGTGGCTTTGAGAATATAGTCCTGGAAAGTAATATATAGGTGTGAGTATATCAAGCAGACAGCAATATACAGGTATAAGGCATGTATAATGTATAAGGCTACACAGAGTGCATGGTAATGTATATCATGAAATTCCAAAGAGGGATTATGTTGAGAAAACTACTTAAGTAAGCTTTTTTGGAACCTTGAACAAACTAGTGATATTCTGCCTTCCCATTTGCTGTCCTCATCCTATTTCATGAATAACTTGATCAGTTCCTCTCTAGTCCGTGGTTCTTCAGTTTCCTTTTCCAGATTGTAGTAAAGCCACCGCTACCCACTAGTATGACACGGCATTTCATTCTCTGTATGCGTTCTGGAAAGTCCTGTGTCCTCCGTATCTCCACTGGTGGTTTCACTGAGTCTTCCCTGCCGGGATCCCTGCCTTTAGGCACCTTCACTGACTGCATCGGTCCACTGGATTTCCAGCATGCTTTAAGAATGATTTCTCATTCTGTCTGCCTCCTGCTCCATTAGAAGATTAAACTTGAGTGCAGATCAGAGAAATCTAAAATAACAGTGGCTTAATAGAGAAGTTTCTGTCCCATGTCTCTCATAAAAGAAGCCCAAGAGGAAGCAGTGCAGAGCATTTTGATGGTTCGTCAAGGACCCAGGCTTCCTTTCTGCCCTGCCTTTCTATGAATAGTTCGCAGCTTCCCTCCTCAGGGCTGCTGCAGCTCCAGCCCCTGCATCCACATTCCAGGTAGCCCGTGTTCAGGAAAGTTATCCAAAACTTAGAAATAAAGCTGACTGTGCTGTACTGAATCACTCAGTCATGTCCTACTGTTTGTGACCAAATGGATTGTAGCCCTCCAGGCTCCTCTGTCCATGGGGATTCTCCAGGCGAGAATACTGGAGTGGGTTGTCATGCCCTCCTCCAGGGGATCTTCCCAACCCAGGGATCTGACCCAGGTCTCCCGCATTGCAGACAGAGTCTTTACCATCTGAGCGACCAGGGAAGCCTGTATGTCCTACGAGTGTCTTATGAGAGCACTGTCACTTTCCCCCAAGGGAAATCTCACTTGGAGAATGACCCTTTAGTTACTCTTGATTAGCATTCAGACTCTACAGTTAGGTGTTAATATGTTTAAAAAAAAAAGTAATAAGATGTAAATGAAGTTTTCTCAGGATGTATAGTTTTATTACCTTGAAGAACATTTGCTGCTTTTTTATCTTAGCATTCTTATTCGAGGATTTCTTTTTTTCCCTTACTGAACCAGCTATGTCATTTTGCTGGCTCCTCTCATTAATGAATCAATTACACCGTGGCATGTGCTTAGATAATGTTTGGGAATTACATTTTTAACATTTATAGGTTTCAGTAGCAGGAAGGACAGAAGGGCTTTCTCCCAGCTAAGTCAGCAGTCTCCCTAAATGTTCGACTGAAAATCTCTACTCGTATCTCTTGGGCCAGAATTTAGTCACTAGGCTACATCCAGCTGCAAGAGAGGCTGGAGAATGTGGCCTTAAGCTAAGTACATCAGTACCCTGAATACAATCAGGGTTCTCTTACTTGGTAGGCAGAGATTAGAGAGCCAGACAGCTAGTAATCTTTGTCACAAAAATATAGACCCAATGATTATACCTCCTTTCACCTGTATCTTTGCTTCCTTTCTGTCTTGGCTTCCTTTCAGCAGCCTAAAAGCATACTCAGAGAGCTCTGACCCCTTGGTCCTGAATCCTTCTCCAGCTATCGTGATGACATTCTCCTTCGCCCCTAGTCAGGTCTGAGAACGAACAACCCAGCGCGGCTTCCCTCTCTCACTGCTCCATCCTCTTTCGTCCACTTGCATCGGCTACTGTTGCCCTCGCTGCATGTGCCCTGCCCTCACAGGCTTCTGCTGGTCCTCCAAACATCAGACTCAGATCTACTGCCTCTTGCACAAAGCCATATGTAATAAACAATGACTGAATTATTCAGTGTGTTAGTCGGTCTTTCTCAGTACAGAGTTGTTTTCTATTCTTCAACGCAAAAGTCATATTTTCATTTCATTATGGGCTAAACCGTTTCTTTTGACTTGTTCATGAGAAGCTAATTCTCAGACATTGCTTTGGATCTGTACAAAAATACATTGTAACTTCTAAAAAATTAACCAAATGGCACACTTTTGGAATGACCTTTTTGTAAACTTAGGTCTGTTTATTCTGTTCCCTTGAATTCTTATTGTTCAGTTGCTAAGTTGTGTGCAGCTCTTCTGACTCCATGGACTGTAGCCCACCAAGCTCCTCTGTCCACGGAATTTCCCAGACAAGAATACTAGAAAGTGTTAGTCACTCAGTCGTGTCCAACTCTTTGCGACCCCAGGGACTGTAGCCCACCAGGCTCCTCTGTCCACAGGATTTCCCAGATAAGAATACTAGAGTGGGTTGCCATTTCCTCTTGCAGGGGATCTTCCTGACCCAGGGAGTGAACCTGCATTTCCTGCACTGATAAGCAGACTCTTTACCACTGAACCTCCAGGGAAGCACCCCTGCCCATCTATTGAATAGAAAAAAGAAATTGGATGTTTGCTGCTAATAAAAGCATATTTTCCCTTAGATTGCATCTAAGGCACATCAGATCTGTGACAAGCTGCTTACCTGGCTAACTCATAGAAGTAAACTACCCATTTTGAAACCGCCAAGGGAAAAACATCAATAAGATTCCAGATAATGCATTTTCCTCTGTTGCTGAACCTCCCGCTTGATTCTGCCACAAAGCATGCATCTAGGTATTTTCCAGTTCAATTTTGCTCTAAACCAGAGATCATAATGTGCCAAACAGATGCTTAGCGCTCTGTCATCCTCTCCCTCCTTGTGTGCTTCATTCCCCGTGTGGGGCTGCTCTTCAGGGATGGGGGCTGGGACTGCGGCAGCCCAGCTGGCTAGGAATCACTGGCATGATGTGGTTATACTGCCCCAATGTGGCAGATTTCACTATATTTCACATGCTGCCTCATATTTTCTCTAGTGCTTCCTGGAGAAACAACCCACTAATGAGGAACAGTTTCTGAGTGAGTACATCCTTATTGCCAAATTCAGACTTAAACTGAAGAAAGTGGGGAAAACCACTAGACCATTCATGTATGACCTAAATCAAATCCCTTATGATTATACAGTGGAAGTGAAAAATAGATTTAAGGGACTAGATCTGATAGACAGAGTGCCTGAGGAACTATGGATGGAGGTTCGTACATTGTATAGGAGACGGATCAAGACCATCCTCAAGAAAAAGAAATGCAAAAAAGCAAAATGGCTGTCTGAGGAGGCCTTACAAATACCTGTGAAAAGAAGAGAAGTGAAAGCAAAGGAGAAAAGGAAAGATATACCCATTTGAATGCAGAGTTTCAAAGAATAGCAATGAGAGATAAGAAAGCCTTCTTCAGTGATCAATGCAAAGAAATAGAGGGAAAGAACAGAATGGGAAAGACTAGAGATCTCTTCAAGAAAATTAGAGATACCAAGGGAACATTTCATGCAAAGATGGGCTCAATAGAGGACAGAAATGGTATGGACCTGACAGAAGCAGAAGATATTAAGAAGAGGTGGCAAGAATACACAGAAGAACTGTACAAAAAAGATCTTCATGACCCAGATAATCACAATGGTGTGATCACTCACCTAAAGCTAGATATTCTGGAATGTGAAGTGGCCCTTAGGAAGCATCACTACGAACAAAGCTAGTGGAGGTGATAGAATTCCAGTGGAGCTATTTCAAATCCTGAAAGATGATGCTGTGAAAGTGCTGCACTCAATATGTCAGGAAATTTGGAAACCTCAGCAGTGGCCACAGGTCTAGAAAAGGTCCGTTTTCATTCCAGTCCCAAAGAAAGGCAATGCCAAGGAATGCTCAAACTACCGCACAATTGCACTCATCTCACACACTAGTAAAGTAATGCTCAAAATTCTCCAAGCCAGTCTTTAGCAATATGTGAACTGTGAACTTCATGATGTTCAAGCTGGTTTTAGAAAAGGCAGAGGAAGCAGAGATCAAATTGCCAACATCCACTGGATCATGGAAAAAGCAAGAGAATTCCAGGGAAACATCTATTTCTGCTTTATTGACTATGCCAAAGCCTTTAACTGGATCACAATAAACTGTGGAAAATTCTGAAAGAGATGGGAATACCAGACCACCTGACCTGCCCCTTGAGAAACCTATATGCAGGTCAGGAAGCAACAGTTAGAACTGGACATGGAACAACAGACTGGTTCCAAATAGGAAAAGGAGTACGTCAGGCTGTATATTGTCACCCTGCTTATTTAACTTATATGCAGATTACACTGGAGAAGGCGATGGCACCCAACTCCAGTACTCTTGCCTGGAAAATCCCATGGACGGAGGAGCCTGGTAGGCTGCAGTCCATGGGGTCGCCAAGAGTTGGACACGACTGAGCGACTTCACTTCCACTTTTCACTTTCATGCATTGGAGAAGGCAATGGCAACCCACTCTAGTGTTCTTGCCTGGAGAATCCCAGGGACGGGGGAGCCTGGTGGGCTGCCGTCTCTGGGGTCACACAGAGTCGGACACGACTGAAGCCACCTAGCAGCAGATTACATCATGAGAAACACTGAGATGGATGAAGCACAAGCTGGAATCAAGATTGCCGGGAGAAATATCAATAACATCAGATATGCAGATGATACCACCCTTATGACAGAAAGTGAAGAAGAACTAAAGAGCCTCTTGATGAAAGTGAAAGAGGAGAATGAAAAAGTTGGCTTAAACTCAGCATTCAGAAAACTAAGATCATCTGGTCTCATCAGTTCAGTTCAGTTCAGTTGCTCAGTCGTCTCTCTTTGCGACCCCATGAACTGCAGGACGCCAGGCCTCCCTGTCCATCACCAACTCCCAGAGTTCACCCAAACCCATGTCCAGCGAGTCGGTGATGCCATCCAGCCATCTCATCCTTTGTCGTCCCCTTCTCCTGCCCCCAATCCCTCCCAGCATCAGAGTCTTTTAGCAAAGTAATGTCTCTGCTTTTGAATATGCTATCCAGGTTGGTCATAACTTTCCTTCCAAGGAGTAAGCGTCTTTTCATGTCATGGCTGCAGTCACCATCTGCAGTGATTTTGGAGCCCCAAAAAATAAAGTCTGACACTGTTTCCACTGTTTCCCCAACTATTTCCCATGAAGTGATGGGACCAGATGCCATGATCTTCGTTTTCTGAATGTTGAGCTTTAAGCCAACTTTTTCACTCTCCTTTTTCACTTTCATCAAGAGGCTTTTTGGCTCCTCTTCACTTTCTGCCATAAGGGTGGTGTCATCTGCCTATCTGAGGTTATTGATATTTCTCCCAGCAGTCTTAATTTCAGCTTATGCTTCTTCCAGCCCAGCGTTTCTCATGATGTACTCTGCATAGAAGTTAAATAAGCAGGGTGACAATATACAGCCTTGATGTACTCCTTTTCCTATTTGGAACCAGTCTGTCGTTCATGTCCAATTCTAACTGTTGCTTCTGCATATAGAGTTCTCAAGAGGCAGGTCAGGTGGTCTGTATTCCCATCTATTTCAGAATTTTCCACAGTTTCTTGTGATCCACACAGTCAAAGGCTTTGACATAGTCAATAAAGCAGATGGCAAATAGATGGGGAAACAGTGGAAACAGTGGCTGACTTTATTTTGGGGGGCTTCAAAATCACTGCCGATGGTGATTGCAGCAATGAAATTAAAAGATGCTTACTCCTTGGAAGGAAAGTTATGACCAGCCTAGATAGCATATTAAAATACAGAGACATTACTTTGTCAACAAAGGTCCATCTAGTCAAGGCTATGGTTTTTCCAGTGGTCATGTATGGATGTGAGAGTTGGACTATAAAGAAAGCTGAGTGCAGAAGAATTGATGCTTTTGAACTGTGGTGTAGAAGAAGACTCTTGAGAGTCCCTTGGACTGCAAGGAGATCTAACCAGTCCATCCTAAAGGAGATCAGTCCTGGGTGTTCATTGGAAGGACTAATATTGAAGCTGAAACTCCATACTTTGGCCACCTCATACGAAGAGCTGACTCATATGAAAAGACCCTGATGCTGGGAGGGATTGGAGGCAGGAGGAGAAGGGGACGACAGAGGATGAGATGGCTGGATGGCATCACTGACTCAATATACATGAGTTTGGGTGAACTCTGGGAGTTGGTTATGGACAGGGAGGCCTGGCATGCTGCGATTCATGGGGTTGCAAAGAGTCGGACATGACTGAGCGACTGATCTGACTGACTGAACTGACATTATAGGATATTGAAGAGTGGTGGTAGGCTTGAAGGGGACCCAAATCATTTCTTCCATCCCTTCCTCAAAGGCTTTTTTGGGGTGTTCATGTGAAAGTGAAGTGTTAGTTGCTCAGTCGTGTCTGACTCTGCGACCCCATGGACTGTAGCCCGCCAGGCTCCTTTGTCCATGGAATTCTCCAGATGAGAATACAGGAGTGGGTTGTCATTTCCTACTCGAGGAGATCTTCCTGACCCAGGGATCGAACCCAGGTCTCCTGCATTGCAGGCAGATTCTTTCCCATCTGAGCTACCAGGGAGCGGCTTAGAATTTTAGTAGGCAACCCTCATCTACCATATCTGAAGAGTATCTCCAGCAGGAAGAAGGCAAAACCCCTAGGAAAGAAGTCAGTTTTTAATCAGCTAGAGTTTGTTTGACCCTGCCAAATTAAACAGAGGTTGCAACTGGGATCCATAAGCTAAATCTGGTCTTTGCACATACTGTGCTTGCCTGATACAGTTGTTTGTTTTTTAATTTGTGCCTGGTTTTAATTTTAGAAAGCAATATTTATAAGAAAGATTCATAGAAAAACCTAAACTTTTGGTTTCAGGATACTGGATTTCTGACTTGCAGCAATCAGTTGGAATGGAGTAGTTGATCTTACTTTTAGATGGTGTTTGCCCAGTGCATTTTGTCACCGTCCTCTTGACTCCCTATCGTAATCCGCTGCCTCCCTCATTTACAGTACCTGCTATGGTCCTTTGGAATCTCTGTTGTAAACAGCTGGAGATGAGAAAGGAGGCTGAGGTACAAGGGAACACTTCATAGGAGGAAAAGACCTTAAGCTGGTACTTGAAAACTGAGTAGAAATTTTCTTGGTGGAGTAGAGAGGTAAGGGTGTTCCAGGTAGAACAGACAAATAGAGGAAAAAGCATAGAGTAATGAAGGTTATTGGGAAGGATCAAAGAGAACCTCAAGAAAGGCTAGAGTAATCTTTCACATGACCTTGGATTTCGACATTTCATTCCCAGTCCACATTCTACCACATATGGTCTATGTGACTGTATGCCAGTTATTTAATTTCTTTGAGCCTCAATTATTCTGTATAGTGGACATAATAGTAGCTCTACCATATGGATGTAACTAGTTCTGGATTATTCATATTCATTGCCATATGATATTTCTTTGTGCAAATACCCTGCCATTTATTACCCATTCCTGATTAGTGGACATTTAGATAGTAACGTTCTGGTTTTGGCTCCTAAAAATAGTGTGGTTTATGAAAATTCTAAAAATTTTGGTGAACATATGCTGTGTTTGTGTTGAGTATATACATATTCTGTTGAGGATATATATATACTCAAGAGTGAAGTTAGAGGGTCACAGGCTATGCATACGTTTAATTTCAGTAGATACTACCAAATAGTTTTCCAAGGTGATTGGAACCGATTTGTATATGCAGTAGTCTATGAGAGTTCTGGTTGCTCTGTATTTTTTGCAATACTTGGTATTCTTCTTTTCATTTTTGCCATTTGGATGGAGGTATAGCAGTATTTCTTAGTGGTTTCAAAGTACATTTCTTTCATAGCTAAGGAAATCTAACATTTTCTCATATGTTTATTGAATATTTGGATATTCTCTTTTGGAAATAACTTAGAATTTTTGCACACTTTTTAATTGAGTCAGCTGTGGTTTTTTTGTATTGATTTGTGTGATTCTTTATATATTTGGTAGAAGGTGTTGTTGGATATATGTATTGCAAATATCCTGCCCTACTCAGTGCAAATATCTGTCCTACCTGTAAAGATGCTTTGCAGAGTATCTTTAATACTCTGTAAAGTATTAATAGTTTTAATAGTATCCTATTGATACTTTCACTCTGTTAATGATGTCTTTTGGTGAAAAGAAGCTCTTAATTTTAACATTGTACAATATTTCATTTTTTTTCTTTACTGATGATACCCTTTGTGTCTTGTTTATGAAATCATTGCCTGTTCTAAGGTCTTGAGATTTTCTGTTATCTTCTCAAAGATTTATCATTTTTACTGTTTACATTTAGGCCTGTGATTCATCTGAAATTCATTTTTGTTTCTGATGTGAGGTAGGGGTCAATATATATTTTCCTCCATTATATAACCAATTGACCCAGCACTGTTTATAAAAAAAAATCATCCTTCACCTCTGAAAAGAATATGACAGTATCCCCTTTGTTGTAAGTTAAGTTTTTGTTCATGTATAACTCATATTCTGCTCCATTGGTCTTTTTGTCTACGGTTATTGAAGTGCCGCACTATCTTAATTGCTAAAGCTTTATAATGAGTCTTCGCATATGGGGGTTTAAGTCTTCAGGCTTTTTAAAAGTCTTTTTGTTTAAGATTGCCTTCCCTCCTTTTGAGCTTTTGTGTTGCCATATGAATTTTAAAACCAGTGAGTCAGTTTCCTATGCCCTGAAGTATTAGAAATTGGTGTCCTTGATGTGTATCACGTTAGTATCTGGCAGTCCAAAAGGGCAAGGCTTGTGTGAGTTTCCAAATCAGACTGTCTACAGGGGTGACTGTCCAGTGTCTTCCCACCTTTCTTCTCTAGCTCCCAGTTATCCAAGTCTATAGCCCCTGAAGGTCACTTGGGTACAAGCCCCTCCTGCCTGCAAGAATGTGTGTTAGTCACTCAGTCATGTTTGACTCTTTGTGACCCCATGGACTGTAGCCTACCAGGCTTCTGTGTGCTTGGGATTCTCCAGGCAAGAATACTGGAGTGGATTGCCATGCCCTTCTCTAGAGGATCTTCCCCACCCAGGGATCAAACCCGGATCTCCTGCATCGTAGGCAGATTCTTTATCATTTGAGCTACAGTGAAGTCTAAGCTCACAAGAATGCCAATGTTCATATCAAGGCAATACTTACAGTTGTTCCAAAAGTTTCCACTTCCTGGTGGGTACCAGAGTAATGTTGGGTTCCTCGAAGGAGAAGACAATCGCCTCTTACCCAGTCACTGCTGCTTTGTCTCCTGAGCCTTGTAATAGCCCAGACTGTGCTCAGAGCCTCAAAAGTTTCTCTCAGTTTCTTCACCTCCGGGTGTAACCTCTTGCCCATGAACCCACCAAAAGTCTCAGGAAATATTATAGTTCAGTTTTGGGGATTAAACACTATTCAAGGAGACAGAAAAATAAAAAAATCCCTGCTCATCCTTCCTCTTCCGATTCCTCGTTTAGTCCCCAGTTACACAAATGAAGCTCCAGGTGTATGAGTGAGTGGGTAGAGACTCTGGGGCCTGGGCATGAAGACGTTTCTCTCCTCACAGTGTCTCAGTCTCAGCACAACAACTCAAAACTGTCCATCACTCTCTAAAAGAACATAAACAATTCTTGGCTCATAAAATGCACTCAGTATATAACCCCTGGAAAGAAAGCGTCTTCTGTTACTGAGTTAGACTTCCAACAGTGAGGATAGCACTTAGAATTGGGTGTTTATGACAAGGCAGACAATGGTTTCTGTCTTGTTTATTTTTTTGCCATATCCTTTTCTTTTTCACTTTCCCAATCATTCTCCTCTCTTCTTTCTCTTAATTCTGTACTAACTCCTGTTGTGAATTATAATAGCTTAAATTAATTCACTTGAGTTTTGTAGATAGAAAATGGTGTAATCTGAAAACAATGATATATCTGACCCTGCCTTCCTCATCTTATTTCAATGTACTTTCCTTTCTTATTACACTATCTTTCAAGTTAAAGTTACATAAGAGGAGTAGTGATCATGAACAACTCTTTTTTATTCCTTATTTCATAGGAAACAATTCCAGTGGTCATTAAGGGTGATCTTGACTGGTAGTTTGATGCAATGTATTTACTATATATACATATATATTATATGCTATACTTTGATGCTATATCTAGTAAATAGCCTTTTTCATTTTACCAAGACACTTTTAGCCTGCATTAAGTTTTGAATGTTATCAAATGATATTTTGACATATATTGAACTGATCTCTTTTTTTTCTCTTTGAAATGTATTATAGCATAGGTTTTTAAAAACCAAAATAGCATTTAAAAATATATGGTTGATGGATACTACAAAACTCCTAGAAAAAAACACAGGCAGAGCACTATTTGATATAAACCACAGCCATGTTTTTTGGACCCGTCTCCTAAAGTGAAGGAAATAAAAGCAAAAATAAGCAAATAGAATCTAATTAAACTTAAAACATTTTGCGCAGCAAAGGAAACCATCCACAAAATGAAAAAAACAATCTATTGGATGGGAGAAAATATTTGCAAATGATATGACTGATAACAGATTGCTATCCAACATATATAAATAGCTCATACAATTCAGTATCAAAACAAACAACCCAATTAAAAAATGGGCAGAAGCCATGAATAGACATTTTTCCAAAGAGTAAATGGAAATGGTCAACAAGCACATGAAAAAATGTTCAACGTCACCAAAAATGCAAGTCAAAACCATCCCTGGTGAAATATATCACCTCACACCTGCCAGGATGGCTATCATCAAAAAAAAATTGGTAAACCAGTACAGTCACTGTGGAAAACAGTATGGAAGTTTCTCAAAATACTAAAAAATAGAACTACCATATGGCCTAGTAATTCCATTCCTGGGTATGTATCCAAAGAAAACAAAAGCAGTGATTCAGAAAGACATACCCCAATATTCATAGCAGCCTTACAAATTGCCAAGATATGGAAGCATCCTAAGTATCCATCAACAGATGAATGGATAAAGAAGAGGTAGAATATTAGTCAGCCATAAAAAGGACAAAAATTTGCTATTAGCAGCAACATGGATGAACTTGGAGGGCATTATGCTAAGTGGCATAAGTCAGACACAGGAAGACAAATACTGTATGATATCACTTATATGTGGAATCTAAAAAATACAACAAACCAGTGAATATGACAAAAAAGAAGCAGGCTCACAGATACAGAGAACAAATTAGTGATTACCAGTAGGGAGAGGGGAGAGGGTGATATAGGGTTGGGGAAAAGAAGTACAAACTATTGGGTATAAGACAGACTTAAGGATTATTGTCAGAGAAGGCAATGGCACCCCACTCCAGTACTCTTGCCTGGAAAATCCCATGGACGGAGGAGCCTTGTGGGCTGCAGTCCATGGGGTCGCTAAGAGTAGGACACGACTGAGTGACTTCGCTTTCACTTTTCACTTTCATGCACTGGAGAAGGAAATGGCAACCCACTCCAGTATTCTTGCCTGGAGAATCCCAGGGATGGGGGAGCCTGGTGGGCTGCCATCTATGGGGTTGCACAGAGTCGGACACGACTGAAGCAACTTAGCAGCAGCAGCAGCAAGGATTATTGTATAACATGGAACATATAGCCAATGTTTTGCAATGACTGTAAATGGAAAGTAAACTTTAAAAATTATATAAAAATTTAAGGAATCTCCACACTGTTCTCCATAGTGGCTTACCAGTTTGCATTCCCACCAACAGGGTAAGAGGGTTCCCTTTCTTCCACACCCTCTCCAGCATTTATTGTTTGTAGACTTTTTGATGCCAGCTATTCTGACCAGTGTAAGATGATACCTCATTGTGGTTTTAATTTGCATTTTATTAATAATGAGTGATGTTGAGCATCTTTTCATGTGTTTATTAGCCATCCGTATGACTTCTTTGGAGAAATGTCTGTTTAGTTCTTTGGCCCACTTTTTGATTGGGTTGTTTGTTTTTTCTGGTATTGAGCTGCATGAACTGCTGGTATATTTTGGAGATTAATTCTTTGTCAGTTGTTTCATTTGCTATTATTTTCTCCCATTCTGAAGGCTGCCTTTTCACCTCGCTTATAGTTTCGTTCGTTGTGCAAAAGCTTTTAAGTTTAATTAGGTCCCATTTGTTTAATTTTGCTTTTATTTCCATTACTCTGAGAGGTGGGTCATAAAGGATCTCTCTGTGATTTATGTCATAAAGGGTTCTGCCTATGTTTTCCTCTTAGAGTTTTATAGTTTCTGGTCTTACGTTTAGATCTTTTGTCCATTTTGTGTTTATTTTCCTTAAAAAACTGGAAATAGAACTGCCATATGACCCAGCAATCCCACTGGTAAAGAATCTGCCTGCAATGCAAGAGACCCAGATTTGATCCTTGGGTTGGGAAGATCCCCTGGAGAAGGAAATGGCTACCCACTCCAGTATTCTTGCCTGGAGAATTCCATGGACAGAGGAGCCTTGTGGGCTATAGTCCATGGGGAGTTGGACATGGCTGAGTGACTAACACCTTCACAAACACACACACATATATATATATATCAGTAATTTCACTTTTCAGTTGTTATTTTAGTCGAATCTTGATATTAGGATAATGCTGGTTTTGCAAAATAGGTCGTGAAGTCTTTTTTTACCCTTTTCTGTTTTCTAAGGTAAGTCACTTAGTGTAGAATTGGTAACATTTACTTGGCTCTGAGCTCTTTTTTTATAGATGATTCTTTGAAAAAGTTTCTAATTTCTTTTATGACAGTGTATTCAACCGTTGACATTTTGGATAAATATTGATCATTTACATTTCCCCAGAGAATAATTTATATTCTGTTAAGGCTTTTACATTTGTCTCTTCTTACATCCCTCCTTTTAATGCTTTATGTTTATTTTGCTTTCCTTTCTTTTACTAATTAGATTTACTAGAGATTTTTCTTGTAACTGCTTTTGTTGCTGTTTTTTCCCGGCAAAGAAACAGAACTTGAACCAATTTACAGATTCTCTGTTTTCTAATTTAATTAACTTTAACCTTCTTTTAGTTTGCCTAAGTTAGATTTCTAATTTCTTACACTGAATACTTAATTGGAGTTTATTTTATCTTGTTTAACATAGAAAACATTCAAGGCTACTGATTTGCCTCTGAGCATAGCTTTGACAATATTCCATAAATTTCAAATAAGTGTAGTATTGTCTAAAACTATGTTTTAGCTTTTGGTTTGCCCCAAAATTTTATTTAGGAGAATTGTTTTGTTTTCTCATTGTCCAAGATTCTTTCTTTTAAGTTTTTGTTATCTTTATGGTTAGAATGATCTTCATACTGTTGTCTCTTTCAGCAGAAAGTCTTCTGATCTGTCCTTGGGGAATAATAACTCATCAGGAAAGAATGGAAACTATCTTTCCATCCTCATCCCTCTTCAAGTAAAAAGGCTTTTTGTGGGTATTTCTAAAGTATGACCCTTCATCATAGACAAACAAGCCCTATTGTAAACGAAAGGAACATGATGCATCTTTAATTTCAAAGGAGGGTTTGGGGATGTGTGATAATGGATGAGAAAAACTAAAGCGCTCCAGTTTGAAGTGTGGTCTCCAAGTCCTGGGAATAGAGACTGGTTTAAGGATGAGAAGATGGCAGAACCAACTTTTGCAAAACATCTCTGAAGTATAGACCTTGGAGGAAAGTGGCTGTGGGTGAAGACAGGTCTAGGTACAAAGAGCTGCAGTACTGGGGCCCAAGTAAGGGGAGTGAGCCTCACGTGGAAGTGGGTTTGCTCACAAAACTGCCCTCTTTGGAAAGACAGCGTTGTGGCATGACTTGGGATGCTGGGACCACCAGTTCTGGACACACAGAGGAAGACCCAGACTGGCAAAGTTTTTCTGTGAAGCAAGGAGCAGCTGTGGTGAAGGCAGCAGCAGGCTTAAAGAAGCTAGATTCCAAAAAAAAAAGAAGCTAGAATCCTTCTCAGCTTGAGAATTAAACCTGCCCGTTTTCCTTCTTAAACTGCCTGAAATGAACCCCTTAGAAGCATGTAAGGGACCCATGGTGGATAAATGTCTAAGAGTGGAATCCATAACTTCACATCGGTCTGGAATGTGGGGACTCAACCCAGTTCTAATTAATGTGAGAAATAAATACAATGTAGTATTACTTGCGTCCCTCCTGGCTGGAGACATTTATACATATGGTGTTACTTTTGAATTCTATTTTCCAGTGACTGAAGCATATGCTTTGCGTAATTTTCATTTTTGGAACTTGTTCCCGTGTTCTTTATAAATTTTTGTATATGTTTTCATAAATTCTAAACATTTTCACTAATTTCTTCCTGATTACAAAGTAGTTCATATAGATCAACAGAAAAAATTAAAGATAAAAGCATAAAGAGGAAATTGAATCTTTTAAAATATGATTTTACTGTCTAAAGCATTATTTGAGTACATATATATGATGGCCGGCATTGGACATTTACATCGTTTTCAGCATTTTCCTTTCATAATTAATATTGAGATAAACTACACATTGTTAATTATTTATTTAAAATAAATCCTAGACAGAAAATTTTTGCATCAAAGCTTATATCCATTTTTAAGCTTTGTTATGTATTCCCAAACCAGTCAATCCTAAAGAAAATCAATCCTGAATATTCATTGGGAGGACTGATGCTGAAGCTGAAGCTCCAATACTTTGGCCTCCTGATGTGAAGAGCTGATTCATTAGAAAAGACCCTGATGCTGGGAAAGATTGAAGGCAAGAGGAGAAGGGGATGACAGAGGATGAGATGGTTAGATGGCATCCATGACTCAATGGACATGAGTTTGAGCAAGCTCCGGGAGATGGTGAAGGACAGGAAAGCCTGGTCTGCTGCAGTCCATGGGGTTGCAAAGAGTTGGACACAACTGAGTGACTGAACAACAGCAACAGATAAATTCCTAAATTGCTTTTCAAAAAGTTTCATCAAGTATCTCAACAGCAGCGTTTTAGAATGCCTATTTTCTGCACCCTTCTTCAATGTTAGGTATTGTCATTTCTTAAGTGCCACTACCTGAAGCAGGTCACCCTTAGCTGTCATCTGGATGACTTAGAACAGTCTCTGAGTGGTCCCTACTCTAATCAACTCTCTCTGCTCTACCCAGACTGATTCTTCTAATATTCCGTCTTATGTTCCATACCCCACAGAATGAGACCTAAGTGTCCTAAAGGCCATGAGGTTCTTCATGTCCCTTTGGGGACTTCCTTAATCTTGTCACCGCCTTCTATGTCCCAGACATACTGAACAGTGTTCTGTTTTTAGAGTCATTTGTATTCTCTCTCCCTCTCTGCCTTTATCTCTTCCTTCCTCCTGGCGTCCAGTCTCTGCATATGCTACTTCCTCAGGTTGGAACATTCCTTCCCTCGTTCCTCTGGCTCACTGCTTCTCTTCCATCAGAGCATTTGGGCTTCTTCATAGCTGAGGTGTTCAGACTGGTGTTTGGCATGAGGCACTGCTGCCTCCTAGGGGACCTCTGAACTAACCAGGCTGCTACCCGGGGAGTGTTTGGGGAAGTTAAGCTCTGATGGAATATTCAGGGAACCTGACATCCCTGTCCAGATCAGTTCTTTCTTCAGATATTGCTTCTGCTTCCTTCTTTTCCCTCTCTTCTTCTGGAACTTCAAAAACCTGTTGAACGTCCTCGGGAATCCTTGGAGTCTCTTACTTTTGTGTTTTCCATCTCTGTTTCTCTGTGCTGCATTTCAGTTTCTTTTCTCTCATCTTCTACTTTGCTAAGTCTCTCTTTAGCTATGGACAGTTTACTATTAAACCCTCTATTGAGATTGCATTTTAAAACTATGTAATTTCTTTTTTTTTTTCAGCTCTGCCATAGTATTTTTAAAATACAGTTCTGAGGTCTCTGATAAAACTTTTAAGCCTGTGTTTTACCTCTAAAACTCATGTACACCCGTGGCTGATTCATGTCAATGTATGGCAAAACCAATACAGTATTGTAAAGCAAAATAAAGTAAAAATAAAAATTTTAAAAATAAATAAAACACAGTAAGCCTAACTATTTTATAATTTTAATATGATAATTCTAATAGTTAAGTATTTGTGCATCTCATAGTTAGGGCTTTGTACCTCTGGTCTTCCTGCTCCTTTTAACTTATGGAGTATGGTGTCTGAATTTCTAGCTTCTGGTTTCTGAGTAGGTCTGGTTATCTTTCACCACGTGCTGGTCATTGCTTTTGAAAAGCTATTTACAATATTAATTATGAGACCTAAGATAAGGACATGTCTATCCTAAGAGCTTTTTCATTTATTTTTGCTGGGTACCTAAAGATATTTCTAGTCTAGGATTCCCTTCATCTAAGTCTTGAATTTTCTTTCACTGCCCAGACGTGGTAAAACTGGGCTATGGGTCACTACGAGGCTTCCTGCTGGTTCATCTTATTCTGAGGCTGAGGTTTTTTGGGTTCCCAGCTTAAATAGGAGATTTTTTTTTTAACACAGTATTTTTAGTGTGTTCCAGGCTTTCACTTTCATCTTCTTGAGCCTGGAAACCTGCCAGACTCAGTATCCAACTGTTTCTTTCTTAATAAATGCTTTCAGGAGGAAGGCAGCTTTGACCACTGGGTTTCTGTTTCTGAGTTCTTATCCTTTCCTAGATTTGAACCCAGCAATTCCTTACTAACATGTTGATTCTTTGGTGCTTTAAATTGTTTTTCTCTTCCAGCTTTTTTAGTTGTCTTCAGTGAATGGATTGGTTCTAATTACATCTTTCCTAAGAGAACTGGAAATCTTTTCTCCTTGTTTTGCTTGGACTTAGGAGTGCCGAAGGACAGAACTTGAATTTAGCTTTCCGTTGTGGTTCAGATATGAAAAGATCTCTCTAGACTGTATAGCAGGACTCCCGGGCTGAAAGAAGCCAAACCAAAAGAGACCAAAGCCCCTTTTCAGCTCCTTTGATAAATGGCAAGAGGATGCGCACAATGCCTTCTTTAGCCATCATTTATCTCAGTCAATTCTCCCGACCAGAGGCAGACTGCATTCTTATCTCCACTACCTGGTTCTCAGAGTCTCTGACAGAGCTCGGACATGACAGCCTGCAACTCCCAGAATGCATTTCTACTAGGGTCCTCTGACTTTTCCCACAGCTCTTAACCTGTAGGACATACATTTCCCAGGATGCAGTGTGCCTCTGTTGGTCCCTGGCATCCCAATCTCACTTCTTTCCTGATTGTGTTCTGACCATCTCTGACTGAATGTACAACACGATGGAGCAAGGGGAGAGGAAATGATGAGAAGAGCTCTAGCTGCCTATTTTTCTGGTTGCTCTAGACCTTGAGTCTCTCATCCAGGGTCAGGCAGATCATGGGATTTGTGGCAGGCTTGCTCTGGCTCTGACTTCGTGTCATGAGTGATATTATAGGTTAAATAATCTACCCCTCTGCTCAGAGATGTTCATGTACTGATTTCTGGGACCCATGAATATATTACCAATGGCAAAAGGGACTTGCTATTATGATTAAGTTAGTGATGCTGAGGTAAGGAAAGGTTGAAGGCAGGAGGAGAAGGGGATAACAGAGGATGAGATGGTTGGATGGCATCACCAACTTGATGGACATGAGTTTGAGCAAGCTCCGGGAGTTGGTGATGGACAGGGAGGCCTGGCGTGCTGCAGTCCATGGGGTCACAAAGAGTCAGACACGACTGAGCGACTAAACTGAACTGAGGTAGGGAGATTATTCTAGATTATTCAGGTAGTGCCAATGTAATCCCAAGTGTCCTTATATAAGAGAGGTGGCGGTTGGCGGGAGGGGGGGAGGGTGGTCAGATTCAGAGACAGAGAGGTGATGTCAGAAACAGAGGGCAGAATGATTTGAGGAAGGGAACATGAGACAGGGAATGCAGGTGGCCTCTAGAAGCTGGGAAAGGCACAGAAATGAATTTTCCTCTACTCTCCGGAAGAAATGCAACCTTGCGATGCTTTGATTTTAGGACTTTGATTTCCAGAACTGTAAGGTAAGTTTGTGTTGTTTTAAGCCACTAACAGTTTGTGGCAATTGTTACGGCAGAATAGAAAACTAATAGAGATGGACCATCACTTTAATTTATCATCCAGTTCTGCCTCTAACTACTGTAGTTAATGGAAACTGTTTTGTGATGCTAGTGATAGATTCATGCTATGTTCTCGACAAAAATGGCCTTAACTGTTGGTGAAGGTGGAGTTTTTATCTTTTTAATGCTGTTTATGCTTTTTGTGTATTCTTCATTTAATTTCACACAAGTAACCCTTGTCATGTGAAAACTGCCTTGACTTTGGCGGGGCTTGTGGTATCTTCTCTCTGAGCAGGAAAGAGTCACTTCCTCTTCCTTGTGATGGCGCGGGTTTTTCATCCACCATCAATTCGTGTCAATGGTGCATCTTTTGTGTAATGTTCAGTATTGATCATCACCAACCCGAAAATTTTGAGAGTCCTTGTATGGAAATAAACTGAGATAGAATGAAAACACAAAAGTACCTTAAAAATGCTACAAGTATTCCATCTCAGATGATGTCTTCAACGCTTTAAACTATGGGTCTATATGTTTACAACAGGTTGTGAGATGGAACTTGGGAAAGACAGCGGTGAGTGGCCCGCAGGAGACATGACCCCTCACCGATCGGGCTGGACCCAGTCAGCCTCCCGCTTCTCTCTCAGAAAGCAGTGATCCACCGAGTATTCTGAAATTCACTTGAATGTTTTATCTATTAATATAAATTTGAAGCAGAAATAATAAAGAAGGACAGTTCCTTGCTCTTGAGTTCATCAGGGGAGATGAAGAGCTCAACAGATAATTAGAGTTCGGCATAATTGCTATGGGACAGTGACAAGATGAGCGAATAACCAGACCAGGGGAGAATGGTAGATGTATTCATTAGCTAATTAATTCAGACCACTACAGGGAAGCCCTGTGTCAGATGCCGGATGATCGCTTACCCTGTCAGTCGTCAGCTATGAAATTTGACGGAAGACACAGCAGTCACGACTTCCCCACCTCTGCCCCCAAGATGGCCATGTTTGTTTGAAGTGATGATACCTACATGGGCTAGACACAATTGCAGGTATGAACCAGCCACACCCACAGGCTTAAGAAAGACCCTGCACCTTAAAGGCCTTGCTTTCGTCCAGTCCAAACTTAGGCCTTTTCACACTCCATTGAGCTTCACTGATGGGGCTGAAGTGACTGTCTATATAACATGAAGCCTAGGAAAGACTTGAATATGTGTCCCTGATGTTCAAACAGGGTCTACATTAGGGACCTGCCCACCTTTTCATGATCTTGCTTTGGTTTCTTCCTTCTTATCCTAAGAGATTTGGTTCAGTTTCATAGTCAGAGTCTGATGCTCCCAAATATAGTTTTTTCCCTATGCTTGAACTTAGGTTCATTCTCACAGACCCCCCTTCTCAGGCTGTGATAGAAAACCTAATCTTGCCAATTCTAGGTGATTCCTGTTTAGAACCTATGTCCCTTTAGGTTTAATCCTCAGTTTCTGGTTCCCTTTTTCTCTTCCTTCCTCTTGCCCAGGGGGAACTTAAGCCAAGGAATTTGTGTGTCACGGCTCATTGGTAAAGCACCTGCCCGCAATGCTGGGCAAACCTGGATCAAACCTGGGTTTGATCCCTGGGTCGGGAAGATCCCCTGGAGAAGATAATGGCAACCCAGTCCAGTACTCTTGCCTGGGAAATCCCATGGACGGAGGAACCTGGTTGGCTACAGTCCATGGGGTCGCAAAGAGTCAGACACTACTGAGTGACTTCCGTTTCCGTTTATACACATGATGGTGTCGGAAAAGAACCCTGAGTCTCCATGGACGCTCTTCCCTGGGCATCCACCACTGGTACCATTTGTCCCTTCTCTCGGTGAGGCCGATCTCGAGGGCCGCTTGGGAGCTGGAAGGGGTCTCCTGCTGACCAAGCGTCCACTTGACTCTGACCAAGGTGACTGCCCCGTGTGGCCCACCTCCTCGCTCTGCTATGGGGTCTGCTCTCCCCAGTCCTCACCATCCTTTTAACCAGCGCAGGACTCTCCAGAGACACGTTCCACACGGCTCCTCACACCACTACTTGGGAGCATGGAAAGTTCAGCCTCCTCTTTGTCCTGTGGGAGGAAAATGAGAGCCGGCGGTGTGGGCAGGCTGACTCACTTCCTCTCTGCTAACCCCCCCAAACAGCATTTTCTGCTTTCCTGTGGCCATCCTAGGAGGGTGTGGGGGCATTCTTCAGGACTGTCTCCTCCAACAGCTAGGAAGAATGTTCTGGGCACCAGGCCTTCTGTTCTCAAACCTTCAAGCTTGTGCAAGATTTGATTACCCCTGCACTCGTCTACCCAAGTGAGGGCAAAGAGATGGAGGCTACTCTAGCAGCTCAGTTTCCTGGTTTTCCTCTTCCATTCCCTTCCAAAACATTTTCCCCAGACCCATAAGAGAAAAGGATTTTATTCTTTCTTATTCTTTGGTTTCCAAAATGCAGCCTAGGCTAGGGCTCAAGTGACACACCTGGTGAAGCCTGTTCTTGTGAACGAAGTTGCATGGGAGCGCAGCATTTGTCTACTTGCTGTCTGTGAGCTGCCTGCACAATGTGGGGCTGAGTCACTGAGTTGAGGTTGTTGGCCCTAAACGCTGGACTGGAAGAAAGACAAGCTGGAATCAAGATTGCTGGGAGAAATATCAATAACCTCAGATATGCAGATGACACCACCCTTATGGCAGAAAGTGTAGAGGAACTAAAAAGCCTCTTGAAGAAAGTGAAAGAGGAGAGTGAAAAAGTTGGCTTAAAGCTCAACATTCAGAAATCGAAGATCATGGCATCTGGTCCCATCACTTCATGGGAAATAGATGGGGAAACAATAGAAACAGTGTCAGACTTTATTTTTTGGGGCTCCAAAATCACTGCAGATGGTGACTGCAGCCATGAAATGAAAAGACGCTTACTCCTTGGAAGAAAAGTTATGACCAACCTAGACAGTATATTCAAAAGCAGAGACATTACTTTGCCAACTAAGGTCCGTCTAGTCAAGGCTATGGTTTTTCCTGTGGTCATGTATGGAAGTGAGAGTTGGACTGTGAAAAAGGCTGAGTGCTGAAGAATTGATGCTTTTGAACTGTGGTGTTGGAGAAGACTCTTGAGAGTCCCTCGGAGTGCAAGGAGATCCAACCAGTCCATTCTGAAGGAGATCAGCCCTGGGATTTCTTTGGAAGGAATGCTGCTAAAGCTGAAGCTCCAGTACTTTGGCCACCTCATACGAAGAGTTGACTCATTGGAAAAGCCTCTGATGCTGGGAGGGATTGAGGGCAGGAGGAGAAGGGGACGACCGAGGATGAGATGGCTGGATGGCATCACGGACTCAATGGACGTGAGTCTGAGTGAACTCCGGGAGTTGGTGATGGACAGGGAGGCCTGGCGTGCTGCAGTTCATGGGGTCGCAAAGAGTTGGACATGACTGAGCAACTGAACTGAACTGAACCTCTGTTCTAGGCTCTGAATCCTCTCGGCCTGGCACCAGATGTTTAAAGCTAAACTTTTTGAATCCAAAGAAATCTACCCTTCCCCAACTCCCATCCTACTGCTTGGTTCTTACTACTTAAGAATCATGACTTTAAGACTCTTGGAACTCAAAGCCAAGAATGGAACAGTTCTCTTGGGGTTCCTTTGTGTGATCCCTTCCTTAGCACAGTCAGTGTGGTCTGGTTCTAATGATGAGAAGGGAAAATGCCTCAATTAATATTTCAAAAGGCCCCATGGCACTTTGTCTCTGTCTTGCTGCTGGTGCTTCTGTGACTTCGTCCTTGGGTAGACATATGGCTGGGCCTGGCATCATGCGTCCTTTGAAGGAAGTGATTTTCCCAGACGAATCAGAGACTCTGGGTCCTACAAGTTGTCCTGAGTTGTTCTGGACAGGTTCCCCAAGTGCAAGAATCATGGAATGTCTGAGCAAGAAAAGATGGCAATGTCTACCATTTTCTTTATGCCAGCCCTTCCTCCCCCTGCTTTAACAGTGAAGCCGTGAGACACAGAGTGTGTAACAAGGAGAAATGAGAGCGGCCTCATCAAGAACCCACAAGCACAAACTGTAAGCCTGGTCTCCAGTCTGATGACCCGACTCTGAGCTGAGAGAGACCCTAAGAACAGCAAGGCTCCGGGCATCCCGTGGAGCTTGGCGGAGCCTGGCTTCTCTAACCTGATGGTCCCACTCCTGTGTCTGCCAGGGGGTTACCAAAACAGCACAAATCCACCCAACAGGACAGGACCTGTGATGACCTGGAGCCCCGCCTCTCTGGATTCTGTGCTCCTGGGAAGATTTCTCTGTTTTTCTTCTCCACTCTTCTCAGTCTCTGGTTTTAGGGAAGGGAAAAGGTGGAAGTCACGGCTGGACTCCACAGTGACCACTGGGATGGAGGGTCCACGTGAAGGAATATCGATTCCAAGTGACTGCTGCCAACTGTCACACACAACCCCAGCCTTCTCTTCCTCTTTTTCTCTTGGAAATTGATTCTTGATAACAATTACTGCTGATGACAGTGCAGACGATGTTGGCTACAGGAATACAATGGGCTAGTAACAGCTAATATTATTAGCACTCACCGTTTCCAGGGCAGATCTGAACACAGCATGTCCCTGGCTAAATTGAATGCCTCCCCATTGTCCTTGGGATCCAGCTGTGACTCCCTCACAGAAAGTCCTTGCCAAGCTTTCCCCCCTCATCTTTAGTTATGTCCCCTCCAAATTGTCTGTTTCAACCAAGCTTCAGCTTATTAAGCTTAAAAATAATCTAAAATGTATTTCATTTTCTTTAACCAAGGAACTTTTGGACAGAACATTTTATCTGTCTAGGAAATGGCTTCTACCTCCCCAAAGTTCCAGCACGTTAATCCACACCCCAGACTCCCGTTTTCCTGATTGAGGCCTTCTCATCATTCAGACTGTAGTATCGTCATCATCTCCTCCAGGAACACGTCCCTGACTCCTGGGTGCCATGATCCCACAGCACCCTGTACTTCTAGGACATGCTCCTTACCATACTACATCATACTATAATTGTCTGTTTACTTCTTTATGAGCTGCCTTAGATCAAAGTTTTGCCCAGGTGCCTGGCACTTAGAAGGGATTCAGTAAAATATGTGTGGAATACATGAACAAGCACATGTGTGAAGCAGGTTTTGCTCACCTTGTTTGCAGGGCACTAATAGTGGCAGACTTTATTTGGGGGGGGGGTTCCAAAATCACTGTGGATGGTGATTGCAGCCATGAAATTAAGAGACGCTTACTCCTTGGAAGAAAAGTTATGACCAACCTAGATAGCATATTCAAAAGCAAAGACATTACTTTGCCAACAAAGGTCCTTTTAGTCAAGGCTATGGCTGAAACTCCAGTACTTTGGCCACCTCATGGGAAGAGTTGACTCATTGGAAAAGCCTCTGATGCTGGGAGGGATTGGGGGCAGGAGGAGAAGGGGACGACCGAGGATGAGATGGCTGGATGGCATCACCGACTCGATGGACAAGAGTTCAAGTGAACTCCGGGAGCTGGTGATGGACAGGGAGGCCTGGCGTGCTGCAATTCATGGGGTCACAAGGAGTCGGACACGACTGAGCGACTGAACTGAACTGAACTGAACTGAATATGGCTTTTGCAAAGTCAGCCACATAACAGGGAATGGAGTAGAGATTCAAGTGTAGGCTAATCCAGTCCAAGCCTGGTGCTCTGTGCAGTGTCTTGTAAGGCCTCACTCAAACCTGGCTGATCAGAAGGGTATGAGGAAGCTTGTCCTTCAGATAGATTATCGTCACCTACATAAATAACTGGAGAAGAGCCTGGATGAAAATACACTTGATTTTCCTGATATAATCAAGTATCCTGATTATCATTGCAGAGATGGAGAGTGGGGGAAGACTGTGGATATTGTTCAAAGGGGACTTTCTTTTAACAAAGATAATGTATTCATGTGTCACTTCTATAGTTAAAAATTAATTTTAAAAAATGAGCACTACCAAAAGATTTTCTGGAACACATTCTCCAGCTGATGAATTTTTCCATTAAAGGATTTGGAAATTAGCATTGATATTTTCCTTTACTGCTTATTCAAAAAAAGAAGAGAAATTAACCAAAATACTTTGGCTCCAATTTTTTAAAAAAATGCTTACCATTACACTCACCGCTAAAACTAATTGAATGCATAAGATGGACTGCAACAAGTGAAGTGTGACAGTGACTAGACTACTTAATTTGTTGGTTTCTTGCGATTTATGACTCTTCGTCATAGACGATTTGTCTTTGATGCTGTTTCTCTTTTTGTGTTTATTTCTAGTCATAAAGCATCTGGTCTGTATAATTAAGGGGAGCTGAGAAAATATAATTAGCTAAACATGCAGGAATTAGATGGCAAATCTTTATGACAGAAATGTGGCCCCAGACTATAGTCTTTCTTTCACTGGCACTGGAGGGATTCTGAATATGAATTGCTCCATCCCCTGAAGGCATTCCACTATAGCTCCCTCTGGTGGTTTATCTGTTTAAAACCCACCTGCACAACCTGCTTCTTCGCCCTCCAATCCCATTCCCAACTCTGAATGCCTATGTAAAAACCCATGCTGGTTGGCTTAGGAATGCCTCCAGAAGGTATATGTGAGCATGGTAAGGTCTAGTTCAAAAGGCATTAAGAAGAACGCCACAGTTAGAACTTAAATAACAATAGCAGCAGCTTCTACATGACCACAAAAATCACAGCCGGCATACCCCATGCCTTCCCTTAGAAAGGATGGGCGGTCTGTGAATACACACATCCAGACTTTGGTGCCTTTGGGCAAGCCTTGGATGACACAGTTCAGTATCTATGTGGGACAGACCGACTGCATGCTGTGGGATGTAATGGTATCAGAATTATGGGTTACAGTAGAGAAAGGTTTGTTGCAAGGATATAGACAGTTTCAAATGTGAAGACATATGTGGAGTCTGAAGAATAGAGTATTTCTGAGTAATTACCCCTTGTACACGTCTGTCAAGTGGTGAATAAAGCCGATCTAAAACAACAACAAAACACAAGCTGAATGCCCCCAGTGGGCCTGACTGTAATCAGTGGCTTCAGATGGGCCCCTGTAAGAATAATGCCCGTATTCCATTGCCCCATTTGCTGAGTAAAATGCTGGTAAGGCATGGGCCCTCTGGGGTTGAACTGTCTGGGTTCAAAGCCAAGGCGTTGTTCTTTCCTGCGTGTAACCTTGGGAAGGCTGCTCAGTCTCTCCGTTCTTGTCGACTTGCTTGTCCAGTGCAGTAGTGCCTGTTGTATAGGGTGGAGGTGGGGATTACATGGGTTCGCATAATTAAGAGCTTAGGACAGGGCTGTGTACATGAGGGCTGAGTAAGCAGTGGCCACAGGACTGGAAAAGGTCAGTTTTCATTCCAATATCAAAGAAAGGCAATCCAAAAGAAGGCTCAAACTACAGCACAATTACACTCATCTCACATGCTAGTAAAGTAATGCTCAAAATTCTCCAAGCCAGACTTCAGCAATACATAAACCATGAACTCCTTGATGTTCAAGCTGGTTTTAGAAAAGGCAGAGGAACCAGAGATCAAATTGCCAACATCTGCTGGATCATGGAAAAAGCAAGAGAGTTCCTGAAAAACATCTATTTCTGCTTTGCTGACTATGCCAAAGCCTTTGACTGTGTGGATCACAATAAACTGTGGAAAATTCTGAAAGAGATGGGAATACCAGACCACCTAACTTGCCTCTTGAGAAATCTGTATGCAGGTCAGGAAGCAACAGTTAGAACTGGACATGGAACAACAGACTGGTTCCAAATAGGAAAAGGAGTGTGTCAAGGCTGTATATTGTCAGCCTGCTTATTTAACTTATATGCAGAGAACATCATGAGAAACGCTGGACTGGAAGAAGCACAAGCTGGAATCAAGATTGCCGGGAGAAATATCAGTAACCTCAGATACACAGATGATACCACTCTTATGGCAGAAAGTGAAGAGGAACTAAAGAGCCTCTGATGAAAGTGAAAGAAAAGAGTGAAAAAGTTGGCTTAAAGCTCAACATTCAGAAAACGAAGATCGTGGCATCTGGTCCCATCACTTCATGGGAAATAGATGGGGAAACAATAGAAACAGTGTCAGACTTTATTTTGGGGGGCTCCAAAATCACTGCAGATGGTGATGGCAGCCATGAAATGAAAAGACGCTTACTCCTTGGAAGGAAAGTTATGACCAACCTAGATAGCATATTCAAAAGCAGAGACATTACTTTGCCAACTAAGGTCCGTCTAGTCAAGGCTATGGTTTTTCCAGTGGTCATGTATGGATGTGAGAGTTGGACTGTGAAGAAAGCTGAGCGCCGAAGAATTGATGCTTTTGAACTGTGGTGTTGGAGAAGACTCTTGAGAGTCCCTTGGAGTGCAAGGAGATCCAACCAGTCCATTCTGAAGGAGATCAGCCCTGGGATTTCTTTGGGAGGAATGATGCTATAGCTGAAGCTCCAGTACTTTGGCCACCTGATGTGAAGAGTTGACATTGGAAAAGCCTCTGATGCTGCGAGGGATTGAGGGCAGGAGGAGAAGGGGACGACCGAGGATGAGATGGCTGGATGGCATCACAGACTCAATGGACGCAAGTCTGAGTGAACTCCAGGAGATGGTGATGGACAGGGAGGCCTGGCGTGCTTAGATTCATGGGGTCGCAAAGAGTCGGACACGACTGAGCAACTAAACTGAACTGAACTGAACCAATAGCAATGACTATTTATTTTTCACCACACTAGCTGCCTGTCCTTGTTCCTGGTTTCCTGGTTTGTGTCTCACATTTGCTCACAGACCACTAACATCTGCCGCGATCTCGTGGTCCTGCCATGGTCCTGCCTGCAGAGCTAGGTGAGAGTATGTTATCACTACCTCTGGGCCACCATCATGCTATAGCGGACCCCTCCTAGGACGTCCCCCTGACTCATCACCACCCTCTCTCCTCTGGCTCCTGTGGTCCTGCTGACCTCAGTGACCTTGGCCCTCTCCTGGGTGGGTAATTTAGGATTTGCCCCCCGACCCATCCTGTACCAAGCAGTATCTGTCTTCCATGGGTCTGAAATTTGGAACAAACAAGCTCAGAAGTTGCCAACACATGCTAACAAGAAAGTTCTAAAGAGAAGGTTTCATGATGTTATGCAATCCTGAATCCCTAACCACACTTTCTTCACCTGAGTCAGCTCCGGTTCCTCAAGAGCTGGAAGGTGGATGGCTGCCCCATTTAGAGCACCTCTCCCCATCTCTACTGTGGTCCTGAGTGAAGACTTGTCCCCCAGACACAAAGTTCTCTCCCATTCCCTTTAACTGGCAGGCTGCAGATAGCCTGTCTGATGATTCTTTTCGGGCTGAAAGTAGGTGTTTTGCTTGTAAAGCTGGAGCAGGTGGAAGAGTTATCATCACACAAAGAATGGAAAACATTTGTAAAATGAGCAGATCTCCTGTTTTTCATGGCATCAGGCATCTAAAAATGTCACAGATGGTTTCACTGGAGGATTACAATGTGCAGAGATCCAAACACATCTGTTTATTTACCTCTTCTCTTGAGCGCCTCAGTTATGGGACTAGTTGAGAGGCAAATGGTATAAAGGAAAAAATGCTGGCTATGGAGTCCAGGCAGACTCGGGTTCCAAAGCTTGTGCTCTAAAGTGTTCCTGTGATCACACAGGACTTAGCTAACTTCTCTGAGCATCAGTTCCTCTCTCAGTAAAATTGGGATGGCAATATGACACCCCTCAGAACTCCTTAAGTTGCAAGTGATGGAAACTCAGCTTAAACTTGCTTCATCCAAAAAGGGACTCTATTAGCTCCTGGAGCCCAGTGAAGGAAAGGCCGGGCCTCAGAGCTGGCTGGATTCAAGGGCTGGATCTCCACCGGGACTGCCAGGTTCTTCTCTTTGCCGACTCTGAAAATTGGTTTCATCTTCTCCTTCCGAAAAAGGCCAGGAACATGCTCTAGACTCAGATCTTTTCAGATGAGCAACCTTTGCCCTTTGAGGCTCCACTGAAGATGTTTGCAGGGAACTTGATTCCTTAGCCAAGGACCCTGCCCAGCTTGGACCAATCATGGAGGTGGCGGGAGGCGGTGCTGCGCTTGGATCAGCCTGGGCCAGGGGACAGCCCAGTGGGCATGTGTTGGAGCTTGGGAGGAAATTGCCAACAGCTGTCCCAGTGTGCCCACTTCCTCTCAGTGTCCTTATGATCTGAAGGGAGCTGCCTAGTAAAGCACCTGCTCCTGGGCTGCTCTCTCTCGTAACAGACCTCCTGGAGGACACCTGGGGGAAAACGTTGGCCTCTCTGTTCCTCTGACACTTCAGATTCAGTATGTCCAACCTGGCACACAGCTTCCTGGCTCACTGCTCCCGCAGATGGCCTCACCCTGGGTTCGGAGCTATACCCGCACCGTTGGCCCCCAGGGCCCTCACAGCGCCGCTTCTCCTGCAGGCTCACGGCTCTCCTCTGCAGCCTCCTGTCCATGCTGATGGCCACTGCTGTGGCCTGTTACTCTCACCACCTCCTAAGCTGGAGTAAGAAGCGTGGATCCTGTTGCTGCTTCAGAATAACAGCAACTCCACAACACTTCCCAAATGAGGGAGAGACTGCAGAGCTCAGTCTCTGAGAACGGCTACACTATCCTGGCCACGCTAGCAAAGGACCCTGCCCGGCTTGGACCAATCATGGGGCTAATGGAAGGAGGTGCTGCGCTTGGATCAGCCTGGGTCAGGGGACAGCCCAGTGGTCATGTGTTGGAACTTGGGAGGAAATCACCAACAGCTGTCCCAGTGTGCCCACTTCCTTCGAAGCCACCCTTGCAGGGATTGCAGATTCTGCTCCTGTGAGGCAAAACAAACAGAAAAACAAAACAAAACAAAAACCCCTGCAAGGACCAGAGTAAGAAAAAGAGCAGGAAAGAGCGAGGCTGGTTGCTAGGCAACTGTGCAACAATGACAGCAGTCTGCATGGAGGCTGATGATACCAGAAGCCTGTGGAATTGCCTGCAGTCTTTGATTTCTGTTTTAGGTGGAACGACACACCAATTTAGGACACTACCTTGATGGAATTTTGTAAAGGCATTTGCTTCTGATACTTAATGTGTTGGAGCTCAAGAAAAGTTTCCCTCTTTGGTGGTGAAGAAAGCCTGCAAACTACCATTGTTTTTATGAAGGAATGTTGGGGGTGAGTATAGAGTGGAAGAGATTTTCTAAGTAGCAAAATATAAAAATAAAATGAACATCAGTATTCTGCTTTTCAGAACTCCTTACTTTACTCCCCGATGGTTGCCTAGAAACTTTGTTTGTATGTATTTATAAAGAAATAAGTGATGAACTTAGGCGGAGAAACCCACGTGGAAAACGTGCTGCTCTCAGCTCTGAGATGCCGTGTTTGGTCTAGGAGGCTAAGAGGCCATGCTTGACTCATTCTCCTGCTTCCAGACCATCTTTTCAACTTGCTGAAATGGAAAAGTTAAAACACACAAATACACAAACGTATGTATGTATATATATATGTTTTTTTTAACAGAAATTTGAAGCAAATCAGAGTTCTTCCTTACTAAGCTGCTTTTAAAAGTTTGCAATGAACCATTATTGCTAACAGGCCTACCTTTATTCTTAGAAATGCTTGCAAACACTCCTAGCACCTCAGCATAATTAATGTGGCGCAGAGCATGGGAGACACAATGCAGGGGTGGCCGGTCATCCGATTTCTGCTTGTCATCTCCCTTGGCTCAGCTCAGCTCAGTTGCTCAGGCAGATGAAGGCCGAAGAGATGGCCAGGGACCAGTGAGGCCCTGGATTTGCATCAAATGACTCATAGGTCAAAACCAGATTTTTCAAGCCTTGCTTTGGCTGAAAAAGTCCCAATTTCCCTGTGCCTCACATCCTGCTCTGTTCTCATGGAAAATAACATCAAAAGAAATGTACATTGATTAATTTTCCTGGCTTACTCTTTTCCTTTTTTCTTCTGAGTCTCAGAAGTTTCTCTCTTTCCCTCGCATAAGCCTGCAGTTAATTTAGCATTTGAAATGTGAGTTTCTATAACAAACTCCCATGAAGGCTACATAGCCATGTTTGGTTTTGCTGTTCTCTAGAAATCCCCTTCTGGTTTTTGTTAATATTTAGAACAAAAAAGACAGATGGGGATGGGGGAAGGGATTTTCCAATGTGTTTCCAAAACAGCCAATTCTAGACAAGCATCAAGACAAGATAGTCTAATATTGCAGCAACAGCTTTCCAGGCACCAAAACCAAGTCAGAATAACTTTAAGAAAAATTGCTGACAACATGATCATTGCCTTTCCCTCCTAGAGAAATCAGGATTTTCCAAGCTGTCTAAAAGACTATGAGCTTTTTTCTGTGCCTTTAGAGATCGCCAAATTTCGGTCCTCATGACATGCCAGGATTTTCAGAGGAGAGCAAGGCCACAGGATTTTATGTGTCAAGCTTAAGATCAACAAGAAATCAATATTGCATGTGTGATAACTGCTTTGTATTATGTGCCTGGACTACAGTACACTCACCTACTCATTCATTCATTCACTCCAATATTTAACAATGAACGTGACAGGCAGGATATCTGTTCTAATAGATTTTACAGGCTGGTGTGAGAGGTGATGGAAGAGTATAGGCAGACATTGAAAAGTGCCTACAAGTGCTCTTAGTTTTACAGAGAAGTGAAGTGAAATGAAAGTTGCTCAGTTGCATATGACTCTTTGCGACCCCATGGATGATACAGTCCATGGAATTCTCCAGGCCAGAATACTGGAGTGGGTAGTCTTTCCCTTTTCCAGGGAATGTTCCCAACCCAGGGATCGAATCCAGGTCTCCTGCATTGCAGGCAGATTCTTTACCAGCTGAGCCACCAGGGAAGGCCTTTACAGAGAAGAGGGTGGTGCTATTTATTAGCTATACCTGGTAAAGCTAGGATGAGCCTTGGAAACATTAGTGAAGAAGCCAGTCTCAAGAGCCTACATAATAAGTGATTCAGTTCATGTGAAAGTCTGGAATAGGGAAAGCTATGGAAACAAAAGTATTAATATAGATTAGCATAGAACTGGTAGAGAAGGAAATGTCAACCCACTCCAGTATTCTTGTCTGGAGAATCCCAGGGACAGAGGAGCCTGGTGGGCTTCTGTCTACAGGGTCGCACAGAGTCAGACACGACTGATGTGACTTAGCAGCAGCAGTAGCATTAGCTATTTAGCTATCTATTTATTAGAACTATCTAGCCTGGGAGGGTGTGGAAGATTGCTGCAGAGATAGCCACCAGTTTTTCCTTCCAACCCTCTCAGCACTTGTCACTTCAAGAAATGGAGTCCTTGATCTGTGCTGACCCTGGGACTTGCTCTAATCAGTAGAAAGAGGCAGAAGGGATACCACATGACTTCCAAGCATACTCCCTGGGGTGCCTGGCACCTTCCACTTTCCCTTTTACTGCATGTGTGAAAACTGCTTTGTGTCGTGTGTCTGGACTCCTCTTAGAAACCAGCCACAGCATGAAGGACTCCAGCCAAAGAAATCTCATGGGGAGAGAGTGAGTCCCAGCTGGGCATGTCAGTTGAGGTGCCTGATGTGTGAGTGAAGCTACCTGGGGTCCCCCACCCTCAGCCAAGCTAGTCCAGGCCATGTGAAGCAGAAGTGAGCTGTCCCCACTGATGCCCCTCTCCACAGACTCATGAACAAAGGTGTGGTAGTGGTTTTAAGCCCCTAATTTTTGAGGGGGCTTGTTCTGCATAAAAGATAACTGAAACAGAGGGCCAAGGGGGCTTTCTGGTGGGAGTTCTATTGTAGCTAAGATTTGAAGAGTGGGTACTGGCTTCCCCAGTGGCTCAGCAGTAAAGAATCTGCCCGCAGTGCAGCAGATGTGGGAGATGTGGGTTCAGTCCCTGGGTTGGGAAGATCCCCTGGAGGAGGGCATGGCAACCCACTCCAGTATTCCTGCCTGGAGAATCCCATGGACAGAGGAGCCTGGCGGGCTACAGTCCATAGGGTCTCAGAGAGTCAAACACGACTGAGTGACTTTGCACAAGCACAAAGAGTGGGTAGAAGGGGCTAATGCTCCAGGAAGATGGAGCAACGCATAAAGACCCCAAGGCTGGAGAATCGTGGTGCTGTAAGGAACTGGAAGAAGCCCAGTGTAGCCAGCATGCAGGGGACCTGTGCAGGAGTAGTTAGTGTGGAGGCTGGAGGGGAGACAAGGGCCAGACGGTACAAGGCTTAAGAGACGAGACCACACGTGACCCTTGCCTTCATCCCAGATAGTTAACAGAGCAAATGCAAAAGTAAGTACTCTGCCCAGAGGGGAGAACTCCAATCCATGGACCTTGCTGGCTATATCATGGACAGAGCTGATTACAAGTAAGCTCTGAAGAGAAAGAGAAGACTTACTTATCCAAGAAATATCTGGTGAGCACCAGTCACCTTCATTGTGGAAGAAAGAACTCATGTACATGCCTGCCAAATGTAGTCAGTGACATGCACATAAAAAAAGTCAGCCTTACACACACCCGCACACGTGCACACACACATAGACACACCCTCCAAAATCCAGGGGGGGTTTTATGTCAGGCAAGCCTGTGTCACCTTAGAAAAGTCACTTAATTTCACCGAGCTTTATTTACAATCTTGGAATAACAAGACTCCATCCATAGATTATTAGGAGTCTCAAGCAAGAAAAATGTATATAAAACACCTAATAAAATACATGAGAGGTGCTAAAAATATGATAGCAAATTAAAAGAGAAAATGTTGTGTGAATACAGTTCCAAGCAAGACAAGGCATATCTAGTGACAGCTAGAGAAGGCGATGGCACCCCACTCCAGCACTGTTGCCTGGAAAATCCCGAGGATGCAGGAGCCTGGGGGGCTGCAGTGCATGGGGTCGCTAAGAGTCAGACACTACTGAGCGACTTCACTTTCACTTTTCACTTTCATGCATTGGAGAAGGAAATGGCACCCCACTCCAGGACTGTTGCCTGGAGAATCCCGAGGATGCAGGAGCCTGGTGGGCTGCAGTGCATGGGGTCGTGAAGAGTTGGACAGGACTGAGCGACTTCACTTTCACTTTTCACTTTCATGCATTGGAGAAGGAAATGGCACCCCACTCCAGGACTGTTGCCTGGAGAATCCCGAGGACGGAGGAGCCTGGGGGGCTGCAGTGCATGGGGTCCCTAAGGGTCGGACACGACTGAGTGACTTCACTTTCACTTTTCACTTTCATGCATTGGAGAAGGAAATGGCAACCCACTCCAGTGTTCTTGCCTGGAGAATCCCAGGGACAGGGGAGCCTGATGGGCTGCCATCTCTGGGGTCACACAGATTCGGACACGACTGAAGTAACTTAGCAGCAGCAGCAGCAGCGAAGTGGAATCAACATTTAAAACAACAGCAAAATGCCTTTCTTTTGCCTTCTTTATCATATTTGTGAGAAAAATCTGTTTATGTCTGTGGGTATAGACCACCATGAGAAAAAACTACAGTCTGCGTTCCCAGTCTCAATGACATGATAGGAAATCAGTACTATATACTTGGTGTTTATCATCTACCAGGCACTTTGCATACATGAAGTCATTTTACTTCCCCAGCAATCTCCCATTTTGCAGGTGTGGAAATTGAGGGTCAGAGGCATTGCCGTCTTCCCTGACACTAGGTCCCACAACCAGAATGTGCCAGACTTTGAACTCACACCCAGGTGTGCCTGACTCCAAAGCCTGTGCTCTCTGCTGCAGGCCAAATCCCCTCTTTTGGAGGGCATACCTGTGTTTAGGTATGTGGTGTAGGTAATGTGGTTTCTGAAGGGAATTGTTCCAGGTTAAAAGTTATGGGATCTCGCCAGGGGCCTGCAGTGTCTCTTTAAGGACCACCCTAAGTCAGTGGCTTTTTTTTTTTTTTTAAAGCAACTGATACATCAAAAGACATAAACCGGAGGGAAGCAGATCATTTCTTGGGAAGGGGATCATTCTTGGGCACAATTAATCAATATGGTTAGTTTATCACTGGAGATTGTACTTGAGAGAAAAACTAAGATGAGATCTTCCAGTAATCACCACCACCTCACTGTCCACTTATTTTTAACATTACTGGTCTATTTTAAAGACTTTCAAATTGCCTAAGGATCAACAGAGATGATCTCGGAGGGCCATATTGGCTCCAGAATTCGATTATCTCACAAGCTCTGCCATACTGGATTCCTTAAGAAAGGTGGAGATGCCCACGCACAGGACTCTGACAGCTCTCGTCTTGAGTTCAGGCTCATGCATATCTAAGAATGGAGAGTCTCTAAGACAGTTCAGGCTAAATGGCTTCTTCCAAGGAAGGAGAGGAATAAACATGTATTAAAGTTTGTTTTGTGCCAAGGAATAGACAAAGAATTTCCCCCTATCAGGGCTAAATTTGACCTTAATACAGTTTAAGAAAAATTCCATCTTCATCATTGGTATTTTTTTTAGTGGAAAAATAGAGCCTGAGGTGGGTAGATAGTCATTCATCTGTTTGTCAAAATACTTGAGTAGCTTGAGATGTGACATGCAGACAAAGCTTGGGAGAATTACAGAAAAGAGCTAGGTAAATAGCCAAGAGAACATTTCAGGGCTACAGCGAGATCTCCCAGACACACCTCAGAAAAGAAAGGAATATACAGCTATGCTGAGGGCGGAGGACAGCGTAAATGGGCTTTGTAGGGACACCAGAAAGGTGAGTAAAGCCAGGGGACAAGACACCAGCCAGGAGAGATGACCAAAGTAGTAGGTGTGATAATGACTATAGCTTTCCTACCAGGAGCCAGAACCACGAGCATCAGTCGACCTCTGTGGTATGAATAGGAAATCATGACATCGTTTGCAGCAACATGGATGCAACTAGAGATGATCACACTAAGGAAAGTAACTCAGAAAGGGAAAGACAAATATTATATAATATCACTTACATGCGGAATCTAAACTATGACACAAACGAACATATCTACAGAACAGAAGCAGACTCACGGACATAGAGAACAACTCGTGGTTGCCAAGGGGTGGAGGGTCGGCGGAGAGAAGTATTGGGAGTTTGGGATGAGCAGAGGCAACCCCTTATATATAGAGGTGGATAGATAACCAGATCCTATTGCACAGCATAAGGAATCTATTCAATATCCTGTTAAAAATCATAAAGGAAAAGAAGATGAAAAAGAATATACATGTGTAACTGAGTAGCTTTGCTTTACGGCAGAAATTAACACAACAGTGTAAATCAACTATACATTAAATTTATTTTTTTTTAAAAGAAAGAATGGCATAAACAATTTCCTTCCTGAATACTATGAACAAACACAAAATTACCGTCCGGCAGTGCAAGGGTTAGTCACACAAAGCTTAATCCTACAATTAACACTGAAGTCAAAAGCTGAAGGAAATTAGAAGAGCATCAGTCAGAGCCCCTGGGACGCTGAGAGGGCTCTGGAGAGGCGGCGACAGTTGCCGGCAACAGTCAACAGATGGAGCTGGGGGGCTGCAAACCCCGAGGATTGCAGCGGGGAGCGGCGGGGCGTGTGCGCAGAGGCCCGGCTCCCCGCGGTGGCAATCACACTTCATCAGACGTACACACACCCCTCCCATCCTGCTAACGCGGCCGGAGGACTACGATCGGGGCCCAAGTGGAGCGTGGGCAGCTGCCTGCACAGGGATGTGCGTGGGTCCTACGTGGGCACTGACGCAGCCCCAGGACAAAGCGGCCCTTTTGCTATCTTCAGGCCGGAGGATGTGTGTCATAGAGACCCAGAGGCTGCATGCACCTCACGGGGAACAGGCTTTGGACACAGCGGGAGTCTGTCTCTCATTTTATTTCATTTACTTACTTGTGTACCTCTCACTTAGGAACAATCTGGTCTGTCCAGAACCGGCGTTTTCTCAAAGAAAATGTTTCTGTCCGTAAATGGAAAGAAAATTCAGCTAGAAATGTCCCCACTGTGGTGCCTGACATAACCAGCACGAACTGGTGCCCCAGAGACCAGCCTAAAATCTGGGGGCAGGCTTCGGTGGGAGAGGAGGACAGCCGCTCTGGGCTCCTGAGTGGTTCCCTGGGCCGCACGGGGGTTAAGCTCTGTGAAGCTGGGAACCCAGTCTGTCTGATCTGACTTATGGTTTTAGCTGCTCTAGCCCTGACATTGTGCCTGGCACACAGTGTGTGCGCAATATCTGACTCTGGGCCGCATTAATCAAATAAATGAAGCTTTCAGCATACAGATCTATACTTAAATCCTGACTCTTAAATCCTGTCAGGGACAATGTTCTGGGCAAGATATTTGACCTCCTCTTGGCCTCTTGGCCATCTTCAGAAATAATGTGCTGTGTTTGTCACTATATTCACAGTGTCTGAAAAAAGATAGCTGCTGGATAAATCTTTTGTGGAAATGAGACCCTGCACCTCAGTTTACTCATCTGTAGAAGAAGTACCATGATATCTACCCAGAAGGATTAACTCTTATGAAGATTAAACGAGGTGATGTATTTAAAGTTCCTGGCACATAAGAAGTGCTGAATAAAGATATGGTAACTTAACAGTTTTTGTTGGCAAACATCTCCACTGCCCTCTGTTACCTTATTCCAGGTAACCCTCAAATGTGAATCTGTCTGCATTCTACCTGTCTTTTCCTACACACCCTCAAACATCTTCGTTTGCACTTAGAGCCATTCGAGGGGTGTCCTGACGGGGAAACCCTGACTAGCGATCATTAGCCACTTCCACACATCATCCACTTCTGCACACAGCTGAAGAACGGCCACTAGCAACCCGAGACAGAGCAAGCAGCCAGTGCTCAACTGCAAAGCAGCTGGCTTCCTGGGAGGCAGGCCCATTCCCAACCATCTCTTTAGCCCAGATGGGGCCCAGAGGGAGAATGCTACAGTCTAGACTCAACCTCTGGAAAGAGCCACAGTGCTAAGTCTCAGGCGCCTCCCTGGTTGGAAAGATGCTCCCAAAACTGATCCTGGCCACAGCCTCCTTGAATTTTACTTGGGAAAGCTGCTAATGGGGGTTTTCCACCTCAGAATTGGAAATCATATATTCACATCTATAGGGGATATATGATTCTAGAAGCTTCATGGAAGGTCAAAACCTCAGGACCATCTAGAAGCTTCCAAAAGGCAGACATCTGCAACTCTAGATGAGAGAAGACCATTTTTCCCCCCAAGGTGCTTAAAAGCAGCTTGGCTTGGAGACTTCTTGAAGAGCCAGTGAATTCTGTGTTTCTGTAAGAAGATGGCACAGAGAAAACCCAACAGCAACATGCCTCCTTGAAGATTGTTCTTCTGGTTGGATGGGATTGAATGAGAAGCGTCTTTTAGGAAAGAGAGAATCTGGATGACCCTGTATTTGTATAATATGATCGTTCTTATCAATTTTATATTTGTATTGCCTACAACTCTGTCAATCAAGTAGACCAGACGCTTTAAAATTCCACATTACACATGGAAAAACTGATATTTAAAAGGTCCAGCTGATTTTCCAGACTTGCATTTAGTTAATAGGCAGACCTGAAATTTGTTTCCATCTACAATGCTTCTGAATGAACTATACAGCCTACCAGCTCCCAGCTATACTTGGAAGACGGTGACTATCAGGATGATGTCTGTCCTCTCCCCCCATAACAGAAACACATAGATTGCTGTGGTTCAGACCTTTCTTATAATGAAATGTCTTTTCCAAATGTTTTCAGAAACACTCAGAAAGTACAGCTTATATAAGTTATATTTGAATCTATTCCCTTTCAACTTCTAATAATTAGTTTCAAATATACAACCATTATTTGCCCTGAATTTGTCTTCTGAAATATATATGAAGAAATGTCACCTTGGAAAATAATTTCCTCTTAAAAAATATCTGAAAAGTTGTCCCCTTTGAAACAATTTGAAACAATTTGGCCCAAGAATGAGTTTTTGGATGGATGAGGGGCACTTCCTCTCCTAAAATACATTTCTTAAAATTGATACACATTTACTTACTTGTCAGTTTTGATGTACACATGATGAATTTGCTTTGACTGACTTGATTATTTGATTGGTTTATCATCTGGTTAATTTGCAAAGTGAGGTTATAATCACATATTTCTATTTAGAAATAATGTCTCTCAGTGTCAGCTTCTTCGCTCTTGTTTCTTAAGCATTTTTTAAAAAGATTTATTTATTTATTTTTAGTTGCACTGGGTCTTTATGGCTGCACACGAGCTTTCTTCAGTTGCAAAACTGGCAATACCACAGTCTCTACTGTTGGAACAAGAGTATTTGAGAGGCAGCAGTGGATATCTGGAAGGTTTATGGGCTTTGGAATTAGACCTAACTTTGACACCAAACGATTCATTCGAAAAAATCATCCTATCCTGTATGCCCAGCATTGCTATCTCATTTCAGTTCAGTTCAGTTCAGTCGCTCAGTCACGTCCGACTCTTTGCGACCCCATGAACTGCAGCACACCAGGCCTCCCTGACCATCACCAACTCCCGGAGTCCACCCAAACCCATGTCCATTGTGTCGGTGATGCCATCCAACCATTTCATCCTCTGTCATTCCCTTCTCCTCCAGCCCTCAATCTTTCCCAGCATCAGGGTCTTTTCCAATGAGTCAGCTCTCCACATTAGGTGGCCAAAGTATTGGAGTTTCAGCTTCAACATCAGTACTTCCAATGAACACCCAGGACTGATCTCCTTTAGGATGGACTGGTTGGATCTCCTTGCAGTCCAAGGGCCTCTCAAGAGTCTTCTCCAACACCACAGTTCAAAAGCATCAATTCTTGTGTGCTCAGCTTTCTTTATAGTCTAACCCTCACATCCACACATGACTACTGGAAAAACCATAGCCTTGACTAGACAGACCTTTGTTGGCAAAGTAACGTCTCTGCTTTTTAATATGCTGTCTAGGTTGGTCATAACTTTCCTTCCAAGGAGTAAGCGTCTTTTAATTTCATGGCTGCAATCACGATCCACAGTGATTTTGGAGCCCAGAAAAATAGTCAGCCAGTTTCCCCATCTATTTGCCATGAAGTGATGGGACTGGATGCTGTTATCTTAGTTTTCTGAATGTTGAGCATTGCTCTCTATGTAGGCATAAATGACGATGAATAGAACTCATGGGTCCTACCACTGTGGAACTTATAGTCCGGTAACTTGACTCACTGTGTGTCTTTACGCGAGTTTCAGTACTTCCCTGAAAAAGTGAAAGTGTTAGTTATTCAGTTGCAGCTGACTCTTTGCAACCCAATGAACTGTAGCCCGTCAGACAGTACCTCCCTGAGCTCCATTTAAACTGTATATTATGAAGTAATGGATACTAAAAAACTAAAATAAGGAAAGACGTTTTCTTCACAAGACCGTGGTGAAAGGCTATTTAAATAGCATGAAGCATCAAGTTCGTGGCTGGTAGTCAAGCAAATAGGCTTCCCTGTGGCTCCGTGATAAAGAATCCACCTGCCAATGCAGGAGGTGTGGGTTCGATCCTTGGATCAGGAAGACCCCCTGGTGCAGGAAAAGGCAACCCACTCTAGTATGTTTGCCTGGGAAATCCCATGGACAGAGGAGCCTGGTGGGTTACAGTCCACAGGGTCACAAAGAGTCAGACATGACTTAGCAACTAAACAACAGTCAAGCAAATGTTTCTATTTGTCCTACTTAACTAATCAAATCAAGTCCAGCAGCAGAGGGCAGCAGAATCACTTCTGACCTTTGCAGTCTCAATTAAACCTTTGCAGCATGGGCTTACCTTTACCAGGCTGCTCACTCAGATCTCCCTTATAACTTGGCCATCTGGCATTTCTTTCTTTCTTTCTGTTTTTAAATTTTATTGAAGGAGAGTTGATTTGCAATGTTGTATTAATTTCTGTAGAGAAGGCAATGGCAACCCACTCCAGCACTTCCATGGAAAATCCCATGGACACAGGAGCCTGGTAGGCTACAGTCCATGCAGTTGTGAAGAGTCGGACACGACTGAGCGGCTTCACTTTCAATTTGCACTTCCATGCATTGGAGAAGGAAATGGCTACCCATTCCACTGTTGTTGCCTGGAGGATCCCAGGGACAGAGGAGCCTGGTGGGCTGCTGTCCATAGGGTCGCACAGAGTTGGACACAACTGAAGCAACTTAGCATGCATGCATTAATTTTTGTTCTACAGCAAAGTGATTCAGGTATACACATATATATGTATATATAATACACATACATATATACTCTTTTTCATATTCTTTTACACTGTGGTTTATCACAGGATATCCTGCACTGTACAATAGGACCTTGTTGTTTATCCATCCTGTATATACTGGTTTACATCCGCGACTCCCATACTCCCAATCCTTCCCTGCCCTCCTTCCTCCCATCTTGGCAACCACAAGCCTATTCTCTCTGTCAGCCAGCTTTTCCCGTGCGCCATCCTCTTCAGTTTTGCCAGAGCACTCTGGGTTACTGACCACAGCCTCCTCCTTGAACTGCGCCCCCACCTTGGCTTCCTAATTCTCTGCTTTCCTTCCCAGTGCTCTTCCTGTCCCCCAGCTGCTTTCCCTCCTTCTCCGCTCCTCTTTATGAACACCATCTTCATGCACACGCTGCCGACTGGCCTGACATTTCTTTAGTCTGTCTTCCAGTCCCATCTGTCCATCCTCTGTTCAGGCTGGCCTCGAGCCAAAAATTCCAGCAGTGAGTCTACCATCTTCTCCTCACAAGGCTTCCTCTTCTTACCTTTTGGTTTCTGTTTATGAGAAAGTTAAAGTAGAATCTTTCGGGACCCTTCTCATCCCTCAGTTCCCATCGACAGACACTGATCGATGCTGATTTGGCCCTGTATCCTCAGTCTGTGCCCTCTCTCTCCCCCATCACCTTTGTGCAACATCTCATGTCAATTACTGAGACTACAGCAACAGCCTCCCAAATGGGCCCCTGCTCCTTCTTCCTCAATTTCTCCTCACTTTTGTTACTAGACTCAACTCTCTTCCTAAAGTGCATCTCTGATCCCCTTGCTCAGAAAACATTATGGACTCCCCAGAGCATACAAAGTAATAGCCAGTTTCCTCAGTCTGGTACCTGCAAACCTCTTTACAATCTGACTCCTGCTGATGATTCTGTTTTACCTCTCTGGGGCTCTCTAACCTCTTCCCCACAGCCCGGCAGGTTGTGTCCGGTGGGGGAGATCAACACTGATCAATGACCACAAAAGCACACATCTGTAAATTAGGATATGGGCTCTCAATGCAGAGAGGATGTCATCAAGGCGTAAAGCTGAGAGCCTCTGAATTCAGAGAGCTGACCAAAGCTTGGAGAGATGTGAACAAAGGGGATGGAGAAGGAAACGGCAGCCCAGTCCAGTGTTCTTGCCTGGAGAATCCTGTGATGGAGGAGCCTGGTGGGCTGCTGTCCATAGCGTCACAGAGTTGGGCACAACTGAAGCGACTTAGCAGCAGCAGCAGCAGAACAAATGGAATAGAGTGTGGGGTATGATCGGAGAGAAGTTAGGGCCATCTGCTGCTGCTGCTGCTAAGTCGCTTCAGTTATGTCCGACTCTGTGGGACCCCATAGACTGCAGCCCACCAGGCTTCCTGTCCCTGGGATTCTCCAGGCAAGAACACTGGAGTGGGTTGCCATTTCCTTCTCCAGTGCATGAAAGTGAAAAGAGAAAGTGAAGTCGCTCAGTCATGTCCGACTCTTAGCAACCCCATGGACTGCAGCCCACCAGGCTTCTCTGCCCATGGGATTTTCCAGGCAAAATTACTGGAGTGGGGCGCCATTGCCTTCTCTGTAGGGCCATCTACTCAGGGTTTTAAGGAGACCCGATGGCCAATTTTGTTAAGCAGTGGGAAGCCATTGGATAGTTTTAAATGGTATGGGTGATATCATCATCTCAATTTTAAAAGATGACCCTGCAGCAGGTAATCTCCTCCACATGGAGGATGTTGTCTTGAGCTCCTGATAGCCCCCAGAGAACCTGGAAACAGGGTCTTCCATAAGTCATGTCCGACTCTCTGTGACCCCATGGACTGCAGCCTGCCAGGCTCCTCTGTCCCGGGGATTCTCCAGGCAAGAACACTGGAGGGGGTTTCCACTCCCTTCTCCAGGGGATCTTCCTGACCCAGGGACTGAACCCATAAGGAGCTGCTGAATGAACACCTGGACCAGAGGAATGAAAGCAGTCATAAAGGAAGACGGGGAGGCGATAAGACGAGGGAACAAGAGGAGGCCAGTTAAACTGACTGGAGAGAGGGGAACACCGTTTTGAGATTTACATTTAAAACAATGAGATAATTTTACAGAAGTATTCTAAGTGTGGGCTGCCATTTCATAGCTGTCACCACAAGCTGGCAGAAACCCTGTTGAAATTTGGCTTTGGAATTACCTTCAGAGGCTGTTTATCAATTATACACTTCAAACCGCATTGCCTTTACTGTCAAATTTGATTACAACTTTGTTTTTCCAAGTTTTCCCCATACCTCTGTTTTTTATGTTTGCCTTCTCATATTGTTTTCTTAAATTTTAAATTATATGCCTCTTCATATTGTTTATTTGGATTGCCACCTTCTAGAAGACAGAGTCTTGGAGAAGCCAATGGCACCCCACTCCAGTACTCTTGCCTGGAAAATCCCATGGATGGAGGAGCCTAGTGGGCTGCAGTCCATAGGGTCGTTAAGAGTTGGACGCGACTGAATGACTTCACTTTCATTTTTCACTTTCATGCATTGGAGAAGGAAATGGCAACCTACTCCAGTATTCTTGCCTGGAGAGTCCCAGGGATGGGGGAGCCTAGTGGGCTGCCGTCTATGGGGTCACACAGAGTCGGACATGACTGAAGTGATGCAGCAGCAGCAGAAGACAGAGTCTAGATGTTTTAAATAAATTTTAAGAGGAAAAGCAGCTGTTACAGACCTAGATGCCCTGTGGGGGCTTCTCCCATTTATTGTCAGGGTAAAGGGTATAGTGGGGAGGCATAGGGAGTGATGGGTTGAAAGGGGGACCAGAATCAGGGCAGTAGAAGGAGGCTCCTGCCTTTCTTCTTTCTCCTTTTTCTAGTACAGAGGATGCTGAATTTAAAATATATGTACCAACATGGAGAAGTTTCTTCATAAGGCGAGCATCATGTAGTGGATCAAGCATGGGCACTGCAGTCAGAATGCCTGGATTTAAATTCAGACAGCATCACTTACTAGCTGAGGGGCCTTGGGCAACTGACGTGTCCTCTCCAGGTTTCAATTTTCTCATCTGTTCAGTGGGCTGATAATACCAGCTATCTCATATGGTTAATTAAAGAATAAGTATGGGAGGCACTCAGAGAAGGCCTGGCCCGCAGGAAGCACTCAGTTCCTCTCAGCTGTTCTTCCTGTCACTGTTCATAAGCAAGAGTGTGCCTGTGTTTGTACTATCTCGCGTTTTAAGATTCTTTGTTCCAAAATACTTGAAATTGCAATTATGAACTTTGATGCACATTTCCATGTATTCTTCTACAGACTTTATTTTGATGGTTCGCAGAAATATAATTAGCATCATGCAAATATTTTGGTTAGGGCTAAAAGCACCTTCAACATTTAGCACAAAGAACAAAACGCTTAATAATCATCACATTTTGAAAGCTAAATGTGAGAGCTCTGTGGGTAAATCCCCTAACAAGTGAGAGATTTTGAATAAACGGTAATTATGTAGCAAAACTCTAAGTAACAGCTGCAGGGAATGTTGAAACAAACAGAGCCTGGAGGTTTGTGTACGTGAAGGATATAACCTGGTGGAATAATTTATTATCTGGAACCAGAGAATCCCTATGTATACTAACTCTATGCATATCATCTGTATAGGAAATTTTAGGAATGAAAATACTTCCACGTCACCTTGAAACATTTATCGCTAAAATATTTACTTTTCAAAAGTAGTGTGATGTTAGCCAGCTGTGGACTTCTGGTATAGTGATGGTTAAACATACATATATTTCTTTAATATTGTCAGAGTTTCCTAGCCTGAATATTGCAGCAATTTTCCATTTCCTCATTGAACAGAATTTTTTGAAAGTCAGCAGTTTAAGTAAATGATGAGACAGCAAAGAAGAAAGAATGAAGAGAGAGAGAAGGACAGTAGCCTGTTGAGTAAGAGATGAAAAGCTATGGAGTTGAGCACCAGTAAGTATAAAAATTAAGTAAAAATCTTGCATATGTCTGTACTGTGAATTTCTCCTAGTTAAAAATAACCCACAAAGGCATCAAGATGACCTGTGACCAGAGACGGAATCATCTTTGCATGACATCAACATGACCCCCTCATGCAGGTCCTCAGGAAACAGAGTGGAACCCCCATCCCAGATCCGAGAGGGCAAGCTGAGGACCTTTTCCATCTGTGTGCATGAGGAGATCTTGATATAGTCAGAGATCATAAAGCCTTCTTTCCTACATAGTTCTTTCTGGTTATTCCTACTCCGAGAACTGAGAAGTTCATGATATATCCCATTTTAACTGCTCTTTATAGAAATACACTTGTCAGAGTCCATCAAAGCCAAGAACAGTGTAAAAAATGGAGAAAGTTTCCAATGGGGGATAGTCATGGAAATCCCCCAAATGAGGAAATTGTAAGTAGATTTTCCATATGACTCTCATTCTTTAAGAATTTGCTCCGTGTATGCAGTCCTACTTTTGGCCAACTCCAAAGGAAATGGCCTCTCACGCTTCACTCATTCACCAAAAATCAAACAGGAAGAGATAAATAATCCTTCCACAGTGTCCCAATAAATCCTTAAGGATTGTCTTTTTATTTTCAACTTGATGTTGAAAGTGTCAGTTGAAAAATATATTAAAAAGTTAAATGATTTTACTTCTACTACAGCTTATGTTGCAGTGGAGTACAATGGTAAAACATGTTTGTGAAGTGTTGGGCTGTAACACTGTATTTCTTCTGACATAAGCAAAATTACAGGGTTTTATTTTTGCACCATTTTAGAGATGGGTAAAAACAAGACTCAGAGATTTAAGAGCTTTATAGAAGAGTCAGAAACAGCCCATTGCTCTATATTGTAAATCACTCCATTTTGAATGAAATTGCCTGATTCACTGAGAAGTTTCATGTTCACTAGGTAAAAGAGATGAAGAAGGGGTGGGGTTGGAGGAGGGAGAAAATTTTTTTAAAAAAAAATAGGAAAAGGAGAAGGGGAAGAAGAAGAAAAAGAGAGCTAAATTATTTTTCTCTTCACTAATTTTCCCAGTTCTAAGTCAGAGCCTGGTACCTCAGGTAGAAGGGGTGTGCAGAGCTAAACCTGTACCATCTGCTGCTACTGCTACAGCTGCTAAGTCACTTCAGTCGTGGCCGACTGTGCGACCCCATAGGTGGTGGCCCACCAGGCCCCCCGTCCCTGGGATTCTCCAGGCAGGAACACTGAAGTGGGTTGCCATTTCCTTCTCCAATGCATGAAAGTGAAAAGTGAAAGCAAAGTCGCTCAGTTGTGTCCAACTCTTCGTGACCCCATGGACTGTAGCCCACCAGGCTCCTCCGTCTGGTAGGCTTTTATGGGATTTTCCAGGCAAGAGTACTGGAGCGGGGTGCCATTGCCTTCTCCTGTACCATCTGAGTGCCCAACAAATTAATTGAAGGGTATTTACACTGAGCTGTGTTTGTGCTGCAGACTGAGCTGGGAGGAAGGGTGGGTTTGATTTATTCACTATTTATAGCAGTGAAAACAAGTTAAGTGAAATTAAAGCAGACTTACAGTCTGTTGATTGGTTCTTGGCCAGCAAGGACCATGTGCCTGTCAGATTTACTCAGCTCTTACTACCAGGATTGCACAAAAGTTTAGGCGGTGCAGAGTGTTTTTCATTTTTTCCCCAAAGTAATAAACTATAGATATTCTGAGTTATTGGTGTATTTGGATAGCAGATTTCAAATGTAAATACAAGAGAAAGCACCAGGCAGTTTGTTTTTCAATGAAAATAAAAGAATGATTAGCAACAGGTAAAGTGAACCATGCCTGTTGTTTTTCTACAATCTCTTTTCCTTTGGTATTCTATAGTTTGATTATAGTATGTTTGAGGGTGAGTGTATTGTTATTTACACAGTTTGCAAGTTGGTGGGCTTTTTGAATCTGTGGATTCATGTCTTTCATCAGTTTTGTAAGCTCAGCATGATCTAGTCAGATAGCTTCTTTCCTACATTTTCTCTGTTTTTCCTATCTGCAATTCCCATCAGACTTATGTGGAACACCGCTTTGTCCTCCATGTCTCAATGTTTTTGTACTTTTCATCTCTTTGTCTTCCTTGGTTGATGGGCTTTGGGTGATTTCCTCAGATCAGTCTTTCAGATCAACAATTCTCTTTTTATTTTTTCCTGTGACTTGTCTGTTGTTAATATGTCCGTTAAGTTTTAAAATGTATACATATTCTATAGTTTTAAAATTTGAAATAATTTTCATTTTAAAATAATTATAGAATCGTCAGTTGCAAAAATAGTGCAGAGAATTTATGAATACCTATGTTCAGCTTTCCCCAATGGTGACTTATTAAACAACTAGAGTGAATTATGGAAGGAGTTGACTGCCACAATACTATCAAATAAAGAACAGATTTCACAAGTTTTTGCATATACTCATATTATAAGGTATTTATGTATAAAACTATGACATGTATCTCAAACTATGACATGAACCTTCATATAACCAGCATTACAGCCTTGTTCCATCACCATGAAGGAACTCCCTCATGCTGCCTCTTATAGTCTCACATCCTTTCCGCCTTCTCTTAAATCTGAATATCCACTGATCTGCTCTCTATCTCTCTAATTTTCTCTCTAATTTTGTCATTTTGAGAATTTTATATAAATGTTTAACTGTACAGTTTAAATCCTTTGAAACTGGCTTTCTTCACTCCATATAATGTCTTAGTTGTTGCTGTTGTTCAGATGCTATGTCTGACTCTTCGCTACCTGATGGACTGCAGCATGCCAGGCTTCCTATTCTTCACTATTCCTGGAGATTGCTCAAATTCATGTCCATTGAGTCAGTGATGCTATCTAACCATCTTATGCTCTGCTGCCCTCTTCTCTTTTTGCCTTCAATCTTTCCCAGCATCAGGGTCTTTCCAGTGAGTTAGCTCTTTGCATCAGGTGACCAAAGTATGGAGCTTCAGCTTCAGCACCAGTCCTTCCAATGAATATTCAGGGTTGATTTCCTTTAGCATTGACTGGTTTGATCTCCTTGCAGTCCAAGGGGCTTTCAAGAGTCTTCTCCAGCACCATGATTCAAAAGCATTAATTCTTCAATGCTCAGCTTTTTTTTATAGTCCAGTTCTCACATCCATACATGACTACTGGAAAAAATCATAGCTTTGATTATATGGACCTTTGTTGGCAAACTGATGTCTCTGCTATTAAATATACTGTCTAGGTTCGTTTCAGCTTTTCTTCCAAAGAGCAAGTATTTTTTAATTTAATGGTTGCAGTCACTGTCCTCAGGGATTTTGGAGCCCAAGAAAATAAAATCTGTCACTGTTTTCCCTTTATCCCCATCTGTGTGCCATGAAGTGATGGGATGGGAACAGATGCCATGATCTTTGTTTTTTGAATGTTGAGTTTTAAGGCAGCTTTTTCACTCTCTTCTTTCACCCTCATCAAGAGGCTCTTTTAGTTCCTCTTCACTTTCTGCCACTAGAGTGATTATCATCTGTGTATCTGAGGTTAGTGATATTTCTTTCAGCTATTTTGATTCCAACTTGGAGTAGAAATCATGGTCAACAAAAGAGTCCAAAATGCAGTACTTGGATGCAATCTCAAAAATGACAAAATGATCTCTGTTCATCTCCAAGGCAAACCATTCAATATCACAGTTATCCAAGTCTATGCCCCAACCAGGAACGCTGAAGAAGCTGAAGTTGAACGGTTTTATGAAGACCTACAAGACCTTTTAGAACTAACACCCAAAAAAGATGTCCTTTTCATTATAGGGGACTGGAATGCAAAAGTAGGAAGTCAAGAAACACCTGGAGTAACAGGCAAATTTGGCCTTGGAATGCGGAATGAGGCAGGGCAAAGACTAATAGAGTTTTCCCAAGAAAATGCCCTGGTCATAGCAAACACCCTCTTCCAACAACACAAGAGAAGACTCTACACATGGACATCACCAGATGGTCAACACCGAAATCAGATTGATTATATTCTTTGCAGCCAAAGATGGAGAAGCTCCATACAAGCAACAAAAACAAGACCAGGAGCTGACTGTGGCTCAGATCATGAACTCATTACCAAATTCAGACTCAAATTGAAGAAAGTAGGGAAAACCACTTGACCATTCAGGTATGACCTAAATCAAATCCCTTATGATTATACAGTGGAAGTGAGAAATAGATTTAAGGGCACAGATCTGATAGATAGAGTGCCTGATGAACTATGGAATGAGGTTCGTGACATTGTACAGGAGACAGGGATCAAGACCATCCCCATGGAAAAGAAATGCCAAAAAGCAAAATGGCTGTCTGGGGAGGCCTTACAAATAGTTGTGAAAAGAAGAGAGGTGAAAAGCAAAGGAGAAAAGAAAAGATATAAGCATCTGAATGCAGAGTTCCAGAGAACAGCAAGGAGAGATAAGAAAGCCTTCTTCAGCGATCAATGCAAAGAAATAGAGGAAAACAACAGAATGGGAAAGACTAGAGATCTCTTCAAGAAAATTAGAGATACCAAGGGAACATTTCATGCAAAGATGGGCTCGATAAAGGACAGAAATAGTATGGACCTAACAGAAGCAGAAGATATTAAGAAGAGGTGGCAAGAATACACAGAAGAACTGTACAAAAAAGATCTTCACGACTCGGATAATCACGATGGCATGATCACTCACCTAGAGCCAGACATCCTGGAATGTGAAGTCAAGTGGGCCTTAGAAAGCATCACTATGAACAAAGCTAGTGGAAATGATGGAATTCCAGTTGAGCTATTTCAAATCCTGAAAGATGATGCTGTGAAAGTGCTGCACTCAATATGCCAGCAAATTTGGAAAACTCAGCAGTGGCCACAGGACTGGAAAAGGTCAGTTTTCATTCCTATTCCAAAGAAAGGCAATGCCAAAGAATGCTCAAACTACCACACAGTTGCACTCATCTCACATGCTAGTAAAGTGATGCTCAAAATTCTCCAAGCCAGGCTTCAGCAATACGTGAACCGTGAACTCCCTGATGTTCAAGCTGGTTTTAGAAAAGGCAGAGGAACCAGAGATCAAATTGCCAACATCCACTGGATCATGGAAAAAGCAAAAGAGTTCCAGAAAAACATCTATTTCTGCTTTATTGACTATGCCAAAGCCTTTGATGTGTGGACCACAATCAGTTCAGGTCAGTTCAGTTCAGTCGCTCAGTCATGTACGACTCTTTGCGACCCCATGAATCGCAGCATGCCAGGCCTCCCTGTCCATCACCATCTCCCGGAGTTCACTCAGACTCATGTCCATTGAGGCCGTGATGCCATCCAGCCATTGCATCCTCGGTCGTCCCCTTCTCCTCCTGCCCCCAATCCTTCCCAGCATCAGAGTCTTTTCCAATGAGTCAACTCTTTACATCAGGTGGCCAAAGTACTGGAGTTTCAGCTTCAGCATCATTCCCTCCAAAGCAATCCCAGGGTTGATCTCCTTCAGAATGGACTGGTTGGATCTCCTTGCAGTCCAAGGGACTCTCAACAGTCTTCTCCAACACCACAGTTCAAAAGCATCAATTCTTCGGTCCAACTCTCACATCCATACATGACCACAGGAAAAACCATAGCCTTGACTAGACGGACCTTAGTCGGCAAAGTAATGTCTCTGCTTTTGAATATACTATCTAGGTTGGTCGTAACTTTTGTCCCAAGGAGTAAGCGTCTTTTCATACCATGGCTGCAGTCACCATCTGCAGTGATTTTGGAGCCCCCCAAAAATAAAGTTTGCACTGTTTCCACTGTTTCCCCATCTATTTCCCATGAAGTGACGGGACCAGATGCCATGATCTTTGTTTTCTGAATGTTGAGCTTTAAGCCAACTTTTTCACTCTCCTCTTTCATTTTCATCAAGAGGCTCTTTAGTTCCTCTTCACTTTCTGCCATATGGGTGGTGTCATCTGCATATCTGAGGTTATTGATATTTCTCCCGGCAATCTTGATTCCAGCTTGTGTTTCTTCCAGTCCAGCATTTCTCATGATGTACTCTGCATAGAAGTTAAATAAGCAGGGTGACAATATACAGCCTTGACGTACTCCTTTTCCTATTTGGAACCAGTCTATTGTTCCATGTCCAGTTCTAACTGTTGCTTCCTGACCTGCATATAGGTTTCTCAAGAGGCAGGTCAGGTGGTCTGGTATTCCCATCTCTTTCAGAATTTTCCACAGTTGATTGTGATCCACATAGTCAAAGGCTTTGGCATAGTCAGTAAAGCAGAAATAGATGTTTTTCTAGAACTCTCTTGCTTTTTCCATGATCCAGCGGATGTTGGCAATTGATCTCTGGTTCCTCTGCCTTTTCTAAAACCAGCTTGAACATCAGGGAGTTCACGGTTCACGTATTGCTGAAGCCTGGCTTGGAGAATTTTGAGCATCACTTTACTAGCATGTGAGATGAGTGCAACTGTGTGGTAGTTTGAGCATTCTTTGGCATTGCCTTTCTTTGGAATAGGAATGAAAACTGACCTTTTCCAGTCCTGTGGCCACTGCTGAGTTTTCCAAATTTGCTGGCATATTGAGTGCAGCACTTTCACAGCATCATCTTTCAGGATTTGAAATAGCTCAACTGGAATTCCATCATTTCCACTAGCTTTGTTCATAGTGATGCTTTCTAAGGCCCACTTGACTTCACATTCCAGGATGTCTGGCTCTAGGTGAGTGATCATGCCATCGTGATTATCCGAGTCGTGAAGATCTTTTTTGTACAGTTCTTCTGTGTATTCTTCTTAATATCTTCTGCTTCTGTTAGGTCCATACTATTTCTGTCCTTTATCGAGCCCATCTTTGCATGAAATATTCCCTTGGTATCTCTAATTTTCTTGAAGAGATCTCTAGTCTTTCCCATTCTGTTGTTTTCCTCGATTTTCACAATAAACTGTGGAAAATTCTGAAAGAGATGGGAATAACAGACCACCTAAACTGCCTCTTGAGAAATCTGTATGGAGGCCAGGAAGCAACCGTTAGAACTGGACATGGAACAATAGACTGGTTCCAAATAGGAAAAGGAGTACGTCAAGGCTGTATATTGTCACCCTGCTTATTTAACTTCTATACAGAGTACATCATGAGAAATGCTGGACTGGAAGAAACACAAGCTGGAATTAAGATTGCCGGGAGAAATATCAAAAACTTCAGATAGCAGATGACACCAACCTTATGGCAGAAAGTGAAGAGGAACTAAAGAGCCTCTTGATGAAAATGAAAGAGGAGAGCGAAAAAGTTGGCTTAAAGCTCAACATTCAGAAAACGAAGATCATGGCATCTGGTCCCATCACTTCATGGGAAATAGATGGGGAAACAGTGGAAACAGTGTCAGACTTAACTTTTTCAGGGTCCAAAATCACTGCAGATGGTAATTGCAGCAATGAAATTAAAAGACGCTTACTCCTTGGGACAAAAGTTACGACCAACTTAGACAGTATATTCAAAAGCAGAGACATTACTTTGCCTACTAAGGTCTGTCTAGTCAAGGCCATGGTTTTTCCTGTGGTCATGTATGGATGTGAGAGTTGGACTGTGAAGAAAGCTGAGCGCCGAAGAATTGATGCTTTTGAACTGTGGTGTTGGAGAAGACTCTTGAGAGTCCCTTGGACTGCAAGGAGATCCAACCAGTCCATTCTGAAGGAGATCAGCCCTGGGATTGCTTTGGAGGGAATGATGCTGAAGCTGAAACTGCAGTACTTTGGCCACCTGATGTGAAGAGTTGACTCACTGGAAAAGACTCTGATGCTGGGAGGGATTGGGGGCAGGAGGAGAAGGGGACGACAGAGGATGAGATGGCTGGATGGCATCACGGCCTCAATGGACATGAGTCTGAGTGAACTCCAGGAGATGGTGATGGACAGGGAGGCCTGGCGTGCTGCGATTCATGGGGTCGCAAAGAGTCAGACATGACTGAGTGACTGAACTGAACTGAACTGTGATTCATCCAGCCCAGAATTTCTCATGATGTACTCTGCATAGAAGTTAAATAAACAGGGTGGCAATATACTGCCTTGCTGAACTCCTTTCCCAGTTTTAACCAGTCAGTTGTTCCATGTAAGATTCTAACTATTACTTCTTGACTCACATACAGGTTTCTCAGGAGACAGGTAACATAGTCTGGTATTCCCATCTCTTTAATAATTTTCCAGTTTATTGCGATCCACATGGTCAAAGGCTTTACCATAATCAATGAAGCAGGAATAGATGTTTTTCTGGAATTTTCTGCTTTCTCTATGATCCAAGGAATGTTGGCAATTTGATCTCTGTTTCCTCCACCTTTTCTAAACCCGACTTGTACATCTGGAAATTCTTGGTTCATGTACTGCTGAAGCTTAGCTCAAAGGATATTGAGTATAACTTCACTAGCATGCAAAATGAGTGCAATTGTCTGATGGATTGAACATTCTTTGGCACTGCCCTTCTTGGGATTGTAATGAAAACTGACCTTTTCCAGTTCTGTGGCCACTGCTGAGTTTTCCAAATTTGCTGACATATTGAGTGCAGCATTTTAACAACATCATCTTTTAGGATTTGAAAAAGCTCAGCTGGAATTCCATCACCTCCACTAGCCTTGTTTATACTAATGCTTCTTAAAGCCCACTTCACTTCAAACTCCAGAATGTCTGGCTCTAGGTGAGTGACCACACCATCCTGGTTATCCTGGCCATTAAGACCTTTTTGTATAGTTATTTTGTGCATTCTTGCTACCTCTTCTTAATTTCTTCTGCCTAAGTTAGGTCTTTACTGTTCCTCTCCCTTATTTTGCCCATGCTTGCATGAAATGTTCTGCTGAAATCTCCAATTTTCTTGAAAACATCTCTAGTCTTTCTCATTCTATTGCTTTCCTCTACTACTTTGCATTGTTCATTGAAGAAGGGCTTCTTATCTCGCTTCACTATTCTCTGGAACTCTGCATTCAGTTGGATATATCTTTCCCTTTCTCCCTTGCTTTTTTTGCTTCTCTTTCTTCCTCAGCTGATTGTAAAGTCTCCTCAGACAATCACTTTGCCTTTGCATTTCTTTTTCTTTGGGATGGTTTTGGTCACTTACTCCTGTACAACGCCATGAACCTCTGTTCATAGTTCTTCAGGCACTATATCTACCAGATCTAATCCCTTGAATCTATTCATCACTGTATAATCATAACAGATTTGATTTAGGTCATATCTGAATGGCCTAGTGGTTTTCCCTTTCTTCATTTTAAGTTGGAATTTGCCAATAAGGAGCTGATGATCTAAGCCACAGTCAGCTCCAGCTCTTGTTTTGCTGACTGTATAGAGCTTCTCCATCTTCCCATTCAAAAAATGTAATCAATCTGATTTCAGTATTGATCATTTGGTGATGTCCATGTGCACAGTCATCCCTTGTGTTGTTGGAAAATTGTGTCTACACTGACCAGTGTGGTGTTTTTTTTTTTTTGACAAAACTCTGTTAGCCTTTGCCCCACTTCATTTTGTATTCCAAGGCCAAATTTGCCTGTTACTCCAGGTATCTTGGAGTCTTACTTTTGCATTCCAATCACCTATGATGAAAAGGACGTCTTTTTTGGTGTTAGTTCTAGAAGATTGTGTAGGTCTTCCTAGAACTGGTCAACTTCAGCTTCTTTGGCATCAGTGGTTGGGACATAGACTTGGATTACTGTGCTGATTGACTACTGTGCTGTGTTGAATTGTTTGCCTTGGAAACAAACCAAGATCATTCTGTTGCTTTTGAGATTGCATCCAGGTACTGTATTTCAGACTCTTTTGTTGACTATAGGGCTACTCCATTTCTTCTAAGAGATTCTTGCCCACAGATCTAATGTCCTCTGAATTAAATTGACCCATTCTCATCTATTTTAGTTCAGTGATTCCTAAGATGTCAATGTTTATTCTTGCCCACAGCTCCTACTTTACCATGTCCAGTTTACCTTGATTGTTCTTTATGGCACTGAACTTTACTTTCACCATCAGACATATCCACAGCTGAGCACCTTTTCTGCTTTGAACCAGCCTCTTCATTCTTTCTGGAGCTATTAAATTGCCCTTTGCTCTCCTCAGTAGCATATTGGACACCTTCCAACTTGCGGGGGGCATCCTCTGGTGTCATTATTTTTTTCTTTTTCATATAGTTCATAGGGTTCTTGTGGCAAGAATACTGGAGTGGTTTGCTGTTTCCTCCTCCAGTGGACCACGTTTTGTCAGAACTCTTCACCATGATTTGTCTGTCTTGGGTGGCCCTGCATGGCATGGCTCATAGCTTTATTGAGTTACACAAGCCCTATCACCACAACAGGACTGTGATCCATGAAGAAGATAATGTCTTTGAGATCCATCTAAATTATTATATGTATCAATAATTTATTTAGAGAGTTCTTTACATATTCCAGATACAAGTCCATTGTTAGATATGTAATATGTAAATATTTTCACTTTCAACAAGTTTTAGCTTTTATTGCCATATTTTTAATTTCTGAAAGTTCTATTTCATTCTAAAGGTCAGTTTGATCTTTTTTCAGAGAATCTTGTACTTTTCCCTTAAGACCTTCTTTTATATAGCTAATCCTTTAAATCCTTTTAAAGATCATTTCTATTCAAGAATCCTAACATTTAAAATTCTATTTCTGTCTTCTATTCCATTTGCATACTCTTTTTCACATTATTGTTTCCTCATATGTTTTACAGTTTTAGACCATGAACTTGGCCTCATTCAAATTTAATCTCTTCAAATCCCGACAGAAACACATTAAAGGAACGTTCTTCAAGAGAGGTGCTGTTTTTGCTTTTGTAAGATACTCCAGGACCATCACCAGCTAAACTCTACGTTTTATGCTATTATCTCAATTTAAAATTTTCTACATCTTGCTTATGGCATGAATTTGAACACAAGATGGTTATGTGGCTATAAATCCTCAGGGATATCTTAAAACAAACTCTTATCCAAAGCTAAGGGATTTTTTAAAAATTCATTTTAAAATTCTGCACTCTTTTATCCTGGCTTCATGTTGCAGTAGCAGTTTCAATTTCTTGTCTCTCAGGCTGAAGGCTTTATCTCCTGTTCCTACATAGGGACTAGTATCCAAACTCCTTCCCGGCAGCAGCTGAAGCTTCAAGTCTCATGTTTACCTTACTGGCTTTTATTTTCCTTATTATTTTTGGTGACTGATGATTTCTTTTACTTTATTGTGAGCCCATCTCTTAATTTAAATATATATTTCATTTAGAAACAGTATATTTATAAATATTTGTTATATTATACCTGCTATTTCTTGTGTTTAGTAGTGGAATAGTTTTCAAACTATCTAGACATCTATTTTCCCCTTTAGCTGTTCATAACAAATTTAGCAAAACCGTGTACTGAATCCTTTAGTTAAACAATGTCAGTATTCATGATGGAGATATATGCGTGGCTTTGGAAATAAATATGCTTTGAGGGTATGATTATGAGGCTCTGTTTCTCAACATAAATGTCACATCTGAAGAGAAGGCTTCCTTGACCAACTACCAGCTCCAGTCTTTCTACCCCTTTCTACCTTTTGGTCTAGTTTAGTTTCTTCAAAGCATTCACACTTTCTTATTTTTTTGATTCTTATTATATATTTATTATAAGTCTCCTCCCCACTGGGAGGTAAGTTCACAAGATTGAGCATCAGATCAGAGCAGCATAGATAATAAATTTACCCCATCTAAGGAGTCACCAAGATACTGGTGATGTGAGCACATGGAGTATGACATAGAGGACCAGAGAAGCAGGAATGGGATGTGAGTTCAACAAAGAAAATGGAAATTTAATAAAATGTATGTGCAGTATTATAAGAGAGAATAAACATCTTAAAAACAAAAAAAGTTAGCAAAATCTGAATGACAAAATCATTTTCATTGCAAATCAGTTATCCAACAATGAAAAACTTTTCATCACCTGCAGTTTTGCATGTAGATAACTTTTTAAGTAAAGGTTTCCTTTTTATGTAAAGTACACATTATTACAAAACAGAGTAAGAAGCAACATCCCAGGAAGTGTCTGGTCATGCCCATTAGGGATGGCACAACATCACTCCAGTCGTGACTGGAAAATCTGCCCCAAAGAGGCGAGCTGCCTGAGCACGGCGAGCAGCAGAACCTTCCCTGGGTTTGCTCTCAGGAGATAAAGAATCTAGAAAAGTATGTCTGAGGGCAGGAATTTGGCAATGTATCTCCAGCTCTGGCCAGGGTTAAGGAGATCTGTTCTGGGGCATATATCAGTATGCCTATACCTCAGTGGTACAAGGATTACTGCTTTGCTTCTGTAGCCTGAACGAAAAATGCCATTGGGAGCATCTGTTCGATCTGATTTCATAGATTAATAGCAGGCAACCATCTAATTAAAAGTGTGGTTGTGCAGGTGTTCTGTATGGCAAGCATGAGCATTTTGATCTCTGAGAAGGGTTGTAGCTGCTGCTGCTGCTAAGTGCTTCAGTCGTGTCCGACTCTGTGTGACCCCATAGACGGCAGCCCACCAGGCTCCTCTGTCCCTGGGATTCTCCAGGCAAGAACACTGGAGTGGGTTGCCATTTCCTTCTCCAATGCATGAAAGTGAAAAGTGAAAGCAAAGTCGCTCAGTCATGTCTGACTCTTCACAACCCCATGGGCTGCAGCCCACCAGGCTCCTCCGTCCATGGGATTTTCCATGCAAGAGTACTGGAGTGGAGTGCCATTTCCTTCTCCTGAGAAGGGTAATCCCTCCTTATAATTAGGGAGCTGGCATTCTGGTTTATACATATGTTTCTGTGAACTTTGTAGGTGGATCAGTCCTAACCAGCATTAGTGCATCTAGTTTAACGTCTGTCAAATTGAAAATCAGACTGAATTTTGATCAGGGCAGCAAACCAGTGTCCAAGACCTGTGCTTCCTCGATGCTCATTCCTGAGTTGCCAGCATCGGACAACCCAGGAAGCTTTTTATCATATTGAGTCCTAGCCCCTACATCAGTCTTTCCTGATTCAGAGCTGGTGTGAGGTGGGGAGAAGGAAAAGGGAATTTGTGTTTTTAAGAAGCTTTTCTGATAGATCTTATGCAGCAGATGTGGGAAATTTTGCCCTAGATCATCTTCTTTTCCATCTCCTTGTAACTGGAATGTGCATCCTTTTTCTCCCCCCTTGCCCCCAAATAATGACTCAGATTGCAGAGGACTTAATTGAATTTAATGCAGTCACCAATGCTGTAGGCTTAATCATCCCATGGGTAATTGCATTTTGAAATAAAAGCTTGTTAGTACAAATAAATCTCTGTAGCATTAGGACTGTCTCATCCTTTGGAGCAAGGAGAAAGGTCAGGTTTAATTCTAATGCCCTTTTACCCACCCGTCTGCACCACTCTCGTACATTTGGTGTCTCTTTCCTGTTCAACCAGGCTGCAAACATGTATGTCCTAAGGTGACATATGCAGCAATCAGAAACCAGCTGCCTTTGTGCATGATTTCAGCTGGCCCTTGAAGATTCCCTAGGAGACACAGTGTTTCACACAAGATCTCATATCTCTTCCAGTCACTTTCTCTGCAGAAAGCATCTACATCTTTCTGGAGTAGATGGAGGAGAAATCAGATTTAGTATTTGAGCCTTGGGGTGCTATAATTCGGGATTTCTGTTATTTTGGTTGGGAACAGGATAGAGGGATTTTGATATCTTACTTTCTACTGTTATGCAACTAGGAAAGGAGAAAAGGAATCAACAGGGAACGAGCGGACTGAGCAAATAATCACATATGGCTTTTACCCAAGAAAATGAGTTGATGACATTTAAAACTTTTATTTTATTGAAGTATAATTGATTTATAGTGTTGCATTAATTTTTGTGGTATAGCAAAGTGATTAAAATGTATATATATATACATTATGTATATATGTATATACATGTAAATATATATTATTTTTCTTATTTATTGTGATTTATTACAAGATATTATGACTACAGCCATGAAATTAAAAGACGCTTACTCCTTGAAAGAAAAGTTATGACCAACCTAGATAGCATATTTAAAAGCAGAGACATTACTTTGCCAACAAAGGTCTGTCTAGTCAAGGCCATTGTTTTTCCAGTGGTTGGATGTGAGAGTTGGACTGTGAAGAAAGCTGAGTGCCGAAGAATTGATGCTTTTGAACTGTGGTGTTGGAGAAGACTCTTGAGAGTCCCTTGGACTGCAAGGAGATCCAACCAGTCCATTCTGAATGAGATGAGCCCTGGGATTTCTTTGGAAGGAATGATGCTAAAGCTGAAACTCCAGTAGTTTGGCCACCTCATGTGAAGAGTTGACTCATTGGAAAAGACTCTGATTGTGGGAGGGATTGGGGGCAGGAGGAAAAGGGGACGACAGAGGATGAGATGGCTGGATGGCATCACTGACTCGATGGATGTGAGTCTGAGTGAACTCCGGGAGTTGGTGATGGACAGGGAGGCCTGGCGTGCTGCGATTCGTGGGGTTGCAAAGAGTCGGATACGACTGAGCAACTGAACTGAACTGACGAGATATTGAAAACAGTTCCCTATACCATACAGTAGGACCTTGTTATTTATGCATTCTATATATAATAGTTTGCGTCTGCTAACCTCAAATTCCCAACCATCCCTCCCCACCCCCTTACCCTTGGCCACCACAAGTCTGTTCTCTGTGTCTGTGAGTGTGTTTCCATCTGGTAGATATATTCATTGGTGTCATATTTTGACTCCACATATAAGTGATATAATATGATATTTGTCTTTCTGACTCACTTAATTTAGTATCATAATCTCTAGGTCCATCCATGATGCTGCAAATGTCATTATTTCATTTCTTTTTATAGCTGAGTAACATTTTCACTTTTCACTTTCATTCATTGGAGAAGGAAATGGCAACCCACTCCAGTGTTCTCGCCTGGAGAATCCCATGGACTGGGGAGCCTGGTGGGCTGCCATCTATGGGGTCGCACAGAGTCGGACACGACTGAAGTGACTTAGCAGCAGCAGCAACCTCAGATATGCAGATGACACCACCCTTATGGCAGAAAGTGAAGAGGAACTAAAGAGCCTCTTGGTGAAAGTGAAAGAGGAGAGTGACAAAGTTGGCTTAAAGCTCAACATTCAGAAAATGAAAATCATGGCATCTGGTCCCATCACTTCATGGGAAATAGATGGGGAAACAGTGGAAACAGTGTCAGACTTTATTTTTTTGGGCTCCAAAATCACTGCAGATGGTGATTTCACTGCCATGAAATTAAAAGGCGCTTACTCCTTGAAAGAAAAGTTATGACCAACATAGATAGCATATTGAGAAGCAGAGACGTTACTTTGCCAACAAAGGTCTGTCTAGTCAAGGCTGTGGTTTTTCCAGTGGTCATGCATGGATGTGAGAGCTGGACTGTGAAGAAAGCTGAGCGCTGAAGAATTGATGCTTTGGAACTGTGGTGTTGGAGAAGATTCTTCAGAGTCCCTTGGACTGCAAGGAGATCCAACCAGTTCATTCTAAAGATCAGCCCTGGGTGTTCTTTGAAACTCCAGTACTTTGGCCACCTGATGTGAAGAGCTGACTCATTGGAAAAGACTCTGATGCTGGGAGGGATTGGGGGCAGGAGGAGAAGGGGACAACAGAGGATGAGATGGCTGGATGGCATCACCTACTCGATGGACGTGAGTTTGAGTGAACTCCATGAGATGGTGATGGACAGGGAGGCCTGGTGTGCTGGGATTCATGGGGTCGCAAAGAGTCGGACACGAATGAGTGACTGAATTGAGCTGAATTTTCCATTGTATACACATGTCACCTCTTCTTTATCCATTTGTTAGTCGGGGCCCCATTTGTGTGAAGCATTTTTGAGGCTGAAAACTGCAGGTTTCACAAGAGTTAGGGCTATCTTGTGATTTATATATACATATTATTAACAACAAACTGCAGAAAACTCTTAAAGAGATGGGAATACCAGACCACCTTACCTACCTCCTGAGAAATCTGTATTCAGGCCAAGAAACAACAGTTAGAACCAGACATAGAACAACAGACTGGCTCAAAATTGGGGAAGGAGTACATCAAGGCTGTATATTATCACCCTGCTTATTTAATTTATATGCAGAGTGCATTATGTGAAATGCCAAGCTGGATGACTCACAAACTGGAAACAAGATTGCTTGGAGAAATATCAAAAACCTCAGATAGGCAGATGACACCACCTTTTTGGCAGAAATAGAAGAGGAACTAAAGAGTCTCTTGATGAATGTGAAAAAGGAGAACAAAAAAGCTGGCTTGAAACTCAACATTCAGAAAACTAAGATCATGGCATCGAGTCCCGTCACTTCATGGCAAATAGATGGGGAAACAATGGAAACAGTGACAAACTTTATTGTCTTGGGCTCCAAAATCACTGCAGATGGTGACTGTAGCCATGGAATTAAGACACTTGATTCTTGGAAGAAAAGCTATGACAGACCTAGACAGTATATTGAAAAGCAGAGACATTAGATTGCCAACAAAGGTACACATAGTCAAAGCTATGGTTTTTCCAGTAGCCATGTATGGATGTGAGAGTTGGATCATACAGAAGGCTGAGTGCTGAAAAATACATGCTTTTGAACTGTGGTGTTGGAGAAGACTCTTGAGAGTCCCTTGGACTGGAAGGAGATCCAACCTGTCCATCCTAAAGGAGACCAGTCCTGAATATTCATTGGAAGGACTGATGCTGAAACTCCAATACTTTGACCACCTGATGCGAAGCATTGACTCATTAGATCATGGATTGCCTTGAACAAAAAAACTGAAAATATAAATCTTCTAGAATAAAACCTAAGAGAATATGTTTGCTAAAATGTGTTAGACAGAACAATCACTAAGTATAAAAGAAAAAAGTTATATTGAACTTTACAAAGGCTTGCCATTTCTGTTCCTCAGAAGACACCATGAAGAAAATGAAAAGGTAAGCCAGACGCAAAGAGAAATATTCACAGTATATATATACCTATATCCAGATACTATCAAGAATTCCTATAATTGAGTAATAAAAAGACAATTCAATAAAGATGAGCAAAAGACTTGACCAAGCACTTTGTAAAAGAAGATATATGAAGGGTCAATAAGCATATGAAAGACGATCAAGTTCGCTGAGTGAATTCAAATTAAAACCACAATGACCACTTCCATCCATAAGAATGGCTAAAATGAAAAAATAGAATAACTTATAATACTAAATGTTAGCAAGAATGTGGAGCAAGGGACTGTAACTCTCATACATGGCTGGCACAACCATTTCAGAAAATTATTTGTTAATTTCTTATAAATTTAAATATTTGATATTATGATACATTTAAATATTTGATACATTATGATACAAAAATTCCACTTCTGGGTAAATAAAAGCCCAGATAAAAAATGATAAATAGAAACAAAAGTCAATAAAACTACATGTGTATAAAAGTTATATTCATTATAGCCCCAAACTGAAAACAACTCAGATGCCTGTCAACAGGAGAATGGATAAACAAACTGGTATAACCATTCAATGGAATACTACTCAATAGTAGGAAAGAGCTAACTACCAACACATAAAACAACATGCTCAATTGCATTACGTTGACTGAAAGAAGCCAGTCACAGAAGAGTCCTTCTGGTTTAGCAAGACTAATCTACAGTGAGAGAAATCAGAATAGTGGTTGCTACTGTTGGTAAGATTGGACTAAGAAAATGTTGCCAAAACTTGGCCTCTGCTCACCGGTGATGAATAGAAACACGAAGAGAGTTTTGGGTGAAGCAGAAAAGAGAAGCTTTAATTGCTTTGCCAGGCAAAGGGGACCACAGTGGGCTAAGGCCCTGACGGCTGGGTGACCCACCCTGGAGGGAAGAGAGGAGTTTTTAGTGTTCAAGGAGCGGGGTGTGATCAGCTCACGGAGAGTTCTTGGATTGGTTGGCATCAAGGTGAACTTTCAAGCATCATCAACCTTCTGGTTTCAGCTAGTTTTGGGTCTATGATCTTGTGGTCAGCAGTTTTCATCTGCAGTGTGGTCTGCTTTCTGTAAAAACTGCTTCAGAATGTGTGTCGAGCCTTTATCTATACCTTTCAGGAAACCGGGAGTTTGGTGATTCTGTTGTGTGGCAGAATTATAGTCTAAATTGTTACCAGTTCCCTAGCCCAACAGCTCTTCTTTGTTTCTCCATCATCACATTTCCCAATCATTAACTCTTGAGTCAGCATTTTACTTCAAAAGACAAGGACACAGGAGCTTGTACATGGTTTCAAAAGGGCAAGAGAAAACTTTCTCAAGTGATGGGAATGTTCTCTACCTTGGGCTTGTGGCTACACAGGTGTATTTATTTGTCAAAGCTCAGAAATTCACTCTTGAAATATATTGGGTTGACCAAAAAGTTCATTCAGATTTTTCCATCCAAGCGAACTTTTGGCTAACCCAATGTTTTTAATAAAAGCATTAGTTCGAGACTTGCCTGGTGATCTAGTGGCTAAGACTCCATGCTTCCACTGCACATCACCTGAGTTTGATCCCTGGTCAAGGAACTAGACCCCACACGCCACAATAGAGATCTTGCATGCCGCGATGAAGACTGAAGATCCCGCCTGCCACAACTAAGATCTGGTGCAGCCAAATAGATTAATAAATTTTTGTTGTTGTCTTAAAAGAGCATTAGTTCAAAAGAAAAAATAGAACCACTGTGGGTTGTTCATGTTGAAATGCTGTGTTCAATTTTTAGTACATTTTCCAAACAATAATCCAAAGTGTGTTCAGATCTGGGTCCCCAGGAGATGATGCAGTGAGAAAGGTAAGGAATGAGGAGGCGCAGGCTAGAGAGAGGGGACAAGGGAAGGTATCATGCCATTCTAGTCATCCATTGGGAAAGCAGGTGCGTAGTTAAATATTTGCCTATAGTCATTCCTCGAAACTCTGGTGGGCATAACACAGACCAGTGAGTAAAAGGTACAAAAACGAAAATTCTTCCAGATACCCAGCAATGAGGTTGCAGAGCAAAGCAAAACTTGGGCAGCCAACAGGAAGCCGCACAGAGCCTGGACAAAAGGTGGCGGAGGCCTGGACCACACGTGCTGTGGGGATGGAGATCCGGAAAAGGAGAGTGGGTTTGAGAAGTGGCAGGAAGTACAGCTGACGTGTGTGTGTGTGTGTGTGTGTGTGTGTGTGTGTGTGTGTGTGTGTGTGTGTGTGAGAGAGAGAGAGAGAGAGAGAGAGAGAGAAAGAGTGTGTGGGAGAGAGATGCAAAGGAGAACAGTAAATTAAGAATGATTCTCACATTTTTTCTAAGAAGACATCGTTGGTCTTAGTATGTATCATAGGATCTTATGAATCATGAATTTGTTCTTAAATGTTAGGCTTAAAAACTGTGCAATTGTGTCTGACTAAGAATGGAAATAGATTTTAAAGAAAATGTGAATGAGTCACAGAGCTGTTGGAAACAGGAACCAGAAGCCAAACCACCCACCTGTGTAACGCCTCAAAGCAATAGTAAGAAGGTAAGCTGGCCCTTCCAGCACCACCCTGGGTCAGCTTCCGGCACTTAGTTAATCTGACATGTCTCTTGTTTATTTGGTGGTTTATGTTGCCCATCTCTGCCCACTAGAATGTAAGCTTCTTAAGAGCAAGGATGTTGCAGTCTTACTGCTGGATGCCCAGCAACTAGCACACAGATGGTGCCCAGTCAACACCTGAGGCTTGGAAGGTTTCAGGCAGAGTTTATCTGACGATGGCGGCCTGGTCAGTGGGAATGAAGAACTGCAGAAACACAAATGCTAGCCATTCATAGATGCCGCTTTCAGATGTTTGCTTCCAAGTCTAAGGCGCTCTCCCCACATCCCTGTGGCACTCATGCCTCGAGCCAGTGCAGGTCCCATGAGCCTCCGCCTTGCTCCAGCCACTGCTGATCAAACAGCTACAGCCAGGGCTCCAAACAGACCAGTGCTGCCAACACACGCATCCTGTGCTGCCGGGGCATCTCTGATGCCAGCATGTGAGATGCTCCAAGAACCTGCTGGGCACTCAGTTCAGTTCAGTCACTCAGTCGTGTCCAACTCTGCGACCCCATGGACTGCAGCATGCCAGGCCTCCCCTGTCCATCATCAACTCCTGGAGTCTACCCAAACTCATGTCCGTTGAGTCGGTGATGCCATCCAACCATCTCATCCTTTGTCATCCCCTTTTCTTCCTGCCTTCAATCTTTCCCAGCATCAGAGTCTTTTCCAATGAGTCAGCTCTTTGCATCAGATGACCAAAGTATTGGAGCTTCAGCTTCAGCATCATTCCTTCCAATGGATATTCATGACTGGTTTCCTTTAGGATGGACTCACTGGATCTCCTTGCAGTCCAAGGGACTCTCAAGAGTCTTCTCCAACACCACAGTTCAAAAGCATCAGTTGTTCAGCACTCAGCCTTCTTTATAGTCCAACTCTCACATCCATACATGACTACTGGAAAAACCATAGCTTTGACAAGACGGATTTTTTTTTATAAAGTAATGTCTCTGCTTTTTAATATGCTGTCTAGGTTGGTCATAGCTTTTCTCCCAAGGAGCTGGGCAATCACAAATGTGCAGTTCAGAAATGTGAGCACTACTGGACCACGCTTGATCAAGCGGGGACAGATATTGACGGACAGATATTTCCCCCAACTGTAATCAAGGCTGGTAGTCCTGAGAAGACACCATGCAGGGGTCTCCTCAGAAAGTTCAGGCAAGATCAAGCAGCACCTGTCGCAGGGGCCAAACTGATAATGCATCTGAATATTGGTTTTCCCTTTTCCCTGGTTCCTAGTTCCCCTCTGCCCTTCTCTACTCTTCCATGGGATCATTTCCCAAATAACCCACTTGCCTGTGTGCGTTTGTCTCAGGCTCTGCTTTCTGGGTGACCCAGGCTAAGACAACAATCCAATTCTCACTCCCTTGAATCTGAAAGTGTTCTGTTGTTTTAGGAAAATCCCCTATATATAGGTCAGACTTTTCTGGCAACAAGAAGGACACCTCAAAACCCTTTAACTCCCTGGTTCCCTGAAGTTCTGAGGCAAAATGAGGATGAGCAAAGTGGTACCCAGGTAAAGGCAGGGTCCCAGGCCCTCACCAGCTACTGTCCAATGGGTACTGGCAAACCTTCTCTGAACAGCAGCCAAGGGCAGTTGTTATTGGATGTGGAAGACGAGTGCCAGGCTGGGGATGGCAGCTGACTGGCAGCACACTAATGGGCTGGACAAGTGGGTGGCATGGAGATTTCTCATCTTCTGTGCCATTGAAGCCAATAGTTGGTCAAACCTCTCTCCCTTTGCCTTCACAAATCGAGGTGAAGACTTGCACATCCTCAAGCCTAAGCAATAAATGTTTGTCCAAGTTGTTTTCCAGGAACTTGGACTTTGCGGTGTCTGGTTCAAGCTGAGCTAGTTAAGACTGATTAGAACCACCAGCCCTCCAACTGGGTGTGCACACGTGTCCGCCGGGTGACCTCTCGAAGGCAGAGGACTGAAAACTCCACCCTCAGATGGTGCTATGTGCTTCCACGTTTGAATGTGGGGGGACCTGGAGCTTAGTCACGACTGTGCAGAATGACAAATACTGCCCCTTCCCCAGACTGCCCACGCCTCAGCCCACGCTGGTTCTTTATGCTTTATGCCATAAATACTCAAGCCCGCTGCCTCTGAGGAGGTGAGTCTAACACAGGTTTTGCCGCCTCCTCACATAGCTGATTTGTGAATAAACTCTCTCTCTGTTACAAACCTCAGTGTCTCAGCGCTTTTGCTTGCTACACATCAAGGCAACAGAAACCTGAGTGGTAACGGCTGCGTATCCAAGCAAACCAGTGAGATCACCGAGAGGGGAGAGAGGCCTTGGGGCTGGAGACGCAGCACAGGCAGGAACAGCGAAGTTCCTTCCTCTCTGGTGGGATCTGTGTCTTATTCCCTGGCCTTTCTTTCTATTTGTTGAACTAAGATTCACATAACAAAATCGACTGCTTCACAGTGTACAGTTCAGTGGCGTTTGGTACAGTCCCATGTTGTACAGCTATCACCTCTCAGTTCAGTTCAGTTCAGTTCAGTCGCTCAGTCATGTCCAGCTCTTTGTGACCCCATGAACTGCAGCACGCCAGGCCTCCCTGTCCATCACCAACTCCCAGAGTCCACCCAAACTCATGTCCATTGAGTCGGTGATGCCATCCAGCCATCTCATCCTCTGTCGTCCCCTTCTCCTCCCGCCTTCAATCTTTCCCAACATCAGGGTCTTTTCCAATGAGTCAGCTCTTCGCATCAGGTGGCCAAAATATTGGAGTTTCAGCTTCAACATCTACCTCGTTCCAAACAAAATCCGCCACCCAAAAAGGAAATTGTATTCCCCTTAAGGCGTCAAGCCCCTCTCACCTCCCTTTCCAGACCCTGGCTACAATTAGTCTGCTTCCCGTCTGTATGGACTGGCCTGTTCTGGATATGCATCTAAGTGGAGCCATGCAGTATGGGTGACCTTCTGTGTCTGAATGGTTTCCACATTCATCCACGTTGTAGCATGGGTCAGAACTTCACTCCTTTTAAGACTGAATGATATACAATGTGAGGCATTACATTTTGCTGATCTATTCATCACGTGATGGACATTTGGGTTGTTTCCACCTTCCTCTGCCTCGTGGTTAGTGCTGCTATGACCATTTGTGTACAAGTGTGTGTTCGAGTCCCTGTGCTAGAGTCTGAGTTTAAAACGAGGAGTGGAATCGTTGCCCATCCATTTTCACGTGGGCTTTTTTTTTTAACCAGTGAACCTGTTTAAGTCCCAGTGACTCTGTTTGCCAATTGGTTTCCGGAGGAAATTGATAACCTCTTTATACCAAACATCTGTAAAAGGACTTATGTGACCTTGTAACTGTATTCATCCCTTGTATCCATGGAAGATTGGGTCCAGGACTCCGCCATGCTCAAGTCCCTCATATGAAATGATGTAGTACTCACTAGCACCCCGAATGTGTAGGTTCAGTATCTGTGGATAGGAAGAGCTGACTATACATCCATTTGGCCAAAGGTGAAGAAGCTGGCTTCTGAGGATGTCTGAGGGAGCTGACCGAAGTGTGTCGCCATCTTCTTTTTCTTCACAATAAGGATCTCAGTCTTACTGTGAACTGATTCAGATGGGTTGGTGAATTTGGCTGAGGGTGAACGCTATGTGTGTGTCTATGAGCACAAATACTTGATTTGGGTACAGCTATGATTTCATAGAATTGATGCTTTTGAACTGTGGTGTTGGAGAAGACTCTTTGAGAGCCCCTTGGACTGCAAGGAGATCCAACCAGTCCATCCTAAAGGAGACCAGTCGTGAATATCCATTGGAAGGACTGATGCTGAAGTGGAAGCTCCAATACTTTGGCCACCTGATGCAAAGAACTGACTCCTTGGAAAAGACCCTGATGCTGGGAAAGATTGAAGGCAGGAGGAGAAGGGGATGACAGAGGATGAGATGGCTGGATGGCATCACCGACTCAATGGACATGAGTTTGGGTGGACTCTGGGAGTTGGTGATGGACAGGGAGGCATGGCTGACTGACTGATGAAATCATTTTAGGGAAGCAAGCCAGCAATGTCACTGTATCCTGATTTCCACATTCCCTTGTGGGAAGTCCTTCAGCTGGGTGACTGGTTATTTGTATTGGTTACCATGTAAGCATTATCTGGAACAAATCTTGAAAAAACTGCAGGGAAAAATAGAGTGAATTTGATACTACGAAGCTTAAAGTCAGTGGAAACAAACTACCTGTACTGTGACTCACTGAAGGTTTATCCATTTTCAAAAGTGTGAATGCCCTGTAGACTGAATTCAGAAATGTTTCTGAGGCAGTTTTAAGACATTAAGTCACCATTGGCTTTGATTAGAACCAATTCTAAGAAATGGATACTGTTTTAAACAAAAAAAGTCCGAGAGTTCTCTTTGGGCAAACTATCTATTTTGAAAAGTTAAGCGTGTGTCTGAATATATATGTTAGTGGGGGACGAATCTGTGGTCAAGGCTGAGACGTGAAATGCTAACAGGGACAGACAATGCATTAAAAACACGCATGGCCCACCAGGTCTCGGCCCCTCACCTTTTAATTCAACTCAAGAGCTTTTACTTCCCCTGTGTGTACAGGTGTCCAGGTGCCTCTGCAAGAGAGACGCTTTTCCCGTTCCCACCATGGTGTCTCTCCTGCTGGGAGCTCTCAAATCACCCCTCTCTCAGATTTTCTGCTTGGAGGTCACTGACAATGGAGCGATTTAAACACAGGCTGCATTGCTGAGGTGTTTAGGGTTTTGTTCATAAATCTCTGTGGGAACCTTGCACAGGCCCTGCTTCAATTATTTTCTTTCAGAATCTCAAGGTCGACATGAACAACAGCCCTTTGGGAGCCAGCTTGCTATTTTGATTTTAACCCCATCATCACCAACCTGACAAACTGGTTTAATGGTAATGGTTTTCCTGAGAAAGCTGAATTTGCATCTTGGGGTTTCAGGCATATTTTAGTGATATATGCAGAAGGGAAACTGCAAGGAAACATGGAGAATGTTAGCACTGAGAATTTAGGGGGAAAAAAACTAGCCAAGAGTCCTAGGAAGACGCCAAGTTCTAAATTCTACGGTTCCAAACAAAGGTTTCTTTACTATCTCATCCCCACAAAAATAGCGTTCCCAGAGCACCTAATAGCTATAGCTCTTTCATTTACCTGGCATTGTGCAGTGTAATCCTCTCTTAAACCTCACGAGTGGTGTTTTAACTCCTGCCTTCTAGATGAAAGAACTGAGGCCCAGGAGGAAGCAGTGTATGCTGGCCAGAAGAGTGGAATCAGAAGGAAACAGAACTGGGGTCAAATCCTATCTCCACCTCTGTCAAGTTATTTGATCTCTCTTTTCTCAGTTTCCGTGTCTGTAAAATGGAACCAAGAAAACCTTAGTAACCAGGTCTTTTGGTTGCTGAGGGGATTAAATGGGTGTATAAATGCACTTAACTTCGCGGGAACACTCCAAATCCGGTCCTTCAGCCCGCTCAGCCACGGCAGGTGTTAAATCTCTGGCTTCTGTTCTTGGAAAGTTTTCTCATCTGTTTGCGTTTGTCAAAGTGAGGCTGTAAAATTGAGCTCATCCACCACCTACAAGTGTAAGCCATCTCACTGGAAAATTTCCATAAAACTGTTTGTTCTTTGCTGAATTGGAGATAAGAAGAGTTTCAATCTTGCAGGGATATCATGAGGAAAAAAGTGAGATAATAAGCACAGGGCCTGCCATGTAATATTTACTGTGTCTTATTAACTGTATTATTATTACTAAATCACACACTATTTAATGTCTATTATTATTTTTACTATCACTTAGCCTTTAAAATCTATACTAATTTCCTTACCCTCTATCCATATCAAGGGAAAAAAATGATATCTCTACTTTTTATAATTGCTAACATCTACTGGGTCATCGAAAAAGCAAGAAAATTCCAGAAAAACATCTATTTCTGCTTTATTGACTATGCCAAGCCTTTGACTGTGTGGACCACAATAAACTGTGGAAAATTCTGAAAGAGATGGGAATACCAGACCACCTGACCTGCCTCTTGAGAAACCTATATGCAGGTCAGGAAGCCACAGTTAGAACTGGACATGGAACAATAGACTGGTTCCAAATAGGAAAAGGAGTACGTCAAGGCTGTGTATTGTCACCCTGCTTATTTAACTTCTATGCAGAGTACATCATGAGAAATGCTGGGCTGGAAGAAGCAACAGGCTGGAATCAAGATTGCCAGGAGAAATATCAATAACCTCAGATATGCAGATGACACCACCCTTATGGCAGAAAGTGAAGAGGAACTAAAAAGCCTCTTGATGAAAGTGAAAGAGGAGAGTGAAAAAGTTGGCTTAAAGCTCAACATTCAGAAGACGAAGATCATGGCATCTGGTCCCATCACTTCATGGGAAATAGATGGGGAAACAGTGGAAACAGTGTCAGACTTTATTTTTTTGGGCTCCAAAATCACTGCAGATGGTGATTGCAGCCATGAAATTAAAAGACACTTAATCCTTGGAAGAAAAGTTATGACCAACCTAGACAGTATTTTCAAAAGCAGAGACATTACTTTGCCAACAGAGGTCTGTCTCAGCAAGGCTATGGTTTTTCCAGTGGTCATGTATGGATGTGAGAGTTGGACTGTGAAGAAAGCTGAGCGCCAAAGAATTGATGCTTTTGAACTGTGGTGTTGGAGAAGACTCTTGAGAGTCCCTTGGACTGCAAGGAGATCCAACCGGTCCATTCTAAAGGAGATCAGTCCTGGCTGTTCTTTGGAAGGAATGATGCTGAAGCTGAACGTCCAGTACTTTGGCCACCTGATGTGAAGAGTTGACTCATTGGAAAAGACTCTGATGCTGGGAGGGATTGGGGGCAGGAGGAGAAGGGGATGACCCAGGATGAGATGGCTGAATGGCATCACCGACTCGATGGAAGTGAGTTTGAGTGAACTCCAGGAGTTGGTGATGGACAGGGAGGCCGGGTATGCTGCAATTCATGGGGTCGCAAAGAGTCGGACACGACTGAGCAACTGAACTGACTGACTGACTTTTATAAAAAGTAGTTATTCTTCAAACATATCCACTTATTTTCCATTTTTAGATTGGACATTGACTTCACTGTACCATGTACATTACAATCCAGGTACTAGATGGCATCAGGAGACTATGTTCTAATCTCCAGCAGCATGAATTTACTGCGTGACCTTGGGCAGGTCATTTGACATTTCTGTTCCTCAGTTTCTTCTTCTGTTAAAAGAAAGAGAACTAAAATCGCTTTTAGCATTCAGATTCCATGTTTTCAACCCTTCATATGTGTCGGTACACATGAGTGTTATCTCTGCATCATAATTATTTTAACTATTTAAAACCACTTTGTAACTAGCTCATTTAAGCCTTTATTTCTATTTTTCTTATGAGATAATGCACAAAGTTCTACAGGAGGTAAACAGCAGAAACAGAACTAGGAAATACAAGCCTTGGCCTTCAGTTTCTGATTTACCTTGGAAACTGTCCCACAGACTTCACTGGAGGTGTGGGAAATGAGAAGACAGTGGTGTGAGGCACGCTTCCACCATCACCGGTTCTCAGGGATGCTCTTGTCTGTCTTTAGGGCAAATGTTTCTGCTTTTCTCTACTTTGGACATTTTTCAAAAATAGCTCAAAATTTCTCAAAAAACATTGTCAACAGTTTTAAAGATGTATTTCTTATATATACATATATACACATGTTTATGAAGGTGAAAAAAATTGTTCAATTCCATCCAGCTCGTGGTAGTATGCCATTTGATAGCTTCGATATTTTAAGTGCTTAAATTTAGAAGCTACAAAGTATTCTTCCCCTGTGACTGAGATTCTAGTTTTCCCTTTTACTACTTTATCCTTAGTTTTTTTTTTTTTTTTTTTGGAAGCCTGAGAACACTCTCCTCATTATATTAGCAAAGTCTTAGGTTGACCAAAAGCTTTTAAAATTGGATGGAGTTTGGGGTAAAAACAGAATTAAAGGTTAGAAAAACACATCAATTCCTCATAATCCTTCTTATCCCAGGAGGGATTTTCAGCCTAAACTTCTGGCAGAGGTGCTTTGAATGATCTCACAATACCTTTCAATGTCCTGGAATGGGCAGATGCTGCAGAGATGGGGAAGACTCCATAGGTTCATGGAAACAACACGAGCCTCTCTGCTGTTGCCAGCCTTGCAGGGGCTGCTCTTCCTGGAGTCACTGATCAGCCACGTGGGTGTAACTCCCTTTCCTCCTAGTGCTCCAGAAGGACCCTTGCTGAGCACACTTCCTTCCTTTTCTTCCTTTTATGTAATAGTGGTATAGCCCAAATTCAGCATAATGCCAACTGGTATTTTAAAAGGTGATTTTAGGTGGTATAGGGACAAGGCACTTTATATATTAATAGTTTTGTATTTAAAATGTATGGTAGAAAACACCGAGCCCTTTGAGCTTGGCCCTTTTAGAAGTGAAGAAGGAAATGGCAACACGCTCCAGTATTCTTGCCTCGGAAATCCCATGGACAGAGGACCCTTTGGATTATAGTCCACGGGGTCACGAAGAGTTGGACATGATATAGCAACTGAACATCAGCAGCTATTAGAATTCCCACTTTACAGATGAGAAGTCACAGGAACAGGCAGGTTAGGTGTCTAGCCCAAGGGATTCAGCTGGATAGCACCAGTGCTGGGATTCAAACACAAGCAGTCTGGCTCCAGAGCCTCACTCTTACACTGTAGATTCCTTGAATAAATATATAAGCAGGGAATTATTGTAGCATAATGGTGAGATACACAGCACTCTTATGATGGATTTCTATTAGTTTTAAGCAATAATTATCTGTTATTGTTCACACAGCTGTGAAGCTGCTGGAGGCTTGATTGACCTCGACTGTGCTCAGCTGGGTGGCTCTGCTCCAGGCCAGAGAGCAGCTGACTATCCACTCTCCCCATGGGAACCACTATTACCAGTTTCTTGGGTATCTTTTAGTTTGTGAAAGTCACTCAGTCATGTCCGACTCTTTACAACCCCATGGACTGTAGCCCACCGGGCTCCTCTGTCCATGGAATTCTCCAGGCAAGAATACTGGAGTATATTGCCATTGTCTTCTCCAGGGGATCTTCTTGACCCAGGGATCGAGCCTAAGTCTTCTGCATGGCAGATTCTTTGCCACCTGAGCCACCAGGGAATATATATATATATCCCCTTTAAACAAAATTGCGGCATATTTTACACACTTCTGTACTATGAAGAAGCTTGGTTTTAAAGGTTAATTATGGAAAACAATATGGAGGTTGCTCAAAAAGTTAAAAACAGAACTACCTTTAGGATGCAACCATCCCACTATTTCTGGGTATCATGCAAAGGAAGTGAAACCAGGATGTAGCATTACTTGCAGTAACCAAGGTGTGACAACAACTAAATGCCCATCAATGGTGAATGGATAAAGAAAGTAGAGTGTATATATATACAATGGAATATTATTCAGCCTTAAAAAGGAAGGAAAATTCTGGGACTTCCCTCATTCAGAGTCTGTGCTTCTGCTGCGAGGGGCACAGATTTGATCTCTGGTGAGGGAACTGAGATCCCACAAGCCATGAAGCATGGCCAAAAGACAAGGAAAATTCTAGCATTTGTAATGACATAGATGAACTGAGAGAACATTGTGGCTAAGTAAAATAAACTGGATGAAGGAACACAAATACAAATACTGCATGGTCTCACTTTTGTGTGGAACCTAAAAATGTCAAGCTCATGGAAATAGAGGAGCAAGTCCTGGGGGTGGGGGAGAGAAATGGGGAGAGGGTCAAGGGGAACCAAGTGTCAGTTATGAGATGAATCAGTTCTGGAGCTCTAATGTACTAACATGATTATAGTTAACTATTTGTATTGTATACTTGAAATTTGGTAAGAAGGGAGATCTTGTTATCAACAAATATGTATACGCATGCAAGCACGCACACACACACCCCTTTTAACAGAGGCACTTGTTGTGGCCATGGAAATTCTGGTTCAGGTCTGAAATGGGGTCCTGGATATGTACTTTTTTTTTTTAAGTTTCTCCAGATGATCCTGATGCTTGGATTAATTTGACAATCATTTCCTACGGACAACATGGCAAAAATGATCCAAAGCACCAAGACAGAACAAAATGTTTGTGTGCATTAAAATCTATCTCATTACAAATTAATCATTTCATTCACTGAAGCACAGGAGAACAAGAGGACTGCAACCAGAAGAGAATGAAGTGTCTGACCAGGGTTGTGCCCTTTTCTTTGAGTTTTCTCGTCCTGGAGATACTGGAGCAGGTATGGATATCCAGAGGAATCAGAGGAGGAAACTTGCAGAAAAAGCAGGGTTGGGAGGGCAAGGACCAGAGAACTGGGGGGCAGGCGGGCCCCTGCCATGGACTCGCTTTGAGATCTAGAGAGATTTACCTCACTTTCTGTGCCTGTTTTTGCATCAACTGAATGGAGATAGTAATAGCTATCTGAGTATGCTAGTTTAAACACTGGAGTTTAGATAAGAGAATGAACAGAACGTGTTTCGGTTCATTACAGTTCACTTCAGTCACTCAGTCATGTCTGACTCTTTGCGACCCCATGAATCGCAGCACGCCAGGCCTCCCTATCCATCACCATCTCCCGGAGGTCACTCAGACTCACATCCATCGAGTCAATGAAGCATCATCCTCTGTCGTCCCCTTCTCCTGCCCCTAATCCATCCCAGCATCAGGGTCTTTTCCAATGAGTCAACTCTTCACATGAGGTGGCCAAAGTATTGGAGTTTTAGCTTTAGCATCATTCCTTCCAAAGAAATCCCAGGGCTGATCTCCTTTAGAATGGACTGGTTGGATCTCCTTGCAGTCTAAAGGACTCTCAAGTCTTCTATAAACACCACAGTTCAAAAGCATCAATTCTTTAGCAGTCAGCTTTCTTTATAGTCCAACTGTCACATCCATGCATGACCACAGGAAAAACCATAGCCTTGACTAGACGGACCTTTGTTGGCAAAGTAATGTCTCTGCTTTTGAATATGCTGTCTAGGTTGGTCATAACTTTCCTTCCAAGGAGTAAGCATCTTTTAATTTCATGGCTGCAGTCACCATCTGCAGTGATTTTGGAGCCCCCCAAAATAAAGTCTGACACTGTTTCCACTGTTTCCCCATCTATTTCCCATGAAGTGATGGGACCAGATGCCATGATCTTCGTTTTCTGAATGTTGAGCTTTAAGCCAACTTTTTCACTGTCCTCTTTCACTTTTATCAAGAGGCTTTTTAGTTCCTCTTCACTTTCTGCCATAAGGGTGGTGTCATCTGCTTACCTGAGGTTATTGATCTTTCTCCCAGCAATCTTGATTCCAGCTTGTGCTTATTCCAGTCCAGCGTTGCTCATGATGTACTCTGCATATAAGTTAAATAAGCAGGGTGACAATATACAGCCTTGATGTACTCTTTTCCATAGACTGGAAAAGGTCAGTTTTCATTCCAATCCCAAAGAAAGGCAATGCCAAAGAATGCTCAAACTACCGCACAATTGCACTCATCTCACATGCTAGTAAAGTAATGCTCAAAATTCTCCAAGCCAGGCTTCAGCAATACGTGAACCATGAAATTCCAGATGTTCAAGCTGGTTTTAGAAAAGGCAGAGGAACCAGAGATTGAATTGCCAACATCCACTGGATCATGAAAAAGCAAGAGAGTTCCAGAAAAACATCTATTTCTGCTTTGTGGACTATGCCAAAGCCTTTGACTGTGTGGATCACAATAAACTGTGGAAAATTCTGAAAGAGATGGGAATACCAGACCACTTGACCTACCTCTTGAGAAACCTATATGCAGGTCAGTTAGAACTGGACATGGAACAACAGACTGGTTTAGTCTGTGCCAAACATGTGAAAATGAAAGTATCAGTCACTCAGTCATTTCTGACTCTCTGAGACCCCATGGACTATAGCTGACCATGCTCCTCTGTCCATGGAATTCTCCAGGCAAGACCCATGGACTATAGCTGACCACGCTCCTCTGTCCCTGGGATTCTCCAGGCAAGACCCATGGACTATAGCTGACCATGCTCCTCTGTCCCTGGGATTCTCCAGGCAAGAACACTGGAGTGGGTTGCCACTTCCTCCTCCACAGTCATCAGCGATCGAGCTGTGGACTCCAACAGACTCCCATCTGTGCCCCTTTCCCCTACTTGAGCTTGCTATCAGGAAACAGGTGCTTCGATTAAAAATCTGGTGGGGATTAGTCACTTTTTACTCTTATCTTCTTTTTCTATATTGCTTCTGTCCTTCCAAAAGAGTCAAAGGTAAATATACACATTTGAGGGTTTCACATAGTAGTTGCTGTGAAAAGTTCATCCACAGAAACCTTAATTAAAGAGTTTGGAAACCAGAAAAGGGAGCTGTTCTGTCCTGAGACCACAGCAGAGCCCAATAGGAACACAGAATCCTCTTTCCTGGCAACAGTTCCGCCACGGAAAAGCCCTGGCCTCCCGGTTTACTCCAGCCCTCCCAACTTCCTCTTCCCCCATAAAAGTGCTGTCTCTCCCTTGCTGCGCAGGGACTTGCACGTGGCTTTCCATGGATGCAGGCTCCGTGTTCCGTTTTTTTCTTTTGTTTGTTTTTTGTTTTCAGTTCTCTGCTGATTGTGGCTTCCCTGGTGGTTTGCCTTCCAGTGCAGGGGACATGGGTTTGATCCCCGGTCCAGAAGATCCCTCATGCCAAAGGGCAACTAAGGCCACATGCAGCAACTACTAAACTCGAGCTCTAGAGCTCACACAGGCAAATACTGAAGCCTGCTTGCCCTAGAGCCAGTGCTCCGCAATAAAAGAAGCCAGGCATTAAGTCTGAGCCCCGCAACGCGAGAGCAGCTCCTGCTCTCCACAGTCAGACAAACTCCAGGTGCAGCAACAAAGACCCAGCGCAGCCAAAATAAATAATAAATTCGCTGCTGATCCTGAATAAATCTGTTTTATAGTTGCAGAGATAAGCAGCAGGTCAACATTGTGAATCCAAGCCTAAACTTATGCTGACTACAGCGTGAACCAAGGTTTTGCTCACATTTAAATTGTTTCCCTGTTTTAGTTTTTTAGCTTATTCTCAGAAACATATTGCCTTGGAGCATGGACTTTGGCTCTGACACCTTGGTCAGCAAAGGAGAGCAAAGGGAATGTGTGCATGCATGCATGCTAAGTCGCTTCTTTCATGTCCAACTCTTTTCAACCCTATGGACTGTAGCCCCCCAGGCTCCTCTGCCCATGGGGATTCTTCAGGCAAGAATCCTGGAGTGGGTTGCCATGTCCCCGTCCAAGGGATCTTCCCAACCCAGGGACTGAACCTGCCTCTCCTGCAACTCCTGCAGTGTAGGCTGATTCTTTACCTCTGAGCCACCAGGGAAGCCTGAGCAAAGGTGATATAAGGTGGCAAATAGGGCATGGCTCAAATGCAGGGAGAATGAGAGTTTTCTGAATGCCTTGGCTAATCAGGAGATCACAACCTTCTGTCAGTGTGTTCTGTTTTGTCAGTCTCTGCCTTCCCCATGGGCTGGGGGCATGCTGGCCACACAGCCTGCAGGGAGTGGAAGAATGATCTTTGCCACCAACTTCTATTTCCCAGGGCAGACATGCAGGTACCTGAAAACACCCAACACGATGGACTTGCTCCCAGCTGCCCGCAACTCAACCTGAACTGCAAACATCTCCTCCAGAGCCCAAAGACCACGAGCTTCGAAAGCCACTGACACATTGCAAAGTACTTGAATGGTGACCGAGGCGTTTGCAGCCCACCTGACTTCACCCCTGGGAGGGTGGAGTGTGCATTGAGGCACTTTCAGCAGAATAACCGAGCCTGTCATAGCCAGGGAAATGTTTCTGTGTGTCATTTCCTCTGTGTCTCATTTTAGAAAAGAGAATTGGATTCAGTTTTTGTGACCTTCATGTTTAAACCTTACAATGTCTGTCCTAAAAGTATTGCTCATTGTCAATTTTAAAGTTTAGGAGACAGCACTGAGACTCTTTTGGGGGTAAAGGGGGTATAAATCTTAGCAAGAAGTGATGCAATGGTAACGTAGCAACAGGTTCAATTGATTAAATTACCCAAGGAAATCTCCCTTTGGCATCAGGAAGGGATTTGTATCAAACCCAGGGTGGAGTGTGAGTCACTCTGAGTCACGGACCATATAACCTCATAGAATTCTTCAGTTTGGAATCACATTACCTTATTAACAAGAAAGGTGAATTTCTGAGTGTCTCTGTTTTTCTCTCGACTGTTCCTAATCATCCCAGATGAAAGCATATAGTCATGGTGTAGATTATCTAAAGTGGCGAATAATGGAAACATTTATGTGCCCTTTGCTTTCAAATACTAAGTGAATTTTTGGAGTAGTGGGGGCTGTTTGCCCTGTCAGAACAAAGATCATTCCAGATGGGGAAAATGTCTAGAGTAAATGATTTAAAGTGAAAACAGACGTGGCAAGTATGAGAAATTGTAACAGGGTCAACAGTATGGCAACAGCAGAATAGATGAGAGAGAGAGTCGACAAGGCCAGGTTGAAGAGGCAGGTGAGCGCGTGATCCTGCCAGGGTAGAAGGAAAAACCAGGGAGATGAGGCTACAAGTCCAGAGGGACAGATACAGGGGACTGGACTGGGTTGGTAGGAGTGGAGATGGACTGACATAGGACTTGAGACGCAGTTGACAGAACAGGCTGTGGGTTAGACTATGGTGGTGGGAAAGGGGCTGATGGGGAAGGAGGGAGAGTTGAGAAGAATGAATAATCAAAGGTAGCTTCTAAAGCCAAGCCTGAGATGCAGGCCTTTTTGAGGGAGAGGTGGAAGAGTTCGCATTAAGGGTCTCATTTTGGCCATTTTAAGCAGGGAGTGACTGTTATGCGCCTAAGTGGTGATGTCCTGGAGGAAGCTGGGTACCTAAGTGCGGGGTTTCTAGGAGAGGTCAAGGCTAGTGATGATGATTTGGGTGTCACTGGCTTCCAAATGGCCCTTAAAGCTCTGAGACTAGATGGAATCACCTAGTGGGAGGGTGTTCTGTTCAGTCACTCAGTCATGTCCGACTCTTTGCGACCCCATGAATCACAGCACGCCAGGCCTCCCTGTCCATCACCAACTCCCGGAGTTCACTCAGATGTCCATCGAGTCGGAGATGCCATCCAGCCATCTCATCCTCTGTCATCCCCTTCTCCTTCTGTCCCCAATCCCTCGCAGCATCAGGGTCTTTTCCAATGAGTCAATCCTTCGCATGAGGTGGCCAAAATATTGGAGTTTCAGCTTCAGCATCAGTCCTTCCAATGAACACCCAGGACTGATCTCCTTTCGAATGGACTGGTTGGATCTCCTTGCAGTCAAAGGAACTGTCAAGAGTCTTCTCCAACACCACAGTTCAAAAGCATCAATTCTTCTGCCCTCAGCTTTCTTCACAGTCCCACTCTTACATCCATACATGACCACCGGGAAAACCATAGCCTTGACTAGATGGATCTTTGTTGGCAAAGTAATGTCTCTGCTTTTTAATGTGCTATTTAGGTTGGTCATAACTTTCCTTCCAAGGAGTAAGCATCTTTTAATTTCATGGCTGCAGTCACCATCTGCAGTGATTTTGGAGCCCCCCAAAATAAAGTCTGACACTGTTTCCACTGTTTCCCCATCTATTTCCCATGAAGTGATGGGACCAGATGCCATGATCTTCGTTTTCTGAATGTTGAGCTTTAAGCCAACTTTTTCACTCTCCTCTTTCACTTTTATCAAGAGGCTCTTTAGTTCCTCTTCACTTTCTGCCATAAGGGTGGTGTCATCTGCTTATCTGAGGTTATTGATCTTTCTCCCAGCAATCTTGATTCCAGCTTGTGCTTCTTCCAGCCCAGCGTTTCTCAAGATATACTCTGCATATAAGTTAAATAAGCAAGGTGACAATATACAGCCTTGATGTACTCCTTTTCCTATTTGGAACCAGTCTGTTGTTCCATTAGCATATGCTAAACAACACACCCACTGGTACCGAGACAGTTCTGAGGCTGACCATGCTCCTGCTGCTGCTAAGTCGCTTCAGTCGTGTCCGACTCTGTGCGACTCCATAGACGGCAGCCCACCCAGCTCTCCCGTCCCTGGGATTCTCCAGGCAAGACTGCTGGAGTGGGTTGCCATTCCTTCTCCTATGCATGAAAGTGAAAAGTAAAAGTGAATTTGTGTCCGACTCCTAGCGATCCCATGGACTGCAGCCTACCAGGCTTCTCCATCCATGGGACCTTCCCGGCAAGAGTAGTGGATTGGGCTGCCATTGGCTTCTCTGGAGGCTGACCACCCCAGGGCCAATAAATGGGTGGTCACCCAATTTCTGGAAACCCCCACCCCTTCCGCCAAATAGCTGGAGTTATCCTCCCACTCATTAGCCTATGAAGTTATCCATCCCATAAAAACCAACAACATCCTGCCCTGGGGACTTTTGTCTTCTGAGATGTCTCACACTCTGTTTATGGAGCTTGTGTCTCCCTGAATAAATCTGCTTTCACTCTGCTTTGGGAAGTTCTTGAATTCTTCACTTGGTGGCCCATTCCAGGCACTCGCCTGAGACCTGGGACTTAATCATCCGTTTTGGGCCCCATGTTTTTCCTGCAGTAGTTTCAGCTCTTAAACATCCTTTTTTTTTTTTTTTTTTCTCACTCCAGTTCACTCTTGAACCCCACAGCTCCTCAGGTAAATTGAAGTGAAAGTGTTAGTCGCTCAGTCATGTCTGACTCTTTGAGACCCCATGGACTATAGCCCATCGGGCTCCTCTGTCTACAGGATTCTCTAGGCAAGAATATTGGAGTGGGTACCTTTCCCCTTCTCCAGGGGATCTTCCTCACCCAAGGATGGAAGCCGGGTCTCCTTCATTGCAAGCAGATTCTTTACTGTCTGAGCCACTAGGGAAGCCCCACAGCTCCAGGGGTAAGAATTAGCCATCTAGGGACATCACTAGAGGAAGAAAGAAAATAAGGTCAGTTTCTCTTGTAAATGGCAGTGACCAGGGGCCATGTGGGTGGAGCGTCCTTCCCTGGCCCTGGCGCCGTCCCCAGGGATGAGGTCATTGTGCCTGTATAGGTGCAACCACTGTCTCAGTCTTTCCATCAGTGACTTTAAATCCAGCCCGTTAGTCCTCTCCTTATCTTAAACAAACTGTCCCAGAGCCTAAAAAGGAACAACGGCTGCATTCCAGAGAATCGGATTTTGCCTTGTGGAATATAGGTACAGGCCTCCAAACAGCCCAGGAGGGAGAATGGTTGAAACTGCCAGGATCTGGCTTTACATGTAGGCTTGAAATAATGACATGAAACCATCCCAATGCCACACTTCCTATCTAAGCTACCCCAAAAGAAAGGAGAGAAGGTATCAGAGTGAGGCCCTCAAGGAGGACAAGTAATAGGTCTGTGATCGGCACTTTCCTCATTATACTAGAAGGATTCTCAGTCCAGCGTTTCTCTGCCTAAGCTCTTTCCTAGAAAATGCGAGGCTTAGTTTTCCTTCACGTAAGGGGAGCCTGGTGGGCTGCCGTCTATGGGGTCGCACAGAGTCAGACACGACTGAAGCGACTTAGCAGCAGCAGCAGCAAGGTGAGCTCAATAACCATGTCAGAGATGTCTCATCTCCTTGCAATGAGTTTTCTGAAGTATAAAATGAGGAACAAAGACCTTCACTATCTGGTCTCAGACATTTTCCCCCAAGCCTGAGTTGCTTTTTTGAAACTGAAAGTTTCATGGATCCAACAAACTTATGTGAGTGTGAAGAGCCCTGGAATCGAGTTTTACGTGATTGAAGTACAGAATCCAGCACACTTCCTCCTGGAATGAAGGGCCATTTGCAGTGAAAGTGGCTTGACCTTCAAGGCCTGCAGGCTCAGGTTGGGCAGGGAAGGCAGACACCTGAGCAAAGCCCCCAGCCACGGTGAGAGGACAAAGGCTACTCCACAAGGTGTGGGGTCGGCTCAAAGGAGCAATAGCTTTTGATCCAAAAGCTGCATGGTCTTCCCCAGAAACCAGTTAATTGGAAACCCCCACCCCTTCCACCAAATAGCTGGAATCATCCTCCCACTCATTAGCCTATGAAGTCCTCCACTCGGCAAGGTTACCCTCCCGTCTCCTCCAAACGGCTCTAATAGGAGGCTGATCTGATAGAAGGTCTGGAGTGGGTTCCATATCCTCTCAACCTCAACCTGCAAGGCTCAGGGAAGAGCCTCAGAGGCCTGAATCAACCTCAGGGCAAGTTACCAGAACCCATGACCCGTACCTTGCGCTCCTCATTTATTGCTAAAAATAGAGTGGTGCAGCAAGCCCCGGAGTAAGCACTTGAAGGAAGTGAAGGAGGGTCCTCTTCTGGAGAGAAGGGAGGGAGAGAGGTGACACCCCCAGGGGCCATCTCTTTGCAGAAGGAGGGAGGAAAGGACCTGCTCAGGAAAAGTACAGGACAGCTGAGCTGCAGAGAGGGCAGGCTTTGCCCGCCTCTGTCGGCCCTGAGACCCGCCTGGCCCTCCGTGGAGAGCCCGTCCCTGACTCTGCATGCTGGGCCAGGAGGAGGCCTGGGAGGTAGGCTGCCTAGGGAGGAGTGGAGAAGGGCTCTGAGGGACCTGGGGCTGCATGGGGACGCCTGGGGGCCTCCCACAGCCCACCCTGCCAGGGGAAGCAGACACAGACCCTCCACTCGTTTGTAGCCGCAAAGACAGAGAGGCTCACTTGGGGATGAAGAGGCAGGGTCTTGCCACCCTGGCATGGAACGGGAGGAACTTGCATTGAACCATAAATGGAGCAGCCTTGAACCCCCGTCGTGTGGCCAAGCCAGCTCAGGAGGTGAGCTGGAGGGGGAGCCAAGCTCGGCCTCCGGGAAGGCAGACCGCCCAGTGCTGGAGCCGGGGCCCCACACACCATGAGTGTGAGTCTCAGCTCGGCCTCTAGACGACAGGGACCCTGGACAATGGCCCTGGCCTCCCTGGGCTCGTTTCCTCACCAGTAGGAGGGGGACAGAGCTTCTTCACAGGGTTGGTGAGGACTGAATGAGTTCATCCAGGGCAGCTGCTTAAGAAGGAGACTGGCAGGAGTGAGCAGGCGCCCTGCATCATCTTTTATTGTCTTTAACCCACACAGCAAGTGCCTTACTGACTAGGCCTGATTGTCTATAGGTAGGGGGTAGGGACTCCGGGAGTTGGGGATGGACAGAGAAGCCTGGCATGTGGCAGTCCATGGGGTCGCAAAGAGCTGGACATGACTGAGCGACTGAACTAAACCGAAGGGTCACCCCGGGCCACAGCTTGACTCCACCGTGGTTCTCGCCTCCTGTTGTGGTTTTAGTCACTAGGTCATGCCTGACTCTTCTGTGACCCCCATGGACTGTAGCCCGCCAGGATCCTCTGTCCATGGGATTGTCCCAGGCAAGAATACTGGAGTGGGTTGCCATTTCCTTCTCCAGGGGATCTTTCCAACCCAAAGATGAAACTCACGTCTCCTGCATTGACAGGTGGATTCTTTACCATCGAAGCCACCAGGGAAGCCTGCTTATCTCCTAGAAGACCCTTCAAAGGACCTTTGGAAATGCCCAAAGCTCTGTAAAACCTACCTTGGAGAGAACTACACTGGGTGATCTGAGCACCAAAGAATTGATGCTTTTGAGTTGTGGTGTTGGAGAAGACTCTTGAGAGTCCCTTGGACTGCAAGGAGATGCAACCAGTCCATTCTAAAGGAGATCAGTTCTGGGTGTTCACTGGAAGGACTGATGCTGAAGCTGAAACTCCAATACTTTGGCCACCTCATGCAAAGAGTTGACTCATTGGAAAAGATTCTGATGCTGGGAGGGATTGGGGGCAGGAGGAGAAGGGGACGACAGAGGATGAGGTGGCTGGATGGCATCACCGTCTTGATGGACATAAGTTTGGGTGAATTCTAGGAGTTGGTGATGGACAGGGAGGCCTGGTGTGCTGAGATTCATGGGGTCGCAAAGAGTCGGACACGACTGAGCGACTGAACTGAACTGAATTGACACTGGGTATTCATGAAGCATCCCTTCAGGTTTAAAGGTCTGTGTGTGGTTAAGAATTCCATAAAGTGACTTAGTCTAAACCAACTTCTCTGAAAGGAAAGTGTGTTCTTTGGGTCCCTCATCAAAACAAACAAACAAACAAATCACATTTAGAGACTTCACTGGTGGTCCAATGGCTAAGACTTTGTGCTCCCAATGCGGGGGGCCCAGGTTCAATCCCAGGTCAGGTAATCAGATCTCACATGGTACAACCAAGAGTTCTCACGCCCCAACAGAGACTCTGCATGCTGCAACTAAGACCCAGTGTGGCCAAATACATACATACATACATACATATATATTTTAAAGTCACATTCAGCACCAGGTTTGGTGCTTGAAAACTGGTGTTTTCCAAGCCTCTCTGAGTCCCCGTTTTGTCCTGAGGCACCTGGGCCCCCATCCTCCAGCTGTTCCGAGCACTGGACAGGCCTCCCCAGACCACCCTCACTGCTTCCATTTCTTCTGGTGTTGGATGTCTTCGTCTCTACAGCCTGCAGTCACAGGCTGGTGTGCAGCCAGTTTGAACCACCAGCAGGCTCCCTCACCTCTCGCCTGGTTTCCCTCTGAACGTCACCTTCCCAGTGAGGCTATACGACCTACCCCGGTAAATGGCAACCTCTGCTCCCACCTTCAAAAGAAGGTATTAGCAAGGCCAAGCCCACTTGTTCAAAGTGGTGGCTTCCCTGACCTTGAAAGACTGTGGTGATCCTTTTTGCTTCCGTGACTATTAAAATGTTGAATAAAACCCCTCCAGCATTAACACTACGGATTTAGAGCCTCTGTTTCAAAATCCACTTGGCAGGAGAAAGGACAGGAAGGAAACAACAAAAACAAACAACTGCTCTTGAAGTGACCAGTAAGCGAGGGTTTACTCTGAAGGGCCCGCCCTCTTTCCAGAGCCGTGGCAACTGCTCTGAGCTAACAGGCCCGTGTTCTGGCAGCTCTTCGCCCTGCAGGCTGCATGTGTGACTCACCTGGAAAGCTTTGAAAACCACTGATGCCTGGGAATAGGTCTGAAGTTGGCAGAAGCCCAGGCACCAGGGTTTTAAAAATTCCCCAGGTAATCGATGTGCAACCAAGACTGAGGACACAGCCCTGAAGTGATCGAAGGGCTTTCTAGGTGGCTCAGGGGGTAAAGAACCCGCCCACAATACAGTAGACACAGGTGATGCGGGTTTGACCCCTGGGTCAGGAAGATCCTTTGGAGGAAGGCTCGGCAACCCACTCCAGTATTCTTGCCTGGAGAATGCTATGGACAGAGGAGCCTGGCGGGCTACAGTCCGTGGGGTTGCAAAGTGTCAGCCCCAACTGAAGCAACTGAGCATGCAGAGTGATTGAAAGTGCTGACGTGGCTCTCATGACCCCCTGTTCTTCTGAGGTGGGTCCAGGCATTCAGCTTAGTAAACCTCCCGAGGTGCTTCAAATGTGCAGCCAAGGTTGAGAAAATCATTGCTTTGATCAGTTCTCAAATTGGGGGTCCTTGGATCGGCAGCATCAGCACCATCTAGGAACTTGTTAAAAGATGCAAGTTCTCAGGGGCCCCACCCCAGATGGACTAGGTCAGACTTCCCTCTGTGGTGTAGCATGGGTTCATCAGGGGAGATATACCAAACATAGTTATAAATTGCCATGCTGCCTCATCTGTGATTTTCTATAAATAAAACAAATAGGGGACTCAATTGAGATTCCCTCTTCCTCCTTTTCTAGAGCAAGGGCCACTTTATTTTTGTTTTCATAGAAGTGTAGAACAGCCACTGGGCAAAGACAGGATAAATCATTCATGACAGGAGGAGGCACGTTTGCAAGAACACACATTTGTTGTCCACCCATAGGCAATGAAATGTCCTGGAGAAGAAAAAAGAGAGAAGGGGAAGCACATAAATGCAGAGGCCTGTGGATTCCGAGTGGGTTCCATGCTTGTACCACTTTTCAGTTCTGGAACTTTTCATCTGCCAAGCCTGTCTAAACATTGAGCACATCTGGCACGTTTAAGTTTTTAGTGTCAAACTAATTTTCTTGGAGCCCAGGCCAGACTCTTCTGGTAACTAAGTAACATCCCAAACTGTGGGTAACAAGAAATTCAAGCCAATGTGTAAAATCCTGTTGGGTCTCTCTTTTGCATTATTACTTTTAAAAACTCTAGAGAAGAGTTTCTCTGGAAGAGAAAAAAATGAGAAAAGAAGAAGATGCAGAGAGTACCCACAGAAAAAATTTCAGGTAACCTGGTAAACCCTAAAAGGCAAGTTGACCTAGAGCCCACCCCATGAGAGCCACACACGAGGGGAAGGCAAGGGGTGAAAGTGCCAGAAACTCTGCACACAGCCCCCTGCCCCTTTCTTCCTCTGTGTGCTACATACATTAAGGGGAAATCCCAAGTGGCTTTCAGGCTATAACAGCCTGAAACTGTGTTAAGACGCATCCCAAATCTTATGTTTCACAAAATCACCATGAAAGCAAAAAATAATGTTGACAACCCATTAGGAATATAAACATTGCCTGTTCAAGACATTCTACAAAGCAAAAGTTCTTAAAAGGAATTCTGGGGCAAGGAGTTTGTGTTTTGAGAATGGAATGAGCCTGGAAAACAACTCTTGAACCCTTTCAATGTGCAGGGCTCCCCAATCATTGGTGAAAAGACTGAGCTGAGAGGAGGAGGAAGCAGAGCTCAGACTCTGAGCCCAAGGGTCATCAGAGGCATGGCCGTCCTTGCAAAGAAGCTCCTGCCTCCCTTGATGGAAGGGAAACGTGAATCACCCAGGGAATGCCTTAAAATGTAGGTTCCTCGGCTCCCACTCAGTGATTCTTATTCAGCAGGCCTAGGGTAGGATCTGAGCATCCAGGTCTAAAGAACTTTGCCCTTGATGCTGATGCTAATTTGAAGGCCTCCCTTTGAGAAACACAGAATTGGCTCTGGAGGGTTGCCTGATTTATTGGCATTTTGTGGCTGGTTTCCAGGTTATGCAAGCAAGATATAAAATTGGAGCATCAACACATTACCCTCATGATCGTCATCACCATCTGGTTCTTGTCTTTACTTCCCTCAGTGGAAGGGCCTTTACTCCAGCTTCCTGGAGCACTGAGGAGTGTGCCCTTGTCAACCCAAGATGCTGGCAAGTCCACACTCCTGCTCTGTGCCTGCAGGCACGCGCCCCAGGACCACTGACCGCCATCGCAGGCACAGTGTCCAAGCACGAGTGCCACCTGTCTCACATACTGACAGTGAAGCTCCAGAACAGAGCCATCAAAATGCGGGCACATCACTATGCCCCTCCATTCTCACTGGTGACCCTGCTGTGCCCAGGGCCAAAGGTGCCACTGACCCCAGCATGAAGTATGCCAGCCCTAAAGCAAGGCCCAGTGCTAGCTCCAGGCTGCTGGAGGCTGCTCTGCAGAGGAGCTGGAGATCCTTTTATCCACCTTGGTGACACTGACCCAGGGTGGCAGCCCTGGCCCTTGGGCACTGTAATCCATACAAACTGATAAGAAGCCAGAAGAGAAATTCAGGCAAGGCTTTGCTGGGACTTGCGCTTCAGCGAGAGGGAGTGAGAACCCCTGTCAGATGCCCGTGGCCAGACCCTGGGGTGAGGGGGAAGGGAGGAGCTGATTCCTTAGATGGGGTGAGAGCGGGGCTGGATTGGTGGGTCAGCCGGGAGAGTAGCTTAGGTGGTCTGCCTGCCCCTGGCGGCGCTCTGTGCAGGGCCGTTTGTAATGCCCTGCTTTTGCTTGCCGCACCTCGGATGTGGCGATTGGGCTTTGGCCTTTTCGTGTCTTACTGTTCATAATTTGGGCTTCCCAGGTGGCACGAGTGGTAAAGAACCCACCTGCCGATGCAGGAGACGTAAGAGACGCAGGTTCGATCCCTGGATTGGGAAGATCCTCTGCAGGAGGGCATGGCAACCCACTCCAGTATTCTTGCCTAGAGAATTCCATGGACAGAGGAGCCTGGTGGGCTGCAGTCCATGGGGTGGCAAAGAGTCGGACATAACTGAGTTGACTTAGCATACACACATGCATGTTCATAAGTGAAGTCGCTCAGTCGTGTCCGACTCTTTGCGACCCGTGGACTGTAGCCCACCAAGCTCCTCCGTCCATGGGATTCTCCAGGCAAGAGTACTGGAGTGGGTTGCCATTTGCCCCAATTGCGTACGTCTGCAGTTATTTTTAGGCCCTCATAATTTCTTTGTATTCTGTTGCTTAAGAGGGTGTTGGTCAAGCTGCAAGCACTGCAGCAAGGGGTCCTAGGCCCCGGCCTGCCTCACTGGGAGCCTCAAGGAGAACCAGAGGCAGAAGAACCCCAGGCTTGCCTCTTGTGCCAGTTGCACGAGGAGACGGGGGCAGAGCCATCCTAAGGAGACTTTGCTTTGGCAAAGAGGTTACGATAAGATGAGGCCAGACCTTGGTCCAGAAAGTTCCTGTTGATGCAAAGAGGATCCGCTCTGCCTTCATGAAATGAAGCGATTGGAGGGCTCTTGAGGCCAGCAACACTGAGCATGCACTCTTGCTGAGCACTGTTCCCCATTAACTGCATTTGACTCTCACAGCCAGTGGGTGGCAGAGACACGTTGCTCCGCATCCTTGCTAACAGCTGGTATTGCTGGTCTTTCTCATTTTCGTCAATCTGGTAGGTATATGCTAAATACTAAATGAGTATTTCTCTGATTGCTTGTGAGGTTGAGTTCTTTTTGGAGTTTGTGTAATGCTTCTTTCTATGACATAATGTCGTATTTTTACTATTAGCTTATCCTGGCTTTCATGATCTCTAACTTTTGGTTTCCTCTGGGCCAGTCCAAAAGAAAAGAGAAGGGGAAGGAGTGAAGACGATTCTAGACTTCAAGGAGAGAGAACACTGGAAATAGACCTCTGTTCTGAGGGACAGGCTCCAGGGGCACAGTGATGGCCAGTGCTGGAGCGTGGCCTCTGCCAGGAGACTGGCCTGGGTGGATTTGACCCAGGATTTTAGGGAAACTGATGTAATTCTGTTAGGGAACCATTGATTGAAACCACCCACCCTGGCCAGGCAGGATAATAACCACTGGCATGACTGATCTCACAAGAGGAGATTCATATAAGGAACATGGAAATGACCAGCTACCTCCGACTGGAAGAACCCAGGAGGGGCCAAAAGGAAGGAGGAGACACCAGCCTATGGTAAGTCCCGTCAACCTCCCAGAAATCCTTGTGCTAGAATCCATCTTGGCTAAGAGATACAGGCACCACAGGAAGGACTTGAGTCAGATCAAACACAAGCAAGATGATTGGCCAGAGACAATCCAGAAAGCTCACCCCATTACCTTAAAACCTGAGGCTGTGAGCCACGTGGCAGAGCAGTGCTCCTGGGTTCCCTCACGCTGCTGCTCTCTGCTCAGACGCCCCTTCCCAATAAAGGCTCTCACTTTGTAGTGAGTGTGTCTCCCTGGACAATTTATTTCTGAATGTTGGACAAGAGCCCACTCCCAGGCCCTGGAAGAGGTCACCCTTTCAATAACCATTCCATCGTGACAAAACCTTCAGCCAGAATAATGGACCTATGTTGGGAAGAAGCTAGGCTGGCAGGGAGAGGTAGCAGATGGGTCAGAGGCAGCGGAGGACAAACCAGAGCAGAATTTTGGTACCAGTGGCGAGAGGCCCTGCCGGGGTCCAGCCCCGCTGGATCCAGGGAATTCGAAGGGTGGACGGCGTCGGCGTGGAAAGACTTGTTTATTTATTAATGAAAGATTAGATTAAGAAACTATAGTGTAGTAAGAAGATTAAGTGGAAGAAGAGGGCTGAATAGCTTGGTTTACGCGGAAGGCCAATAAAATTCCAGACAAGGAATTTGCACCATCTACGTTGGGCCACCGGCGCCCGCTTGAATATCTAAGGGTGCCTCGCCTTAAGCTCCCTTTCTCGCGGGTCTTAACAGCCGGGGCAAGTAAGTAGACGTGGAAAGCCTCCGCGCTCCAGGTGGAAATTCAGCCCGAAATTAAAGTAAAGAGCAGAGAGAGGGAAAGAGAGAGAAGAAGAAAGAGAGAGAGACACGGGGGGAGCCAGAGTGCCAAGAAACCAGGCCGGGAGACTAGTTAGAGAAGCTGGCCCCCGGCCCCTGGCCCCAGAAGCTGGCCCCCTCCTTTATTGTTGAGAAGGCCTTTTATACTTTTGATAAAACACAGAGATCAATGGGTAACACAAGATTATGTAGCGTTCGCAGCTCAGGCTCTTTCTATACATCATTTGGTATACAAAAGGTCTCAGGTGATTTACATTATCTTCTGGCCAAGAGGCTTGTTAACACTTTTTGGCTCTCTTCCTTAATGAATGTTAATCTTGTTTCCCCTGAAGTGTTTTTCTTTAATCTACATCTCCTTAAAGCATTAACATTAAAGTTACATCTCTATAGAACAAAGGTGCAGTGGGATATAACAAAGAAGGTACTTAACTCAAAGATCTAATGTTGCTAACACAAGGTCTACTACTTGTTTTTCTAACTATATCTACAACTAAAGGATGTGAAAATTTGGCAGCAAATATTGACTTAACAAATGAAACCTTTAATCAGTCCTATTCTAAAGATTTTGACTCCTCGGAAGCTCCTACATTCCTAGGATGTTTTAAGCTTCCTGTGCCTCCTGCGGTCAGGAGGCCTCAAACAATCACACGCGCAGCTGTACGAGTCCTGCAGGCAGGCTAGAAAGCCATCAGAGGGTTTTTTGGATTGAAACACTCTTTTAAATGCAGAAGACTAAAGCCCTGAATTGACTTTTTCCAGAAAATGTCAGAAGAGTAGAAAAGCAGAGCACAAAAGCCGGCAGATTTTTGTTGGGGTACATGCTTAGGAATTTCCAGAGGGGTCCCTGAAGTCTGAGCACGCCTTGCGTATGTCAGCTTCCTTCCTCATGACCTTGTCACGGGCGGGATTCCTCACACTGGCTCCTGGCAAGGCCCCAACGGGATGTGTGAACAATGCTACCCCTGGGAACCGTCAGCACTGTCTGAGCACCTGCTGGATATCCTACTCTCAAGGCAGAGCTGGGGCCTGATGGTAAACGAAAGGGCAGCCCAGTCGGCCTGGAAGACAGGGGACACACAGTTACACCAGGGAAAGGTGAGGGCCAGAAACATCCAATTCTCCAATCACCCCGCCCTCTGCCTTACTGGACCAAGCTTGCCTTTCCCCTTCCTGTCAGAGCAGGTCCTTTCTCCAGTGGACCTCTGTCCCTCAGGCGGCCAGCTCACAGCTTCTAGGCAGGCCTGGACATGGCTGAGTCCCAGCAATGAACCAGTTTAAAAAGATGTAGGATGCTCGCTACAGGTTTTGTTTTGGTTTTGAATGTGACCACCTCGCCTTTCTTTTTTTTTACATCGAGGCAGAATACATGCAATGTAAAACTAAACTCGTTGAGGTATACAATTCAGTACATTTAGTATATTTCACAAGGTTGTACAAACATCACCACTGTCTAGTTCTACAACTTTCTTTTTTCCTTTGAAGTGGACTTTATTTTTTAGAGTAATTTTAGGTTCTCAGAAGACTGAGCAGAAAATATAAGTTCCCATATACCTGTCTCCCCACCCACATGCACAGTATTCTCCACCGACCAACATCTTGCCCAAGAGTAATTCGTTTATTGAAATCCATGAACCCGCACATCATAATTCCCCAAAGTCTACAGTTTACACTAGGGTTTACTCTTGGCGTTGTGCATTCTGCTTTAACAAATTATAATGACACATATCTAACATTATAATATCATACAGTACAATTTCACTGGCCTAAAAAGTCCTCTGTGTTGTGCCTATTCATCCCTCCCCTGCCCTTGTTGTATCATAAACTGAGGCATACTAAAATTTTTTTAATTTATTAGAGCAAATATTGGTTCAAGTGGGGCAGCATCAAATGGGAAGTGGTGATGGTCCTGCCTCAGGCAGGAACTGGGGAAGTACCTATACAGACAAGGTGTGAAGCAAAGAAAGAAAATTATTTGATAAGCTGTAGACTTAGAGTCTAACGTTTTTATGAAGACCTACAAGATCTTTTAGAACTAACACCCAAAAAAGATGTCCTTTTCACTATAGGGGACTGGAATGCTAAAGTAGGAAGTCAAGAAACACCTGGAGTAACAGGAAAATTTGGCCTTGGAATGCGGAATGAAGCAGGGCAAAGGCTAATAGAGTTTTCCCAAGAAAATGCACTGGTCATAGCAAACACCCTCTTCCAACAACACAAGAGAAGACTCTACACATGGACATCACCAGATGGTCAACACCGAAATCAAATTGATTATATTCTTTGCAGCCAAAGATGGAGAAGCTCTATACAGTCAACAAAAACAAGACCAGGAGCTGACTGTGGCTCAGATCATGAACTCCTTATTGCCAAGTTCAGACTTAAATTGGAGAAAGAAGGGAAAACCACTAGACCATTCAGGTATGACCTCAATCAAATCCCTTATGATTATACAGTGGAAGTGAGAAATAGATTTAAGGGCACAGATCTGATAGATAGAGTGCCTGATGAACTATGGGATGAGGTTCATGACATTGTACAGGAGACAGGGATCAAGACCATCCCCATGGAAAAGAAATGCAAAAAAGCAAACTGGCTGTCTGGGGAGGCCTTACAAATAACTGTGAAAAGAGAGGCGAAAAGCAAAGGAGAAAAGGAAAGATATAAGCATCTGAATGCAGAGTTCCAAAGAATAGCGAGAAGAGATAGAAAGCCTTCTTCAGCGATCAATGCAAAGAAATAGAGGAAAAGAACAGAATGGGAAAGACTAGAGATCTCTTCAAGAAAATTAGAGATACCAAGGGAACATTTCATGCAAAGATGGGCTCGATAAAGGACAGCAATGGTCTGGACCTAACAGAAGCAGAAGATATTAAGAAGAGGTGGCAAGAATACACAGAAGAACTGTATGAAAAAGATTTTCATGACCCAGATAATCATGAGGATGTGATCACTAATCTAACATCTTGGAATGTGAAGTCAAGTGGGCCTTAGAAAGCATCACTACGAACAAAGCTAGTGGAGGTGATGGAATTCCAGTTGAGCTATTTCAAATCCTGAAAGAAGATGCTGTGAAAGGGCTGCACTCAATATGCCAGCAAATTTGGAAAACTCAGCAGTGGCCACAGGACTGGAAAAGGTCAGTTTTCATTCCAATCCCAAAGAAAGGCAATGCCAAAGAATGCTCAAACTACCACACAATTGCACTCATCTCACATGCTGGTAAAGTGATGCTCAAAATTCTCCAAGCCAGATTTCAGCAATACATGAACCGTGAACTTCCAGATGTTCAAGCTGGTTTTAGAAAAGGCAGAGGAACCAGAGATCAAATTGCCAACATCTGCTGGATCATGGAAAAAGCAAGAGAGTTCCAGAAAAACATCTATTTCTGCTTTACTGACTATGCCAAAGCCTTTGACTGTGTGGATCACAAGAAACTGTGGAAAATTCAGAAAGAGATGGGAATACCAGACCACCTGACCTGCCTCTTGAGAAATCTGTATGCAGGTCAGGAAGCAACAGTTAGAACTGGACATGGAACAACAGACCGGTTCCAAATAGGAAAAAGAGTACGTCAAGGCTGTATATTGTCACCCTGCTTATTTAACTTCTATGCAGAGTACATCATGAGAAACGCTGGACTGGAAGAAGCACAGGTTGGAATCAAGATTGCCGGGAGAAATATCAATAACCTCAGATATGCAGATGACACCACCCTTATGGCAGAAAGTGAAGAGGAACTAAAGAGCCTCTTGATGAAAGTGAAAGAGGAGAGAGAAAAAGTTGGCTTAAAGCTCAACATTCAGAAAACGAAGATCGTGGCATCTGGTCCCATCACTTCATGTGAAATAGATGGGGAAACAGTGGAAACAGTGTCAGACTTTATTTTTTTGGGCTCCAAAATCACTGCAGATGGTGATTGCAGCCATTAAATGAAAAGACGCTTACTCCTTGGAAGAAAAGTTATGACCAACCTAGATAGCATATTCAAAAGCAGAGACATTACTTTGCCGACTAAGGTCCATCTAGTCAAGGCTATGGTTTTTCCTGTGGTCATGTATGGATGTGAGAGTTGGAAGGTGAAGAAGGCTGAGTGCCGAAGAATTGATGCTTCTGAACTGTGGTGTTGGAGAAGACTCTTGAGAGTCCCTTGGACTGCAAGGAGATCCAACCAGTCCATTTGGAAGGAGATCAGCCCTGGGATTTCTTTGGAAGGAATGATCCTAAAGCTGAAGCTCCAGTACTTTGGCCACCTCGTGCGAAGAGTTGACTCACTGGAAAAGACCTTGATGCTGGGAGGGATTGGGGGCAGAAGGAGAAGGGGACGACAGAGGATGAGATGGCTGGATGGCATCACGGACTTGATGGACGTGAGTCTGAGTGAACTCCGGGAGATGGTGATGGACAGGGAGGCCTGGCGTGCTGGGATTCATGGGGTCGCAAAGAGTCGGACACGACTGAGCGACTGAACTAGAGTCTATTGGACTGTTGATCACAAACAGATTGCTTGTCCTCAGCTTTTCATTTCCTAACCTTGAAGCATTTACAGGCTTAGATTTTGGTTGGTTTACATAGGCCTTCTTCTCCATTAGAGACACCTCAGTCTACGGGCCTCTTTGTGTAACTAATTAACACCCCCTCCACCCCTGGCAACCACCACTATTTTTACTGTCTCCATAAATTTGCCTTTTCTGGAATGTCATACAGACAGATGATACAGAAGACAGCCTTCTCAGATTAGCTTCTTTTGCTTGGTAATGTGCATTTAAGCTTCCTCTATGTCTTTGATGGCTTGATAGCTCATTTCTTTCTAGTGCCGAATAATATTCTAATGTCTGACGCACCACTTGTTAATTTACCCACTGAGAGACTGAATATACAAATGGACAATGATCAGACCCCACATAAAAATAGAACTTTGACCTACAACCTACAGTAAACTGCCCAGGAAGCCAACCTCGACTAATCTTCAGTAAGCAACTCAGGAAGTCAGCCTAGAATAGGTCAGACTCAAGGAAGACAGACTGCTATCTCCGGTGGTAACCCATGGAGCTAAACAAAAACTTCTGTAATAATCCGCCTCTAGTGGCCAGCACTTGCTTTATAACTGACAGCTTCCAACTTAGGGCCAAGCAAATACGTCCTCTAACCAGTCACCCGGGGTGCCCCACTTCTAGTTAGTCCTCTGGAGCTCCGTATCCCAACAGCCTCCAATAACGCGTACCTGAAGCCTCCTCTTTTTCTGCCAATAAACTTTCCTACTCTTCTGCTGCCTTTGAGTCCCTGTCAATAGTGAGTGGCCAACTGTCTTGCTATATAGCAAGTTCATGAAAAGTCTTTGCTTTTCTCATTTGATTAATTTTATTTTCACACTATGCCCTTTACTGAATGACATTTTGATTGCTTCCAAGTTTTGACAGTTATGAATGAAGTTGCTATGACCATCCATGTGCAGAGTTTTGTGTGGACATAAATTTTCAGCTCTTTGGGCTGAAGGGTAAATGCCAAGGCACATGATCATCAGATTATATGGTAATCTGCGTGCTTAGTATGTTTGGTTTTCTGAGAAACTGCCAAACCATCTTCCAAAGTGACGGTATCATTTTGCATTCCCATTAGTATTGAATGAGAGTTTTTATTGTGCCATATTCTCACCAGTGTTTGGTGGTGTCACTGTTTTGAATTTGGGCTATTCTAACAGGCGCAGGCATGCTCGCATGCTAAGTTGCTTCAGTCGTGTCCAACTCTTTGCGGCACCATGGACCATAGCCCACCAGGCTCCTCTGTCCATGGGGTCCAGGCAAGAATACTGAGTGTGTTGCCATTTCAGCCTCCAGAGGATCTTCCTGACCCAGGGATTGAACCCATGCCTTGTACATCTCCTGCACTGGCGGCCGGGTTCTTTATCACTAACACCACCTGGGAAGCCCAATAGGTATATAGTGTTGTGGTTTTAATTTGCAATTCCTTAATAACAAATGATACTGAACATCTTTTCCTATGCCTATTTTCCATCTGTACATCTTCTTTAGTGAGATATCAGTTCACATTTTCTGCCCATTTAAAAAGTCAGGTTGTTTGTTTACTTACTGTTGAGGTTTAAGCGTTCTTGGTGTATTTTGGATGACAGTCCTTTACAAAAATGTCTTCTGCCTTCTTTTCTCCTAGTCCCTGGCTTGTCTTCATATTCTCTCGACAGTCTCTCAGAGCAGAAGTTTTTAATTTTAATGACATCTTTCTAATCGACTATCTCTCGCATGGATCGTGCAGCTGGTGTTGTATCTAAGAAATCATCATCACACCCCAGGTCATCTAGATTTTTCTCCTGTCTAAAACATTTTCACCATTCCCCAAGGGCTATATGCTGCATGTATTTCTACATCCAACTGTCATATATCCGCACCTGAGTGGTGTATGAGCAGCAGTTTATTTTTATCAGTAGTGGGGAATGTGAAGCACTTTGTATCTCTATGCTTCCGTTCTATTTGAGTCTCAGTGTTGAATTCCTGGGATATGTGGCATCTGTTAGAAGCAAATTAAAATTGAGCAAGTAGGACTTCACAACAGAGATTCCTGCTGGGGAGGGTTGAGGCAAGAGGTTCATATTTGTCTTCATATTTCTGTAGAGGAGAGTGAACATCCGTCCTCCTCTCCGGAGGAAAGGCTTCTGGTCCCTCTCTTAAACTCTCAGTCCTCCTGCTATGGGGAGAGTCATTTATCTGGTTGCTGAGATGACTAGCGTTTGACATTCACTGGGCCCTGGATGTTGGATGTTCAGGTCCTCTGCTGAGCAAAGTGAGTGAGTTAAAGGCACATACGAAGTCCCTCCTTCTGCCGTGTCTCACAGTCTCAGTCCCACAAGTGTGAGGCTCTGCCCGATTCTCCAGGCTGCTTTCCTGTACCCAGTCCCCAAAGTTTAAACTAGGCGATAGGGTTACACCACTAAGTTGTCCAAAGTTCCATTCATGCTCTGCAATCAGCTTGACTATCCTGAAAGCAGATATTTTGCACCCTGTATTTCTCCTATTTTCTTCTAAACGGATCCAGAATCTGGAGGGCAGAAGGGAGAAGGTTATGTTTAATTCACACTTGAGAATCCCCCCTTTCACAGACCTGGAGGGGGTCCTCAGTCAGCAACTGCCACCCCAAGGCCCTCTCCATGGTCAGTGAAGAAGGAAGCCTCACCAACAGCACATTTAGGGGTAAGTTTCATCTTCAGCAAGTCCTGCCAGCCCCATCCCTCCTAACTTCTTCCTCCTTTTCCACTCAGTCCCATCCATAATGTGGCAATCACAATTGTAATCCTTCGGTTGCTTTTTATCGGGCAGAGGTTGGGAGACTCTTGATTTGATATCACTGAAGTCGAAAAGGAAGCACCTCTTGGCCTCTCGATTTCCTGATATGTAAGCCCTACCTTACGGGGTTGTCGTGAGGGTTTAAGTCAGATGATGTACACAAACTGTCTAGCAAATGCCTAGCATGGTGCTATCGCAGATGCTCTGTGAATAGCAGCTGCCACCGGTGCTGCTTTTGTTATTATTAATCATTAGTATTCAGGCTCCTATCCGTCACGTTTCCTCACATCTGGCAGCACTAAAAACAAAGCTTCAGTAATTGACATGGAGACCTACACTGCTCTCCTCAGATGCCATTTTGGTTAGGAAAGTCATTCTTCAGGACCTATTTGACTCATTAAACCCAACTAGAAGAATCTGTGGCATTTGAATTTACCAATGATTAAGGAAGCAATTTTCCTACAACTTTTGAAAACCAGATAATAAAAACTGGCTAATTACAGCAGAATGTGTCCTTCAGAATTCTGTGGAACTCTGAGAAAACCAGAGCATCTAACATCAAAAGACTGAGAAAATACTTCCCACATTTCCCCCCCAAAGGATACCAGATATTGAAGCAACTTGGAAAGATTACGCATTTCCACTCTTTTCCCAAAGGGAAAAACACTTTACCTGGGGCATGCATTTGAGAACTGGAGCCTACTTTGTGGTAAAAATTTCCACTTCTTAACCCATCAATTATGAACAATCCAATTAGCGATTAAAATATTTGAATTTCTAAAGGTAATTAATCAAGTTGGCATCTTCCACTGAAAAGGAAATAGAGAAGTTGAAGTACAGAAGAAATAGCTGGCTGTAATATACTCTCTTATGTGAGGTAGTATTTGTGAGTCTGTGAATGTTTTAGGATGTTTTGAAGTAAAGCCCTGTGTTGGTCTGGAATTCAGAGGCCCAGTGAATTCTCTGAAATTATCTGTAAAATTCTCTTTGACAACTGTATGTACATTTTTCTTAGGAGAAACACTGTCTTACATAGGTACGTACCCTTGAGGCAGAGCCTAAAACAGGAATTTGGGTGCATGAGGGAATTATCTCAAGGTGAAAAGACTAAGGAAAACAGGACAAGGCAGAGAATAAAACCAAGAGAGAAGGCAGCTTCACCCGAGTCCAGCTTCAACGTGATTCCGTGGGGCGCCCCGGAGCATGAGATGCACAGAGAATCGGCAGTAGTTTCGTCCCTCTGGGTGAGTCACCACTGCTGGGGCGTGCTGCAGGGTAATCTAAGTAGGGTGGCACCCTGGAGGAAGAGCTAGCATCGAGCCATTGGCAGCCCACCCCCACCGCAGCCGGGGGCTTGGTGCCCTGGCCTGGTGTTAGAGGGGCATCACTTACACAAGTTTCTCAGAGTGTCTGGGCATCCTGACCCCAAAGGATTAAGAAACACTTTTTTTAAAACGTCTGTCTCTACAGGTGAGAAATGTCATAAGTTGGAAGTTATTTATCACAGCACTTTTTGTAATAGCAAAAGACTGAGAACAACCCGAATGTCCATCAGGAGGGGATTCCCTCGATGAATGATGGTGTTTGCGTAAGATCAAATACTCTGCAGTCTTGAAAAGAATAGGGAAGTTCTCAGTGTTGACTTTACAATGATTATCAAGATACATCGTTAACTAGAATAATAAAATATGAAGCAATGCATTTGGTTTGTTGCCATCTGTATAAAAAAGTTTTTTTGCTTCATTCTGTACAGAATATCTCCAAATGATGCATAAGAAATTGGTAACTCTGGTTGCTTCTTGGGAGAGGAGCCGAGTGCCTGGGGGGCAAGGTCCAAGGGAAGATAATGGCCCTCTCTTGTTTGCTGTCCTTTAGGTTAGTATTTCATTTTTTTAATGCCTCACTCAAAGATTCTAGAACAATACTTTATTGCTTCAGACTTAGTAATGATAGATGTTTTGAGGAGAGTAATGAAAACAAGTGTTTTGCTTACCTGGGAATTTGAGCTACTTTTCTCCTTGCCTGTTTGGGCACCAAGATCACTAAAAAGCAACCCCTCAGTAAGAAACAATTCTACCAGTTTTTGCAACATCCTTTGTTTTTCTTTTAAGAACTCCTTATCTAATCTCTTATCAGCCTATTTCAGTTGATTAATTCATTCCCTAAACCCGTGTGAAGTATTTGGGGTTTAATTATGACTTCATGTCTATTTTTCTTGTTTCTCATGGGTAGTGATTAGGGGAGGAAGTTCTAAGAACTTGTCAAGGATAGCCATGATGTGTTTAGTGTACCGAGAACAAGGACACGTCTGTTGACAGAAAAGGATTTCGTATAGTCAAGTGCTATCTAAAGAAAATGTAATATAGTCAATATAATAGCTCACATCTCTGGAGAACTTGCTGTCAGACAATGTGCCAAGCATTTCTCATATTTATTTTATATAATTCTTTTAATAATTTTAAGGGGAAAGGAGGAAGCTATTACTGTACCCATTTTGAACACAAGAAATGGAACGCAAAAATGGCTAATACACTTAGGGTTACATAAATAGTAAGTAGAGGAGCTGAAATGCGTACCTGGCCTGCCTGACCCCAAATCCAAGTCCTTACCACTCCACCCTCACTGGTCACCTGGTCAGCTAATGAGAAGAAGCCATTTTCCTGTTCCCTTTTTGAAGCTGGCTTCAGAGCCTTGCTCTAGACTCACCTGATAGGTGATCAGAGGCCCAGATACCACTCAAGCGCTCGGTCCCAATAACTGCATCGATCAGCTGCTTTCCTTCTCCAGCTGTCAGAAGACACCCAAGTGGCAACTTTCCTGCCTGCGGATCCTGAGAACACGGTGGCATCTATGTACGGATCCTGCCTGCAAAGACCAGCTGCTGAGGGGCTATGGAGCCAGTGACGATGCCAAGTAACAGTCATAATTATAGTGAAACAACCTAATGCCCGAGGAAGAGCCATTCAGCTCAGTCACTCAGCTGTCCAACTCTTTGCAACCCCATGGACTGCAGCATGCCAGGCCTACCTGTCCATCACCAGCTCCCAGAGTTTACTCAAACTTATGTCCATCAAGTCGGTGATGCCATCCAGCCATCTCATCCTCTATGGTCCCCTTCTCCTCCCGCCTTCAATCCTTCCCAGCATCAGGGCCTTTTCCAATGAGTCAGCTCTTGGCATCAGGTGGCCAAAGGATTGGAGTTTCAGCTTCAGCATCAGTCCTTCCAATGAATATTCAGCACTGATTTCATTTAGGATGGACTGCTTGGATCTCTTTGCAGTCCAAGGGACTCTCAAGAGTCTTCTCCAACACCACAGTTCAAAAGCATCAGTTCTTCAGCACTCACCTTTCTTTATAGTCCAACTCTCACATCCATACATGACCACTGAAAAAACCATAGCCTTGACAAGACGGACTTTTGTTGGCAAAGTAATGTCTCTGCTTTTAGGAAGGACAAAAACCAGGGATTCTCTTTACTCAAAGCAGCCACAGTCATGTCAGTCTGGTTTTAGCTACCTCTGAGCACCATTGCCTCTATGGTAATGAGAAAAATTTCCCAATAAGTGACATTTCCCTGCACCTGTTCTCTGTGTGGCTCTGACCTGCAATTGGCAAGTGCCCTGCCTCTTCATGATGAGTGGAATGGAGTCTCCTAAGAATCATATCTCTTGGGCAAATAAGATATATATTTTCATCAGCAAAAATTAGATTATCCTCATTTAACAAGCACCCCCCCCCCACCACCCCCCATCAGCTGTATGGTAGAAAGACAGCCAGGACACACCAGGTAAAAAGAATCAGGTGCTTTTCTAGGCCCAAGGCTGGCTCCCTTATTAGAGAAAACAGAGCAAAGCAAACGAGCGCCTGGTAGAATCTGAGCAGCAGAGAGCAAGGAGACTTGAGCTGTTAATCAGGAAGTAAGACGGCACAGGGGCTAGTGTCTGTCAGCTCCTTCCTTGTGCCAAGCCCTCTATGTACCTCAAATGTCTAAACAGACAGCAAACGTGAAAAGAACGATGAGTCTCCACTTTTGAAAGACTGAAGATCAAAAAAGAGGTTTTGAACAATGTGAGGATATATTCTTTTAGAAATATAAATGAAACAGACAAATGTCTACCTGTTACATTATGAATTTATCAAGACATTACAAATGTTATAGTAATTTAGAAATACTGCTAACTTAGAAATATTTCTTTTAAATATTCCCATCTCACATTCATGAAACCATCCTACAATACTTCTTCATATCTCCTTTACTATCTCCGTCCTTGTCACAACCAAAGTCACATTTTGAGGCATCTAACAGTTTTCCAAAACACATCACCTTTACTTCCCACTAAGTTGTTCTGAGATAACATTGCTTTTTGAATCTATATAATAATATGCTGTTAACGAAAATGTGCCTGAGGCCTCAGATATCCATTTCTGTAAGGCTTAGTACTGATGTGTCTCTTCATTCATTCTCTAAATGTGTATTTATGGTATTTATAAAATTATTATTGCTTTTAAAAGTGATCCTTAAAGGCCTGTTTTCAATGATATCTAGTATTTGCTCTTGTGAAGTCATATCCCTAGATTTATGACTAAATCCATATTATCCTGAGATAATACAGATTTATGAGTATATCTGTATTAAATCTGCCTCCTTTGAAAAAATCCATTGTGTAAGGCAACCCATATAACCACTCCAAACTGCAGCTGACAGCAGAACATTGTCTCAGAACAATTTGTCCGTCTCAAACAGTACTTTGTCAAAATAAAGGAAAAGAACCTTCAAGTGTCTTGGCCCGGGTTCCACAGAAGGCAAAGCCTTCCAGCTGCCAGTCTATCAAGGAACCACAGGCAGGAGCTGGGTGCTGGGCAGCAGCAGATATGGGGTGCGTTCCTGAGCTGTACCCCTGCTGGTATCAAGGGAACCAAGGGCACCATTTCTCAAGACATCCTTCAAAAGGCCTTATAACTGCTTCTTGGGACAGGTAAGGGGAGGGGGATGCATTCATCCCCCCTAGTCTCCCTGGGGTCAATACTGGCCTGTGGGAAGCTGGAGCTCCCTCTGCCCCATGGACGCTCAGTGTGGGCACTGAACAGGCCTCACAGCAAGATGGCAGCGTCTGCAGGGAGCCCCCAAAAGGCTGGGAAGAAGGTGCAGCAGGAATTGGGAGACTGTTGTTACCCCTGTGTGAAGGCACACCGCCGGTGGCAGCTGGGAGTTACCTTGAAACCAAGTGAGTCTGAAAGGCTATCACAGGGCCTCTAACACACCCCGTTCAGTTCATTTCAGTCGCTCAGTCGTGTCCGGCTCTTTACTACCCCATGAAGCGCAGAACACCAGGCCTCCCGGTCCATCACCAACTCCCAGAGTCCACCCAAACCCATGTCCATTGAGTCAGTGATGCCATCCAACTATCTCATCCTCTGCCGTCCCCTTCTCCTCCGGCCTTCAATCTTTCCCAGCATCAGGGTCTTTTCAAATGAGTCAACTCTTCACATCAGGTAGCCAAAGGATTGGAATTTCAGCTTCAGCATCAGTCCTTCCAATGAATATTCAGCACTGATTTCATTTAGGATGGACTGCTTGGATCTCCTTGCAGTCCAAGGGACTTTCAAGAGTCTTCTCCAACAACCACAGTTCAAAAGCATCAATTCTTCAGTGCTCAGCTTTCTTTATAGTCCAACTCTCACATACATACATGACTACTGGAAAAACCATAGCCTTGACTAGATGGACCTTTGTTGGCAAAGTAATATCTCTGCTTTTTAATATGCTATCTAGGTTGATCATAACTTTCCTTCCAAGGAGTAAGCATCTTTTAATTTCATGGCTGCAATCACCATCTGCAGTGATTTTGGAGCCCCAAAAATAAAGTCAGCCACTGTTTCCAGTGGAAACAGTAGAAATGCACCCTGTTATAGGGACACAAATATAAGGTAGTTCCTTTTTAGTTCTGAGGGGTAAGTTTTCAGAGAGAGAAAAGGCTCCCCTTATGGGAAGACATATATGGTACATTGTCTATTTATCCCTCAGAACAACCCTGCCAGGTGGATAATAGTATTTCCACTGTACATATGAGGAAGCCAAAGCTCAGGGAGGTGATGTAACTCGCGTGGGGGTGCAGCCGGCCCTCCATGAGCAGGGTGTCGAGGGAACACATACCCCGCCCTCACTGCACCCCGTTTTCAGGGTACTCGGCACTTGTTTTAATCCAGTCCCTCAAGACACACAGACACGAAATGACTCATGAAGGAAGACATGTTTATACTCACGCTTCCTCAGCAATAGGAGGCGTGGCACTCCACCGTGTAAGGCGTCCCCAGGAGGCGCTATAATTAGTCAGGGGCAGAAGGAGCAGGAGAAAACATGACCAGGAAGAGCCTTCCCTGTGGTTCCCACTGGAAGGAAAGAGAGAGGCAGGATAAGGAAGCTTAGGATTGGCTAGGCTAAACAATGGGGAGTAGGGGCTGCCTCTAGTCATCTCGTACCTGGTCCAGGGTAGGGAGGGCAGGGGACCAGGCCCAGAGTGTGAGAGCTGATGAAGATGGCAGCTGGTAGCGGGAATGCTGGATTGGTTTATCTGCCTGTGAAAGGGTCTGACCCACTCCAGGGTCTGATGGAGTCAAAGATGTCAAAGCTTCAGTGTACAGAGAATAAAAGACAGGCTCAACAGAAGGCCCTCTCCCTGATTTCCTGCCAGTGCTGTCATTGGCTGGGCCCTCCAAGAAGCTAGAGCATAAGGGAGCCCCTACGGTGGTGAGGCAGCCCCTCCAAGCCCACCTCCCAGGATGCCAAGAGGGTGGAGAAGGCAGGGAGTGGACCTAGGGGGACGTAGAACAGCTCAGTGTTTAACTTCCCTCCTGCAAGACGAGGACTGGGCCGTGGGGTGCGCAGCAGGACTGCAATCATCAGTCTTCACCCGTCCATTCAATGCTGATAGCCCAAGCATACCCCCTGCTGCTCTAGGCAAGCAGACAGTGGGGCCCACAGGACGCACGTGGTCCTAGTTCTCCAGAGCTTATATATCCATTGAGGGACACAGAGAGTAAACAAGTGAGCTACAAAGAGGATTTTATAGACAGCGCGAGCCCCGTTACTCAGTCATGTCTGACTCTTTGCTACCCCGTGGATGGTAAGCCTGCGTGCTCCTCTATCCATGGGATTCTCGAGGCAAGAATACCGGAGGGGGTGGCCATGTCCTCCTCCAGGGGATCTTCCCGACCCAGGGATTGAACCTATGTCTCCTGCATCTCCTACAATGCAGGCGGATTCTTTACTGCTGAGCCACTAGGGAAGCCCTTTGTAGACAGCAATCAGTGTTTAAAAAGGACAGACAACAGGGTGAAGATGATGAGGCAGGAGCGGGAACACACCCTCTTTCCTGGTTTGAACCTTACGGGGGCTCCTGGCTGCCTTCAGCACTGGCCGCCTCCCCCAAGGGCTCCAGGCTCTGTCTGCATCCTGTCCTCAATGCGCATCACCCCGGGATGGGCAGCCTCAGCAGGGCCCCGTCACCCCTCAGCCTCCACTCGGCAGCCTTTTCTGCTCTGTCCCCCATACGCGCTTCTCACCCTCTGCTTCACCCCCATTTCTTCTCCTGCCTCATCCTCCTCACCTTCCAGGGCTCAGATGTCAGGAGGAAGCAATGCCCGACACACCGGTGCCATCAAGCAGTCCTGGCCCCCTGGCCGGGTGGTGGCCCTCTTCACCGGTCATTGCCTTCCTGGCCTGACTCCTCAGACTCACTCCAGAAACAGAGGCTCAGTCAGCTCTCAACACCTGGGCCGGGAGCGCCGGCTCCCTGTTGGCTCTCCACAGCAGCTCTGTCTTCCTTCACCGATTATTTGGGGACCACGATAACTTCCTCATGGGTTTTGTGAAGAGTAAATGAAGTGATGCACACACCCAGTGCCTGGCAGAGTATTCAAGAGTAGGATTCTTGATGGTGGGGCCCACAGGACACACAGGAGGGCCAAACCCTCCTCGGGTAGCTTTTTTTAACTCAAAAAGGAACATTATTTTAAAGACTTTTTGAACAGGTTCACACATTATTGAAATATATGTATGTATGTGTGTGGGCATACATGCTCAGTTGCTTTAGTTGTGTCTGACTCTTTGAGACGCTATGGACTGTAGCCCACCAGGCTCCTTTCCCCATGGGATTCTCCAGGCAAGAATACTGGAGTGGGTTCTCATCCCTCCTCAATGGGATCTTCCTGACTCAGGGATTGAAACTGTGTCTCTTACATTTCCTGCATTGGGAGGCAGGTTCCTTACTGCTGAGCCACCAGGTAAGCCTGAAATATATACAAAATGAATGTTACATCTTCTTCTCACCTTGTATTATCCAGTTTCCCTTCCCAGCGCGTCAACAATAAGCCAGTAAGCATTTTAGACCACACATGCCCATGTGTATGTGTGTGTAGACGCACAGGTAGATAGATCCTTTTTCATACTAATCAAAGCTGACACTGTCCTGAAGCTTCCTCTCTTCTCATAACAACATATCTTACAGTCAGTATTCTTTTTAGTGGCTAATATGAGGAGGTCATAATTTATTAAGTGGACTGTAAGCATATTGTCACCCTGCTTATTTAACTTCTATACAGAGTACATCATGAGAAACGCTGGGCTGGAAGAAGCACAAGCTGGAATCAAGATTGCCAGGAGAAATATCAATAACCTCAGATATGCAGATGACACCACCCTTATGGCAGAAAGTGAAGAGGAACTAAAAAGCTTCTTGACAAAAGTGAAAGAGGAGAGCGACAAAGTTGGCTTAAAGCTCAACATTCAGAAAATGAAGATCATGGCATCTTGTCCCATCACTTCATGAGAAATAGATGGGGAAACAGTAGAAACAGTGTCAGACTTTATTTTGGGGGGCTCCAAAATCACTGCAGATGGTGATTGCAGCCATGAAATTAAAAGACGCTTACTCCTTGGAAGGAAAGTTATGACCAACATACACAGCATATTAAAAAGCAGAGACACTACTTTGCCCACAAAGGTCTGTCTAGTCAAGGCTGTGGTTTTTCCAGTAGTCGTGTATGGATGTGAGAGTTGGACTGTGAAGAAAGCTGAGTGCCGAAGAATTGATGCTTTTGAACTGTTGTTGTTGGAGAAGACTCTTGAGGGTCCCTTGGACTGCAAGGAGATCCAACCAGTCCATTCTAAAGGAGATCAGTCCTGGGATTTCTTTGGAAGGAATGATGCTAAAGCTGAAACTCCAGTACTTTGGCCACCTCATGTGAAGAGTTGACTCATTGGAAAAGACCCTGATGCTGGGAGGGATTGGAGGCATGAGAAGAAGGGGATGACAGAGGATGAGATGGCTGGATGGCATCACTGACTCAATGGACATGAGTTTGAGTAAACTCTGGGAGATGGTGATGGACAGGGAGGCCTGGCGTGCTGTGATTCATGGGGTCGCAAAGAGTCGGACACGACTGAGTGACTGAACTGAACTGAAGCAACGGACATTTAAGTTGTGTAGAGCTTTTTGTTTAGTAGCACACAAGCTTGCACGCGTCACGCCCTGCCTGGTGGTGGCAGCCCGGGGCAGAGGGGGTCTTGATCTCTGAAGGGCCTGGCACAGGCTTGACTGGGAGGGTGACTGCTGGGTGATGAATGAATGAGTGACATTTGACCTTTGTCCCTTTCCAAGGGGGTATCACCCTCTCGTCTGAGTTCTTCTTCATCCAAGGAAAGACTGCCAGGCCATTCAGTGTCTGGTCCTTGGGTTTGCAAATACCAGGAAACAAATAATATGACCTTTCTTCTCTGACTCCAGATATGTTGGGACACAGATTCAGATCTTTTGCCAAATTTGAAATACCTTTTCATGCTATGCATTGAAAATTACCAAAGGCTAAAAGCTGATCGCCTCTGTTGTCCTCAGACTTTAAGCTAAACTACCTCCGACATTTCCTTTCCTTGTGGTGGCTGGATGGAGCCTCGCTTTGCTTGCCTATCATTGCCATTGTGAAGGGACTTTATAAAAGGCCCTGACATGTCTATAAGGTGCTGAGCCAGGAGACAAGGTAGAAGATCTGAAATAACATGAGAAGCTGAGAGACCTGAGTATTCTCTAAGGGGGTTGTTCCCTGGCCCAGCTGTTCCTCCCATGTGACCTGCGGGACAGGGACAGCTCTGCTCTAGCCAGGCATGAGCTCCACCTCCAGGCCCAGATGCAGGCGGTGAATTCCCTGCCAGGGGACAGAACGCTTAGCCATTGGCTTGTGACATGCATGATACAGAAGTGTTGAGTACAACTTGATTCTTGGCGTTTTAAGTGGACCCAACATAAACTTACTAAGAGATTTATCAGACATTGTGTTTTGTTCTGGGGTTAGGGACAAAATCAGCATAGGGTTCAGCCTCAAGAAGATAAGAGGAACTTCTCAGCTGTCCAGTGGTAAAGACTCCTCGCTTCCACTGCAGGGGGCACGGGTTTGATCCCTGGTCAGGGAACTAAGATCCCACATGTCTTGAAGCTGGGCGTGGCAAAGTAAACAAATAAGAAGATAAGGAAAATGAGTAGTGCTAAAGCAGGAGAGCAGCCTGGAGGTTTAGAATGAAACTATAGGATCCAAGTAATTTTCTGGAGAGGATGATATCTGGCCAAGTCCTGAGGAATGTGTAATGCTTGTGGAATGGGTTTGAGTCAGGTAGTCACGAGCATCCTTGCTGCTGTTGTTCAGCCACTCAGTCGTTTCTGACTCTGTGACTCCATGGACAGCAGCACACCAGGCTCCCCTGTCTTTCACTGTCTTCAGGATTAGGCTCAGATTCATGTCTACAGGGGCTTCCCTTGTAGCTCAGCTGGTAAAGAATCTGCCTGCAATGCTGGAGACCTGGGTTCGATCCCTGGGTTGGGAAGATCCCCCGGAGAAGGGAAAGACTACCCACTCCAGCATTCTGGCCTGGAGAATTCCATGGATTATATAGAGTCCATGGAAAGAGTCGGACATGACTGAGTGACTTTCACTTCACTTCACATCTATTGAGTCAGTGATGCTGTCTAAATATTTCATCCTCTGCTGCCCTCTTCTCCTTTTGCCTTTAATCTTTCCCAGCATCAGGGTCTTTTCCAAGGAGTCGACTCTTCACATCAGGTGGCTAAAGTATTGGAGCTTCAGCTTCAGCATCAGCCTTTCAAGGGAATAGTCAGGATTGATTTCCTTCAAGATTGACTAATTTGATCTCTTTGCAGTCCAAGGGACTGTTAAGAGTCTTCTCTAGTACCACAACTCAAAAAGAAAGCATCAATTCTTCAGTTCTCAGCCTTCTTTATGATCCAACTCTCATATCATACATGACTACCAGAAAAACCATAGCTTTGACTATATGAACCTTTGTTGGCAAAGTGATGTCTTTAATTTTTAATATGCTGTCTAGGTTTGCCATAGCTTTCCTTCCAAGGAGCAAACATCTTTTAACTTCATGGCTGCAGTCATTGTCCACAGTGATTTTGGAGCCCAAGAAAATAAAATCTGCCTTTGCTTCCACTTTCCCCCTCTTATTTGCCATGAAGTGATGAGACCAGATGCCATAATCTTAGTTTCTTGAATGCTGAGTTTTAAGCCAGCTCTTTCACTTTCCTCTTTTGCCTTCATCAAGAAGCTCTTTAGTTCCCCTTCACTTTCTGCCATTGGAGTGCTATCATCTGCATATCTAAGGTTGTTGATATTTCTCCCGCAACCTTGATTCCAGCTTGTGTTTCATCCAGCCAGGCAAGTCATATGATGTACTCTGCATATAAATTAAATAAGCACAGTGATAATACAAAGCCTTGACATACTCCTTTCCCAATTTTGAGCCAGTTCATTGGTCCATGTCTGGTTCTAACTGTTGCATCTTGACTGGCATACAGGTTTCTCAGGAGACAGGTAAGGTGGTCTGGTATTCCCGTCTCTTTAAGAATTTTCCACAGTTTGTTGTGATCCACACAAAGTCTTTTGTGCAGTTAATGAAGCAGAAGTAGATGTTTTTCTGGAATTCCCTTGTTTTCTCTATGATCCAAGGAATGTTGGCAATTTGATCTCTGGTTCCTCTGCCCTTTCTAAACCCAGTTTGTACATCTGGAAGTTCTCAGTTCACATACTGCTGAAGCCTAGCTTGAAAGATTTACAGCATAACCTTGCTAGCATATGAAATGAGCACAATTGTAGGGTAGTCTGAACATTCTTTGGCATTGCCCTTCTTTGGGATTGGAATGAAAACTGACCTTTTCCAGTCCTGTGGCCACTGCTGAGTTTTCCAAATTTGCTGACATTTTGAGTGCAGTACTTTGACATCATCATCTATAGGATTTGATATAGCTCAGCTGGAATTCCATCACCTCCATTAGCTTTATTCATAGTAATGCTTCCTAAAGCCCATTTGACTTCACACTCCAGGATGTCTGGCTCTAGGTAATTGACCATACCATCGTGGTTAACTAGGTCATTAAGACCTTTTTCATATAGTTCTGTGTATTCTTGCCACAACTTCTGGGGCCCCTGACATTGTCACAAAGGAAACTTGCTCTACCAGCTTGGACTTTCACATCAGAGAGAAACAAACTTCCATCCTGAGTAAGTCCATACTGAGTCTGGGTTACTTTGATACTGCCTATACTCAGCAGATCTGACCCAGGCAAAATTATGAAAGCTACAAACTGTGAGCTGCCTTTCCTTTCTCTCCACCCTCTTCAGTGTGATCTGCTCCATGGGTTCCAGGCTCTTCATATTGTCCCCCCACCCCTACCCCAGCTCCTCACTGGTTGGCCAGGGCCTGTGTGCTTCCAACATCCTCTACCCCAACTCCCTCATCCTCAAGCCTTCAAAACTTACCAATCATGTGTCTTTCATTCAGTTACAGGGAACTTTCTTCTTCCCAACTTCTTGGGATAGGAACAACTCTTTAACCTGAACATACAAACCACAAATAGCTAGTTACAGCTTCATGTATGACTAGAAATTGGGACAAGGAATCACACAGACATGGATCTGAACCTGAGTTCTGCTACTTTCCAGGTGTAGTGAGCATGAGGCTTTTGTGGTCTCTGCCTCCTTATTTGTTCAGTTCAGTTCAGTCACTCAGTTGTGTCCGACTCTTTGCGACCCCATGAATCGCAGCATGCCAGCCTCCCTGTCCATCACCATCTCCCAGAGTTCACTCAGACTCACGTTCATCGAGTCCGTGATGCCATCCAGCCATCTCATCCTCTGTCGTCCTCTTCTCCTCCTTCCCCCAATCCTTCCCAGCATCAGAGTCTTTTCCAATGAGTCAGTTCTTCGCATGAAGTGGCCAAAGTACTGGAGTTTCAGCTTCAGCATCATTCCTTCCAAAGAAATACCAGGGCCGATTCTCCTTCAGAATGGACTGGTTGGATCTCCTTGCAGTCCAAGGGACTCTCAAGAGTCTTCTCCAACACCACAGTTCAGAAGCATCAATTCTTCCGTGCTCAGCCTTCTTCACAGTCCAACTCTCACATGCATACATGACCGCAGGAAAAACCATAGCTTTGACTAGACAGACCTTAGTTGGCAAAGTAATGTCTCTGCTTTTCAATATGCTATCTAGGTTGGTCATAACATTTCTTCCAAGGAGTAAGCGTCTTTTCATTTCATGGCTGAAGTCACCATCTGCAGTGATTTTGGAGCCCTCAAAAATAAAGTCTGACACTGTTTCCACCGTTTCCCCATCTATTTCCCATGAAGTGATGGGACCAGATGCCACGATCTTCATTTTCTGAAGGTTGAGCTTTAAGCCAACTTTGTCGCTCTCCTCTTTCACTTTCATCAAGAGGCTCTTTAGTTCCTCTTCACTTTCTGCCATATGGGTGGTGTCATCTGCATATCTGAGGTTATTGATATTTCTCCCAGCAATCTTGATTCCAGCTTGTGCTTCTTCCAGTCCAGCGTTTCTCATGATGTACTCTGCATAGAAGTTAAATAAGCAGGATGACAATACACAGCCTTGACGTACTCCTTTTCCTATTTGGAACCAGTCTGTTGTTCATGTCCAGTTCTAACTGTTGCTTCCTGACCTGCATACAGATTTCTCAAGAGGTAGGTTAGATGGTCTGGTATTCCCATCTCTTTCAGAATTTTCCACAGTTGATTGTGATCCACACAGTCAAAGGCTTTGGCATAGTCAATAAAGCAGAAATAGATGTTTTTCTGGAACTCTCTTGCTTTTTCCATGATCCAGAGGATGTTGGCAATTTGATCTCTGGTTCCTCTGCCTTTTTTACAGAATTATTAAGAGAATAAAATAAAGCATTTAGCATACTTCCTGGAAGAGGATGAGAGTCAAGCTAATCACAACTCTTCTAGAAATGCATGTTTTCATCCAGGTTCAAGCAGTCCAAGTGATGGTCATTGATTCTGCTTTTGGAGACCCCTGAGGATAAGATTTCTCCAGGCCCCTTCTGCGAGCCTGCTTAATCATCCTTGGAAATCCATCCACATGTCCACCAGGCCCTCTCTCATCCCTGCTGCTGCTGCTAAGTCACTCAGTTGTGTCCAACTCTGTGCGACCCCATAGACGGCAGCCCACCAGGCTCCTCCGTCCCTGGGATTCTCCAGGCAAGAGCACTGGAGTGGGTCTCTCATAGCTGCTCAGGCCTTTTTAACTGTCTGTGCAGGAAACGTGGACAGCTTGCTCCTTGAGATTCTTTGCTTCTTCCTCTTTAGGTTAAAAACCTCTGAGTCTTTTATCATTACATCATAAAATCCATTGTCTATTACTGGGATAATTTAATCATTTTGTTACTCATTTCAGGGGTCAGAGAGAGGCTTTGATGGTATTCAGCAAGGGACCCTGAACACCTAATTTGTAAAAGAAAGCAAAATGTTACGTTATCATAATTCTCACAGCATGGTCCTGGACCAACAGCTTCAGCATCACCTGGGAACTCATTAGAAATGCACTTCCTAAGGTCTCACTTCAGATGTCCTGAGTCAGACCCTGGCTGGAGGCCAGCAGTCTGGGTTTTAACAAGGTCTTCCAGTGATTACGATGCTTGTGGAGGTTGGAGAACCACTGCTCTGTGCAAAATGGCAAAGAGATGAATTGGAGACAGTGGCCAAGAGGCCTGCGGCCTGAAGGGCAGCCCTCAGTTTCCTCCTGTGTCCATATCCTCATTCTCCAGTTGGCAGCAAAGGAGAAACGCTCCCTACAGGGAAGGGAGAGTGCTTTCCCAGCTCCCTCCCACTGAGAAGAGAAAGGAAGATGGGGGCTGGTCTGCCCTGACTCAGGGTACTTCAACCACACACGGAGGGTGAGAGAGCCACTCACTCCTAGCACCCTTGTCTCCTTGAACATGACCCCGTCAGTGTCCGAGAATCTCAACAAGCAGATTAGCAGCTCTAGAAGCAAGGAAGGGCAAATCAACCCTGCATATTCATTGGAAGGACTGATGCTGAAGCTGGAGCTCCAATACTTTGGCCACCTGATTCTCAGAACTGATTCTTTGGAAAAGACCCTGATGGCTGGGAGGGCAAGAGGAAAAGGGGGCGACAGTGGATGAGATGATTGGACGGCATCACTGACTCAACGGACATCAGTTTGAGCAAACTCCAGCAGACAGTGAAGGACAGGGAAGCCTGGTGTGCTGCAGTTCATGGGGTCAAAAAGAGTCAGACACGACTTAGTGACTGAACAGCAAGGGGAAAGAAGAGTAAAAACTTTTCTTCTGCCCCAGGGACTGACAGCCCTGCTGGTTTCTCCCTCTCTCAACTTACTGTGGGAAATAATTTCCTTTGTTGTTTTTAATAAATTGATTTATTTTTGGTAGGGTGAACTGAAGTACCCTAAATTGTGAGGGTTTTACGATGTGTGTTGGGAATTATTAAGCAATTGATGCAAAAATTTTCCCATATCAAAAGCTTGGGCACAGTTCCAAGAGGAAAACTTTCCATAGCAAAACATCATCTGTTTTCAAATTACTCCAGAGGTTAAATGAAATCAGTGCAGAAGACAGTGGAAGCACCGCCAAAGGGCCTAAATCTACCCCACATGCCAGGCTGGCCGCTCACCCAGGCTTGCATCGGGTGGTGTGGGCTAGCCTGTCTGGGAGCAGTCAGACCAGCAGGCTTTAATAAAGGCACCAGGAGGCACACTTTATTATGGCTTCTGTGTTTTTATGACAGTATGAAGCTACAAGTTCCACTCCTGCCCCGCGCTCTGTTTTGTCACAAGGCAGTCATACTCAAAGTTGGAGATACTTAACTCTGAATAGCCAGGATGTAAAGTCTCTGTGCCCTGGATTTCATCAAAGAAAAATATCTCAAGCACATAAGGAGAAAAGTCATAAATGTCATACTCAAATGTTTATGAGTTTCATTATTTTCCCTCTTTTCTTTTTTTGGCAAAATTGCGCCTTTTAAAATTCAGTTCACGTTAGTCAGAGGCCCTTTGCTGCTGGTCGCTGGTCTCCATAGCGCTGGGGAGCCGGGGGTAATTACTTTGTCCCAGGAAGAGCTCGTTCCAGCACGACACCCTCTCAAGCCCCGCGGCAGTCTCCACGTTTCAAAAGATAAATTGTGAGGACCTTTGTGGAAATGTGCCCTCTTCTAACCTGTGCCCTAACTTCCTTCCTGATCTTCCATCTGCCCGTTTGTGACGCTTCTCTGAAGGCTGCTGTGACACATGATGTGTGGGCGTCTGAACCCGAGGTCCATTTGCTGTTTCTGAAAATGATTCAGACCTACCAACCCCAAAGCAGCCTGCCACCAGAGCGAAGCAGTCCTTTCACTGGTGACTGAGCGGCCCGGCCGCCCTGGGCACGGGCCAGCTAGCAGGAGGTTGAAGCTAACAGAGTCCCTGACCCTTGTTCATCAGGCAGCCATGTATGCAGAACTCTGTTTCCAGCTCAGCTGAGCCATCCCCATAACCACTAATTAGCTCTCAAGTCTGCAAATCATATATTAGAAGCATCTTCCCCACTGCAAGGCCTCCCCTTGGTGGCTCAGTGGTAAAGAATCTTCTTGCAGTGCAGGAGACGCGAGTTCGAACCTTGGGTAGGAAAGGTCCCTGAAGAAGAAAATGACAATCCACTCCAGTATTCTTGCCTGGGAAATCTCATGAACAGAGGAGCCTGGCAGGCTACTGTCCATGGGGTCACAAAAGCGTCAGACATGACTGAGTGACTTACCAGCAACAACAGGTACAAGTCAAGGTGAGCTTGTGCCCCCGAGGCCCCTAGCCAGGGACATTCTGCAAAACATAGGCTGGGGTAGGGGCATACATTTGAGGTCCCCCCAAAGTGGAGGGGACACCTGCCCAGGGTGGAAACCTGCTCTGAATTTCCTTTCTCTTGATTTTTTCTGGCGTTTTCTAGCGATTTGGGTTGATGGTATCCCCTCCACCCCTAGCTAGGACTCTGGCAAGGGCCCTGCTCTGACTCACATTGACCAAGAGGCCTGAGACGCCTTCAAGTCCAGACTTAACCATTTCACAAACGTGGAAACGAGTTTGCTGCTGTTGTTGCTGCTGCTAAGTCGCTTCAGTCATGCCCCACTCTGTGTGACCCCATAGACAGCAGCCCACCAGGCTCCTGCATCCCTGGGATTCTCCAGGCAAGAACACAGGAGTGGGTTGCCATTTCCTTCTCCAATGCATGAAAGTGAAAAGTGAAAGTGAAGTCGCTCAGTCATGTCCGACCCTCAGTGACCTTATGGACTGCAGCCTTCCAGGCTCCTCCGTCCATGGGATTTTCCAGGCAAGAGTACTGCAGTGGGGTGCCATTGCCTTCTCCAGGAAACGAGCTTAGAGAGGAGGTAAACCTCCTCAGAGGGTGGATTCTGCTCAGATAGCTCAAAAAGAGCTTTTATTTTGGATTCCTCCCTAGCCAGCCTTCCTCCCACAGCAGACTTTTGGAAGGTGATCCATGTTGTCCCCAAATTGCCCTCTGGAAGAGAAAAAGTTGCCCTAACTGAGGCTCACGATCAGTGGCAGGACAAAATTTCTGAGCCCCTGCTTGGTAGCGAGATGGGAAACCACATTTTCTTTAGGCATTTCTCTCAGGAAAGTTAAGAAAGCCCCCAAAACAAGTCATCTTGAATAGTTTCTGGAGCAAAGGAACGATCTTCTAAGCAACAGAGTAGGGGGCTGGGCCCCCTGTCTTCTTGGTCCTGTGACACTGGAATCAGGCAGACCCTGTCCTCAAGAGCCAAGAGCCAGGTGTAGGGAGCAGGTAAGGAGATCGAGGGGCAATCTTGTGCTGCAAGAGACCCCAGCACTACAGGGGCATGGGAGGTGGGAGGAGAACCTTTCTCATTCTCCTGGGGTATCAGATACTAGGGGTTCAGGCTAAGCCTTCCAGAACGGGTATGTGAGAGCCAGACAGGCAAGCGTGGAGGAGAGTGGTTCAGACCAGTTAAGACAGGCAACCAGCTGGAATTCAGGGCAATTTCCAGGGTCATCAGAAATAGAAGAAATAGTAATAAACACAGTTTCAGATTGATCCAGAGGGAAACTCACTCCTAGTTTCAGATAAATAATGTGCAACCTACAAACTTCTCTCAAAGGCAAACTGTTAACAAAAAACCCAGAGAAGCTCACCACTGACTTTACTAAAGCTTCTGAAGGTAGGCATTTTGAACTCAGAAATGGCATTAGTAGTGGGAGGGCAATATGGCATGACACATAGGAAACGACTCACAATGTAATATTTGTTGAATAAACAAATCACTTATCAGGAATTTCTTTTTGCTGAAATATTAATTGGGAATTGTTGATGTGTTTATTTATTTATTTATTTTTAATAGAAGGATCATTGCTTTACAGTACTGCACTGATTTCTACCAAACATCGACATGAATCAGCCATAGGTTTAACCATGTTCCCTTCTATTTAAATATCCTTTCCACCTCCCTTCCCATCCCACCCCTCTAGGTTGCTATCAAGCCCCTGTTTGAGTTTCCTGAGTCATACGGCAAATTCCCATTGGCTGTCTGTCTTATACATGGTAATGTATGTTTCTATGTTGCTCTCTCCGTACTTCCCACCCTCTCCTCCAACCCCCACCCCAGCTGTGTCCTAAGTCTGTTCCCAATGCCTGTGTCTCCACTGCTGCTCTGCAAATAAGTTCATCAGTACCACCTTTATAGATTCCATATATATGCATTAGTATACAATACTCACTTTTCTCTTTCTGACTTACTTCACTCTATAATAGACTCTAGGTTCATCCACCTCATTAGGACTGACTCAAATGCATTCCTTTTTATGGTTGAGTAATAGTTCATTGTATATATGTACCACAGCTTCTTTATCCATTCATTTGCTGATGGACATTTAGGGTGCTTCCATGTCCTAGCTACTATAAATAAAGCTGAAATGAACATTGGGTTACATGTGTCTTTTTCAATTTTGGGTTTCCTCGGGGTATAGGAAGTAGGACTTTGAGAGATGCCTGGAGTAACAGGCAAGTTTGGCCTTGGAGTGCAGAAGCAGGGCAAAGGCTAACAGAGTTTTGCCAGAGAGTGCACTAGTCATAGCAAACACCCTCTTCCAACAACATAAGAGACCACTCTACACATGGACATCACCAGATGGTCAATACCAAAATCAGATTGATTATATTCTTTGCAGCCAAAGATGGAGAAGCTCTATACAGTCAGCAAAAAACAAGACTGTGGCTCAGATCATGCACTCCTTATTGCAAAATTCAGACTTAAATTGAAGAAAGTAGGAAAAACCATTAGGCCATTCAGGTATGACCAAAATCAAATGCCTTAAAATTATATGGTGGAAGAGAAAAATAGAAAGGGATTAGATCTGGTAGACAGAGTGCCTGAAGAACTATGGATGGAGGTTCGTAACACTGTACAGGAGGCAGTGATCAAAATCATCCTCAAGAAAAAGAAATGGAAAAAGGCAAAACAATTGTTTGAGGAGGCCTTACAAATAGCTGAGAGAAGAAGAGAAGCGAAAGGCAGAGGAGAAAAAACAAAGATATATCCATCTGAGTGCAGAGTTCTAAAGAATAGCAAGGAGAGATAAGAAAGCCTTCCTCAGGTATAAATGCAAAGAAATAGAGGAAAACAATAGAATGGGAAAGACTAGAGGTCTCTTCAAGAAAATTAGAGATACCAAGGGAACATTTCATGCAAAGATGCACTCAATAAAGGACAGAAATGGTATGGACCTAACAGAAGCAGAAGATATTAAGACGTGCAAGAATACACAGAAGAACTATAAGAGTCTTGGAGAAGGCTCTTGAGAGTCCCATGACAACAAGCTTAAACCAGTCAATCCTAAAGGAAATCAACCCTGAATATTAATTGGAAAGATCATCAGAAGGACTGATGTTGAAGCTGAAGCTCAAATACTTTGGCCACCTAATGAGAAGAGCTGACTCATTTGAAAAGACCCTGATGCTGGGAAAGATTGAAGGCAGGAAGAGAAGGGGACAGTAGAGGATGAGATGGTTGGATGGCATCACCAACGTGATAGACATGAGTTTGAGTGAGCTCCGGGAGTTGGTGATGGACAGGGAAGCCTGGCGTGCTGCAGTCCATGGAGTCGCAAAGAGTCGGACATGACTGAGTGACTGAACAATGTGCCTAGTGGTGGGATTGCTGAGTCATATAGTGTTGATGTTTGTTTTTACTAAAAGCTAAAATATATGATATAAAAAGTAAAAATTACCTGTAATCCCAATAGCCAGACATAACCACTGTTAACTGCTGAAGTCATCCAATTTGACTTGTGACAAATTGTCAACAATAGAACCTAGGTGAACAGTATATGGGAGTTCATTGTACTTTCAACTTTTCTGTGTTTGAAATTTTTTATAATAAAACATTGCAAATAATGGTGCAATGATTAATTCTTTTGTATATATTTTTTTGTCCATGTCTCTGATTTAATCCTTAATTTTCTGTATGATTAATTCCAAAACTAGAGCCATTGGGTCAAAAAGTATGGCCCAAAGGACCTTAATACACATTCCCAAAGTGCCCTTTTGGAAGGTTGCTCCACGACATGTGAAAACCTTCATCTCATTCTCTCTATGCCTTCATTGAATGACATGATTTTTTTTATTAGTTTGTTACTTTAATAGGAAAAACAGTATGTCATTAGATTTCTTTGGCTATTAATAACTTTGAATTTTTTTCTTATTTTCATTAGCTCTTGGTATTTCTTGACTTGTAGTCTTGACCTATTTTTCTGTTGAAAACTTAATGTTTACTCATGTCCTTGAATGGATTTTTAAAGTTTATTGTTTATTTTTTCCTGAGCAATATATGAACAAAATATACCATTTAACATTTAATTGTAGGATGAACTAGTAGTCCCTGCTCTACTTCCCCCATCCCCAGGGATGACCTCTTTAAAGAGATTTTTAAAAAGAGCTATTTATTCTAGTGCTTTCCCTACATAACATGCTTCTTCTTTTTTGCTGATTTCAAATTCATTAAGGCATAGCTTGTGTACAATAAAATGCACATATTTTAACTGCACAGTTGATGAGGGTTTTTTGTTGTCCAGTTGCTAAGTTGTGTCCAACTCTTTGTGACCCCATAAACTGCAGCACACCAGGCTTCCCTGTCCTTCACTGTCTCCAGCAGTTTGCTCAGATTCATGTCCATTGAGTTGACGATGCCATCCAACCCTCTTATCCTCTATTGCCCCCTTCTTTTCCTGCCCTCAATCTTTCCCAGCATCAGGTCTTTTCCAACAATTTGGCTCTTCACATCAGTAGGCCAAACTATTGGAGCTTCAGCTTCAGCATCTTCCAATGGTCTTTCCAATGAATATTCAAGGTTGATTTCCTTTAGGATTGACTGGTTTGATCTCCTTGTTGTCAAGGGACTCTCAAGAATCTTCTCCAACACCACAATTCGAAAGCATCAATTCTTTGGCTCTCAGCCTTCTTTATGGTCCAACTCTCACATCCATATATGACTACTGGAAAAACCATAGCTTTGATTATACAGACTTTTTTGCCAGCAAAGTGATGTCTCTGCTTTTTAATACTCTGTCTAGGTTTGTCATAATTTTTCTTGCAAGGAGCAAGTGTCTTTTAATTACGAATCTTTTTAAATTGGGTTAAAAAACTTAACACAAAATTCACCTTAACCATTTTTAAGTGTACAATTCAGTGGTGTGAACTATATTTACCGTGTTGTGCAACGGATCTCTAGAACTTTTTCATCTTGCCAAACTGCAGCTCTATACACATTGAACAACATTCTCCATACCCTCCTCCCCATCAGCCCCTGACAGTACCATTTTACTTTCTGTTTCTATGAATTTGACTAGCTATCTCATATAAGTGGACTCAGGCAGTATTTGTCTCTTTGTTTATTTCACTTAGCATAATGTCCTCCAGAATCACCCATGTGAACATAAATCGCAGAACTCCCTTCTTTTTAAAGGTTACATAATATTCCATTGTGTTTGTACACCACATTTTATTTCTCCATATATTCACCTATGGATATTCACTTTTGGCTGATGTGAATAAGGCTGCAATGAACATTAGCATACAAATATCTCTTCAAGACCCTGCTTTCACTTCTTTTGGATATATATTTGTGCTATGTGTGCTAAGTCATTTCAGTCACGTCCAACTTGGTGCGACCCGATGGACTATAGCCTGCCGGGTTCCTCTGTCCATGGGATTCTCCAGGCAAGAATACTGGAGTGGGTTGCCATTTCCTTCTCCAGGGGATCTTCCCAACCCAGGGCTCAAACCTGTGTCTCTTATGTCTCATGCATTGGCAGGCGGGTTCTTTATTACTAGCACCACATGGGAAGCTGGATATATATTTAGACAAGGAATTATGTGGGGATTTTTTTTTTAAATTTTCTAAGGAATCTCCATAGTGTCTAACTAGTATGCTTTAACAGAATTTTTTTCTGATTTTATAGACATTATTGATTGACTTTGTACCCTGAAAGATAAGGTGTATTATACTTCAACCTCCGTGGGCTTCCCTGATAGCTCAGTTGCTAAAGAATTCACCTGCAATGCAGGAGACCCAAATTCGATTCCTGGGTGGGGAAGATCCCCTGGAGAAGGGAAAGGCTATCCACTCCAGTATTCTAACCTGGGGAATTCCATGGGCTGTATAGTCTATGGGGTCTCGAAGAGTCAGACTCAACTCAGCGACTTTCACTTTCACTTCACTTCCATCTCCATATATTTTCCAAGTATATTTATATCCGAAGTATGTTTATATCCCAAATTTTGATTAAATTACTATTTTGTGTTTATATTTTTAAGTCTAGTCCAGCATTGTTTATTTTGTTTTCCTGTAGAAGGGCTTGTTTTTCTTGGAGTTAAGGGTTGCATTATTATTCTTGTTTATTCCTGTGGTTTATGTTGTGTATTTATCACCAATTTACAGCCAGACTCACTTACAAAGCTGTGAAGTTTCCCTCAACATGATCAAACACATCAGGCCACCTATTTTTTTATAGTTGTCTGTGTCTGTTTACTTTTGGCTGTGCTGGGTCTTCGTTGCTGTGTGGGCTTTCCTCCAGTGGTGGTAAGTGGCGGCTCTCTCCAGCTGCGGTGTGCGGGCTTTGCCCTGGGATGGCTTCTCTGGCTGCAGAGCGTGGGCTCGAGGGTGTATGGGCTTCAGTAGCTGGGGCACACTTAGCTGCTTAGCTGGTGTGGGGCATGTGGGATCCTCCCAGACCAGGGGTCAAATCCACGTCTCCTGCATTTGCAGGCAGATTCTCTACCCCTGAGCCACCAGGGAAGCCCCAGGTAACCTATTAATCACACTTTTTCCTTGGAGACATCCTCTGTTCCTTTGCTCCTTTACCTCTGGTCTCTTCGCAGGCCTGCTGCAGAGCTGTGGTCCTGGGACTGACTTCTGCCATCATCCTGGTTATCCTCTCCATCTCCTTCTCGTGTTAGGTCCCCTATTCCCTGGATCTTATGACATAGCTTTCCTCAAGGCTGCTCATCCTTGGTTGCTTGTTTATATTTAAGAGTTGACGCTATGCCTTTACATAGAGACTGACAGGGCAAAGACTGATTGCATATTATGTCCCAGACACTATTGAGTCCATGCAGCTTGAAAGCTAAATAAGACTCAAGAGGAAAGAAATACAAACACACAATTATAAATATGGAATATAGATGTGATTGGATACCAGGGCACAAGGGAAGGAATAACCAGCTCCTCTTAGGCAGCCTTCTCTTTTAGAATATTTTAATAATGTTATCAGTTGTGGTGTCACTGTCGGTTATAAATGCCTACTCTGTACAAGTACCATTATCCATTCAAGACCAAAGTTTTTCTTTGGTTTTTAAATGATGACCTTTCTGAATTTTGTGAACAGAATGCTATTGCCTTGAGAAGAATGAATCATATATCCATAATATTTGAAGAATCAGCATAGGTTGACAAGTGGTATTTTGAATCTTTGTTTCTCCTTCAGTCTCTATCTTTTAAAATGAAACAAAGGCACAGCTTTATTAAAAGAAGTGCCCTTGTGAAGGGCAATATGTATGATATATCATTTGCACAGATATTTTTGCATAAATCCATATCTGGCAAACATTTTTCTAGAAGGACAGGGCTTCCTTGGTGGCTCAGACAGCAAAGAAACTAACTGCCTGCAATGCAGGAGATCTGGGTTCAATCCCTGGGTTGCGAAGATCCTCTGAAGAAGGGAATGGCAACTCACTCCAGTATTCTTGCCTGGAGAATTCCATCGACAGACGTCCTGGTGGGCTACAGTCCATGGACTTGCAAAGAGTTGGACACGACTGAGTGACTTCTTTTTTTCTAGAAGGACACACAGTAGACTGTGGACACCCCTCAGAAAGGGTTGGGACTTTAAGTACAGGTAAGTTGGGAGAGAGCTTTCCCATAACTTTTCTATGCTTCTGATCAGTTTTAAATCATGTAAATTTGCTTGTGTGCTCAGTCCCTCAGTCTTGTCTGACTCTGCAACGCTATGGACTGTAGCCCGCCAGGCTCCTCTGTCCATGGGATCCTCCAGGCAAGAAGACTGGAGTGGGCTGCCATTTCCTCCTCCAGGGGATCGTCTCGACCCAGGAACTGAACCCAGGTCTCCTGCATCTCTTGCATTGGAAGGCAGATTCTTTACCACTGAGCCACCTGGGAAGACCTCCTGTAAAATTATTTTACTTTTATAATTAAAAGCTAATTTGAGGGATTTCCCTTTGAGGCACTTGACTGATCATCCCAACAGCTCTATGATGTCAGTTCAGTTCAGTTGCTCAGTCGTGTCTGACTTTTTGTGACCCCATGGACTACAGCACGCCAGGCTTCCCTGTCCACCACCCGGAGCTTACCCAAACTCATGTCCATCAAGTCAGTGATGCCATCCAACCATCTCATCCTCTGTCATTCCCTTCTCCTCCTGCTTTCAATCTTTCCCAGCATCAGGGTCTTTTCAAATGAGTCAGTTCTTCTCATCAGGTGGCCAAAGTATTGGAGTTTCAGCATCAGTCCTTCCAATGAATATTCAGGACTGATTTCCTTTAGGATGGACTGGTTGGATCTCCCTGCAGTCCAAGGGACTCTCAAGAGTCTTCTCCAACACCACAGCTCAAAAACATCAGTTCTATTCCAATGCTCATTACATAGATGCATAAACTGAGGCATAGGCAGATGTGGTGGTTTGCCCTTGTTATACAGCTGGTAGGTGTTAGAGATAAGATTTAAGTCTCAAGAGGTCAGCTCTAGAGCCAGGAACTGTGTTAACAATGGAGAGAAAACACTCACTGCGTTAACGACTGACTTATTGCTAATAAACGTGATTACAAGCTGAGGTAAGAGGTTTGAAGAGAGATAGAGACCTACACTGCAGGGTTAGGCGAAGCTGGATAAAGGAAAACCTGAACTGAGATCTAAGTACTGAGTTACTAAGATAAAAGGCTGGAGGAAGCGGAGTCAGGAGGAGAGGAGAGCTCCGGAGAGAGGGCGTAGCACTTGGAAAGGCTCTGAGGTGAAAGAGAGAGGCCGAATTTGAGAAAAGCAAGTCCAGCAAGTGCTGACTGGTCTCGGGGAGAGTGTGAAGCAGTGACAGAACCTCTTGGAGGCTTGTGGAGGTTAATGCTGGATAGCAGCCTTCATACCTGGGATCCAGGGTAAAGAAGGGCTCTAGTGTGAAGCTCTCAGAGCTTCTGTGGGCATTTCCTGTGAGGGTGTGTGTCAGCCTCTGGCGGGCGCTAAGCTTGCCCAGGCACTGAAACACACTGGCTTGCTCTTCTACGAGGCCCCCATTCTTCGCTTTTGCTACATTCCTGACTCCATGGTTCAGACCATGAGTAGCAATGCCCAGTTTGTGCAAAGACCTGGGATACAGTTAGGCCGGTTCCACATCTTTGCAAAGAGGCCCCTTTCCTCCTGCCGCCTCCCCTGTTGAGAATGACTCAGCACAGCGGAGAGGCAGACAGCAGAAGAGCCTTCCGCCAAAGCCACGAGCATGTTGTGTTGCAGAGCCCATTGGCTCTCCCTATCTTGGGCTTTCAAAGCAACCCAAATAAAGATGAGCTAGGTGCCAGGTTCATTGATCTGCGTCTGTTAGAACTGAGGCAGATATCAGCTGTGTCCCCATTTGGGGCCCCCTTCCAGGCTGTGCCAGAAAGGCACTGGAGGATGCCTACCGGGGGTGTGATGGAAAGCTGGCTGTCTGGCTTCCTCTCACTTTGTTTATCTGGGTCTCTGTCTAGTGGCAAGGTGACCATCCACCGCAGAACTGCCAGGCTAGGATTGTTCTGCTTTGGCACTTTCTTTTGTTTTTCATTCCTATGAGTAAAAGAAGATTATTCATTGAATAATCAGGGTCAATTGGTTATTCAACAACATTCTGTAAGTGTTACAGGATTTGTCCTTGACTTTTAGAAATAAAGAAAACAGACTTTCAGAGACTGGGTAAGATCCAGCTTAGAAACTACCGTGAAAGGGGGGAGGATGTTAGCAGCATGATGGGAAGGTCCTTCCAAAACCCCCTCAAAACAGGACTGGCTTTGGAGAGCTCAGAGGTGTTATAGCAGAGCTGTTTCTTCACTCATACAGAATCCTAAACACTGAAAAGTATACAAAACAGTATTCACTAACCACCTAACACTGAGCCCAGCCCTGTTCGAGGTCCTGGATTCCCAGAAGGAGAGGCTCGCAGTGGAGTAAGGACAGGTGTTAAACTCTTGTTTTCCTCAGAGGAACCATCAATGACCCTAACAGAAGTTCACACAAGATGTAATGAGAGCAGAGCAAAGCCAGGCATATGTGTTGGGGGAAGAGACCCTCAGAAAAAGCCTCAGCAATCTCTCTGATCCTCACACCCTTCTTCACAAGGGCCTTGTATAAACCTTTCATTTCTAAGGGAATTCCTTTACAACACTTTATTGTTTATGATCCCCTTTCTCTACTTCTATCCCTGTGATGCCCCCACCAGAGAGAGTCTTCTGATTGGGCTCTTGGCTTAGTGAGAATAATTAACATTTATTGAGTTCTTACCAGGAGCCAGCCATTGCCCTATGTAAGCCATAGCTCATTCAATTTTAGAACATTTCTGTGAATCACCTTTTATCCCCATTCCTGCTTACAGATAAGAAATCTAAGACTTAGAGGGATTAAGTGAGTTGACCAAGGTCCCACGATTGGAGGCAGTGGGTTGTACTATGGGCAGTCTCATGGCAGAGACCTTACTCTAAACCAAGTGTCAGCAAATTATGGCTGGTGGGGCAAATCTGGCCCACTGCTTGTTTTTATAAATAAAGTTTTATTGGAACATAGCCATTTCCATTTGTTTACTATTGTCTGTGGCTGTTCTTGCACTGCAGAGGCAGAATCGAGCAGTTGTTACGGAGATGTTATGGCTTGCAGGGCCTAAAATATTTACTACATCACTCTTTTCAGAAAAAGTTTGCTGACCCCTGCTCTCCATCAGCCTCCCTTCAAATTAAACCAAAATCTCGCAGAGGGCATAGACTGTCTCATTCACCCTGGCTGTCCCCTCAGCCTCCAACCTGGGAGATTCCATTATTGATGGTTGCATTTCAATGGACCTTACACACTTGCTCAATTAAATGGATTTAATCTGTATTTAAGCAATCCTAAACCTCCTTCTAAAACAGTAGACATTCAGGCAAAAATCGTATTTGCTGCAATCTTTATTAGGTGAGATAAGTCTCAGAGGTCAAGACTGGTGCTCACAGGATAGCAAGGACAATCCTAAATTAAAGTGTGTGCTACATTTGTAGCAACCTGTTTCTAAAATGAGTTATTCTGTGAGTGGCTTGCAATAAACTGCATGAAAGGAATAAATAAATAAATATATATATATATGTTTCAGCACTTTGGAAACTGGAAAGTATACATAAGCAAAACCTCAAGGAGACAAGAATAAATAAAGCCTACACTAAGTCCTTGGTGCTTTACAGGCAGCCCAGGAAGAAAGCAGAAGCAAGGGACGAGGTGCAAAGTGGGTGTCCGTTTGCAGCTGTGGGGAGGGAAGGCGGACCTGGAAAGGGTTGCACATTCTGTTGGGCGCCTCTGAACCAAGGGAGACCACACCCCCAACCCCACTCAGTCTTTATCATGTTACATGTGTGCACGCTAACTAGCTTCAGTCATTTCCAACTCTGTGAGCTTATGGATGTAGCCTGCTAGGCTCTGTCTGTCCATGGGATTCTCCAGGCAAGAATACTAGAGTGGGTTGCCATGCCCTTCTCCAGGGGATCTTCCTGAACCAGGGATCAAATCTGTGTCTCTTAAGTCTCCTGCCTTGGCAAGCAAGTTCTTTACCACTAGCATTTATCACGGTATTTGCCTGATTTTGGCACCTACCCAGTCAAGAACTGCAGCAGTGTGGAAGGAACATTGGGCTGGTATGGAAGCTCTGGGGTCAAGTCCCAGCTGCTGCATGCCCTGGTGACTTCCTGGCCATGTCACCTCGCCCAGAACCTGACTCTGAGTAAGTCAATGAATGGGTGTCTAACCCAATGAGATGAACACAAGTGCTGGAGCCAGATAGTTCTGTATTTAAATCTCAGCTCTGCCTTTGCTCTTTTAAAAATTAATTTTATTGAAGTGTAGTTGACTTACAATGTTATGTTGATTTCTGCCTTTACTCTTTTTTCCTTTACTTTTAGTATCTTGTCCAAGACAGTTATGACATCTTATTTATCTTTGTATTCCCAACTCCTAGGAAATGATTGGTGCTGAGCATTGAATGAATGAATGTCTCTTTTTAACTTATATTTGTATAGTTGGTATATTGGTATAGCACTGTTTATTTACAATGTTGTGTTAGTTACAGGTGTACAACAAAGTGAGTCAGTTATATATGCTTTTTTAGATTCTTTTCCCATATAGGCCACTACTGAGTACTGAGCAGAGTTCCCTGTGCTATACAGTAGGACCTTACTAGTTATCTCTTTGATATGTAGTTGTCTGTATATGTCAATCCCAATCTCCCAATTAATCCCTCCCCCAGCTCTTTGCCCCACTGGTAACCATAAGTTTATTTTCTCTGTGACTCTATTTTTATGTTGTAAATAAGTCCATTGTACATGTTTTTGATTCTACGTATAAGTGATATCATATGCTATTTGCTTTTCTCTGACTTACTTTACTCAGTATGACAATCTCTAGGTCCATCTATGTTCCTGCAAATGGCCTTATTTCATTCTTTTTTTATGGATGGTTGATATTCCATTGTATATGTGTATCACATCTTTAAAAAAAATATCCACTGGCTATCTGTTTTACACATGGTAATATACATGTTTCCATGCTTTTCTCTCAATTGGCCCCACCCTTTCCTTCCCCCATTGTGTCCACAAGTCTGCTTTCTATGCCCACCTCTCCAATGATGCCCTGCAAATAAGTTCATCGGCACCATCTTTCTAAATTCCATATATATTCATTAATATATAATATTTGTTTTTCTCTTTCTGATCAAATTCACTAATAGGCTAAATTCACTAATTCAATAATAGGCTCCAGATTGGTCTACCTCATTAGGACTGATTCAAATGGGGTCTTTTTTATGGCTGAGTAATATTCCATTGTATATATGTACCACAATTTCTGTATCTATTTACCCATCAGTGGACATCTAAGTTGCTGCCATGTCCTGGCTGTTGTAAACAGTGCTGCAGTGAACACTGGGGAACATGCGTCTCTTTTAATTATGGTTTCCTCAGGGTACCTGCCCAGTAACAGGATTGTTGGGTCATATGATAGTTTTATTCCTAGTCTTTTAAAGGAATCTTCCTACTGACTATATCAATTTACATTCCCACCAACAGTGCAAGAGGGTTCCCTTTTCTCCACAGCCTCTCCAGCACTTACTGTTTGTAGATTGCTTTGACGGTGACCATTCTGACTGGTGTGAAGTGCCGCTTCATTTGTAGTTTTAATTTTCTTTTCTCTAATAATTAGTGATGTTGAGCATCTTTTTCATGTACTTTTTGGCTATTTGTACGTGTTCTTTGGAGAAATATTTATTTAGCCTCAGGGGAGACCTCTGAAAAAGGAAAGAATCATCTCTCTGAGAATATCACAAATCACAAGATAGTCCACAAAGTTCTCATTTCTAACAAATGTCAGAACAGAAAGTTGTGTTGGACAGTTGTAAAAAAGAAAGAAAAAAAAAACCCTTAAAAGTATTTCCATGAAGTTCATTAAAGAATAAATCTTTTTGATTGCAGGAAAAATCTTGGAGAAAATAGGGACTCAGTGAATAGTTTTAAACAGAATTGGAGGCAATACAAGTAAAGATGCATAAAATTCAGCTTGGCTAAAGATGAAATCAAAAGTGGATTAGAATTAAGTGTATCTCAGGGAATGGAAAAAATGTTCTAAGGGTTTGTATTAATAGAATGGGTTTATCTGAGCAGCAGATAGATAGCCAATGACTCTTTTATTATGAAATAGAAAAACAGAAGGATTAGGTGACTCTAGATTATTTTAGAAAGGAGTGGGACTGTGTCTGTTACATGTTTATCCCTTTATATTCTCTTATGACTCCCCTGCCATTGTGAGAACTTAGCATTTGTTTCTCTCCTAAGCTTGACTTTAGTTCACCATTGACAATGTCTCTGTGACTGGTTTGCGCTGGCTGCTTCTCCGGAAGGACTCCCTAGAAAACAATTAGAACTGCCTTACCCAGTATGTTCCTATCCTACAAAATTGGATTTCAGTAAAAAGGTTCAGTGCTTTTATTTATGTTACATTCCCTACTCATAACTTGCAACAGACTCCTATACTTGTTTCTAAGGTGACATCATGGGCAAAACATGACCTAGAAATAACTAGTATTTCTAGTAGCACATATGTACCATATGCTAGGCAGGGCTTTACATGCATACTTTATCGCATTCAATCCTGATAGTCACCCTCTAGCTAATCTCTGTCTCTTACTAGCTATGTGACCTCGGGAAGGTTCTTACCCTTTCTTCAGCTTTTTTCAACTTAAAATCCAATAATGATGATAGAGTCCCCACCATGGAGTTGCAGGAGTTTAACATACTTAATGTGCTTACAGTAGTGTTCCGTATGAAGTAAATCTCAATAAATTTATTATTATTAAAGTTACTAACTGTTGTTTAGTTGCTAAGTAGCGTCCGACTCTTTTGCAACCCCATGGACAGTAGTCAGCCAGGCTCCTCTGTCTATGGGATTTCCCAGGCAAGAATTATGGAGCAGGTTGTCATTTCCTTCTCTGGGGTATTTTCCAGATGTAGGGATTGAACCTGTGTCTCGTGTATTGTCAGGCAGATTCTTTACCACCGAGCCACCAGGAAAGCCCATTATTATTATGGAGGCGCTATTACCATCCTTATTTTACATATGACAAAACTGAGACACAACTTGTTTTTTCCCCCCAGTGTCAACACAGCCAGGTGGTAAGTGGTGGAGTTGGATGGTACCAGAGCCCTTTTTCATATAAGAAACCAGTTAGTGCATACTCCATTGTGTTAGACTCTTTGCAACCCCGTGGGGACTGCAGACCACCAGGCTCCTCTGTCTGTGGGATTTCCCAGGCAAGAGTACTGGAGTGGGTTGCCATTTCCTCCTCCAGGGGGTCTTCCAGACCCAGGGATTGAACCCCTGTCTCTTGTGTCAGCAGGTGGATTCTTTACCACTGTGCCACATGGGAAGCCAAAAAGCAATTAGACTAGTGAGCAAATAAAGCTCCATGCTTTATGTATAAGAAAGAAAGGTAAGGCACCGCGGTTGTGTGGATTCCAATCTCACTGCCCTTCCCTGTCACCTGGAAGTGGCGCATGACTTTCTTGCTCCATTTGCTTACATGCCCAGGTAGTTTGCACGGATTTCCTTGGGCACTAGCAGCCTTTTGAAATTCTGTGAGCTCTACTTTCCTCTAAGAGGATAGAGCACAAGCCATTTATGGGGAAAAGAACCTTGACCACAAATATCTGTTAAACAGGGAGTTGTTCTGGGGGGAACCTTGGTGGTTTTTCATGTAAAAAGAAACATGGGTCATGGGATTTGCAGTGGATCATAGAGGCAAAGATTCCTTCATATGAAATATTGTCACAGGCTTCTGTTGGGGAAACACTGAATGCACTTCATTTACTTTTCCCGATCCTCTTAGGAGCTGATGCCTTCTTAGCATATGTACCTCTAAAAAAACCTCAGGACTCTACATACTCGTGCTAAAACTGATGCTTAATGAAGTTTCATTATGCCACATGGAGAATCTCAGTCTTGATTTAGCCATTCTGATGTGTAGAAACTTCCTGTACTGGCATAGTGTGTTTCCAGTGGCCAAAAGGGATTCTGAAGCCTCTTGTTTATTTCTTCTTTCAGCACTGTTTTTACTACATAGCTATTATTGTTGCTGTTAATCTACTGGTGTCAAAACTCAGGCTCACTGATGCTAAGGAATGGTTCTAAGATTTTACAGCCAATCAAGGGAAGAGTTGAATGACAGCTCCCTTTTTGTCTTTGTTGTTTCCTTGGTTTTCAGTTCAGTTCAGTTCAGTTGCTCAGTCGTGTCCGACTCTTTGCAACCCCATGAATTGCAGCATGCCAGGCCTCCCTGTCTATCACCAACTCCCAGAGTTCACTCAGACTCATGTCCATCAAGTCAGTGATGCCATCCAGCCATCTCATCCTCTGTTGTCCCCTTCTCCTCCTGCCTCCAATCCCTGCCACCATCAGTGTCTTTTCCAATGAGTCAACTCTTCACATGAGGTGACCAAAGTACTGGCGTTTCAGCTTTAGCATCATTCCTTCCAAAGAAATCCCAGGGCTGATCTCCTTCAGAATGGACTGGTTGGATCTCCTTGCAGTCCAAGGGACCCTCAAGAGTCTTCTCCAACACCACAGTTCAAAAGCATCAGTTCTTCGGTGCTCAGCTTTCTTCACAGTCCAACTTTCACATCCACCCATGACCACTGGAAAAACCATAGCCTTGATTAGGCAGACCTTTGTTGGCAAAGTAATGTCTCTGCTTTTGAATATGCTATCTAGGTTGGTCATAACATTTCTTCCAAGGAGTAAGCATCTTTTAATTTCATGGCTGCAATCACCGTCTGCAGTGATTTTGGAGCCCCAAAAAAAGTCTGACACTGTTTCCACTGTTTCCCCATCTATTTCCCATGAAGTGATGGGACCAGATGCCATGATCTTCATTTTCTGAATGTTGAGCTTTAAGCCAACTTTTTCTCTCTCCTCTTTCACATTCATCAAGAGGCTTTGTTCCTCTTCACTTTCTGCCATAAGGGTGGTGTCATCTGCATATCTAAGGTTATTGATATTTCTCCTGGCAATCTTGATTCCAGCTTGTGCTTCTTCCAGCCCAGCATTTCTCATGATGTACTCTGCATAGAAGTTAAATAAGCAGGGTGACAATATACAGCCTTGACGTACTCCTTTTCCTATTTGGAACCAGTCTGTTGTTCCATGTCCAGTTCTAACTGTTGCTTCCCGACCTGCATACAGATTTCTCAAGAGGCAGGTCAGGTGGTCTGGTATTCCCATCTCTTTCAGAATTTTCTACAGTTTCTTGTGATCCACACAGTCAAAGGCTTTGGCATAGCCAATAAAGCAGAAATAGATGTTTTTCTGGAACTCTCTTGCTTTTTCCATGATCCAGCAGATGTTGGCAATTTGATCTCTGGTTCCTCTGCCTTTTCTAAAACCAGCTTGAACATCAGGAATTCCACGGTTCATGTATTGCTGAAGCCTGGCTTGGAGAATTTTGAGCATTGCTTTACTAGCCTGTGAGATGAGTGCAATTGTGTGGTAGTTTGAGCATTCTTTGGCATTGCCTTTCTTTGGGATTGGAATGAAAACTGACCTTTTCCAGTCCTGTGGCCACTGCTGAGTTTTCCAAATTTGCTGGCATATTGAGTGCAGCCCTTTCACAGCATCATCTTTCAGGATTTGAAATAGCTCAACTGGAATTCTATCACCTCCACTAGCTTTGTTCGTAGTGATGCTTTCTAAGGCCCATTTGATTTCACATTCCAGGATGTCTGGCTCTACATTAGTGATCACATCATCATGATTATCTGGGTCATGAAGATCATTTTTGTACAGTTCTTCTGTGTATTCTTGCCACCTCTTCTTAATATCTTCTGCTTCTGTTAGGTCCATACCATTTCTGTCCTTTATCGAGCCCATCTTTGCATGAAATGTTCCCTTGGTATCTCTAATTTTCTTGAAGAGATCTCTAGTCTTTCCCATACTGTTGTTTTCCTCTATTTCTTTGCATTGATCACTGAAGAAGGCTTTCTTATCTCTTCTTGCTATTCTTTGGAACTCTGCATTCAGATGCTTATATCTTTCCTTTTCTCCTTTGCTTTTTGCTTCTCTTCTTTTCACAGCTATTTGTAAGGCCTCCCCAGACAGCCATTTTGTTTTTTGCATTTCTTTTCCATGGGGATGGTCTTGATCCCTGTCTCCTGTACAATGTCATGAACCTCAGTCCATAGTTCATCAAGCACTCTATCTATCAGATCTAGTCTCTTGAATCTATATCTCACTTCCACTGTATAATCATAAGGGATTTGATTTAGGTCATACCTGAATGGTCTAGCGGTTTTCCCTCCTTTCTTCAATTTAAGTCTGAATTTGGTAATAAGGAGTTCATGATCTGAGCCACAGTCAGCTCCTGGTCTTGTTTTTGTTGACTGTATAGAGCTTCTCCATCTTTGCTGCAAAGAATATAATCAATCTGATTTCGGTGTTGACCATGTGGTGATGTCCATGTGTAGAGTCTTCTCTTGTGTTGTTGGAAGAGGGTGTTTGCTATGACCAGTACATTTTCTTGGCAAAATTCTATTAGTCTTTGTCCTGCTTCATCCCGCATTCCAAGGCCAAATTTGCCTGTTACTCCAGGTGTTTCTTGACTTCCTACTTTTGCATTTCAGTCCTCTATAATGAAAAAGACATCTTTTTGGGGTGTTAGTTCTAAAAGGTCTTGTAGGTCTTCATATAACCGTTCAGCTTCAGCTTCTTCAGCATTACTGGTTAGGGCATAGACTTGGATTACTGTGATACTGAATGGTTTGCCTTGGAAATGAACAAAGATCATTCTGTCATTTTTGAGATTGCATCCAAGTACTGCATATTGTACTCTTCTGTTGCCCATGATGGCTACTCCATTTCTTCTAAGGGATGGAGCCAAAGCAAAAACAATACCCAGTTGTGGCGGTGACTGGTGATAGACGCAAGGTCCAATGCTGTAAAGAGCAATATTGCATAGGAACCTGGAATGTCAGGTCCATGAATCAAGGCAAATTGGAAGTGGTCAAACAAGAGATGGCAAGAGTGAACGTCAACATTCTGGGAATCAGCAAACTAAAATGGACTGGAATGGGTGAATTTAACTCAGATGACCATTGTATCTACTACTGCGGGCAGGAATCCTCGGTTATGGGGGTATATAAATGTGCCCTAGTCTTCTCTTGGGCTTCCCTGGTGCCTCAGCAGTAAAGAATCTACCTGCCAATGCAGGAGATGAGATAGACATGGGTTTGATCCATGGGTCACCAAGATCCCCTGGAGAAGGAAATGGTAATCTACTCCAGTAGTCTTGCCTGGGGAATTCCATGGTCAAAGGAGCCTGGAGGGCTACAGTCTATCAGGTGGCGAAAGAGTCGGACACAACTTAGCAACTAAATAGTAACAGCAAGTCTTCTGTTAAGACTGCTCAGTTGCAAGTAAATGATAGCTCAATATCAACTGTTCAAATAAATAGGGATTTTTTTCTTACATACCAATAATAAAAAATCTGTAAGAAGCCCATTATTTCCATTACCAATTCAACAGCTAAAAGATGTTAGGACTACTGTCCCTGCCATTTTCTCATTTGAAAGAGAACTGCTGAACTTTTTCACCTTTTATCAAGGTGCTCCCCCATTCTTTAGCAGATATCTGCTTATATTCTTGCCAGGTTGGTGCATTTGGCCACCTTCATCTAGCTCCAAAGAAGGCTTGGAAAATAAGCAAGAGAGAAGGGGATTGGGAATGGCTGACCAGACAACCCACAGTATCTTCACATCTAAATCTTGAAAGCTAAGTTTGTAAAACTCCTAGACAATTGACTCAAATCATTCGGCAATTCCATGAAAACTATCTGGAGATGTGTTTGGTGGTGCAGACTTCAATTGCAGTTGCATATTTTATTGTTTAGTGGTTTTGGCTTTACTTAGACACCCTAATCCTGGCTTTCCCTGTTGGCTCAGAGGTAAAGAATCTATCTGCCAATGCAGGAGACTCAGGAAACATGGGTTCGATCCCTGGGTCAGGAAGATCCTCTGGAGAAGGAAATGGCAACTCACTTCAGTATTCAGTTCAGTTCAGTCACTCAGTTGTATCTGACTCTTTGCGAACCCATGAATCGCAGCACGCCAGGCCTCCCTGTCCATCACCAACTCCCGGAGTTCACTCAGACTCACGTCCATCGAGTCAGTGATGCCATCCAGCCTGGAAAATCCCATGGATAGAGGAACCTGGTAAGCTACAGCCTACTCGCAAAAAGTAGGACATGACCTAGTGACTTAAACAACAAAAACAAACAATCCTGCTCAAATCTTCTATCATTTTGGTCCACTGATATATTTGGATAAAATTTGATCAAAATCAATGATTTTCAATAATATTCAGTGAATCAGTGCTAGGTTGACTCCATAAGAATCAGATATTCATTCCTGAGTCAGTTTTGATAATTTGAGTCTTTCAAGAATTTGTCCATTTTGTCTAAATTTTTTAATTTGTTGGTATACACTTGTCCATAACTGCATTTTAACATCTGTAAGATCTGTGGTGATATTCCTTCTTTCATTTCTGGTATTGGTAATGTGTGTCTTCTCTCTGTGTCTCTGGGTGTGTGTGTGTCTCTCTCTTTTTGAACAGTCTAGCTAAATGTTCATCAGTTTCAATGATCTTTTCAAAGAATCAGCCTTTACATGAACTGATTTGAGCTACTTCCCCCCCCCATTTTTTAATTTATTGTTTTTGGCTTTTTATTATTTCTTTTTTCTGTTTACTTTAGGTTTAACTTACTCTTCTTCATCTTGTGTTTTAAGGTGAGATTTTAGATCATTAATTTTGGCCATCTTTTCTAATATAACTGTGTGTGTGTGTGTGTGTACTCTGCTGTGTCCAACTCATTGCAACCCCTTAGATGGACTGTAGCCCTCCAGGCTCCTCTGCCTGTGGGATTTTCCAGGCAAGAATACTGGAGTGGGTTGCCATTTCCTTCTCCAGAGGATCTTGCTGACCCATGGATCAAACCCATGTCTATCGCATCTTCTGCATTGCAGGCAGATTCTTTATTGCTGAGCCACCAGGGAAGCTAGGGTAGTCTAGAGTATTATTACTATGATGTGATTCTTCTGGGCCCTCTACTGAACATTGTAGATGATGTAAAGGATTCATCAGACTGAATAACCAGATTTCAAATTTTTCCCTCCCTGTGTGAGCTTTGGGAATTATTCAGTTTATAACTCTGGTCATTCTGTACCCAGGCTTGTGGAATTTCACACTTTATACAGCATAGTACTCAGCAAAGACGCAAAGGAATCCCTACACAAGTGAGTTTTTTTTTTCTGTGTTACTCCCTCCTTTTTGGAACTCTGTCCCACAAGTTCAGCCACCTCAGTCTCCCCCAAACTTTGTCTCTATCTCTTCAACTCAGCAAGTCTCTGGATTCCCTCCTGCCATATCATCCATAAATTGATCCATAAATTACCTGTGGGCAGAAGGTTGGGGGATTCACAGGATTCACAGGGCTCATCTCTTTTCCTTCTCTCAAGAATCAATGTGCTGCCTGTTGTCCATTGTATGAAAACGACCGTTTCATCTATTTTACCCTATTTTCTAGTTGCTTATGGTCTGAAATTAAATCCAAAACTCATTACTCTTCACAGAAAGAGTGAAATTTTTCTCCTTAATCTTCATAGGAAGGTGAAATCTTTCTCGATGGTTCTTGATATGCAGCCATGTTTGGGAATTCCTAATATTAACAACTTTACATAATTCTTTTTTTTTTTTTTTTGCCACATCACATGGCATGTGAGCCTGTAGGATTTGGCTCTGCAACCAGGGAACAAAACCATGCTGCCCACAGTGGAAGCATGGAGTCTTAACCACTGGACCACCGGGGACATCTTAATAATTCTCATCTATATTTTATCAGTGTATGATATTATCAATGGAATTGCCTTCCCAGATTCAACTTAGACATATGCATTTCTGATAACAATACATAGCATTATATTATCTTGTATTCTTAACCACTATATTACAGAGCGGCTTATACTAATATTATATATTATATTCAGTTCAGTTCAGTTCAGTCTCTAAGTTGTGTCCGACTCTTTGCAACCCCATGAATCACAGCACACCAGGCCTCCCTGTCCATCACCAACTCCCAGAGTTCACTCAAACTCATGTCCATCGAGTTGGTGATGCCATCCAGCCATCTCATCCTCCGTCATCCCCTTCTCTTCCTGCCCCCAATCCCTCCCAGCATCAGAGTCTTTTCCAATAAATCAACTCTTCGCATCAGGTGGCGAAAGTATTGGAGTTTCAGCTTTAGCATCATTCCTTCCAAAGAACACCCAGGACTGATCTCTTTTAGAATGGACTGGTTGGATCTCCTTGCAGTCCAAGGGACCTTCAAGATTCTTCTCCAACACCACAGTTCAAAAGCATCAATTCTTCAGCGCTCAGCCTTCTTCACAGTCCAACTCTCACATCCATACATGACCAGAGGAAAAACCATAGCCTTGACTAGATGGACCTTTGTTGGCAAAGTAATGTCTCTGCTTTTGAATATGCTATCTAGGTTGGTCATAACTTTTCTTCCAAGGAATAAGTGTCTTTTAATTTCATGGCTGCAATCACCATCTGCAGTGATTTTGGAGCCCATAAAAATAAAGTCTGTCACTGTTTCCATTTTTTCCCCATCTATTTCCCATGAAGTGATGGGACCAGATGCCACGATCTTCGTTTTCTGAATGTTGAGCTAAAGCCAACTTTTTCACTCTCCTTTCATTTTCATCAAGAGGCTTTTTAGTTCCTCTTCACTTTCTGCCATAAGGGTGGTGTCATCTGTGTATCTGAGGTTATTGATATTTCTCCTGGCAATCTTGTTTCCAGCTTGTGCTTCTTCCAGCCCAGCATTTCTCATGATGTACTCTGCACAGAAGTTAAATAAGCAGGGTGACGATAAACAGCCTTGACGTACTCCTTTTCCTATTTATTATAGAGTATTAATATAGTGTATAGTATTACATACTTCATTATAGAGTATATTATCTTGTATTCTTAATCATTACATTATAGTGCATTCCAGAGAGCATTTCATGTAACTGATATCCATCTACATTTAAATCTGGAAAACACTTGCTGCTACTGCTGCTCCTAAGTCGCTTCAGTCGTGTCCGACTCTGTGCCACCCCATGGACGGCAGCCCACCAGGCTCCCCCGTCCCCGGGATTCTCCAGGCAAGAACACTGGAGTGGGTTGCCATTTCCTTCTCCAGTGCATGAAGGTGAAAAGTGAAAGTGAAGTCGCTCAGTCATGTCCGACTCTTAGAGACCCCATGGACTGCAGCCCACCAGGCTCCTCTGTCCATGGGATTTTCCAGGCAAGAGTACTGGAGTGGGTTGCCATTGCCTTCTGGAAAACACTTACATAAGTTATATTAGTGGATATTACACATTTTGAGTAAGGTCACATAAACAAAGAGATATTAGCAAAAATATCATACCTCCAAGTACCTGACAATTTGAAATGGCCATATTGATAATCAGATTGTTTGAATATCCCCCAAAATTGTGCCACTAAAATTTTACATTTTAAATATCACTCTGAAATTGTCATCCTTACCCAACCCCTAAGTTTCATCTCACCATCAACTACTGCCTGGAAATTAAGATCAGAGTGATCCAGGGTGAGGGAGGGTCAGGACAGAAAGATCCACTAATTTACTGGGCATATCACTTGGAAAATTTTAAAAGTAAACAGCATTTTTCCTTTTCATCGGAATACTGGGATCAAAACAGTTACACCAAAACACTTCCTAAATCAAAATAACCACATCCAAATGGCTGTGTCAAGCAGCCCTGTTAAACTGTTTTCCTTCCTGTTATCTTTTTTCGAAAGAGAAAGTGACTTAAAAACAAATCCCATTTAAAAAGATCACAGTTTCTTAAATATTTTGTTTTGGCTCTTAGTCATCTATTTTTGTCTGTCTAGCCAAAACAGATCGGAATTTTCTAAACAGACCTTGAAATGATAAGTGAAACCATGAATTAGGAGACTAAAGAGTAAATTGAATGTGAGAGGACATCTATCTTCTTTGCTCATTCATTGAGGAAGGATATCTTCCACCTTTATCCTTAAGCCCACAGGGCCATCACTCTTTGCTGTTAGATTAGGGAGTGGCTACAATGTGATTTTCAGTAATATTAATAGCGCAGTCGTACTTCTTGAGATAAATGAAAGCAATCCATGTCTATTAATACATATTCCTAACGCAGCAAATGACTGCAGGAATGTGCTTGGATGCCCATGGCTGCTGGCAGGCCTCGGGTTCACCCTGGCTATCGCCCAGAAACAGGAGGGTTTTTGTCACGTGACTGTCTCCTTAGGACAGCTCCAGGGTGGCAGCTGGCTTCCCCAAAGCAAGCAAATCAGAGAGTGAGAATGAGAGGGCAGCCCGAGAGAAACTACAGTCTTTCTCTTACCTAATATCAGCAGTGACACCCATCACTTCTTCCAGATTCTATTCACTAGTATTGTGTAACCATATCCCACCCACACTTTTGGTAAGGGGATGATACAAGGGAATGCACAGGGAGTTGGAGGCAACGTCTACTTAATTGATCTTGTGTGCAAATTGCAACTATTATCTTCCAGATCACCAGGTTGTTATTAAATTTGCTTGACACTAATCAGTCCAAGGCCCCTCACTACAGCTGAGCTTGTCAATCACTTACTCCTTTTTATGATTTTCTTCTCTGATTTTTTTCAGCACTTTAGTCTGCAAGTTTTTGTTTAATTTTTTGGCCTCTGTTTTTATTCTTTCATAGGGCTACTTACTCTGCCAAGAGTTTTCACCTTATTCTCACCACAGATATTATTTATCTGTGTGTTTGTGTATCACTGAAATGAACATTACTATGAACACTATTATCTACTATGTATTAAATGTCCTGACATCAACCACTCTAATTGGCAGAACCATTTAAAAATTAAGCTCCTTTGAGTCAGTGGTCCAAGCTTATTATTTTCACATATTCAGCTCTGAGGGCAGATATATTGGAGATGTCTTTGTATTAAAACTGAAATCACCTGCATAAGCAGGTGGGATAAGAACTGACCACTCTCCTTTACTGCTTTCCATTTTACTTTCGGAACATATGATGTAGTTTAAAAGCTTGGGTTTGTTCTGCATTTGCTCATCTGAAAGTGATTTCAGTTGAGTAATTTAATGATTGGAACATTTCATAGCTTTTTCCAGGGCACCAAAACTTTTAATGTGGTTTATGAATTTCTGCATCACTCTCTAGCTGACTGTTCTCAGCTGCTGGGGAGTCTACCAAGTCTCTCTGTAATTCCATAGTTCTGACCTCAATAGGGATTTTCATACCTTTTATTTCCTTAAAATATTTGCCAAATGATCTTAGGCTCTGATCGTGGTGAAATATCAGAGATAGGAACAGTCCAAGGTGGGCAAAGATGACTGTAAACATTTACTTAATAAACTTTTGGTGGAAGAGTCCTTGAACCTGCAATCAGGGAACATCCAAAATTCCTTCTGAAGACTTGACATGAGTGGCGGGAAACAATTGACAGAAAGGAAACTGCATGGGCAAAGGTATAGGGTGGTCATCACTGCTCCTGCCTGCTTCTTAGGAATAAAAAAAAAGAGTAATAGTCCTTTGTGGATTAAGTGTGGATTAATAATGCATGAATCTAAAGAAAATAATCCTTAGTGTCCTAATTCAGGGGGCAAATGTCATGTCAATCATTGGGCTGACTCTTTGGATAAGGTTCTCAGTGACAGAGCAGTTTTCAAGATGCACTCTTGTTGAGTAGTCACTCATCCTCAACAAATGCTTTCCTCCTTATTTTTCTTTCCTTTCCCTTACTCTGAGCATCTTTCCATGCTTCCTTTATATTTTAAACATGATTTTATAAAGAAACTATGAGCATTACTAATGCTAAGCTGTATTAAAGAGCTGGGCGTATGTCAAGAAGAAAACTATTTGGGGCACAGTTCCAGAAAACACATGCCCAAATGACTTCATTCCTAGCTCCACTGCATGGTATTGTCCTTGGCAGAAATGTGGCAATTAAATCCCTACAAATTCTGAAATAGCTGGATTCTTGGGTTGAGGTTTGTGGCAAAGAGTTTTGCTTAGAGTTTTAAATTGTTGTTTCACTATAGCAGAAAGTTATTTTTAACTTTCATTTCATTTTTCTGTATTCTTGTTCAATAACGTCTAATCGTGGGTAAGGCGAGGCTTCCCAAATGAAGTCGCAGACCAGTTAAAGCTAAAATGAGATTTCTGGGTGCGCGGCCATAGCGCGGAGGGTCGAGGCAGAGCCGCGAAATCGCCGCGAGATCCGGTCTCGGACCACGCTGCTCATCCCGCAGCCTGTCGGCTAACCCAGCGTCCGCCGCTACCGCAGCCATGGGAGCGCAGGTGGAGACCATCTCTCCCGGAGATGGGCGCACCTTTTCGGAGACGGGCGCACCTTCCTGAAGCGTGGCCAGACCTGCGTGGTGCACTACATGGGGATGCTTGAAGATGGAAAGAAATTCGATTCCTCCAGGGACAGAAACAAGCCCTTTAAGTTTGTGCGGGGCAAGCAGGAGGTGATCCGAGGCTGGGAAGAAGGGGTTGCCCAGATGAGCGTGGGTCAGACAGCCAAGCTGACTATCTCCCCAGACTATGCCTATGGTGCCACTGGGCACCCAGGCATCATCCCACCAAATGCCACTCTCATCTTTGACGTGGAACTTCTAAAACTGGAATGGCAGGAGTGGCCTCCTCCCTGAGCTCCCCATTCTTGGATGTGCCACAGAAGGATCTGGCGCCTCCAGACGCACACAGCGAGTCTGCATAGAGCTCTTCCTGCCGTTCCACTACACTCTTTGTATAAACATCTTCCCAGACTGAATGTGTTCTGTCACTGGCTTTGCTCTTCCCCTTTCTCCTCGTATGTATGTTGACCTGAACTATATGCCATAAACCTCAAATTACTCAGTTTGTTTTTGTTTTGGGGTGAAGACTGAGTTTCAGTCCTTTGGATCTAGGTTTCCAATTAAGTATTAGTCAAGTATTAACAGCACAAGTAATGGGTTAACTTTAGACTAGGAATTGGTGTTGGGGAGGGTGCAAGAATCTTTATTTTATTTTATTTTGGATAAAAGTTTTATCTATTATATATTAAATGTTCTTGCTGCTGTGCTGCAAAGCTATAGCAGATTCGAGGCGCTTTTGAGGGCCAAATTATTCTCCAAGTTGAGAGATGTCCTCGAGTTGAATTGAAAGCCCTACCAAAACCGCAGTGGGAAGGGGGAGAGCCTTTGCCTCCACTTCCCCACCCTCACCCTCTTCGTAGACCCTCTGCCTTTTGAAAGCAGATCGTTTTCACTGAGATGTTGAATATGCAGATGTCTGTTCCCCAGGCCAGCAGGGACCTCTGAAACCTTCATGGCCTGGCCTTTTTTTTTTTTTTCCATCCTGTGGTTTTTCTAATGGATATCCAGGATTTTTGTAAACGCATAGCTGTCCAAGCTCGACTTCCTAAATTTCAAGAACTTTAATCAAAAGTTAAATTGAAGGTGCTGTTTGTAGACACTTAACACCCACGAAAGCGCAGCCATCATGACAAATCCTTGAGTGTCGTCTTAAGAAAATGATGCTGGTCATCACAGCTTCAGCATCTCCTGTGTTTTGATGCTCAGCTCCCCCTGCTGATCTCAGAGTTTCCTGGCTTCTCCTTGCCCCCTCTCACCCCTTTGCTGTCCTGTGTAGTGATTTGGTGAGAGAAATTGCTGCCTACTCCCTTAGCCTACCCCCATCCCCTGCACTACACATGAGTTTCAAGTTTTACTATTGCAATAAAAGTGCTTTATGGTGGCTTTTCTCAAAAAACAATAAATAAAATAAAATGAGATTTCTGCCCTTTAACAGTCTTTGACAAGGAGGGACACAGATTTTGCTTTATACAGTCAACAGGCAAACAACCTTGGGCTCAGGTGAATTGAGGCAACTTTACTAAAAAAGAGAACTGAACTTCTGGAAGGTCTTAGAATACTGCAGTTTAATTCAACACTTACCAAGAAACTGTTTTATTAAAGATTCTTTGCTGGCAGCAGAGTTACAATGATAATAAGACATGTCTCTTGCCCTCAAGCTGCGCAGAGTGTGTGCTGGAGAGGGGTGGGGTGAGGGGACGTGAACACATGAATAAATAATTAAAGTAAGACTTGATGCTCTACAGACCACCTTCTAGACATGTAAGATGAATAAGGCAGAACATGTGTCAAATGGTAACAAGTCTTAACCTTCAAAATGTACAGTGTGGAAATTCGTGAAATTCAAAGTTGTGCAAGTACAACTCTTAAGCAAGTGAATCAAATAATGTGCTCTATTAGACCTCAGTGGTGGGGTGGGGATGAATAGCTGACGGAAGACACTATAGCTGATGAGTTACATCTCTGCATCTACATTCCCTGAAGGGATTCTAAAATATGACCATTTGAGGTCCTCTCTGCACTTTGTGTGTTAGTCACTCAGTCGTGTCCAACTCTTGCAATTCCATGGGTTGTAACCCACCAGGTTCCTCTGTTCATGAAATTTCCCAGGCAAGAATACTGGAGTGGGTAGCCATTTCCTTCTCCAGGAGATATTCCCCAACCAGGGATTGAACCCAGGTCTCCTGCCTTGCAGGCTGATTCTTCACACTCTGAGCCATGGACTTTGGGGATCACTTTTCATGAGGTGAGGCAGCATCCATGCTGATTTTCCCCCAAACATCCTCATTCCTGGGCTGAGAAACCATAGGTGAGTTCAATCTCAGTGTTGTGTTTGGTTCCCCAAGGGAGTCCACCAGAGCACTCTGGGGAAAGAAGCCTGGACAGCTGGCCACCGTGGCCTTTGCTCATGTTCTGGTAAGTAGGAGGAGAGCTCATGAGGTAAGTAAAGCTAGACAGATTGCAGGTACTGAAACTGAAGGTGCTTCAAACCTGTAGGGAAGAGAAAACTATTTTTGTGTTCTCCCACAGACTGGATTTTCTTTCCTAGCTGGTTCTTCTCCAGGGCTATCCCTAAGTCTGGATTCTGCCCACCCCGTTCAGTGCTTGTATCTCCTTGACATTTTCTCCCCACATCAATCTCTCCATTTATTGAAAGTTCAGCAGCTAACTCTTTGCTGCCATCGATGTACATCTTGGCTCCATAATTAGATTCTAAGTTAAGCAATTCACTTATTCAAATACAGAGCCTCTCCTACATGCCAGCACCATGCTCAGTGAAGGGACACAATAGCGAACAAGGTTTCTGCCCCTAAAGAAGCAAACTAATAAAGGACATAATATACACTATGAAAGTGCTAGGAAGAAAATTAACAGGTGGATAATAACAGGCAGGACAGCTTGGAGGAGACCAACTTTACACTGAGACCTAAAGCAAGAGAAAAGGGCGGACACAGAAAAGAAGGTTAGAGGTAGGAGAATCTTCGAGGCAGAGGCACATGTAAAGAAACAGAAGGGGAAGGAATTTGCCCCCTTAAGGAAGTGCTAGATGGTCCGTGTGACTAATGCATGGTGAGTAAGAGGGAGGAGGCAGGAGATGAGGTCAGAGCAGGTAGGGGTTGGATAAGAGAGGCTAAGAATCGGACACAACTGAGTGACTTCACTTTCACTTTTCACTTTCATGTATTGGAGAAGGAAATGGCAACCCACTCCAGTGTTCTTGCCTGGAGAATCCCAGGGATGGGGGAGCCTGGTGGGCTGCCGTCTATGGGGTCGCACAGAGTCAGACACGACTGAAGCGACTTAGCAGCAGCAGCAGCAAAGGAATTCAACGTTATATTTCATTCGTGCAGCATTTGACGCTCAGTCCACGACTTCTTTCAAAAGTCCTCTAGATGCCCAGCACAGATCTTTGCCTTGAGATGAGCTTTCAGCAAAGACTTGCTTGTTGAAATGACTAAGTGCCCCCAATCTTGCACCAATGCTTTCAGAACCTCCTGCCCATCACTCATCCTATGCCCAACTTCAGAATCAGGTCTTTGGTCTGTCAAGGGTCTCTCTTCAGCCCTTGGGTTGGACAACACTTAGCCCTCACACGTGGTTTTCCCAGGAAATGGAGAGCTCAGTGGATGAGAGTGATCTTGGTGAGCAGGTCTCATCACCAATTCTCTCTCTCTTTTTTTTTCTCCCATTTTATTGAGAGAGATAGCAATGGACAATTAACACAGCAAGAGACTTAAAAGTGTACAATGTGATGAGTTGATATACGTACATGTTGTAAAAGAATTCCTCCTATTGAACTAATTAAATCAACACAGCCATCACCTCACATATTTACCTTTTGTGTGTGAGACAGAACACTGAAATTCTACTCTCTTAGCAAATTTCAGGTGTACAGTACATTGTTATAAGACTAAACTGCTTCCTAGAGGTGGCTCTGCAGTGTAGTTAAAATCTGAGAGTTGGGAGCTGAGCTGCCAGAGACCCTTATCCTGGTACATTACCTATTAATTGTGCTGTACGAGATGAATCTGTTCGCCTCCTCAGCCTTGGGATTCTTCCTCATAAGGGTGCTTTCTCAAAGGGTTTCTGTGAAGATTAAATGGGATTATGCATGGAAAGCCCTAAACACGGTGCCTGACACGTGGTGAAGACTGAACAATTAGCTATTGTTAGCTACTGCTAATTAATATTAGCATTCGTATTAGCAACCATGGCCCTTCAAATACCCCAGATTTCCCAGTTCTATCCTTCCCTTCTCTATTTGGAGAAACCCTAAGGCAGAGCTGGGAGCCACTTCTGCGGTGGGTTCCCAGACCCTCAGATAGAAGTGAAGGTCGCCTGTTTCTGCCACCGAAGCAGTCCGTGTGCACTCCACCTTAGTCTGACTTGAAGCTCAGCTCATTGCACGACGATCATTGAAGTTGTCTCCCTTGTGCAATTGTGCCTTAGAACAGAGACGTGCCTCTTTGCAACAATGATCAATTCAAGATTCACTGTCTTTTTCACATTTTAACCTCTCTGCAGTTGAGGATGCATCTTACTAATAATGGCATGGCAACGTTGATTTGCAGAGCTCTTTTCTTTCTTCTCTGGTGGCTCAAATGGTAAAGCATCTGCCTGCAATTCAGAAAACCTGGGTTCGATCCCTGGGTTGGGAAGAGCCCCTGGAGAAGGAAATGTCTACCCACTCAAGTATTCTTGCCTGGAAAATCCCATGGACAGAGGACCCTGGTAAGGCTACAGCTCGTGGGGTCTCAAAGAGTTGGCCACGACTGTGCAACTTCATTTTCTTTCTTTCTTTCTTAGTGTCACTTGAAATAACAATGCATCTCACAAGAGCTGGTTCCTTAGATTAGATGAAATATGGTAGTTTGGGGCATGGACTTCAGAGTTAAGACTTCTGGGGTTGTTTACCTGATATGCAACCTTGAGCAAGTTACATACTTCACCTTTCTCTACTGCAGTTTCTGATCTGTACAATAGACATAATAAATGTATCTCCCTCATACTGTTGTTGTAAGGACTCAATGACAATATTTTGTAAGGCATTTAGAATAGTACGGGGCACATGATTAATGCTGTAAAATTACTAGCTAATGTGATTTGTGTTCCTAGTGACTAGCTCAATATCAGGCCATGGTGTGGTTGTAGCTTTTTTAAGTCTCCAAGTCGTGCTGGACTCTTTGTGACCCCATGGACTGTAGCCCCCAGGCTCCTCCATCCAGGGGATTTTCCAGGCAAGAATACTGGAGTGGATTTCATTCCATTTCATTGCTCCAAGGGGATCTTTCCGACTCAGAGGTTGAACCTGAGTCTCCTACATGGGCAGGAGGATTCTTTACCGTTAGCCATGGTGGAGGCTCAACAAATATCCCACCTACGGATAAGCAAAAGGACAAAACAGCAACCTAACTATGACGGCCATGGGATGCGGCGGGGCGGGGCGGGGCGGGGGGGTGGGGAAGGGTATCAGATGTTCCCTCAAGAAGCCCCTCACTGCAGGAGCTGGAGGATCGCCACCTCCACCTTCAGGATCACATCCCCAGTCAGCAGCCTGGCAGAGCAGGGGTTCTGAGATCGGAGGCTTCTGCCCAACGTGGGCTTCTCCAACAGTCTTTGCTTCGAGCTCGGCATGGGTTTGGCCCTGGGCTCTCAGAGCTGCACGGCGGGCCTGAGGCTCCTCCTAAAGGTCCTCCCGCCCTCCTTGGCTCCTTCAACGCCCAGCACCCTTCCCTCACGGCCCAGGCTCCCCTTACCCTCCTTTCTTCATCCCTCACAGGCCTTGCCTCTCACAGAACTTCCCCTTGCCTGTTTCTTTCTCGGCCTCCACTTCCTGAAAGCCCTTCCTGGAGAACACATGGGCCCTTCCAAGGAAGGGTCACTGACACTGAGCTGGAGGACGTGGAGCAACCGGGGAAGAACTCACACCCCGAGGAAGCCTTACCCCAGGACCGACTTCCGGCTCAGCCGGAACCGGGATGCCAGTGATCCAGCACCGAGGCGCGCGGCCTGCTTACTCCAGGGGAGGCTTCCCCTTCAGAGGCCCCAGGAAGGCGCTCAGAGATCCCCCCACAGAGGCCCACACTCGGCAGGGACCCCCCGAGGCCTCTCCCCTCCTGCCCCTCAGGGGACCTTTCCCTGGTTCTCTGTGTCTGCCGCCAACCAAGGCCGCAGCAGACCCCCGAAAATTCCACCTCTGGGATCTTCTCTTGGCCAAGAGCCAGAAAGTCTCACTTTAACTTCGGTTACTAAAAATACGTTCTGTTTCCTCCCAGTCCTGTGCTTAATTCAAGTAACCAAAATGCTGCACGCACACAGGTGCTATTTTTATTCCCACCTCCCTGGTGTCTGCCCTCCTCCCCTTCCAGTGTAGCTTTCCAACTCTGGGACTTACCCCTCAGCCCAGCTGTTGCAATGGAAAGAATGAGAACTCTTTCTCCCCATCAGAGGAGCCCTTGTTTCCATAGCTGGGCTTCACTCCTCTTCCTGTCCCACCGCACACTCCCAGGATGAGGATCGTGTGTAAAAAGGTGGGGGGAGGGGTGGACTTTGATTTCAGTCCCAACACACCAAGAGCTGTTGGAGACAAATAACTTGTGGAGGCCCCAAGTGTGACTTGTGCCCTAGCCGTGGACATTATTACCCATGGGTTCCAGGACAGTCCCTTCCCCTTTAGACAGTGTCAGGATGCCACCCTCCTTGTCTGAAGGGCCCAGATGGCTGACACATGACTAACAGGTGGCATACAGTCCTTTTGACATGTCTAATGGGGCCTGTACCATGCTCGAGGTACAAGTTGAAAACCAATAAAATGGGAAGTAGTTGTGTTATGAAAAATATTCTTTGTCTTTAACACTGTCAAGAAGTAGTAGTATTAGTCGCTCAGTCGTGTCCGACTCTTTGCAATCCCGTGGACTGTAGCCCACCAGGCTTCTCTGTCCATGGGATTCTCCAGGCAAGAATACTGGAGTGGACTGCCATTTCCTTCTCCTTCCTGACCCAGGGATTAAACCCAGTCTTCTGTACTGCAGGCAGATTCTTTACCATGTTAGCTACAGGGAAGACTGTCAGGAATGTCCCTTTAAATAACCAGGTCTCCAAGCACAAGAAGATCACTTTACAGAAATGTGTGTTTTCGGAGTAATTTTTGCTCTAGCCTACAAAAGTTCTGCTCTTCCACAGGTGAAAGGCGTGTCTTTCTTCTCAGCTTCATGGTCGTAGTTCACAGGCTCCGACGCGCTGGCAGGGTGACCTGAGTCTGTACCCACCAGGCCTCTCTCAGCGGAAGGATCTTTGAGGGCCGAGGAATGGCTTTCTTGACAGCAACCCCCCACCTTCCTTGAGCTCTAGGTCATGGTCCCTGTTTCCACATGGGAAAAAATGGGAGCAGGCTCGGGTCCAAGGGGCCAGAAAGTTGAGAGGCTTGGGAATCTGATGTTCTGAAGAAAGATGCTAATTCAGACCCCACAGAGGATCATATTCCACACCAGCCTGGTGCTAACCCCTCTCAGGATTGTCTGGAATAAGGGGTCTCAGCCGTGGTTGCACAATAGACTCACGCAGGGATTTTTTTTTTTTCCAGAATATTAAAACACCCTGCCCAGAGTTGCTGACTCATTTGGGGATGGGGCTCTAGAGTGAGTGTTTTTGAAAAACTCCCCCAGTTGATTCTAACATGTGTCCACTGAGCACCCCTGTGGTAGAGAGCTGGCCATCCAACAGCTGCCCACAGTCTCGGGATTCAGCCAGAAGGATACAGGCTTTGGTGAGAAGAAATTTAGGAGCAATGAGAGCGTCTGTGTTTGGAGAACCCATGTGCATTTTGTATGCATTTATGGATATTTTCATAGATGTGTAAAACATACATCTAAGTATAGAAGGACATTTGCAGCAAAGTCAAAAGTAGCATTAGCTTTGAGACAGTCTCCTCATAAGATAACTCCTAGGTTTGAATGCGATTTTTTTCTCTCTATTTTAAAATCCATTTTAAAACACTAATATGATGAATAAATAGTGTATGATACCTGATTCATGGAGACAGGAAGTTAGAACAGTTGTTACCAGGGACTAGGGGTAGGAAGGGATGAGGAGTTCACTTTTAATTGTTTCATTTAGAAACTCTACACATTCATGAAAAAGTTCTAGAGATGGATGACGGTGGTGGTTGTCCAATAATGTGAATGTACTTAATGTGCCACTGAACTGTACCTTTTAAAATAGTTTAAATGAATTTTAAAAATAAAATTGTAAGACATTGTTTCTTTTCAGGTAACTCTTCAGTCTCCAAGTTCAACAAGTTCCCATGTTGCATATAGCATTATACAGAACCTTGGAAACAAATTCTCTCCTTCTTGCCCTGGATACTTCAGAGGTAACCTTAGATTCCTGCCTGTGAGTATCTAGACCATGGACCCCCACCCTGAGATCTCTCCTCTTCATTTACTGCTGTCCAGAAACCCCCAAGACCTTCCTTATAGCTTCTCCCAGGAGTACATCCCACCCCCGCTCCTGAGACCCTCTCACTCTCACAGCTACTTCTCAATCATCTAGAAATTCCTGCAGGGTTTGTCACTCACAGGCCTCATTCACCACTGCTTTCAGCTCTGAGGATGTTGGAACGGCACATTAGAGCGTGGTGAAGTGGGAGTTTAAGGTATCGTTGAGGATACCGTAACTAAACACAGAATGGATTAGTTTCGATTTTGTCTAACGGTTGCCTCTTAAATGACAATGGCATAAACGGCCTAAATGAATCAGCTATTTCATGTATTCATCCTTTAAAAACTTATGGAGGAGCCGCTATGAGCCAAGACTTGTCAGAGAGACACTGAAAGGATTCAGAGAAACCCCAGATTAATTGGGTAGGTCAAACACGCTCCAGTTGTGGAACAGAAGGTCCACAAGTAAGGTACAAACATCCACTCTTCCAGTTGCCAGGGCAGAACTCCACTGAGCTTTAAGTAAAAAAGGAACGTACCGCCTCACAGGATAAGGAAGTCCAGAGCAAGGTTGCCCTCAGACAGAGCTGGAGCAGGCACTCAGCATTTTCAAAGTCTCCTCTGAACTCTCTATGGTCCTTGCTCTGAGACAGGCTTACTTCTTATGGTGACTAGAATGCTCTAAGCTTATTTTCTCCTACTTTAGCAAATTGTGCTTAAAGAGAGCTGTTTTCTGAGAGTTTCGACAAAATTCTAGAAATGAGTCTAGGGACATGGGGAGAAACAGGAAGTTGACTCTAAACTATACAGACGGGGTGTGGAAAAGCTGGGGAACAGGGAGGGGAAGATGTCTTCCGGTGGAAATGGAGCCACTCTCACCAGCAGAGGGAATAGACCCCGGCTTTTTCCTCACCACAGTGTAGAGGTTTAGATGAGATGGTGGCCGGGTCCCTGTAGTTTCCTCAGAGAAGGCTTCCCAAAGGGACCAGTATTTAAATTGGTCTTGAAGACTCTAAGAATGGGTAGGATCTGGTCATGAAAGGAGTAGAAGGTTTAGATGGAGGGCCCACCAAGGGGAAGAAGCATGAGTACTCATCAGTGGTTTTAGATGAGAAAAAGCAGTGATTTTAGATTTGTGATGGTTATGTGTGATCAGTCTACTATTACAAGTTGGTCCAGAGAGGACAACTCTGAACTGAGGCAGGAGGGGTTCCTGAGCCTCCTGAGCAGACCTGCCACGGAACTGCCTGTCTTTCAGGAATGATAAAGTGATCTGCCATAAGCAGTCCATGGGGTCGCAGAGTCGGACACAACTGAGGGACTGAACAACAAGGATGCAATTTTAAGTGACCTAAATCACAGTCACCTTTGGTCAAAAGCACACAAGAAATTTTCCTATAGAAGTTGCTGAGGAAGTTAGACCATTCTTTAGGCTGGGGTAAAATTTGTGCAGTAGATTTGCTTTTGGTGCTCCTAGATTTTTATTTTCTTTTGTTTGGTCTTTCAGCATTTGGTGAAACAAGAGAGAACCTCACCCATCATGAGACTTCCAATGAGTCTTGTGTGGAAAAAAAACAAAACAAAAAAAAAAAAAACAGGTGAAAAAGCTCAGTATTATGCTGGGGCACAGGATAACATTGTGCAAGAAAATAATACTGAGGTCTTAGAAACAGAGTTTCCATAATTTCTTACTTTTTTGCTTTCAAAAAATCTATAATAAAAGCCCACAAAGAGGGGTATTTTTGAAAAACAGAACTCCATGGCCTGCTTTAGCCATCAGTGTAGGAGCGCCTTTTCAGATACAAGTTGTTTTCCCCAAAATTCTTGAAAATTCTGAGAGGTTGTGTAATGTTGAATGCTTTCAAGACTCAAATTGGGAGCCAGACAACAGCTCCAGGTCCTAGAAGTGCTTCCAAATCTAAGGTTTTCTTATTTAAAAATTTAAAATTCCTCATGTATCTGCCTTGAACATCCCAATCCATGATCATAAGCGCAGTGAATTTTTATTTCATTGTGGACCCCTCTTTATGGGTTAATTTTACATGAGAGGTAATTTTGATTAATGATAGGTCACCACTGCTATCTAGTCCTTCCCTCAAGAAATGCAAAGAACCAGGAAGCAGAACCAAAGAAATCCAAGAAACAAAACCACAGCCAATGTTTATTTTTGCTTGTTGTCGCTACATCTTTCATGCTTCCTTATTTTCCTTCGACATTAAATATATAATAACCAAGACTTTATTAATATACACGTAAAGGAAGCGTGCACAGCACACGAGCATGGTAGGTGGTGAGTAAATATGGTGAGTGGTCGGTGTTTGCAACCAGGGTCTGTGAAGCAGGCCTCTTCAAATGATCAAGAGTTTCTGTTCAAACTGAGGGACAGGTCTGCCCTTTTGTTTTTTTTCCTGAGACTCTGATTTGTTCTTTTCTCCAACAAATGTTTTAAAATTAGTGAAATACCAAAGGAGATATGGTGGAAGGAGACACGGGATGGAATTAGAAAAAAGCATAAATGGAATCCAGAAAGCTCTGTGATGGGTGACTGATAAAATCTCTTGAGGAAGCAAAAATAAACAGAGTATTTCATCAGCCCCTCATTCCCTAAGAGGGAAAAACACACATTTTTGTGTTTGGAGAAATAGTTACGACTTTTGCAGAATAGAAAAGTGTCATGAGAAACTGGAAAATATCTCTAATGTCTATAGCACATGAAATATCTAAAAGTAATAAAATATTGAAAGACAAGAGAGTTTATCTGTAAAACTTCCAGTGCACATGTTGGATGAAAAGTAAAAATATGGGACTAAATGGTTATGTTACTGAAATAGCACTTGGTACATAAACTCAAACATTCTTTTTCACATTCAGTTTCTCAGAGGCTTGACTTCAGATGCCTGAGCACTTTCAGCCTTATGTTGGCCTTTATCCCTCTTCATCCGGAAAAACACCACTGCTAAAATTATACCTAAAAGAGAAAAATCAGAGTCAAATAGATGAAATCTTACAATGTATTGTCACATTCATTTATAAAGTAGCACTCTGGTAGGAAAAAATGACTCATATAATTTCATTTTGTGAGTGGGTCAACAAAGCTTCGTTGTCATGGTGATTAAGGGCTTCTGGGCATGGGTTTTCTTGGATAACTATGCTTATCACTTTTCTTGCTGTCAGTGTGTAACAAGTCCCAAGTTATATCTAAGCTGATGGCTATCCCCAGGCCTCTGTCAAGGGATATAGGACTTTATGCCTGCACTACCCTGAAGACTAAGTGTATGAGTATCTGACAGAGTTCCTGAACTCTGGACACAGTCAATAGATGTTGATTCCAGTCCTCCTTCTCCTTCCCTGGAGGAAATAATCCAGTGAGAACAACCAGAAAGCTTTTCTTGGATTCGTCCATCTACCTAAAGCCTACTTTCACCAAGTATCCCATTTTCTTTTGCACCTTCCTTGTGGCTCCAGCTTGAGTAGACTACCTAACCTCTCTGCTTTCCCTCATCTCTGACCTCCTGCAAAATTACATTGTGTGTTTTAGCCCTAAATGTATACTACAAGCCAGAGACCTATATAGAAAAGGAAATTGTTTTTAGGAAATTAACCTGGCATTAGGGTCACAGGAGGAATAACGGCAGAAAAGACTGAAGGCTCAGAGGCCCATTAAGAATCTTGCAATAATCCCAATCCTCCTAGTTTGAAAAAAATGTAAGGATATGAAGCTACAAGATCCTATTACTTCTGTCTGTAGATCACCAGTCGCATCCAATCTTTAACTTGTGGTAAAATTTTGAGAGTAAATGGTCATGCTAGAAAACCATGGCATGTAAGCCCAAAAATCCTTTCAAGATGAGAAGACAAATAGAATAAGAAAAGGCACAGAGGTAGGGGGGAGTTTGGTAAGTGAGTAAATCTCAAAAGCCAGCTCAATTAGCATAAAAGGTTTGCACCAAATTGTTGTCAGAGAGAAATGATGGTCACCATGCACATATTAGGGACTTCCTTGTAGCTCAGACAGTGAAGAATCTGCCTAAATACAGGAAACCCAGGTTCGATCCTTTGGTCGGGAAGGTCCTCTGGAGAAGGGAATGGCAACCCACTCCAGTATTCTTGCCTGGAGAAGCTCATAAACAGAGGAGCCTGTCGGGCTATGGTCCATGGGGTCGAAAAGGGTCGGACACAACTGAGCAACTCACATTACTGCTACTATGTACATATTAGGATGGGTCATGGTCACGTCACAAAGGCCTTTCTATGTCATAATAATGAGGAATACAAACAGAAGGGTATAAAGAAATGAGATCCCTTTTAGAGCTACGAGTCAGAATCCAGGGTGGTAGACTGGATGATGGCAGAAAAGAACAGATGCCAAGAGAACAATGAAAAAGACTTAGAATAACCCCAGCTCTTCCTTTAAAAGAGAAAGGATGTGAAACTGTGTCAACTCCTTCACTCAGGTGCATGTGAACTGATGAGTATCTACTTCTAATACATAATTTGTGGTGAGAACACCTGTTGAAAGAGGGTAAAGACTACAGTAGACACTGAGCTGTTTACAAAAAGGAAGACAGGGAACTCTGATGTCTAGGGGCCAGGGCAGAGTGAGGCCTGCGACGCAGTGGAATTATTCTGAGTTAATAAAGAATCAAGGTCCACAGTGACAAAAACATAAAAGGGGGAGTTCTGCAACATGTCAGGTCCTTCAGATGAGCCCGCATCTCCACTGGAAGACTAGCTTCTATCTATTCCAACAATGGCGGACCAGGCCCTAAGCTCTGTGAGCGAAAGAGCCGTTTATGTCCTTCACCGGGCCTCCCACCAGGCACAGTGCCTGACACATGGCCGAGGCACAGCTGCTGCATGTCTTTCCCCTTCATCGTGAAAGCTTGGTGACTCAGCGTGAGATATAGTAATTTATTCTTTAAAGCCGCCTATGTGGTTTTATACTAACTGGTTTAAAAAACTTGCTGGTTTTAAACTAACCAGCAAGGCAGTGATGGGTGGAGGGTAGTACCAAAGCAGTAACTCCCAATCAGGTGTACTGGTGATCTGTATTCTTGGTTATTGCCCAGGTTGCCATCTGAGCAACCCCAGCTCAGCCCATGAAGTCAGACCCTCATGTGAGCTCATGTTTCTGAGGCAGAAACATGACAGAAATCCTTAAATCTGAGCAACTATACTCACCGATGACCAAAAGGGTGGCAAGGAGTATACCAACTGCCATGCCCACTGGGGGTATCCCAGGCATGTGAGCCGCTGGCCGGAAACACCTATTTTCCACACACTTGCAGAAAGTAACTGAGAAACAGAATATTTGGTAGATAAATTTTCAAGCAAACAATTGAAGAATCTGGTATTAAAGATAAGAATTCTCACAAATTACCATATTGAGAGACAACATTATCCGAAGTTGCCTGCAGCAAAATATCTACCTGGTAAAGAGACAATCCCTTCCAAGGGTTGCCGGTCACCATCACTGATACGGATTGAGATGTTGTAAACTCTCTCCTCAAAGCCCGTGTGCTTGGTGGAGAGATGGGCATGAGTTCCTGTCAGAATAGGGAAAAAAAAAATGACTGACATGAAAACACAACTGTGGGCCCCTGGATGAGCAGGAATAAAGCTCATCTCTGCCCCATACATGAATGGTTAGATGAAAGTGTGAGTTAAACTACCCCAAGTATCACCACTCCACAGGTACCCTCCATAATGTTAAAAAGGGTGCTGAAGCAGCCATCAAATTCTCAATTCCTGACTTCGCTGTAGAAATGAACACCAAATGCAGTAGGTTGTCATTACTCCTGGTAGTTATGTTCCATAAAGTGGTCACAAACACTGCATTAGAAAGCATATTCGAAGAAGTAATTGCTAACGTTTTTAGAATTTGATGAAAACTCTATAAATCCTCAGATCCAAGAAGATCAGCAAATCTCAGGAAAAAGAAAAATAAACACAACTACACCAAGGCACATAATACTCAATTTACTGAAAACTAGTGAAAAAGAAAATCTTGAAGGTATCCAGAGAAAAAAGGATATTATACTCAAAAGAACAAAGAACCAATACAATCCAGAACACGGTGAAGGAATGACTGTAAAGTACTGAAAGAAAAACTGAGTAAGTTTAAAAGTATCCCAGTCACATGTTCTCAGGTCACCATGGAATTAAATTAGAAATCAGTAACCAGGAAGATGTGGGCAATCCCCACATATATGAGAACCAAATACCCTACTTCTAAATAACCCAAGTGTCATAGGAGAAATCTAAAGGGAAGTTAGATAATGTTTTGAACTGAATGAAAATGAAAACACATCAAACTTTATGGAATACAGCTAATACGACACTGAGATAAATTTATAACACCAAATGCCTACACTAACAAAAAAATCTCAGTTGCTTCAGCTTCCATCTTAATAAAAACAGTACCAAAAAGCAAGTTAAAAACAACATAAGAAGAATAAAGGAAATTATAAAGATCAGAGAAATGAAATATAAAACAAAAAAATAAAGCAAAATCAGTGAAACCAAAAGCTCCTTCAGTGTGATTAATAACCTCTAGCCAGACTGATCAGGACCAAAAAAGAGGCAAAAATTTCCAGTATTAGAATGAAGTGATATCACTACATACTCTGTAATTATTGAAAGTAATAAAATATTATGAACAACTTCATGCCAATAAATTAGACAAATCTATTGAAATAGAGAAATCATTTGAAAGATACAAACTAGCAAGCTCAACCAAAAATAAATCTATAACTTGAGTAGTCCCTTATCTATTAAAGAAATAGAATTTGTAGTTAAGACTTCCTACAAAGAAAACTTGGAGTCAGAAGGCTTCACTGGTGAATTCTTTCAAACTTGAAGGAAAAAATAAAAAGCAATTTTATACAAATTCTTCCAGATAATTGAAGAGGTAGAACACTTTCTAAATCATTCTATGAAGCCAGTACTACTCTGATACCAAAATCAGACACAGGCCCTAGAAGGGAAAAATATAGGGCAATATCCCTATGAATATAAATAGAAATGTTCTTAAAATTTTAGCAAATTGAATCCAATCACTTATAAAAATGCTAATATTTCACCATCAAGTAGGCCTTATCTCAGGAAAAGACTGAATTAAGATATAAAAGTTGACAGAAATATTTCACCAACTAACAGACAAAACAACAAAAACCTAAATTAACCAACAATCATCTAAATAGATGCAGAAAAAACACCTGAAGTTTTTAGCATCATACTTCATTACAAAACAAAACAACCTCTCAGCAAGTTAGGAATAAAAGATAAAGTCCTCACTCTGATAAAGGACATCTACAAAAACTTGTAGCTAACTTTATACCTAACAGTGAGAGATTCTGAATGCCTTCTCCCTGAGATCAGAAGCCAAATTGTTTCTTCTCTCACTACCTTCACTGAACATTGTCCTGGTGATTTTAACCAGTAAGAAAGCAAGCTAAACATATAAAAAGCCATCCAATTGGAAAGGAAATAAAGCTATTATGATTCACAGACAACATGTAGAAAAAATATGAAAATGTAAGGAAAAAAGGGAGAGAGAACTTACAAGTGAGGTCAGCAATGTTATACGCTACAAGATCTGTATAAGAAAATCATCTATTATATTTCTATATCCTGGAATTAAAATTTTTAAGTATTCGTAACAGCATAAAAATATGAAGTGCTCATGGGAAATTCTGTAAAACTATACTTAAAAAATTAAAACACATTGCTCAGAGAAATTAGAAAGACCTAAATAAGTGGAGACATAATCATATTCATGGATTAGGAAATTTTTTGTTAAGATTTAAATTCTCCCTCAAATTCAGGCACCAATTCATACTATCTCAATTACAACCAGCATAGGTTTTGGGGGTAGAAACAGACAAGCTTAATTCAAAAATTTATGTAAAAATGCAAAATAAACTTGAAAAAAACAAAGCAAGGACATTTACACTACCTGATTTCAAGTCTTATTATTGAGCTGAAATTATCAAAACATTATGGTGTTGCTATAAAGATAGACAAAGAGCTCAATGAAACAGAAAAGAGAGAGTCCAGAAATAGATCCATGTATATGTGGTCACTTGATTTTTAACAAAGCTGCCAAGACAATTCAATGTGAAAAGGATATTTTCAATAAACAGTGTTTAAATAATTAGCCATATTTAAAAAAAATGAATCTTGACATTTACCATACATGCAAGAAAGATAAACTTGAAATGGATCATAGAGCTAATTGTAAAAGCTAAAACCATAGCTTTCTTTTCCTCTGGAAGAAAAAAAAAAAACTTAGAAAACTTTAGTGACCTTGGCAAAAATTTCTTAGAGAATATGCATAACAGTCACAAATTATAAGGGGAAAATATCAATAAATTAGATTTCATCAAAACTTAATTTGCTCTTCAAAAGGTACTATTACAAAATAAAAATATAACAGTGCCTTGGAAAAAAAATTTGTAAACATATCTGACAAAGACCACAATAGAAGTCAAACCTTTGCTTAATTTTTTAAGCAAGCACAATATTTGACCAGACACTACACTAATGAGGATATATGGATTGCAAATAAGCTTATGAAAAGCTGGTCAACACCATCAATCATTAAGGCCATGTAAATTAAAACCATAATGAAACACTACACTCCCACTGCAATGGCTAAAATTAAAAAGACTGAGCATAACAAGCATTGGGAAGAATATTAAGCAACTAGAATTCTCATTCACTGGTGGAAATGTAACACGTTACAGACTATTTGGGAAGCAATTTTATATCCTCTTAAAATTTGACCATATAGCTACCATATGACCACTTCCAGGTATTTGACCAAGAAAAATGGAAGCACAGGCTCCTACAAAGTACTTTTTCACAAATGTTCATAGCAGCTTTATTTGAAATGGCAAAAACTGGAAGCAATTTAAGTAGTAATAAGTCAATGACTAATAAATCATGATATACAATGGAATACTCCTCTTCAATACAAATGAGTGCTGTGTTGATATATGCAATAACACAGTGAAATCTCCAAATAACTATACTAAGTGAAATTAACCAAACAAAAAAAAATTACATGCTGTTATTTTATTCACATAAAACTCTTGAAAATGCAAACCAATCTACAGCGACAGGAAGCAGATCGGTGGTTACTTGGGGTTGATGGACAGGAAAGCCTGGCCTGCTGCAGTCCACGGGGTTGCAGAGTTGGACACGACTGAGCCACTGAACTGACTGAGGGATGAACAGCGTGGGGTGGAAAATAGGGATTGCAACAGAGCATGAACAAACCTGGTGGAGCTGGTGGAGTCGTCTTACCTGATTGTGCTGATGGCTTCAGTGGCACATACGTATATCAACTTTTATAAAACTGTATGTTTTAAATATATGCTGTTAATTGTATGTCAATTATATTTCAATAAAGCTGTTTTTAAAAGATCATGATGAAACCTGTTTCTCAGCGGCCACTGGTTGCTTTGCAATGCTGCTCTGATTGCAAAACAATTCATGTACACCAACTACTGTCGAACTGTTCGCGTACACCAAAGGGGACACTGAGTGTTAACAATCTGTCTTTTCCCAACCTTGGGGGCTTTCAACCCTCTGGAGAGCTTGCCTGTGCAAGTTTTCACAGCATGAACTTCCTTTCTGGACCGTGGAAGAAAGCTCTGTGTTGACTGCTGCACACACACCAAGGCAAATTAAAAGCTCATTTCATTGCCCATCAGTGTTTTTCTCAATGTTCTTTTGACAACTCACCATTGATTTTGGAAACTTCCCAGTCTTTTTGTAAGCTTTCGCTGCCAAGGGAAAATGTAAAGTGTCGACCCCGAAATGTCAGTTCATCATCATCAGTGGCCTCAAAAATGAGACTTCCGGGTGCTTTGAGCGGATAGCAAAAGAACAAGCCTGTGTACTCCTTGACCAGCCGTGGGGGGTTGTCGTTCACATCCGTAAGGGTCAGGTGGAATTGCGCCGTGGAGCTCAGGTAGGATCCACCTAAGGAATTGAATCATTGAAATACGGTGTCTGCTCTCTCTCATTCTCCTCTCAGTCAGAAAGGATATTTCCTTTCCTTAAAAAAAAATTTACAGTTCAGGCCTAGTTTCATTTTCTGCTTTAAAAGTCTTGATAATAAAAATAACTAAGAATTATGAATCTGCCTGCCAGTGTAGGAGACACAGGAGATACAAGTTCGATCCCTGGGTCGGGAAGATCCCCTGGAGGAGGAAATCGCAACCCACTCCAGTATTATTGCCTGGAAAATTCCTTGGACAGAAGAGCCTGGCAGGCTACAGTCCATGGAGTTGCAAAGAGTCAGACACAACTGAGCACACACGCACACACCCAAGAATTATGTGCTAATGTTTTATACATGTTAGTTCAAAACAATTCTGCATACATTTATTGATGAGAAGACTGGAGCTCAGAGAAGTTGTGTGACTTGCACAAGGTCACACAGCAGTGGAGAGTCTTCCAGCTCAGGAGATCTGACTCTAGAGCCCACAACTTCCATTGCTCCTCATCACTGACTTAGGCGTGGTTGTTAAGTTTTCTAAGTCTCAGGACTTCCCTATGGACCAGTGGTTGAGACTTTGCCTTCCAATCCAGAGGGTGAGGATTTGATTCCTGCTCGGGGAAGTTAAGATCCCACCGGCTGCAAGGCAACTAAACCTGCTCCACAACTACCGAGCTGAGCCTGCACACCACAGCTAGAGAGAAGCCCAAGTGCCACAACTAAGACCCGATGCAGCCAAAATGAATGAATAAATATTTAAAAAAATTTTTTCTAAGCCTCATTTCTTCAGCTGTAAAATGTAACTATATGAGGATCCAACATGTAGTATTCTTAGAAAATTGTACAGAGCTGTACAAATGTTATTTGCTGGGGTACCATGGTAAAAATTTTGACCTTGTTGCCTGAACAATTAATAACTGTGTGATCATTGGCGAGTTATTTATCAGTATCTTGGTTTCTTCATACATCAAATATAATCAATAATAATCCCTCCCCATAGTGTTGTGTGTGGGGTAAGTGCTTAGAAGGAGACGGTCAGTACAGCAGTAACACTGACGGTTCTCATTCTCCCTGATGTTCCTACAATATCTGACTCCAACCTGCTTCAATTCCTGTAAATTCGATTTGCCTGCTTTTCTCGCCAGCTGTCTGCTTAACCAAAGGAGGAAGAGCTACCGGGTTCTTCAAGTCATTTCATCGACACGGATCAGTCCAGGGCCAACAACTGCACACCGGGCAGTGTTTTGAACCCTGTTTTTGATTCCCGACACTTCTAAACTGTGAGAGGCTTTAGGACATGTCTAAAGTGAAGTGCTGACCCCACAGTACATTTTAGCAGAAGGCAGAGCACAGATTTCACCAGAAACTTCCTGCTGATTAAATCAGGAGCTTTTTAAATCAAGAGTTACATGTGTGGAGTGTGATAGCCGTATCTGTTAGAAGCACATTAACTAGAAGCAAGAGAGAGAGCCCACACCTACCTCAGCGAGGTCCATGCGCTCACCCACAACCATTTCAAGTTCAGCACACACATCTGCGGGTCTAGCTTCCTTGGTTTAACATGACCACAGTGCTTTGCTGTTCTTCAGCTTTTCACAGACAGGGACCATTTTCATGATTCCCACCTACTGGAATTTTTCCCATTCCCCCACTCCCAAACCTGGGCTTTACATTTTGAAAGTTTCTTTCTTTGCCCTAAATCTGTGTTTATTTAGTCATACTTTGTTCAGTTCTCATTTTTGAGGGGGTAAGTCATGCAGGTATATTACTATATATTATATAATTCTGGGGCTTCCCTCAGAGCTCCGTTGATAAAGAATCTGCCTGCAATGTAGGAGACCCAGGTTCGATTCCTGGGTCGGGAAGATCCCCTGGAGACGGAATGGCAACCCACTCCAGTATTCTTGCCTGGACAATCCCATGGACAGAGGAGCCTGGCGGGCTACAGTCCATGGGGTCGCAAGAGTCGGACACGACTTAGCAACTAAACCACCACCACCATATAATTCTATATTACTACATGGCGATTTGATCCCGCTCCCTGGAGAAACCCACAGTCACTTTGGAGGAAGGCAGGGTAGTTCAGTGGGGGCACAGGAACCTTCCTAGGAGCCATGGTCCCTGCAAGACCCCACAGGGAGCAGTGGCCCTGAAGCCGTGCCAGCCTCCAGGGGCAGCCCGGCAGGAAAGAGCCCCGCGGCAGGCACGAGGGTTCTCACCCGGAACAGCCAGGGCAGGGTGAGCCCTTCCCCCCGTGATTGTCCTCTTCTTGTTTCTCCACGGTCAGATATTCTGACCATTCGACCCAGTGGAGTATCCACTCACCTCACCTTCCCTGCCGCTTCTGTTGACGTAGCCCCTGATCACTTGTGTTACCTTTTCCCTATTTGTGTTGGCTCACCTACTTCCGTCGCCACCACTTGTACCCGATACAGACTTTCAGCTTCCCTGTCCAGCTGCGCCACACTGAAGATCTCACCAGTGGCGGGGTCAATTCTTAGCCAGCCTCTCTTGTCGCCTCTCAGGGAATAACTTCAGTAAGAGAAAGGAGCAAAAGAAAGCCCACGTTACCCTGCATGAAAACGTGGAGATAGTTTATGCACCTCTGTGCTGTTATATCAGCACTGTCCGTTGCAGACTATTGACAGCATATATAAAGAAGCATAATCTAATGTTACTAATGCTCTGTTTGCCTACCATCTGCCTTCAAAAGAAGGATTTGTTCATCCCTACAAAGTGGTTTTTGTACTTGCTTTAATTTTTTTTTAAAAAAGGTTGAGTCACAACCTCTAGTGAAAAAAAGTTAAACATCTATTTCAAATAAAACAACCTGAAATTGTCTATTAAAACCACTCCCTCTAAGAAAACATGAACACTCATTGGTGGATACATGTGAATAGGTGAATACTCAGAGGCACGGTGAACTCTTCATTCAACAGACATCTGCTGAGAGATAGCAAACATCAAGCTGTGGACCAAGAGAGAAAATTACCAAAGGGGGTTGTTAGGCCAGTGGAGGAGACAGAGACAGATAATTCTAGTGCGACGATTGTCAGGGTCCATGTGGAATTGCAGATAAGGTAATGGAACCAGAGAAGACTTTCTGAAAGAGTGTGCTGTGGGGTGTTAACTCGCTCAGTCATGTCTGACTCTTTGCGACCCCACGGACTGCAACCCACCAGGCTGCTTATAAGTTAAATAAGCAGGGCGACAATATACAGCCTTGACGTATTCCTTTTCCTATTTGGAACCAGTCTGTTGTTCCATGTCCAGTTCTAACTGTTGCTTCCTGACCTGCATACAGGTTTCTCAAGAGGCAGGTCAGGTGGTCTGGTATTCCCATCTCTTTCAGAATTTTCCAGTTTATTGTGCCCCACACAGTCAAAGACTTTGGCATAGTCAATAAAGCAGAAATTGATGTTTTTCTGAAACATCTGAAAGAGTAGACGTTAACTAAAGCAAGAAAAAGATGGATGATTTAAGCAGAAGGAATTTCAGGAACTAAGGCAGAGAGGCCAAGGAATAGCTTAGGGTGTGGGGGCATCAGACATTCCAGGAGTGAAGGGATAAAAATAGGACACAGTGGATGGCAAAGGGTGAAGCTCAAGGGATGGAAGGAGCTGGGTTGTGGGAAGCGATGGGCAGGCAGGGAATGGTGACCTAGTCATGTTTGTGTTTTCAGTGGAACTCATTAGTAGGTGCATGAAAGGTGAATTTGAGCGAGAAAAGTCTAGAAACAAAGGAAAACAGATGGCTACAGCCTTTTGGGAAAAAAGTGCCATAGCCATAAGGATGTCTGTATCTTTAAATTAAAAAAAAAACCCACCTCTGGAAATTTTCTCCAAATAAAAAAAATTTAATAGAAGTCTTAAAAATGAATTATGCACATACATTCAAAACTTTTCTATAACTTAAAAAATACTGGACATAACCTACATGTCTGGGAGTAGAATGATTAAAAAGTAATAATATTGGTTCAAACTAATTTTTTTCCCAGTGTTAGAATATTCTATATGCCAAGCACTGTGTTAGGCTCTGTGTATGGGCAATGAATTAAAAATTGCCTGTGTTTCGTTGGATGGCATCACTGACTAGATGAGCATGAGTTTGAGCAAGCTTCCAGAGTTGGTGATGGACAGGGAAGCCTGGCATGCTGCAGTCCATGGGGTCACAAAGGGTCAGACACGACAGAGGAACTGAACTGAACTGATGTGGTCAGGATTTCTGAGTGAGATGGAAACCCTCTGGAGGATTTTCAGAGGAGTTACATGATTTTACTTTTTTAAAGACCCACTCTCGTTGCAGTGAATGGATGGGTGGAAGAGTTGATAATGTGGCCTGGATCACTGAGGAAGTGAGGAGAAGCAGGTGAATTCTGGATATATTTCAATGAAAGAATCACTAATATTTACTGATAGATTGGATTAAGATCCATTGGGTGCTAATGAATTCCAAGTTTGTGGATCTAAAAGAAAGAGAATTAAATCGCTCAGCCTTCAGCAGCAGCTTTGGCGTTATCCTTTCGTAATTGACTTACTCCTCGCATCCTAACTATTGCTTACTCTTCATTCATGAAGTACTCTTTTCATTTGTTTCTTCCAGGACATTATCCTTTTACTCATCTTCCTGATTTTAACTTAATAGTACATACATCATAGCTTTCCCTCAGATGAAAGAATGAACATCTGAGGAATGTTCTTAAATGACTTTGTTTCTCCACTCATAAACTCAATTTTTTATTCACTTGCCTTTGACTTATGACTTTCTCATGGCATTCTCATGAAGGAGATGGAAGCATTTGTTAAAGAGTAAACTGTTGTAAAATTAGGAACATTTTGTGCCCCATCACGCTTAGTGACTCTGACATACAGAGTAGTATCTACACTAACCATCCAGTACAACACACCTCTTCTTTCCCTTCTCTTATTTGTCTTTGTGAAAGTTGATAAGTGCTTGCAGTGTAAAATAGTAGGTGGGAACTTTATTCTGACAATCAGAAAAATGTCTTGAAACTAATTCCAAGTGCCAAAAGGATCATTCAGTGGGAGGCAAGACTCCCCTCAAATATTTAGAGACACTTAAGGAATTGTCATTCATAACATTCATAATCACTTGCATAGATTTTAAGCCATGCTAAAATATTTGTCATGCCATGGACAGCAGGACTGACGTTATACAATAGAAACAAAAGATCCATGTTCAAGTCCTGTCCTTAGGCTTATTAATGAGATGATCTTAAGACAGTTATAGACGTTGATACAGACACGGATGTATACATATACATCTGTTATCGTGGAAAATTTGATATTGTTGTACCTATTTAAGGAAAATCTGTGTGGGTTCTATCACCCTGAAAAAAAAATGAGAACTACTAAAATGGAAATACTTACACATCTTGTCTAACCATCTTAGCCCACATATTCACCTTTCCAGGGCTGAGCTCCGGAATGAATCTTGTTGCCCTGGACCTGCTCTGAAGAGCTCCTCATGGAGAAGGTTCCCTTCACCCTCGCAGGAGGTTGAGTCCACCCCATCAGGTTTCTGCTTTATTTTGCTGTCTAGAACGCCCATCTGCCTCAGGAGCTGGAGCTTGTCTCCGGACCCTGGCCCTGTGACTGGTCCAGACACAGGGCCTACCTCTGGGCAGCCGGGTCTCCAGCCCCACCTCCTAGACTTCCTAGCTGAGACCTGCAGTAGGCAGGCTGGGCTGGAATCTGACCTGCTTCCCACTCCCAAGTCTGGATGCTCCCTGATGCCCACCAGGTGACTGGAGCCTGACGAAACCAGGGCAGATTCACCAAGCACACTAGGACACAGCTTCAGATCCCTGGCTGCTCCTTTAGGGGAGAGCCCTCAAGTCAGGCCAGCTTCTCTGCCCACCCGCCCCTCAGCCCTTCCTCCTCCAAAGGCCATGACTACAGCACCCAGCCAAGCTTCCCAGCTACCTGACGTCCAGACCTTCCGGATCCTTGGCAGTCATGTTGCCTACTTTTGTGCCTTTAGCCACAGCCTCACTGACTTTTGCTTCAAATACTTGTTGGGAAAATTGCGGGGCCTCATTCACGTCTGTCACCAACAGTCTGAAGGTAGCAGAAGAGCTCGCATTATACTGTACACCAGGCACCAAAGGCTCAGGATTTTCTGCTTGGACTACAATATTATGAATGGCTACTGTTTCAAAATCAAGAGGCTGTACAGGGGAAAAAAGAAGGAAAATCAATTAGGGGATAATTAACTCCCTTAAAGTCCGCCCCTCCCCAAGGCGCCCTAAAAAACGCTCTGACAGAGCATCAGTTCTTAATCTAGCATCAGCAAAAACTTCCTTCTCTGGATAGTAGAGCAATGGAGAAGCTTTTGCTACAGGACTTACCAGGACTTTGAATATGCTAATGTGTGTTCTGACTCTCCTAGAAGAGGGAATCAATACGGCACTCCTCCAATTTATTTACTCCTAGGATCATTCATTCATTCATCAGAAACTTACTGATTCTCTCAAGACAGTTCTCAGAAGTCACTGGGGAACGCTTATACAGAGATTTCCACATGGTGTGGGGCTTCCCTGGTGGCTCAGGGGTAAAGAATTCCACCTGCCAATGCGGGAGATGCAAGTTCAATCCCTGGGTCGAGGGGATCGCCTAGAGAAGGAAATGGGAACCCACTCCAGTATTCTTGCCTGGAGAATCCCATGGACAGGGGAGGCTGAAGCAGCTACAGTCCATGGGCTTGCAGAGCTGGACATGACAGCAGCTAAATAGCAACCACATTGTATGGAGAATGATTTCCCAGAAACCTCAGGATTCAAATTTCAAAATAAAAGAACTTAAACTCTTGGTGGGTGGCAAAGGTTAGCATAAACTAGAGCATACCTGCTCATTTTACATCTAAAAACTGTCTCAGAAACTATAAGTACCTACCCCTCAAAATGGCCAAAACCTTACTGAAGACAACCTAGAATTTTGTGCATGAGAACTTGGCATGGTTAACATCAAACTGGGGCCCCAAACATGGCTGAACAGAAAGAAATGGAGGTTGAACTCCGAACGCTGCTAAGGTTCCTAGCAAACTGCTGTCAGTCTTAAGGGGAATTACAATGGCCGTTAAGAGGAATGTTCCAATTAGACAAGAGCATTTAAGAAGAGCACTTAAAAGCAAGGAATGCCTATTTTAATTGGCATGCAGAAGCCTCCAAAAGACTTCAAAATTCCAAAATAGTTTCATTGAAAATTTCATTGCAAAAGGCTGATAAAAAATTAGAGATATAAAAGGTATCCAAAAAAGACTACAGGATTGATGTAATTCCTACTGCTCCCCTCCACAGAGGTTCATTGAACATCTAGATCACTTTTAAGTAAGATAAAATACTAGAACATTAATTACTGAACATAGATTTACCCACTTTGGTTTCCTCTTGCAGAGGAACTAAAGATATTTGGGTCTATTAGTATATATGGCTAGAACCACATTAAAAATGTTTACTATGAGGAAGCATGTTTTTCTAAAATTATGAAATGTATTCATAAATTTGCTAGTCTAAAAATGCTAGGGCGACATTCCATAATGCTTAGCAAGTGTTCACTATAAATTAAGGATTCTATGGGTTAAGAATTCTAACGTGTGCGAGCTCAGTCACTCATGTAACTTAAAACAATAAGAAATAATTGTGTATGTAAGCGGAGAAGGCAATGGCACCCCACTCCAGTACTCTTGCCTGGCAAATCCCATGGATGGAGGAGCCTGGTAGGCTGCGATCTATGGGGTCACTAGGAGTCAGACACGACTGAGCAACTTCACTTTCACTTTTCACTTTCATGCATTGGAGAAGGAAATGGCAACCCGCTCCAGTGTTCTTGCCTGGAGAATCCCAGGGAAGGGGGAGTCTGGTGGGATGCCATCTCTGGGGTGGCGCAGAGTCGGACACGACTGAAGCGACTTAGCAGCAGCAGTGTATGTAAGGAAAATAGGATGTATTTTTTGTTTTGGAGGCTTTTTTTTGGGGGGTTAAAAAGGGTATGAGGTATGGCGATATATTTTGTTGAGGGAAATAAAAGTGGTTTTTTTCTAAAGTAAAGCTATTTATTTTAAAATAGGAAGGAGAAAAATTAAGGAAAAACTATGTTGAAAAGCAGAGACATTACTTTGCCAACAAAGGTCCATCTAGTCAAGGCTATGGTTTTTCCAGTGGTCATGTATTCATGTATGGATGTGAGAGTTGGACTGTGAAGAAAGCTGAGCACCGAAGAATTGATGCTTTTGAACTGTGGTGTTGGAGAAGACTCTTGAGAGTCCCTTGGACTGCAAGGAGATCTAACCAGTCCTTTCTGAAGGAGATCAGCCCTGGGATTTCTTTGGAAGGAATGATGCTAAAGCTGAAACTCCAGTACTTTGGCCACCTCATGCGAAGAGTTGACTCATTGGAAAAGACTCTGATGGTGGGAGGGATTGGGGGCAGGAGGAGAAGGGGACGACAGAGGATGAAATGGCTGGATGGCATCACTGACTCGATGGACGTGAGTCTGAGTGAACTCCGGGAGTTGGTGATAGACAGGGAAGCCTGGCGTGCTGCGATTCATGGGGTCGCAAAGAGTCGGACACGACTGAGTGACAACTGAACTGATGGACATAGAAAATAAAGAAGAATGAAAGACAGAAAAAGAGGAAAAAAGAGGAAATCCTGTGTGGTCAGCTTAGCTAAAAAAAAATAAATTGTTATTACAAGAGTTTTAAAATAAGTTTAAATACTAAAGTATTCTTATGTAAAGCTAAAACTTAATTTTCTTTCATCTGCTAAAAGGACAAATTTTATTAGGTCTATTAATTTAAAAGATCTACTCTTTATGAGAAATTTGAAAAGCTTTTCTTTATCTTTAAAACAATCTGTTTAGAAAGCAAAGACTTTGTGTTTTATCAAAATAATTTTTTGTGCTTTATATCTTTATTATCAAGTCTTTGATTATTTAAGTAAACTGAGTCGTCTCAATATTAGAAAAGCAAAGTTTGGCTCAGAAGTATGTAGCTTACTGCATTTGCTCTTGAAAATGTCTATTCTATTCTGTTTGAATAATTAAGTGGATAATTAAGTATTGTTTCATAATCTGTGATCCTTTTTAGTTGTGCCCAAACCTTTTGAATTTTTTGGCAGAACTTCCCAAAATCAAATTCTAAGTGAAGTCTTTTTGACCTGGAAATAACTTTGGGATTTTCCAGAGGTACTTTGGAAAAATCAGAAAAGACATTTCCTTTCTCCTTATAGAAAGAGAGATGTTACACTAATTAAGATTATTTGATATGTTAAATTACACGGGAAACTTTGTCAAACAAGTTATACTAAGCCTTTTTTTTTTTTAAATGATTTGAGTGTTCAGGCTTTTTTCTTTTTTAAAAAAATGTATTCAGTTTTGGCTGCGCTGGGTCTTCATTGCACACAGGCTTTCTCTAGTTGCAGCGAGCGGGGGCTACTCTCTAGTTGCTGTCCTCAGGCTTCTCACGCAAAGCACAGGCTCTAAAGTGCACGGGCTTTAGCAGTTGCTGTGTATGGTTTTAATGCGTTGTGTGGAATCTTCCCAGAGCAGGGATCAAACCCATGTCCACTGGACCACTAGGGAAGTCCAAACCTTCTTTATATTTACATAGGTATGTAAATGTTATAGAAATTATATAAAGTTCCTGGAAATCTATTATTTCCTGGTATAATGTTATCAGTCATAATTCTAGTTATCTTAAACATTACTCACTGCAAAAATTACCAAATTTCCTTGTCAGTTCCATTGCAATGAATTCTTATCAGATATTTAATAATGGGCATTTTAAGGATTTTGTCACTTACAGATAGTTAATTGTTTTAGTCTGATGCTTTTGCAAAAGTGTTCCTATAAAACTATTTCATCTTCAGAGAAATCCATAAAAAGGACTCTGACAGGTATTCTAGAATATCTGATCATTTTAAAATCATAAAACTAAACTGGGTAAGAATTCCAGAATAACAGAAAAACTAGATTAAAATAGAGCCAGTATTAATTACATTGAACTAAATAAACTGAGGAAGTTGATTATAATTTGTATGACTTTCTGTTTTAATACAGTGCATATTTCTTAATGTTTTGTTTTTCCAGATTTAAAAAAAAATGTTTTCTTTTAAGTAATCTATGACTTATAGCAATCGATAAAGCATACCTTTTTAAACAAAAATGACATTTTTTTTCTAGGTGATCTTTCCAGAATTCAGAAACTCTCAAATATATTATTTTCATGGCAATATAGGTAGTCATTCACATATGTTCAATAAGAATCTGTTCTCCTCATAATGGAACACATTTGGAAACATTGATTACATTGCTAAGGCTTGGACTGGACTGTCACATTTGAGAGAGATGTACATAGACTCAGAGGGTACTTTGCTTTGAAGGTTCCAGCATGAGCTTACATGGTCAATCACTATTCTTGCTGCACTTATGTAAATAATCAAGCCAAATTTAATGCAAAAAAATTATTTTACTGGGGTTATCCTTATAAAGAATTTTTGAAAAGCAGGAATAATTGTAGACAGAAAATTCTATTTGAACCTTTACATTCCCCATGGACAGAGGAGCCTGGCAGGCTACAGTCCATGGGATCACAAAGAGTCGAACATGACTGAGTGACTAAGCTCAGCACAGCACATTAGACTCTGGGCTTCCCAGGTGGCGCTAGTGGTAAAGAACCCGACTATCAATGCAGGAGACATAAAAGACAAGGGTTGATCCCTATGTCAGGAAGATCCCCTGGAGGAGGGCATGACAACCCACTCCAGGACTCTTGCCTAGAGAATCCCATGGACAGAGGAGCCTGGTGAGGTACAGTCCATAGGGTTGCAAAGCGTCGGATGTGACTGAAGCGACTTAGCATGCACACAAATACCCATAAACTGGACTGGATCCTGAATTTTTCTAGTTTCCTCAGATATCTGGCTACAACTCTCCAAGCTAATGTTTCAGTTGTCTGCCACCTTTCTGAATTGGAATCGGTGAGAACAAAGACTGCCCTTGAACCTCCTTGGAAGGGATCTGCCAGGCCCTCCTCGCTCCCCACATGGCAGCCAAACTTTACGGTCTTAAACCTTAGATACACATCTCACAGCTGAAGAGGAGTCCACCGACATCTGGCCTTATAAAAATACTGAATCTCCAAATCAGATTGAGTAGGAAGAGAAGCAGCTGACAGTGCGGCAGATGCTCCCTTCCAGATCAACACTTCATACTTCAGCTGAACACGAACCTCTCTCTCTCTTTTTTTCCCTTCCCTTTCTTTCACTCTGGCATTGGCCTGGAAAGGTAAGCCATCACCTGTATCTCCCAGGCCGTGGCTAAGGGAGGCAGCCTCTGAAATTTAAAACAACTACGATTTGGGGCTGGGAGAAAACCTAATTGACATCTAACTTGAACAGGCGTATGCAGCTAACTATCCCTACGAGTGAATTCCCGAACAGTGCTGCCTCAATGGAAGCGACTTGTGTCCTGACAGGACTTCTTTGTGATGGTTGTCATTCTCCATATGTACCTAGACGGCTGGTACATCGTCATCAGGCAATGTCTCCTAGGTTACCTAACTGCACCCTTGAGTGTTCACAAACAAACTGAGACACCTCATTGGTTGAACTCCCTGGATTTACATCAGTGAGTTAGAAAGGAATTGTCAAGAGGTATTCATGACTCAGGATTCCCTTTCTTTAGCCAGTCCATTCTTCTTAAGTGAAGTGAAGTGAAAGTTGCTTAGTCATGTCTGACTCTTTGAGACCCCATGGACTATACAGTCCATGGAATTCTCCAGGCCAGAATACTGGAGTGGGTTTCCTTTCCCTTCTCCAGGGGATCTTCCCAACCCAGGGATCAAACCCAGGTCTCCCACATTGCTGGTGGATTCTTTACCGTCTGAGGCACCAGGGAAGCCCTCCTTGGTTAACAGTGCATGTAAACCAGAATATGATTAGCAACCTTTCCTTAATTCTTGAAAATATTGAAAAATTCACTGTTAGAGCAATAGCTGCCCAACAAAAATCTTAAGACTTTCTGGCCAAAGTTGTTCTTGATATAAGAGAGCCCTTGATTCTCTTTCAGGTGAGCAAGGAGATGTCTATGCTGTAGCCAACACCACCTGCTGTACCTGGAGAACACTTTCGGGGCAGCGGAAATTCAGGAACATCAGATCACTGAACAAGCCACTTGCCTTCAAAGGGTGACTCCTGCCATGGAGTCTTTCTTTGAATTATTTGCATTTGATTGGTTTGAGTCTTGGGGACCATGGCTCGAAGGTACACTCCAAACACAAGGAATTATCCTACTTGTTAGAATCAGAGTACTCTCTCTTATGTGTTGCAGTCTCTCAAAAGTGTTAAATACATGCTCACAATCACTCACTACCAAGTCTCACTAAGACTAAGAACATCAGGAAGGGGACCGAAAGAATGACCAACTTAAAAACTCTAAACCTGAAGTTGACACCTGTGAATATCACAGGGATTAAGTAAATAAAAAAACAAAACCATTATGACCTGTGAATATCACACAGAAGATCAACAGAAGAAACAGCTAAATAGCAGTATCTGATAGTGACATTTACTGCTTCAAGTTTTTATCACATTTCTCAGATAAGCGAGAATCTGATCAAAATGGGGAAACTGTTAAAGGGCCTCCCAGGTAGCTCTTCAGTAAAGCATCCACTTGCCGTGCAGGACACACAGGAGACGTGGGCTCAATCCCTGGGTCAGGAAGATCCCCTGGAGAAGGAAATGGCAACCCAGTCCCGTATTCTTGCCAGGAGAATCTCATGGACAGAGCAGCCTCGCGGGCTACAGTCCACAAACAGTTGGACTCTTTGGGATTGCAAAAAGTCAGACACAACTGAGCATGCACACACTTTAAAGAAACAACAGGCCCAAAATAGAATCACTTGCGCTAAACCCCATGTCAGCAACAAGACGTAATACCTACCTTATTGCATTCTCAATCCCTGCCCCAGGAATGCAACCTTAACCAGTCAGTCTTGAATCTGGTCGGTGCTAGTGAGGTAATCCACCCAGTAGGCCCTTTCCTTCCTTTTAGGAGGGCAACTTTGTCTGAAACAAGACATTCTTTGCCAATAATTTCATTTTTCTACTCCCATTCTACCTTTGAAAATCTTTCCTTTTCTACAGCTTGGTGGAGCTCCTTTCTATTTGCTAGGTGGAATGACACTTGACTTATGAATTATTTAATAAAGCCAATTTGATCCTTAAATTTACTCCATTGAATTTTTGTTGTTTGTGCATACATGAATTTTTTCATCAGGAGAGGTTATGTAGCATTTGTCAGAGTCTCAAAGGTACCCATGACCTCAAAGAGATAAAGGAATCAGAGAAAAGCTCAAAAAGCACATTATAGATTCTGGGAACTGCTCGGTTTTATTCACCCTTCCAGGCCTGGAGGACCCAGGATCTCTTGGGGAGCTATCAGTTCTTTAACTTTAGTTTATATCAGTTTCTCATCAGTTAAACAAAAAATGGTATTTTCCTTTCATAAAGAGGAAAAGCTGACACATGACTGCATTAGCTCAGCCTGCTCTTCCCTCAACATCTGAAAAAATTCTCCCCATCAGTCGAAAGTTGGCTCAGTGCTGTTCTCTATGTACCATCTTCCCCGAATCCCACTCTGTATCCCCCAATAGATGAGCTCCATGCCTTCTGTAATCTTATAGTACTTAACTCAGGATCCTAATTGTTTGCTTCTCTATTCCAGATCCTTACTGACCATGAGCTCTCTGAGAAGAGGAACTGTATTATATTCTTTGCTTCTCATCACTTCCCTGACAAACAGTGTGCATAGTGTATCCATTAGGAAATACAAAAATGAGAAGGTCTTGGTCCTTCTCAAGCCCTTGCAGGCTCCAGTGGGAAAGAGATTCTGGAGAAAATCTTCACTCTCTAGAAACCCTCTCCTCCATGAACACACAAACACAGACAACATCGCAACCCAATTGCTAGTTCAAAAGGAAGTAAGATAGAAAATTTCCTCATATGAAAGAGAAAGAATTATGTGTAAAGACTCAAGGTCATCTGAGAATCAATTGGCTCTTGTTAAAATGCAGGATATAAAATTTTGTAATCCAGCTGAGACGTAAAAAGAGAGGTTTTTCATAGAAATAAGCGTCCGGTGCCTACAGGATATGACCCCATGATGACCTCTTGGTCACAACCTCATGGTGGGATAGGACTCCCCACCCAGGGTAGTTGGGAAGAAATGTGTGCACTCTGGAGCATCTGATTCCCAGGATCCGCCCATCATCTCAGGGGAGGAGGGCAGGGCCGTCAAATTAAAAGTCTGGTAGATGGAGCAGGAAGCCAGCAGCCCCCAGAGCAAGCCCACCGTGTGGACCAAGGACGCAGCAATCTGTTCCTTGTGGGTCCAGCCAAGACCAGGCTCAGACAAGCAGCACAGCACTCTGTGGGCTTGGGCAGAGGACGCACACCCCATCCTTACATCAAACAGGTCCTAAGTCCCCTCCCTGGCTTTCTGATCCTTTCACGAGGCCACCAGAGGCGAGGGATACAGAAACGAAATGGTGTCCCTGCAAATGAGGAGCAGCGCGAGTTAGCAGGACAGAACGTGTGACCTGAGAGAAGAGAGAGGTGATGGAGAAGACGGTACACGTCAAGCTCAGAAACTGGGACTTGATCCCTGATGAGCAGAGAGAGGCGGTGAGCACAAGGCTGACAAGGTGGGATTGGTGCTGGAGGAAGTTAACTCTGGGAGCCGCCAGGGGAGGGATGGATTGGAGCCAATCTGACCTGGGCAGGGAGGCCTGTTAGGAGAGGGTGTCAGTGTTCCTTCAACCCTTACTGAATGGAAGTAACGGCTTGCCCTCAGTAAGCCCTCAGTAACGGCTTGGCTTTCACACCAGGAAAACACACGGAACCACATTTTCCAGGAATAAAATTAGAAATGGAAGATACTAAAATTAGCAAGTGATAACCAGCAGAGTTTAATCAAGAACAAGCTTTGTCAAACCATGTGCCCTGTCTTTTGTGACACAGAGCTACGCCTGCAGAGTCAAGTCAAGAGACCCTCACGACCTTACTCATCAGGTAGGCAGAAAACACCCACTTATGCCACAATCCCTCTTCCGTACACAACTGCTTCAAAGGTCAAACTCGTGATTTAGATTCAAGCTGGAAGCAGAGATAAAAGTGCTGAAGGAAAGGAGCTGAGACCGGGGACATTTAACATTATCATCAATAATCAGTGATGAGAAAAAAATGCACATTAATTTTCCACATGATACTCTAGCTGCATAAAAATACATCATGTACTGAGAATTCAAAAGGACCAGCCATAATGAAGAAGTGACAAAATTTGTATCAAAAAATAAAAATTAAAGCCAAAACAAACCTCTGACTTTCAATTTCAGGAGAGTTATTGATGAGTCTGGCAGGGCTCAGAGAAATAGCCTTCCTGGCTCCTGATACCTGCTTGGTCTCAAGAATGTGTTGATCTATCACACAATAGGCCAGAGCTCAGGGTGGAGGTAAAGACAGGGAGGACAGCATTAATGTAAGAATTAAAGATATTTAAATTTAAAAAATAAAAAACTAAAAAATAATAATAATAAAAAAAATAAAATAAAATTTTAAAAAATAAATAAATAAAACGTGTTTATTCCCAAGCATCACTTGGGGCATATGAATTAATAGAAAAAGTATATCTTGGTCTTTTCCTCTGGTTCCAGACACTGAGCTTCTAAATCCCTTGCAATTTCCTGGGTGATAGGAGTGCCTTTTGTTCTAATGAGGTGACTCTTTGTGGCTCCTGGTAACCAGGACGGGGACTGGTTACCAGACCAAGACCAAGCCATGGTTAGGAGCTGGGGATTTTCAGCACAACCCCTCCCACTTCCCAGGAAGGAGAGAGGGGCCGGAGACTGAGTTCAGGATCAATCACGTCTACATGATGAAGCCTCAATAAAGATCCCCAGAGTAAGGCATTCAGAGAGCTTCTGGGTTAGTGAGCACATCCACGAGCTGGGGAAGCGATACACAGCTCGACTGCATGAGACAGAAGCTCCTGCTCTCGGGGCCCTCCCAGGCCTCACCCCGTGCATCTCTTCATCTGGCCACTCAGCTGGATCCTTCATCATATCCTTTATTACGTGATACACTGGTAAATACGTTTCCGTGCGCTCTGTGAGCTGCTCTAGCAAATGTTGGAACCTAAGGAGGGAGTCATGAGCCTCTGATGTATAGCCAGTCAGCCAGAAGAACAGGCGACAACCTGGCACTTGCTGGCGGCTTCTGGAGTGGGGTGGGAGAGTGGGACTGAGCCTTAACCTGGGGGGGTCGGACGCTGTCTCCTGACAGGTAAGTGTCAGAATGGAGTTACGTCGTAGGACACCAGGCTGGCGTTGGAGAATTGATAGGTGTGTGGAAAGCCCACACACCTGGTATCCACCCTGAAGTGCAGTAGAGGAGAAAGCCTTTGCAGGGCACTTGCTAAAATGACTGATTTCCAGGCCCTCCCCCAGAGAGCCTGAGTCAGCTGTCCCCAGCGGGCACCATTTGACTCTGGGATTGGGCAAGTTTGGCCCCCTTGGCAAGAAGAGAAAACGTCTCATCTGTCCACAGCCAGAGTCTTAGCTTCTGCCCTCACCCGAGTTAATTAGAATTAAGATAATGTTGAACATTTATGAAGTTGGCTACCACCTGCTAGGGGCTGTCTTAAGAGCTATGTGTGTATTTTGGCACTGAATCCTCCAGGATCCTCATCAAGAAGGTTCTACCAATTTAGGTTTTCAGATCAGAAAACTGAGGTCTGAGAGGTTACAACATTTGTGTCAAGGTCGCAGAGCTAGTACATGGTAATGCCAGGCCCCCATAGCAGTCCTTTCCTGAAAGGAGTCAGAAGCCAGGGGTCAAGTTCCCAGCTCCTTCACCTAGTAGAGGGGCTGGCTGTAACTTGTGAGCCCGAACCTCAGCTGGATGATGGGACTGTTTCTGCCTCCCTCGGGGTCAGTGTGAGAAGCGAGGGAGTATGTGCAGAACTGCTTCATGAAGCGAAAGGGGCTTCAGGTGTGGAGTGTGCGCTCCTCGGTGAATTTTACTGGTTGCCATTTGCACATTTAGGGCTTCCCCTCATAGCTCAGTTGGTAAAGAATCCGCCTGCAATGCAGGAGACCCCGGTTCGATTCCTGGGTCCGGAAGATCCCCTGGCGAAGGGAGAGGCTACCCACTCCAGTATTCTTGGGCTTCCCTTGTGGCTCAGCTGGTGAAGAATCTGCCTGCAATGGGGGAGATCTGGGTTCAATCCCTGGGTTGGGAAGACCCCCTGGAGAAGGGAAAGGCTATCCACTCCAGTATTCTGGCCTGGAGAATTCCATGGACTGTATATTCCACGGGGTCGCAAAGTGTCGGACTTGACTGAGCGACTTTCACTTTCATTTGCACATTTAATTCAGGTGAACAGGTGCTGAGAGGATCATGATAGTTTACATTGGGATTTAAATTTTTTTTTAATGACCAACACAATGGTTCTGAAGCAATGGAAGGCTTAATGAGATGGGACTTAGAAGTAAGGCTAACTAAGCTCTGCACGAGAAACCACACACATGCGTGCTCAGTCACTTCTGTCGTGTCTGACTCTTTATGACCCTGTGGACGTGTAGCCCACCAGGCTCCCCTGTCCATGGGATTCTCCAGGCAAGGGTGCTGGAGTGGGATGCCATATCCTCCTCTAGGGGATCTTCCCGACCCAGGAATCGAACCCATGCCTCCTGTATCTCCTGCTTTGCAGGCAGATTCTTTACCACTGAGCCACTAGAGAAACCACATAATAGAGTCTAAGTTTAAAAACCTGAAAACTGCATGAACACACCTGTCACGGTGAGGACACGCATCCTAGGGGCAGTTGGCTGACATCAGTGTATCCTGGTCAAGGATCCGCACCTCTGGGCCGGCTGGCACTTAGCATTTGAAAGATCCCAATCAGAGCCACACCCCAGAGGCAGCTGCTACAGGCTCTGAGCTAGCACTGTCTCAAGCTACATTTTGTTAATTACCAAAGTGATCTTGCAAAGAGGTTTTTGTGATATCAGTGGTATTCAAGACAGGCAATTTGGTGGAGAAATACATTCTTGAAGAAGAATGTAGCATCTGGCTAGTCCAGCAGCTTATACCCTTCAGAGTTCCAGGACTCCAGTTCTGTTCTGTGGTCACCTTTTCTGCGGACAGTCAGATGAATCCTGTCACTAGACTACTGTGATTGCAGTGATTACAGTGCCTGAGGGACAGAGAGCCGGGCCAGCACAACCCTAAGGCCTAAAGCACAAGGTGAATGCTGGTTTTCAAACCTGCTTGTTATTAATTGCACATGGGACAGAATTCGACTATGTATCCAGGCAACCAAGATTTATTGAACCTCCACTGTGTGCAAATATGCTGGACACTTGGCATATAGCCACAAACAAAGTCAGGATGCGACCAAGATTTTGGCCAGAGGCCCGCTGTACTGGAACACACCCCCTCATGTCAAGGAAGGTGTGGGAAGAAGATTAGAGCCTTCACCTACTGCTGATCCTCAAGGTTACCAACTTTTCCCTATAGATGCCCGCTAGCCACAGATGGTCAAATTAACTTACATTAGTTCACAACAAGCCACCATGAAAAGTTACCGACATTCATACCGAGATGGACAGGCCTTTATCTTCTCTTAGACACCTAGAGGGTGCTGGTCTTGGGGAAGGATGGAAGCTCTCTGCCCCCGCCTCCTGCCACAAGACCAGGCCTGCTGCCTGGACCACCCACTGCAAACTCGGGGACCTGGCCTTTCCTTCTGGGTTCTTTGTGTCCATGAAGGCAGCCATGAATAGAGGGGGAAGATGTAACAGCAAAGGTCAGACTCAAACAAAATACTACTGCTGAAGTAGGTCCACACACAAACCTTGCAGCTGAAACCCAGTGAGGCCCTTTGTCAGAAGTGGGTTGTGTGGTCAGAACGGTACCAGAATTCTGAGATTCTGCTCCAGGGTTTCCTTCAGCACCAGCACTTCCCCCCCCCCCCCCCCAACTCATGCTTCTATTCATTTTCTGTAAAATTATTTTCGTCTTCATTTTCAATTTCTACCTTTATTCTGGGTCAAAACTTTCCTTCAGAGCTTTCTGATGCAGCCTCCCACACACTGTACTACAAACTCTCCGCATTCAGCCATGTCTGCAGAGTCTCTATTGCTGTAACCCTGATCTCTTTTCATTCTAAAGATATTGGACGACACTGAGTGCCACTCCCTGTTGAGTCATCTGATACACAGTTTACAGGCATAAACGAGGCAGCCAGGGAGGAAAGGGTCAAACTTCAGGTGTATACAGTAGGGAATAGGAGTAGATTGAGCCAAGAATGGGAAGACCCTCTATAAAGAAGCAAGTTATCACGGTAATCAAGATTTTGGCTTCCAGACTACCCAGTCCTTCCAAAGGGAGAGACGAAGCAAGAGCCAGTGGACTTAGCAGCACCGTGAAAGATGAATGTAAGGAGTGGGCAGGGAAGAAGGTATGAGAGAATAAATTTGTTTATTATAACTTGCCCATTAAAGGAGACCTACCCACCTCCAGTCATTATTAAAAAGAGGAACCTATGGCTGGTCCACTAGAATAAACAGCCTGCCTCCTAAAAGGTTCACGGGATTCATCTAGTCTAATATCCCACACCTGCAAAGGGAAAAATAAAGCCCTGAGCACCACCTTGCCCAATATTTATTAAATAAAAATAAAGAATGCCTGGTTAAATTGGAATTTCAGATGAACAGTAAACGATTTTTTAGTAAAAGCATGTCCCAATTATTGCATGGGACATACTAATACTAAAAATGATTCATTCTATAATTTTTATGAAAATTCTACCTCCCTCTGCAAAGGTTACTAGGTCAGCTAGTGACAGACTCAGAGCAGGAATCCTGGCCTCTGTCTTTCACGAGGACAGGAATGACTGAGGGGGTTCCAGGAGTCCATCACATGCCTGAGAGGTCACTGCCAATTCATTAATTCTGCTTATAGGTCCTTGAATGGTCCTAAGGAAACTAATCTTTGAAAAAGACAAATTCCATTCAATGGGTGACTTACCTTTTTAAGCTTGACGTATCCAGTATTGGTTTGGGGATCTGTTTCAATCTCCAAACGTCCCTCACTGTCTCCCTGTGTGATTCGATACAGGATCTTAGAACTCCCAGTGTGCGGTTCATCAGTGTCTGTGGCCTGGATGGTTAGGATGACAGATCCCACTGCTGTGTCTTCAGGGAAAGTTAGGTTTCCATACTAAGAGGGAAATAGGGGAAGGAAACAATGAGAATGTCCATTGTAATCAAGCACAATTATCAACGAGCAAACTTGCCTCTGGTTTCAGAATGGACACAAGTCACAGTTTACATCAGTACTTACCAAGCATGCTTTTCCCGTTGATGAGTAGGTTGCAGTTGCTTTTGACATCAGTCACACTTGTAGACTGATATCCCTTATACCAAGAAACAGTGTCTCAGAGAGCGACTGATCAGATTCTAAAACAGATTCTCCCACCCACATCCAATATATTTAATACTGGGACTATCATTATAGTTATTAGTAATGAGACAGATAAATAGCTCCTATGTATCAAGTACCTACAATGTGACAGGCACTTTACATATATCATTTTAATTAATTCTTAATCAATCAGAGAATAGTTGTTAAGAGCCTGAACTTTGGAGTCAAATGGCCTCAGTATGAATCCTAGGCTCGCCACTTATTACCTGGGTGAATTGAAATAAGTTTCCTGATTTTTGAAAGTCTCAGGTTCATCCTCTGTCCATTGGACATAATAAAAATGGAAGCTGTCTTATGTTTTCTGTTTGGATTTATAGAGATAACACATATAAAACCTCTGAATGCCTAGCACATAATAAGTGCTCAAAAAGGTAAGCATCAAGACAAAATGCCCTACTGAATAGCTGTGTTATCACCTCCATCTGACAGAGAAGCAAAAGATTGGAGAGGTAAAACCCACTCAAGACCACACAGCTAGTTGGTCACAGAACTGGGGTTCAGATCCATGCTTGTCCACCTCCAAAGCAGGTGCTGTTAATCTCTCACTCCTCCACTGAAAATCCCCCAGGTCACGTCTCTTGCCATCATGATCATGAAGATGATAACAGGCAGGGACCAGGAGGGGATCACGGCAGTGAAAGAAGTGGACTCCTACTTTCTAGAGCCCCATTTGCCTTTCCAAGCTCTGAGATTCCTAAAGCAGAACTCTTGTCCTCAGTCTAAAAGCACTGTCTAGATGTAATGCGAGGAGACTATAACACACAGAAAAGATCAAATACCCAGGAGAATGGAGACAGAGACAGGCTCTTCATCTCATGCTCACTTAACCTCAGTGCCTGCTACACAAGTTATATTGTCATACCTTTTACCTCTGCAAACCCTCCTGTAAATCAATTCCCTGTCTTTGTCACAGCTTTATCTTTATTTTGATTTATGAACATCATCACAAGGCTCAGGGCTGCCTCATCACTGACTTCAAACATAACAACCTAGTCAAAACAGCTTCTCTCTCCTCCAAAATAAATAAATAGAGGTATCTATTTTAAGGGAAGCAATGATAAAATTACTGCCAAGTTCAAAGCCCACATTAACAATAAATTAGCTTGAATTCTTCTTGATATAGTCAACTGATCTTCTTTCTCCTGCTCTTTATGCCCAGTTCTTCTCATTTTTGCAAGTGTGCTGAGCACACTCTTCTGGCATAAACCAGAGGCTGGCTTTTTCTACGCCTTTGTTGTTGTTACTCAGTTGCTCAGTCGTGTCCGAATCTTTGCAACCCCATGGACTGCATGCAGCACCCCAGGCCTCCCCGTCCTTCACCATCTCCCTGAGTTTGCATTGAGTCAGTGATGCCATCCAACCATCTCATCCTCTGTCGTCCCCTTCTCCTCCCATCTTCAATCTTTCCCCACATCAGGGTCTTTTCCAATGAATCGATTCTTCGCATCAAGTGGCCAAAGTATTGGAGCCTCAGCTTCAGCACCAGTCCTTCCAATGAATATTCAGGGTTGATTTCTTTTAGGATTGACTGATTGGATCTCTTTGCAGTCCAAGGGACACTTAAGAGTCTTCTCCAGCACCACAGTTCGAAGGCATCAATTCTTCAGTGCTCAGCCTTCGGATACTCTCACATCTGTATATGACTACTGGATTCTTATTCAATTAATGCAAGGTGAGTTTAAATTGCCAATATTTTGCCAGATTTTAAATTTTGACAAAGAATTCTTGTTTGAGAACCTAGCAATAACCTATTTATTGTCTTATACTCACAAAATATATAAAGGCAAACTGGAAGCAGCTACTCAATTCATCTCAATTTGACAAAGACTGTGCTTGCAGCTTTCAAGCCGTCCTTGAAATAAATGAGCTTTTGGCAAAAGTTTATAAACAGATGCTCGCAGATACTATAACAGTGAACGTTACTGTTCCCAGAAGATTTCCACTGAAGACAATGCCTGAGTTTACTACCAGAGCATTAACTAAGATATTAAATCTGGCATTACCCCTAACTACTGTTTGTGTCTTTATCCCAGAAGTAGGGGTCAGGTAATATAAACAAAGTAAAGCAAAAACAAGGCAACAAGTACTCACATCTGACTTTTCAAAGATGGGGATCTGATCATTGATATCAATAACGTTGATTTGCACAAAGCAGAGGGTCTTGAAGTCTGAAAATCAAAAGCACATCACAAAAATTTTCACTGAAAATCGTGCATTAAGATCAGAAAACAAAAAAAAAAGATCAGAAATCTGCAAGAAAAACAATTGGCAAGTGCAGTAACAGCCATGCCACAATTTGACTGTTGACCTGCGATGTGCGTAGCAAGGAGTCTCTCTGTGCCCCACCGACCCCCACGTGTGGGTCACCAAGGTGGGACAGAGGAAAGCCCTGGGAGAGGCGCCTCTGGGCTTCCTGCTCCATCCACCTGCCTCTTCCTCGGTAAAAGCTTGTTCCTGAGCCAGGCTTCCTGGGAGGCAGCCTCTGTTTTCTGGCTCGTGAAACTTATGTAGCCTTCAAAGCCCAGTGCAAAACTGTCCTTCTAAAAAGCTTATTTGAGCATCCCAGAAGGTTGTCTTTCCTTCTCTGAACACTTCCAGCTCTCACTGTCCTGTATCTCTTCTGCCCCCATAAAAGGAAGGCCCAAGTGAGGGAGGCAAGGTACAATGGTGTGTCTGTGTACAAAGTCACTTCAGTCGTGACCGACTCTGCCACCTTTTGGACTATAGCCTGCCAGGCTCCTCTGTCCATGGGATTTCCCAGGCAAGAGGACTGGAGTGGATTGCCATGCCTTCCTCCAGGGAAATATTCCTGACCCAGCATTTCACCCACATCTCTTACATATCCTGTATTAGCAGGCAGGTTCTTTACCCCCAGGCTTCCCTGGTGGCTCAGTGGTTGAAGCGTCTGCCCGCAATGCAGGAGACTTGGGTTCGATCCCTGGGTTGGGAAGATTCCCCTGGAGAATAAAATGGCAACCTACTCCAGTATTCTTGCCTGGAGAATCCCATGGACGGAGGAATCTGATGGGCTACAGTCCACGGGGTCGCAAAGAGTCGGACACAACTGAGCAACTTCACTTTCTTTACCCCTAGCACCACCTGGGAAGCCCACGATACAATTAGCCCTCTTCCAAGGGCATGCCTACCCAGAGGCAGCTCACAGAATCCTGGTAAGTGGCTCTGAGGGGTGGGTTTGACAATCCAGAGACCTAGTTAGAGACAGCAGTTTAACCTGGATCCAAGGTGAGCATGGAGTACCAGTAGAGATGGGATCCCCAGAAAAACAGCTACATGAAGACCAACAGGATGGGATCTTTCGTTGAGGTTTCCATTATTCCAACCGTGAAGCCTACATTATACAATGGCTAAGACTTTGGGCTCTGGAACCCCCACCACTGAGATTCTGTCTCTGCTACTTATCAGACGTGTAAGAGGTTGGTTATGTTACTTGAAATCAGTGTGAGGTAGTCAGTTTATAAAATGTAGATAGCAACAAAATCGAGGTTCTCATCCTAACAGACGTGGCCGGCAGTCTCTGTGTATCAGGTGCTTTGCTTACATGACTCATTTCATCCTCACTCTTCACTCTGATATAGGTACTATTGTCATTTTCATTTAGTTCACAACCGAGGAAGCCAAGGATAACTTGGCCACAGTCCTGCAGCTGGCTCGTGGTCGAGCCAGATCCGAATCCACGAGCCCCCCAGTCCTCTCCGTCTGCTCCCCGCCCTTCACCCCACTCTGTGCCCTGGGGCTGACCTTAGGAGAGCATCACTGGGCATCCTGGCCCTCTGGGTACCAGTCGAGCTCTACCAGGGGGAGCACTGGCAGGAGGTCTGAGGAAGGGCAGGAGCACGGAGTCAGAGTCTGGCTCCCACTGCCAGCAGCTTCCTCTAGAGTCACGGCCCCAGGCCCAGGGCCTGCTCCTTCAGGGAAGGGCCCTTCCCTTGCCCCTTCTCACCTTGGGGTAAGAATGACTCCATTGTGCCTCACACCTCCTGCTGGCTTCCCATAACCCCTACCCACAGCTTTACAGAGAATCCCTTCTTTACTCTCTTTTTGGTTACTTCTTTGAAGAGGGCTTTTTTTTTCCTGGGATGCTGACAAACATACTCAGGCTGCCGAGCTCCAGAGCTTGTTCTCAACACACCAGACACAAGGCCAGGCATGTAACCTAATAACAACCATCTTATAAATAAGTGGATGCTAATTAAAGCTGCCCGCAGGACATTTGTAGACAGCAAGAATGGCTGGAGATGTGGAGAGGTCCCAGGGCCTGAACTCACTACTTGCCTGTTCCATGTAAGCCTCATTTGGACCAGCAGTGAGCCTCGTGGTTTTATGTAAATAAAACCACTTCCCTGAATTTATGTAAAACTATGCTAATTATAGCCTACTGACTAATTTTCTGTAGTATACTATTGAATGTTTAATTCCATCAACACACATACACACATATATTTACATATAAATATATTGCATAATCTGGTCCACATAGTCTATAGATGTATTCGTGCATATAGACAATTTGTCATCTGGTTTCCATTTATGCTCTTATGGCATTAAACTGCTTTGGGTCTCCATTCATTTGCACATGGGCTTTCTTCTCCTGTATAAGCCTTTACACTGTTTTGTAACTTGTCATATTCATCCATCGAAAGTCGGATTAATGATACCTCTTCCAGAAAGCCCTATCAGGTCTCTCTCCCTCTCCACTGAGTCACTCGTTGCTTTCATGGGCTACCTTGTACATATTCCTTATAATTTATCTATTCACTTGTCCATCTCCTCTACAAAAAAGTGCTCCTTGAGGACAGACACCGGGTCTCATTTATTTGTGCGTTCCCAGTACCTTGAATGGTGCCTCAATCAAGGTAAATGCTCAGTAATCACTGGAAGAATGGCTGGCTAATGGTGTGAAATTGTCAGCTCATCACAGACAGGGATAATTTATTATCCCCAATTTCATTGTACCTCTCAGCATAATGCTAAGCATTATGTTAGGCCCTCTATATTTGCCAAATTACTATCCCTCAAACTTTCTGCTTTGGGGGCCTGGTAAACCCCAGTACTCTCAGTTCTCTTTAGTATCTCAACATCTGGATAAAGAAAAAAAATATGAAGCACAATGTGAAATGATGCTCTTCACTACAGCATACCTATATAATCTCTCTTTCCTAGCATACTAATTACTGAACTACTTGGTTATTTAAGACTCAAGAGCAGTTAACTCGAAGAAAGATTCTTAACTTAAAAGTATTAATGACCCTAAAATAGGCCTGTCTCTGAGGTCGAGTCTGTTTGTGTGTCTGTGCAATTTATCTGAGAACGTATGCATTTGTTTAGGAATTCATAGTTTCCATCAGATTCTCAAAGGGTCTCATGACTTAGCAAAGATTAAAAACCACTTGCTTTGAAATTGTATAAAGTATAAGGATGAATGTTTCCTGATATTGTCAAATGGCCAATTAGAAGCTAATAGGAGAAGACAAAGCTTTCCAAAAGTTCCTTCACTGTCATACAGTAGAAGCCTTTGAGTCTGAAAGGGAGACTTGAGAAATACAACTAACTTTCTTGTTTGTGATCACGGTGGCCATGACAACGAGGCTTGCCAACAACTTTTAACAACAGGATCTTAATTGACAACGTGCCGCTGGGCTCTGAAACCCATCACTCTGTGTGCACCAAGACCTTGCTTCCCATTGGCTGCCCCAGCAGTGCCTGAACAAGGCAGGCAGGCTAAGGTAGGCCTGCTTTTGGAGACCACAGACTCCTTCCACAGCCAGCCTTGGACCTCCGATGACCTTGCCGAACTTCCCTTTGACCGGGAGTTTCCCCAGCACTTTCCTTCCTTCCCTCCTTCACTCAGGGTCAGGCTCGTATTGAGGTCTGACGGCTCTTCCACCCTTCTCTGTATCCCTTTGCATTTTTTCTCATAGGCAGTTCCTCTAATAAAATCCTTATATATTTAATCCCCTCTTGGGCATCTGCTTCTCAGGAGACAAACATAATCACATTTTCTGAGCTGCAACTCTGGCCGTTACCATGCTGGCTTCTGGGCTTGTTTTACGTGGGAAGCAAGACCTTTTTCAATGGCAGCCTCTGTAACACAGCCAGGCATTAGAGCAGCCTAACAATCACAGCTGGAAAGAAAACAAGTGTTTCACTCGACACTGTGAAAGTGATACTAACCTTTGTCAGACACCTGTACGCTCAGGTTGTACTGCGGAGTGTCCCGCTTATGCAGCGACTGCAGCACTAACTGGAGTGTTCCAGAGTATTCTTGGACCAGGAAGAGTCCATCTTGAGGAACTTTGGGAGTTTGATCCACAATTCTGTATTCTAAAACACTGTTGACAGTGTTTTCTTCATCCATGTCATGAGCAATAAGAGTTCCAATACTGCTCCCTATAGGGAAAGAAAGAAGGAAACCCATCCATTATTCTTTTTAGCCTATTAAAAAATGGCTTCCGTGGAGAATCGGGTTCCTAGAAGGCACTGGAAGTAACTGTGAGAAGCAGAATAAAGTTCTTAGATTGATGCTGGTGCTTCTAACCTTTTCAGCTATACAGTGTGTGGAGCAGTGTCTTAGCTGGCTGCATATGTGTGTATTAGTCACTAAGCAGCATTCGATTCTCTGCGACCCCATGGACTATAGCCCGCAGTCCATGTCCATGGAGTTCTCTAGGCCAGAATACTGGAGTGGGCTGCTGTTCCCCTTCTCCAGGGGATCTTCCCAACCCAGGGATGGAACCTGGGTCTCCTGCATTGCAGGCAGATTCTTTACTGTCTGAGCCACCAGAAAAGTCCATTTTTAGCTGGCTAGGGCTTGCCATTAAAAAAAAAAAAAAAGTGACTACACGATGGATGGCTTTAACAACAGCAGTTTATTTTCTCAGTCTCTGGAGACTAGAGGTCTGAGACAAGGTGTGAGGAGGACTGACTTCTTCAGAGACCTCTGGCTAACAGATGGCCGTCTGCTGCATGTGTTCTCACGTGGTCTTCCCCCGTTCTGCGTCTATCCAGATTTTCTCTTCTCAGAAGGACACCAGTCATATTGGGTTAAGACCCATGCTAATGACGTTGAAGACCCTGTCTCTAAATGATAGCCCCGCTTTGAGGTGCCCGGGCCTAGGACTTCATCATATGAATTCGGGAGGACCCAAGTCAGGGTCTTGAACCATCCTGGATGTGGAGTGGGCCCTAAATCCAGAAGAGATGACAGAGACACTCACGGAGGAGGAGGCAATGTGAAGAAGAGGGCAGAGACTGCAGCAAGGCCACCACAAGCAGCCAACGAATGCCAGGAGCTGCCAGGGGCCAGGATTCTCCCCTCACGGGCACCTTGATTACAGGTTTCTAGCCTCCAGAACTGTGTGCGAATACATTTCTGTTGTTTCAAGTCTCTGAGTCAGTGGTCATTTGTTATGGCTGCCCTCAGACACTAATGCACAAGGCAAATGGTAAAACTCAACAAGGACAAGCCAACTGTGCTGAATTCTAAGCAAGTTTCTGGAACAACAGCAGAGACTAACTCCACCCCCAAGATAAAGACAGCACAGGCCCAGAGCAGGCAGGCGTCCTCTCTGCCTCGCTGCAGTTTATGGACCTAAGTTTTATTTCTGTGAGTGTCTCAGTCCAAGGGGTTCTAGAAGTCTGGCCATAACGGAGTGCTCTACCCAGGTCTGTCTGGGTGAGCTCTGATAGATGCTGGGTCATCTTGCTGCATGAAATGGGAACTGTGTGTTTCTCTACGCACAGCCAGAATTCCACGTGAGGGCTAGAACTTGAATATGTATCCCCCTTGTGGAGTTTGGCTTTATCCCCTTGCCCTGTATTTTATCCCCTTGCCTTTGCATCTACTGATTCACAGGGAGATTTGGAGGGTTTCATGAGGAGAGGAATGGAAGTACCTATGTTATGCCTCTAAGGGGCTTGCCTTGGTAGACATTGTCCCCTGGGCAGGGAAGGAGGCGCATCAGAACGTGTGTCTAGCGTGGTAGCAGCTGCCATTTCTGCATCCTCACAAGCAACCAAGTCACCTTTGCAACCTGCATCTGCCCTTGTAAGAAAAGCATCTGCGTGCTGGAATGAAAGTGCATCTCACTAAATTCTGTGGTGGTTTGGTGTCTGAGGGCTTCCTTTGTGGCCCAGCTGGTAAAGAAGCTGCCTGCAATGAGGGAGACCTGGGTTCGATCCCTGGGTTGGAAAGATCTCCTGGAGAAGGGAAATGCCACCCACTCCAGTATTGTGGTCTGGAGAATTCCACGGGCTGTATAGTCCATGGGGTCGCAAAGAGTCGGACACGACTGAGCAACTTTCACTTTCACTTTGGTGTCTGAGCAGCCCTGCTTGGGACCCTTTCCCAGGCAAGTGGCAAATGAGCATAACACAGAGGACACCAGTCTCCCCTCACTGCGGGGGAACCCTCAAGCTGTCAGGGACTCCAGGACTGTTTGGCGTCAATGACAGGGAAACTCCAGTAGGGGGCGCCACTCAGTGAGAGCAGAGAACTTTATGAATGAGCCAGGAGTGAAAGAAGAGTCCTGTCTCCGAGTGGCAAGGAACTCCGCCCATGGCAAAGGTCATGAGGAAGGAGGCTTGGCATACGCAAAGGCGTGATCAAGCCTCAGGAAACCCCCTGTTCCCGAGCATCTACCCCCAAAACCAGAGTCTATCTACTTTACTGTTTCATGCTCTCGCCTACACCTCTAACTTTATGGGGGGCTGTTCCCCTCCGGTTCCCTCAGAGAAGGAGTAAACGTGCAGCTCCAAGTCAATAAAAATTCCTGGATGTGACAAGAGTGTTTCAACTTACGGACTCCTCTGAAGGTTATCTAGCCTGCCTGTATAGGTTTGTCCGGCCACATGTGATTGTTTACAGCCTCCCAACCTGAGAGGCACGAGATGTTTTAGACTTACTAAAGGCAAATTCTTTGGGGAAGTTAGAAATTATTAGTATAGTGGGTTGGTTAGGAATTGTATTGGTGAAGGGTTTTTCATTTGTTGTGCCAATAATTGCTGCTAATTCCCTGCCCTGGGTGTGACAAGGGTGTCTCAGGTCAAACCTCTCTGCTGGCAAACTAGCTTGTGTGACAGGATTATCCATACTCCTGCACTACTATCTCTCAACCAAAAACAGCACAGAGAGTCTGGAGTTTTTGAAAGTCTTAATTAGCATAGGGCTTTATCCTTAGGCACCTGGGAATATATTAATCTATGTATTTGGAATATAGAAAAGGAAATATAGTAGTTTTTAAGGTCAGCAATACTAGAGTTTTTGAGTTCATGAAATTTCTCTTTTGTAAAAGACCATTGTACTTTGTTATAAATCACTGTGTCCTTGCTATGTAAAAATGTAACTTTATCACTATCTTAAGACTAAATAGATCTTAAGGGGAACATTGGTGAAAGGATTTTCATTTGTTGGGCTGATGTTTGCTGCTAAATCTCCATATTCCCTGCTCTTATAATGAATATAACTAGCATATAGGAGAAATAAGTATTAACCTTTAAGATTAATCATGTTAACCTTGGGTTAAATAAATTCCTTTCTTGATTGTAACTCACTACATCCTCACCCTATAGGAATGCAACTTTATTTGGAGGGTGGTGCCTGGTTTAAGAAAAAACACCCTTGGAAAAAATAAGTTTTTGGTTATCAGAAAGAAAGGGTCGTAAAATGTCAGCAGGCCTCATGGCCAGAAGATGATGTAAAACCCGTAAGATTTTTTTTTATGTAAAGCACCTGACTTTGATAAAGGTCAGGACTGCTGACCCCCGCGTGACTCTGTATTCATCCCTATGTGTAACAAAAGGTATGTAAGCAAACCT